>NC_134706.1:118591528-119791528 GCF_043290135.1 Rhipicephalus microplus
CTAAGCAGTGGCCTCGCCAATAGGCGGCAAGCAAGGCTTGCTCCGCGGTGAAGCACCCATCTGCATAGGCACAGCCAACCTCACCAACCGAATGACCCAACAAGCCATCCGGCTGGACCCTCAGAGCTTGAAGCGTGTCCACGAGCGCTACCTGAGCGTGAAAGACACAACTTGTTTAGATGAAATGCTTGCGTAGCCAAAAAAAGCAAAGAGTATTGTCGCAGAAGATATTGAATGCGAGATAGCCTCAAGCACTTCGTGAGACTCGTATGAAATCAATAACGAGCTGATTAAAGCGCGGACACTTCCAACCGTATTTCCGAGTTTGTTTTATTCAGAAAAGTGTCCTTTAAATGGACAAAGGCTGCACGGTGCACCCAAATGATGTACTAGTCATTGACGAAAGATTGTATAAGCATAGTGACAAGAACTGACACGAGCTGTTATCAATAATAACCTAATTACCTTGAAGCTTTATATATAAGTAACTTCATGTTAAAGTACGGTGAGACCCTATATAACGTCATCACATCCGCCTGACGTTTACATCGCCTAAGCGCCCACCAGATCTCCTTATAAATTAGCTTTAAGTTCACTCCAGATAGCCTTCAGAGACTATATCTGTAGCATATTATTAGGCGCTGAAATAGAATAGGCATATGATATTTTAAATCCCAGGCGAATATTCAACACTCGTAAAGCCGAATCTCCACAAAGCCGTATGGTCCCCTTCATTCTGTCTAAATATTTCCCCCAAACAAACACTAACGAAATAAAAGATGGCTCTCTCTTTGACAACTTCTTGATACAGCGGCCCGCGTTTCGCTTCTCTACAAACTTTATCATCACCTTCAAAACACCTACAACTATCTTTCGAGGCACAGACATCACAAAATTAAACAAATAACTTGTTATGCATCTCTTTATGCTAATAGTTTCGTTACAGTATAAATATAGTAATGAAATAACCTGTCATCCCTTATTGCCACTCAAACCGACTTCGTAATATTTAAAGATTATTTCCGAGTAACTATACACCAAGTGTACTACAGGTTTTTTCTAATGTTTTTAAATGTTTAGATTTTGTGATTCCGAGAACATGTTGACAACTTCTACAGTCATTGGGCATGTGGTTACGTATTAATTGATTTCTCATTTCTTTTTTTTATATATACTGACTTGTTTGGTGCACCGAATTTGTGTTTGTCTTAGTCAATTTTCTCTATCTCCTATATTACTAATCTTTTTCATATATCTTGCTCTTTATTTGATTTGTGTTTTTAGCTCTCTTTCATGTTGCTTACTAACCTCACCTTGTTTTCTGTACACATACATCATTTTGATTTATTTGTCTGTTCTCTTATGTATACCCCTTCAGGTGTCTTCAAGAGTGTAACAAAGAAGGTTTACAATTATAAAAATACTCGGATCATTTCGAATCAAATACCTCGCTGCCCTTTGACAGTGTCGTTACTTTTTTTCCTACAAAATGGTCAATTCGTGCAAGATTTCTCACCTCGAAGTTGAGATATTAGCTAACAGTTCTCAGGTGGCCCAAAAGCGCCAGGTTGTGTTGTGAGAATATACTATGCCCACGTTGCAATCGGTTCACTCTTTACGGGCAGGCGCTCTGTTTGCTTATGTGTATTGCCTCATTTTTCCAATGGCAGCTTCTTCTGAAGATAATCTCAAAAGGAAGCGTGGTTAATGGGGGATGCATGCCTTCTAAGATGATGCTTTTCAGACGTTAAAACAAGCACCCACTTGCTGCCCAATACTACGTAACTTCCACTATGCCTTGAGCACTGAAGTGCACAATAATATCAACCATGTTGATTTGGGGCTGGGCTAGTGCGGCTTCATTATAGGTGTCATAGAGCATGTTTCTTATGCCAGGTGCCGAGTTTCAGATGTAAAGCGCTACTATCCCTCCAGTGAGCTGGAACGTCTAGCCGTTTGATGGAGTGTGTAAAGAAAACTATGACATTAGGGTGCATTAGCATGAGCGTGAGTACACATGATAGATAGGCACGCTGCAAAAATATCATATCGACCTACATCATCACACCAGGGGCTTAATAAAAACACCAATGCTATCTCTTAGAACACCTCTGACTGCATGCTGAATACTGGAAAAACAAATACGTAGTTTTGGCTTAGTTAGACACTCTCAAGCCAAAATCGGGAGATGAAACAGGGCCCTCCTTACTGCGCACATTGCTGATACATATATGCCATCAATTCCGGCTGCAAATCGTGACAGTGACGAATTCGCATTTCTGTTTCTGTCCAGTTATGTTCCGAGTGCATTCATGTACGGTCCTTGTCCCGCTTTTTTTTTTCAATCTGTATCGACGAGCCTAAGCGCTTGTCTTCTTGTCTCTTTGTCATCAATATATATAACAACATATAACATTCCCAACTTTTTTTTCTGCTCTAATGTGTGTGGCTTCTTAAGATTTCATTAAACTTTCCCTAACCTCAATAACAAACTGATTAATAATCCACAGAATTCATCCGGCTGTGCTAACCACCATCAACAGTTTGAGGTAACCTTTTCCCATATAACTTTTTTTAGATGCCCCACCTACATTTATTTCACTCCAAGTACTTCTGCATTAAAATTTGCCATTGAAGAGCATTGCTCAAAAGAGCTGCCAACAAATATGTGATGTTTTGTTCTAACTACCACTGTTCTTCTTTACACCATTGTACCATTGTTTGTTCTAACTACTATCGTTGTAACTACCGTTCATATTGAAGGTATTGACATCAGTAAATAGATAGAGCACACCTGCCCTGTGAATATTTTACGAACGAGCTTCAGTCTGGATATGGAGCGAATAATGCTTATGTTGGCCCCATGTCGCACCTCCAAAAGAGAAATGGGAGAATGAATGGAATTGTCAAAGTAACAACAAATGTTTTGATTTCAACAGTTGCAGGCAGTCTGAATTTATGAGGAATGATGATAGCCAGGTTATGGCCAAAAGTGCCAAAATAAACGCTTTAAAGTTAAGTGTTCTCACGGCAACTTTTACAACCATGCCTAAATATAAGTCAATAACAGAGAAGAAAACACGTACGAAACACGGCTAATTAACGTCAGGCTGGTACTCCGTACAATAATGAAGGCTCTGTGTCATGGAGCCTCGCCCATCTGAATTTCAACATGTGACATAAGTCTGTATTTTCGATTCCCCCCCCACACAAATATATATATATATATATATATATATATATATATATATATATATATATATATATATATATATATATATATATATATATATATATATGGGAAAGAAGCCTATACCTAAGGGGTCGTTTTTGGTGTTTTCACGCAATATTATTGAGATACAACAGACAATAATGCCAGGGAATGCATAGATGAAGTCATTAGAACCAATGCAATGCAAACAAGAAGAAAAAAATGTGGGTGAAAAAATAACCCGCCGAGAGCAGGAATCGAAGCCAACACTTTCGAATAACGCGTTCGATGCTCTAACCACTGAGCTATAACGGCGGCTATCCCCCCAGGCACTTTATTGGGTTTATATGTGTTTTTTAAACGTGAAAGTGTCAGCTCCATCTGTAGCCATGGCGGCGAGTGTGAAACACCGTTTTATGAGCCTGTGTGGCGTCACATAGCACTTGAACTTATAACGAGCGGGCAGCTGACCAATAGTCCCTCGTGTACAACCTAACAGCCCCTTCCGTATATATATATATATATATATATATATATATATATATATATATATATATATATATATATATATATATATATATATATATATATATATATATATGTGTGTGTGTGTGTGTGTGTGTAATTCCAACGTCTCGGCGTCTACTCACAGCAAGTTGTCTTTTCACCCACTTTTCGTTGTTCACATTGAAATTACAATATCGTCTAATAACTTCCTGTATACTTTCCTTGTCAATATTGTCTGTTAGATCTCATAAATATTGTGTGAAACACAGAAAAACAATTCCTTAAGTATACACCTTTTTTCTTAATTCACTCACGAGGGTCTCGTTATGGCAGACTTGGTAACTTTAGATTGTATACGAAATGCTGTTGGTCAGCTGCCAGCTCGTAAAGCTTGTAATAAGTTCACGTGCTACGTGGCGTCATACAGGCTCAAAAATAGTGTGCCACGCTCGCTGCCTTGGCTACTGGTGGCAATGACTGACACTCCCTGTTAATTCACATATGTACTCGATAAAGTGGCTGGGAGGATAGCCAACGCAGTAGCTTAGTTGGTAGAGAGTCGAACCCGTTATTCGAAGGTAGTGGGTTCGATTGCTGTCCACGGCAAGTTGTCTTTTCACCCTCTTTTCTTTCTACAAATTGACAATACGATTTCGTCTCATAACTTCTGCCTGTATACTTTCCTTGACGATATTGTTTCTCAGATTTCACACACATATATATATATATATATATATATATATATATATATATATATATATATATATATATATATATATATATATATATGTATACATATTGCAAGGGGGTTTAATAGCGAAGCCAGGTAAAAGGCAGACAGCCGGTACGGAAACAAATGCTCGGGCAGTACAGCGTCTACAGCTCGTGCTCCCGCTCGCGCTTCACACTCAGCGATGGTCCCACTAGTCATTGCCTTGCGAATTCCCCACTACGATGCCCCGGCGACGAAGACGAGCCATTCTGGCGACTCAAGGTGACGAGAGAACAGGAGGGTCGTAACAGGGCTTGAGGCGACTGACGTGGACCGTCTCACGACCAAGGCGGCGCTTGTCCGTGGACGGCTTGAGCGGTCCAATCGCATAGGTGACAGAAGAAGGGTGCTGTATGACGCGGTAAGGGCCCGTATACTTCGGTGCAAACTTGGGAGTCAGTCCAGCAGAGTGGAAAGGCAGTTGGAGCCACACGAGAGAACCGACGGGGAAGGTATTCTGATCTTTTTGGAGTGCTTGGTTATCGGCTGTGAAGGACCGTACAAGCTGACGACACTCTTCGGCATGTTCGGCCATTTCAAAAACTGGGCTGAACTCGGAGGCATCAGGATTGTATGGCAGAATTGTGTCGAGTGTGTTGCATGGGTCACAACCATATAAAAGAAAAAATGGAGAAAAGCCTGTTGTTGATTGAATCGCCGTATTGTGGGCGTACGTCACGAAAGGAAGAACAACGTCCCAGTTGGAGTAGTCAGAATCAATAGACATAGCGAGCATGTCTCCGAGGGTTCTGTTGAAACGTTCCGTTAGGCCGTTCGTCTGAGGGTGGTAGGCTGTTGATGTGCGGTGTACCGTACGGCATGAATGTAGGAGCTGCTGCAGAAATTCGGACAAAAATACGCGTCGTCTGTCACTCAGGAGCTCCCGTGGTGCACCATGACGAAGAACAAACCGGTGCAAGATGAAGGTTGCAACGTCACGAGCGCCAGCCGAAGGTAGCACTGCTGTTTCGGCGTACCTTGTCAGATGGTCGGCAGCCACAATCACCCATCGATTACCACCAACAGAGAACGGTAGCGGGCCGTATAGGTGAATCCAAACACGGTAAAATGGGCGTGTAGGACATGGCATAGGCTGCAGTTGACCGGGTGAATGAGAGAATGTCTTGCGCTGCTGACACTGGGAACATGAGCGAATGTGTTTGCGTACAAACTTGTAAATATCCCGCCAGTAGTAACGTTGGCGGATCCGCTCATATGTCTTTAGCGCACCGGCGTGTGCGTGTTGCGGTTCAGCATGAAAATATTTGCAGATATCAGACCGCATATGGCTGGGTATGACTAGCAGCCATTTACGACCCGCCACTTGATAGTTGCGACGGTATAACAGTCCATCCGGTATGGCGAAATGCGTTGCTTGGCGGCGAAGAGCACGCGGGTAACCGGAAGTTGATGCGTCAGAAAGCATATTCAAGAGCGAGGCAATCCAAGGGTCCTTACGCTGTTCGGATGGCATTTCTGTGACGCTGACGGCAGAGAGGGGAAGGTCCAGGGCTGATATATCCGTATCATCAGATTTCACGGGTGATCGTGAAAGCGCATTTGCGTCAGAGTGCTTTCGCCCCGATCGGTAGACGAAGCGTATGTCGAATTCCTGGAGGCGTAGTGCCCAACGTCCGAGGCGGCCGGAAGGATTTTTCAGCGAAGCCAACCAACAGAGTGCTTGATGGTCAGTTACCACATCAAAAATTTGGCCATACAAATAGGGGCGAAACTTGTTTAACGCCCACACAATCGCGAGGCACTCTTTTTCCGTGACAGAATAGTTGGCTTCTGCCTTAGTGAGGGCGCGGCTGGCATAGGCGACCACGTACTCCGTAAAACCTGACTGGCGTTGCGCGAGAACTGCACCAAGGCCGACGCCACTTGCATCCGTGTGTACTTCGGTTGGCGCAGTAGGGTTGTAATGGCGCAGTACGGGTGGTGACGTAAGGAGTTGGCGCAGTGTTGCGAAGGATTCGTCACAGGCTGCTGTCCAATTCGAAAGATCTGCAGGGCAAGCAAGGAGTTTGGTGAGTGGAGCGATGATTGAGGCAAAGTTCCGGACAAAGCGACGAAAATAGGAGCACAGGCCCACAAAGCTCCGTAGTTCTTTAACAGTAGTCGGCTTAGGAAATTCGGCAACAGCACGAAGCTTGTCAGGGTCAGGAAGAATGCCAGCTTTCGAGACGACATGACCAAGTATAGTGAGTTGTTTAGCCCCGAAGTGACACTTCTTCAGGTTAAGCTGAAGCCTGGTGTTTGTAAGGCACTGTAGATTCTTATGCAGACGAGTGAGATGCGAAGTGAAATCGGGTGAAAAAACCGCAACGTCATCAAGATAGCACAAGCAAATGTTCCATTAGAGACAGCGTAAAATGCTGTCCATCATTTGTTCGAATGTGGCAGGCGCATCGCAGAGTCCGAATGGCATCACGGTAAATTCATAGAGGCCATCCGGTGTGACAAACGCCGTTTCTGGACGATCAGACTCAGCCATTGGGACCTGCCAATAACCCGAGCGAAGGTCAAGCGAGGAAAAGAGTTCTGCACCTTGGAGACAATCGAGAGCGTCGTCTATGCGAGAAAGAGGGTAAACATCTTTCCTCGTAATGTTGTTTAGGCGCCTGTAGTCTACGCAGAATCGTATTGAACCATCCTTTTTTTTAACGAGTACAACTGGGGAAGACCAAGGGCTACAAGAAGGCTTGATGACTCCACGCTGTAGTATGTCTTCTACTTGTTCTGCAATTACCCGACGCTCCGCTGGTGACACACGATAACGGCACTGGCACAAAGGAGTACTCTTTACTGTGTCAATTGTGTGCACAACGGTGTTCGTTCTTCCTAGCACCGCTTGGGGAAAGTCAAACGAACGCTTGAATTCGTGCAGCAGGTTAACAAGCTACTCTCGTTGAGCCGGGGCGAGATGGCTGTCAATGGAACGGTAAAATGCATCGGTAGACAGGCTGTTCGAGGCAAAGTGAGGAACCAACGCGTTCAGCTCCATATTCGGCTTGGTGTCGAAGAAATCGGCAGGCACAATAGTACCTTCATCGATGAGCTGAATGTGGCTGAGCGTCTCGTTGCGGCGCAAACTGAGGGGGCATGAGTTGGGATTGGAAATAAATATCCCGGTAGTGTCTTGACAAAGCTCAAGAACGGCGAATGGCAGCGATGTTTGGTGGCGACTACCGAAGATGTCCGATGGCGTGAATAGGACGGTAGTGTCAGAAAGTGAAGCACAGTAGGCAGGGACAAACTGGGCGCTGAAAGGAGGAAGGTCTACGTCCGTCGCGACGACAAGGTTAGCCACACTAGATACGGCCGCATGAACAGAAGGCGCATCACGAAACAGTAACAGCTCCACTTCGGCCCGAGCGCAGTCCACGACGGCGTGATGACGTGATAAAAAATCCCATCCTAGGATGACATCGTGGGAACATGAAGCCAACACTCAATGACATTCAATGGTGTAGTTTCAATGTTGTACATTCAATGGTGGATGACATTCAATGGTGTACAACACGTCTCGAATAACCACTTTGGCTGTACATGCCGCGACGGGCTCAATTTGTTGGGCGCTCGCAGTACTAAGAGAAACCACGGGAGAAGGCATCGTCACTTTGCGAAGAGAGCGGCACAGTCTTTGACTAATCACAGATATCGCTGCACCGGTATCGGTGAGTGCGAGTGTTCGTACACCTTCGACGATTACATCGATAAGATTGGCGGGAGACAGGCGAGGACTTAAACGATTAGACGATGACGCAGCTCGTGCCTCCGGAGCTGCGGAAGTTAGTTTTCCGTCTCTATGGGGGTAGGTCGTCGACGCATAGGCGATACAGAACGACGACTTGTTGAAGGTGAAGGCGAGCGGGAAGTAGAACGTCTAGAAGCGAATGTTCGGGCGCCAGAAGCGCGCATCGCGTTCGTGAACTTCAGGTGGTACGTGAGGCGCGTGGTATGGATGCCGAAACGAATAGTCAGGATATCTTGGTGCGTTACTTGTGAAGCGCCGACGACATAGACGTGCAACGTGACCTGGAATTCCGCAAGAGTAACATATGGGCCAGTTGTCAGCAGTGCGCCAAGGATTTCCGTCGTGCTGCTGTGTAGCTGGAAACGGCGCGGTGGACGGCCGCACGAGTTGTGGCGTATAAATTGGCAGACGAGATGGAGGCATTGCCGCGACAGCCGCATAATCAGTGGCGCGGCAACAGGCGTTGGTGGAGAGGCAGGCGTACGTAATGGCAACGCCTCGGAGACCTGCTTCTGAATAGCCTGTCTGATTGTCGGCGTTAGGTGGTTCGTTGGTGCTTCGGTGGTCGGCAGATACGAAAGACATGAAAGTTGTCGTGTGACCTCTTCGCGTACGTATTCTTTTATCTGCTCCAGCGGGGAGCTGTCACCACCGACGGCAAGGGCAGCGGGAAAGTCGTCTGCAGTCGTCGACCTCCGAAATGCTGCACGTTGTTTCCGAATCTCTTCCAAGCTCTGGCACAAGGTCACAAGTTTGGATACGGTACTTGGACCCTTTGCCAGCAACATTTGATAGGCATCATCGTCTATGCCTTTCAAGATATGCCTGATCTTGTCATGTTCGGTCATCTCAGGGTTAAAGCGCCGGCATAAATCGATTACATCTTCAATATAGCTAGTGAAGTTTTCGCCCTGCCTTTGTGCACGTCCGCGTAGGCCCTGCTCAGCACGCAGCTTGCGCACTGCGGGGCGATCGAACACAGCAGGTGGTCTTGAAACCGACCCAATTGATAAATTTAGTACGGTGGTTTGTGAACCACAGGCTGGCGACGTCTTTGAGATAAAATGGAACATACTCCAATTTTGAGGGGTCGTTCCATTTGTTGGCGGCGCTCATCTTTCCAAACAGCTGCAACCAGTCCTCCACAGCTTGGTCCTCGGTGCCGCTGAAGAAGGGCGGATCTCGTTGGTGCAGGGTGGTAGTCACGATGACCAGTTGAGATTGGGCCATGCTTTGCTGGGTTGTGCCTTGCTCGATCATCTGATCAGGCATTGCTGATGCAGTACCAGGTTTGCGTACCCAGCACCAGGTTTGCGTACCCAGCACCAGGTTTGCGTACCAGGTTTGCGTACCCAGCACACTTCCACCACTTTGCAAGGGGGTTTAATAGCGACGCCAGGTAAAAGGCAGACAGCCGGTACGGAAACAAATGCTCGGGCAGTCCAGCGTCTACAGCTCGTGCTCCCGCCTCCCGCTCGCGCTTCGCACTCAGCGATGGTCCCACTAGTCATTGCCTTGCGAATTCCCCACTACAATATATATATATATATATATATATATATATATATATATATATATATATATTGTCACAGGGTCGTGACGTGGCTGAAGACAGGAGACTTCTTGTTAGAATTTAACTGTTTATTTGGGCGAACCTGTGCCCGGTAAACAGAAAGTCCAATTACAGCAGCAGTCTCGCACAGATAGCAGTCGCAGACTGATAGCGGCGAACGGAGCGTCGGCCTTCGATCAACAACTGACAAGCGGCGAAGCGCGTCGGCATTTATACTCCCGCCGTCGAATGTTCTAGCGCTATCGCTGGCGGCGGCGTGCGTTCCAGAACAATCTGTACCATTCGCACAGTGGGCGTGATCTTATTGAAATGATCTACTACAGTCCGGAACCCTCTAGAAAACAGCAGGCGCGGTTTGCGCTGAGAATCGTGTGGTGTTTTGGGACGATAACAAAAACTTGGGAAATGGAACGTGGCATTGCCCCCCTCTGAAAAAGGCATCGTCTCGATGCTTTAACTAAAGATGAAGGTACAATAATAATGCAAGAAAGTACAATGAATAAATTACAATACAACAATAATACAAAAAACACTGTTTCAGTTTGTTAACGCGCATGAAACGGCTTTAGGCGTGCGACATGGACGACTTCAGGTCGCGATCGGCGTCGTTGAGAGTTCGTGATGCCGTCGGGGACAACCTCGTAATCAAGTGGGCCGAGACGTCGAACCACCCTGTACGGTCCGAAGTACCGTCGCAGAAGCTTTTCACTTAGTCCACGTCGGCGTATCGGCGTCCACACCCAAACACGTTCACCGGGCTGGTATTCCACGAAGCGTCGTCGAATGTTGTAACGGTGGCTGTCAGTCGTCTGTTGATTCTTGATACGGAGACGCGCAAGTTGTCGGGCTTCTTCGGCGCGATGAAGGTACTCGCTCACATCGAGGTTTTCTTCGTCGGTGACGTTGGGTAACATGGCATCGAGCGTCGTTGCCGGGCTCCTTCCGTAGACCAATTTGTATGGAGATATCTGCGTCGTCTCCTGCACCGCCGTGTTGTATGCGAAGGTCACATACGGAAGAATGGCATCCCACGTCTTGTGTTCGACATCGACGTACATTGACAGCATGTCGGCGATCGTCTTGTTAAGCCGCTCCGTGAGGCCGTTGGTCTGTGGGTGGTACGCTGTCGTCCGGCGGTGGTTTGTTTGGCTGTATGCCAAGATCGCTTGAGTTAAGTCGGCAGTGAATGCCGTTCCTCTGTCGGTGATAAGGACCTCCGGGGCGCCGTGACGTAGGACGATATTTTCGACGAAGAACTTAGCTACCTCGGATGCACTGCCTTTTGGCAGGGCTTTTGTCTCGGCGTAGCGGGTGAGGTAGTCGGTGGCTACCACGATCCACTTGTTTCCGAAAGCCGACGTCGGGAACGGCCCCAATAGGTCCATACCAATCTGCTGAAAAGGTCGGCAAGGTGGATCAATTGGCTGCAGAAGTCCCACTGGCCTTGTAGGCGGTGTCTTGCGTCGCTGACAGTCCCGGCATGTCCTCACATAACGAGTGACGTCGGTGGTAAGACGCGGCCAGTAGTACCTTTCTTGTATCCTCGCGAGCGTGCGAGAAACACCGAGGTGCCCTGCCGTCGGATCGTCGTGCAGGGCCTGCAGGAGTTCTGGTCGCAGAGCTGAAGGCACCACAAGGAGATACTTAGCCCGAAGCGGTGAAAAGTTTTTCTTTTGTAGAAGACCATTTCGTAGAAAAAACGATGCAAGTGCGCGCTTGAATACCTTCGGGACTTCGGCGGTCCTGCCTTCGAGGTATTCTATTAGGGCCTTAAGTTCCGGGTCGGCCCGCTGTCGTTCAGCGAAGTCGTCGGTAGTTATCGTTCCCAAGAAGTAGTCGTCATCCGGGTCGTCGGAGAGCGGTTGGTCGACAGGCGCACGAGAGAGACAGTCGGCGTCGGAGTGTTTTTTGCCGGACTTGTAAATGACAGTAATGTCATATTCTTGAAGTCTCAGGCTCCATCGTGCGAGGCGACCTGAAGGGTCCTTCAAAGTGGCTAGCCAACACAAGGCGTGGTGGTCGCTCACAACTTTGAAGGGCCTGCCGTAGAGGTATGGGCGAAATTTCGACGTAGCCCAGATGATGGCGAGGCACTCCTTTTCTGTTGTGGAATAATTTGCTTCTGCTTTGGATAGCGATCGGCTGGCGTAACTAATAACCCTTTCAAGTCCGTCAGCCCTCTGCACAAGAACGGCGCCAAGACCTACGCTGCTTGCGTCAGTATGTATTTCTGTCTCGGCGAATTCGTTGAAATGGGCAAGTAACGGAGGCGTCTGGAGGCGATGTTTAAGCTCCTGGAAAGCGTGTTCCTGTGGCGTTTCCCACTTGAACTCCACGTCGGCCTTAGTAAGGTTAGTGAGAGGATCGGCGATGCGGGCGAAGTTTTTCACGAACCGCCTATAATAGGCGCACAGGCCCAGAAATCGGCGCACGGCTTTCTTGTCAGTGGGCGGCGGGAATTCGGCGATGGCGGCTGTTTTCCGTGGATCAGGACGAACTCCAGATTTGCTGATAACGTGCCCCAGAAACAAGAGCTCTTCATACGCAAATCTGCACTTTTCTGGCTTCAGTGTGAGTCCGGAAGTCTTGATGGCTTGAAGTACAGCTTCAAGGCGCCGAAGATGCTCGTCGAAACTCGAAGAAAACACGACGACGTCGTCCAAGTACACAAGGCAAGTCTGCCACTTCAATCCTGCCAGTACTGTATCCATAACGCGTTGAAAAGTTGCAGGCGCTGAGCAAAGGCCGAAGGGCATCACCTTAAACTCGAAGAGGCCGTCCGGTGTTATAAACGCCGTCTTCTCTCGGTCTCTTTCGTCGACTTCGATTTGCCAATAGCCAGTCTTGAGGTCCATTGACGAAAAGTACTTGGCGTTATGGAGCCGATCAAGTGCGTCGTCTATTCGTGGGAGAGGATACACGTCCTTTCTTGTGATTTTGTTCAGGCGGCGATAATCGACGCAAAAACGTAGGGTCCCATCCTTTTTCTTCACTAACACCACGGGGGATGCCCATGGGCTGTTGGACGGCTGGATAATATCATCCCGCAGCATTTCATCAACTTGTCTCTTGATGGCCTCACGTTCTCGCGTCGAAACCCTGTACGGACTCTGACGGAGTGGTCTGGCATTTTCTTCGGTTATGATGCGATGTTTCGTGATTGGGGTCTGCCGAATTTTCGATGACGACGAAAAGCAATCTTCGTATTGCAGGAGCAGGGCCTTGAGCTGTTCTTGCTTATCGTTCGGAAGTCTGGGATTGACGTCGAAAGCTATGGGAGGGGCTTGGTTCCTCTGAGCAGGTTCCTCAGAATCGGCGAGGGCGAAAGCACTGGTGGCTTCGACGATTTCTTCGATGTATGCGACCGTTGTTCCTTTGTTAACATGTTTGTACTCATTGCTGAAATTTGTGAGCATAACCGTTGCTTTGCCTCCCCGCAACTCTGCAATTCCTCTTGCGACGCAAATATTTTGGGTGACCAACAGATGCTGACTGCCTTCAACGACGCCTTCGAAGTCAGGTGATTCAGGAGCGCCGACTGAAATAATGACGCTTGAGCGAGGCGGAATGGTGACTTGTTCTTCCAGCACATTCAAGGCATGGTGTCTAGACGGCGTGCGCGGCGGTAGTGCTTCTTCTGTGGATAACGTTATCGACTTTGTGTTTAGGTTGATGACAGCACCATGGAGGCATAAGAAGTCCATGCCAAGGATGACATCTCTCGAGCAACGCTGTAGGACTACGAAGTCTGTAGGATAAATACGGCCGTTAATGGTGACTCGCGCTGTGCAGATTCCTGCAGGCGTTACGAGATGACCTCCGGCTGTGCGGATTTCAGGGCCTTTCCAAGCTGTCCTAACTTTCTTTAACTTCGCGGCGAACGACCCACTGATGACAGAATAGTCGGCTCCAGTATCGATGAGAGCGGTCACACTGTGGCCGTCGATAAGAACGTCGAGGTCGCTAATTCGCCGTCTCGCATTACAGTTAGGGCGTGGCGTCGGGTCACGGCTGCGTCGACTTGTTCCGCTGCTTCCATGTTGCGTCGTCAGGCCACCTTCGGTAAGTGAGCTTTCGTCGTCAGGGCTTTGCCTGGTTGGCGTTGTGTTCGGAAAGCTCCGTCGCGGCGTCGTCGTCGTCGGAGGATCTTCGGTAGTTCGTCGCACAGCAACCGCACCTCCACCGGTTGCTGCCCTTAGTTTCCCGGATACGGGCTAGGAGACCGGCCCCGCGTTGGGCCAGAGTACTGTCGGTGGTGCGGTGACGTGCGGCGGCTGGGCGACGGCGAACGCGAAGGGCTTCGTGGTGTCCACCGAGTTCCTGTCAGGTAGTCGGCGATGTCACGTGGTAGTTCTCCTGGCTGCGGACGTGGTGCATCGACGGCAAAGCCACGCAGTCCCATCTGTCGGTACTGGCAACGGCGGTAAGTGTGTCCGGCCTCGCCGCAGTGGTAGCATAGTGGGCGGTGGTCAGGGGTGCGCCAAACGTCGGTTTTCCTCGGCGCACTGCGCTGGCCCGCTGGTGAACGGTAGGTCGTCGGTGGGGGTGGTGGCGGCGGTGGTGTCTGGCGACGGAAGTGCGACGGGGCGGCGTTTTGGCGTGGACGGGGAGGAGCGGTGTGGCGTACTGCAGCGGCGTAGCTCATAGTTTCTGGCTCGGGCAGCGGTGTAGGGGGAATTCGAAGTGATTGCCGAACTTCTTCTCGCACAATGTCGGCGATCGAATCCACTTGAGGTTGCGCCGAAGGCAACAGTTTGCGCAGCTCTTCCCGCACGATCGCTCGGATCGTTTCACGCAGGTTTTCGGAGTCACTGGTTTGAGCAGCAGCGCATTCTGGAGTCAGGCGACGATTATACTGTCTGGTGCGCATGTCAAGGGTTTTTTCGATGGTGGTCGCCTCGGATACAAATTCTTGGACGGTGTTCGGTGGATTCCTCATTAGTCCCGCGAAGAGCTCCTGTTTGACCCCTCGCATGAGGAAACGAACTTTCTTCTCCTCAGGCATGTCTGGGTCAGCGTGACGAAATAGGCGGGTCATCTCCTCTGTGAAAATTCCAACCTTTTCATTCGGTAGCTGAACCCGGGTCTCTAGTTGAGCAGCGGCCCTTTCTTTGCGAGCGACGCTCGCGAACGTTTGCAGAAATGCGCCGCAGAAGACATCCCACGTTCGGAGCGTGGACTCACGATTCTCTAGCCAGGTCCTTGCGGTGTCTTCCATGTAGAAGTAGACACGACGGAGCTTTTCTTCGTTGTCCCAGTGGTTGAGGGCGGCCACACGGTCATATGTTTCTAGCCAGGTTTCCGGGTCTTCAAACGATGACCCATGAAACGTTGGTGGTTCCCTGGCTTGATTAATGACGATCGCGGGCTGGGACGCTCCGGTTGTCATTGTCGCTGCAGTAGAGGTCATGGCCTTGGCTTTCCGCGCCTTGTCTTTTAGAAGCCCGTACTCCGGTGGGAGACCTTGCTGTCGGCGGCTTGTTCGCTGCTCTTGGTTGGCGTCGTTGTCTTCTCCGCGACGTGGGATGGGTTCACGGCGTGACGGTGGCATATATAGTCTATATATAGTAGTCAACACTAGCGCTCGTGTTGACTACGTCACCGTTGAGGCATTTAAGTTCTACCTGATACACATATTCGAAAACGACGAATTATGGCAAAAGATCAGAGAAGAGATGATTGCCCGTTTTAACGACTGCAACAAGGACTTCCTCATTACCGGCCATCTGCATGCAACCACACGCGGCCGTCACAGTCCACGCTTATTTCTGAAGGAACGTAGCTTTCCACCAGGTTACCCTTCACGAAAGCCGGTATTTTCAAAGTCGTCGCTCCAGCACACGACACGAGACGTTGCTTACCCACCTCCTGCACTTAAGTTTTCGTCTCGAATACGTGGTCCACCACCCGGTTTTCCATCATGCGGCTCTTCAAGCATTCCTGTCACTCACCGTTCGCCTCATAAGTACACCATGTTCACGATAGACGAGTTGACGCATCGGAAAAATACCGTGCCAAGCCACTCTTCTTCCGTACGGTTTCATGCATCACCGTTCGGCGCACACACTCTCGAGAGTCCAAACAAAACAGAAGGCTCAGACGCATCGAACGTCGCACGCTACCAGGTGCAAGAACCACTCGCAGTAAACAGCGAAAAGGAAGCCCCTGAAGAGCTTCCTGCCATTTCTACGGCACCGCAGACTTGCCAAAATCTGCAGTTCAAACCTAGTATTGCCATGTCACCTAAGGGGCCCACATGCAGAGCTCACCAATTCATGAATCGAACAAATTCAGAAGTACATGATACATCAAACCTCGTACAGAGTTGTCTTTCAGAAGCGTGCGTAATGAACCACGTCACCGAAGCCTCTGAAGAGCCTGCTAGCGATGAGGATGGATTACCAACTATGCCCGACAAGCAAGACACCGATTCACCAAGCATCAGCTGTCGACAGGACACGTCAAATACCGAAGGAAATAAATGCCCCATTCCGGAAAGGGCGCCACTACAGCCATCTCTTGAGCAGCCTCAGGAAACAAGCAAAGCCAAGTTCATAAACTCATGCTACAACGAGAGAGACTGCAACGAGGGCACCGACGAACGCAAAATTCAACGAAAGCGCACTCACCAACAAAAGAACATCGGAAAATAAGATCTCGAAAACAAAGATGAATTCAAGACGTCAGACACTTTCGCAAAAAGAAAAGTCACCAGAGACACTCCCTGCTTCAGCTATTACACCGACTGCACCACCACAGAAAACGCCGACAAAGACACGGAAGCACTGCTTGCACACCGCAAGCACTCAGGCACTTCGATTGATTGATTGATTGATTGATATGTGGGGTTTAACGTCCCAAAACCACTATATGATTATGAGAGACGCCGTAGTGGAGGACTCCGGAAATTTTGACCACCTGGGGTTCTTTAACGTGCACCCAAATCTGAGCACACGGGCCTACAACATTTCCGCCTCCATCGGAAATGCAGCCGCCGCAGCCGGGATTCGAACCCGCGCCCTGCGGGTCAGCAGCCGAGTACCTTAGCCACTAGACCACCGCGGCGGGGCGAACTCAGGCACTTCGTCACTGTCTGTCAAAAAAAAAAAAAGCACGAAAGCAAGAAGCACTGGGATGGCACAATTCACGACGAAAAATACAACCCCGACAACATCAGAACTTCAAATGCTACAGGCACTCCCAACCTTGTCCGTTCTTCACAAAAACTCAACCGATGTCATCATCAGTTCAGATTTCCAGGGTGTGGTTATGCCATTCAGGACGCAACAGTCAAGCTCGTCCACCAGAGTCGTCATAGAAATCACTGGACTGCTCCCTCAGCCTTGAAGATTCAGTGAGGTTGTGAAACTCCGTCGGGATGTGAAATTGTGAACTTGGCCATTGTTTTGTTTATTCTCTTCTTCAATTTGTTGTAGTTTGTAACCGGTGCCATCTTTCGGGGGGAGGGAAATCCTGTGACGTAAGAAGGCAGGGATGGTTGGGAGAAGTAGATGAGAAAGAAGTGAGAAAAGAATAAATATGGCGTATGAGCCAGGCCACGTCACCCATTCATCATAGCGTCACACACACACAGACACACACACACATATATATATATGTATATATATATATATATATATATATATATATATATATATATATATATATATATATATATATATATATATAATGAGAGAGAGAGAAAGAGAATTCAAATACACGCAATTTTTCGCGAAACGTTTTTTGCAAACTTTTAGACAGTGCTTGTACTACCTGAACAGCAGCAATCGAGGCAAATTGTTCCTTGATTGTCTTGGACTGAGGCTCGCTAAAGATCAGCATATCCATTAGGTCTTCTCCGACTTTCTCCTTGAGGATGGTGTGTGACTTGCGGATGGACTCGGCGAAAGGTTGAAACTGCATCATATGGCGTCCCATACCATTCCACTGGCAGCCGACCCCGTTGAAGACGAACCAAATGGGTCTTTTCTCTGGCCGAGCCCGCTCTAGTACCTTCACCACCTCCCTGTTCACGTCGTCCACTGGCACGATGGCGAATCCTCGGTACGGGAACTGCTTGACGCTTCGCTGACCAATCCGGTTGAGCAAGGCGTAACCAGAGTCCGGGTACGGTCCCTCTGTCTCTATTCGGTTCAGTGTTTGCTGCAAAAGTGAGATGAAAAAGAAGAATATTGTCTGTGTTCACAATGACAGTTGGTTAGATTTGCAGACATTTTGCCCTTTGAGACTTCAAGCGCGCTACGGAACACATATTCCCTGGATAATAAGATAACTCGCATGGTGCGTGCATAAACTTTCTAAAGCGTGCAAATGAAGTAAGGGCTCCTCGTGCTTCTGAACCCTAGCTCCTTTGTTGAGAAAGGAAAAGAAGGTTTGGGATCTTCTGAAAGTATTGTTGCCAAAGAGTGCTATTCCGTTTATGTTTGTATTCTTCGCAATCACCTGTAATCACCGTTGAGTATTTATTCTTGGGTTATTCAAAAGTGCGTTTGTAAAATTGGTATAGGAAACACTGAAGTTGTGAGTGCAGAAATATGGTCTTGAAATCCTTTCATGTGCCCCTAAATTACATTTCTGCAATTATCTCGAATGAATTAACCACGCATTCAGTCAGATGTACGGACAGCTTAACTTGTTGGTAGTACAAGCTTATAAAACAGCTTGAAAAAAAAACAGCACACATAGAAAGGAAACACTCACAGCGCTGTGTGAATTCCTTGTGTGTATGTGTTGTGTCTTTCTTGTGCTGTTATGTAAGCTTCTCTCAGACTCAGACCTACTTTCTTGAAATCAAGGTAATACAGTAGCTACTCTTATTCCTTGAGAGATGCTACCGCAGTATTGCTACCGCAGTATTGAGTTTATCGTTTGAAAAAGTGAGCAGCATCGAACAATTTAAAAAAGTAAATATAGAAATTTACTAACATAACACCATGTCACTGCTGTGAACGAAATATGTATGAAATAATATGGAATTATGGAAGATCTGTCCGACATATCTGAAACCGCAATTCATTGGCTGACGAAGTTGGCGATGACGCTTCACTGGTTAATGAAGCGAAAATTTGGCTAAATTCATGTTGACGAAAACATCTGGAAGCCTTTAGTTTAATTTTGCCCACAAGTATTGCATAATTGTTGCAGTGTTTGTAACGAAGCCCATGGCGGAGTGTTCGAAGGTCTTTATCGATGCGTAATTGCACCGTCATCAGTGTTTATCAAAATATATACTTCCAATACTATGAGTGGTACAAAGTAATGACAGTCAAGCAGACTGATGGGCTCTGAACTCTCTCTGTTTCTTTGTTGATCGCAGAAGCGAACCACTTCAGTGAAAGAACGGTCTTTAAATTGAGTCATGTCATGACAAGCTACGACCTTGATGATCGAATGAATGCCACTCCCACTTCAAGAAAGAAGTTATTGGGACGTTACTTTTGTACATTCGCGCATCAGCCCTCGTATGTCTCATGTCAACACACAAAAAAGCATTAGGTTCCTTGGAGGGTCATGGAACACCAGTACTGACACCAAGCCCGAGAGAGCGCTCAGTTCCCCAAGCACAGATCTGACACTCATGAAAGTGTACACTGGCGCAAATTTTCTTACGCACGCTCACTTGACCAAGTTACATTAGAGTAACAAACAATTGAGCTTTTACAAATGTCTTCATACTTTGCTTCATGGATGATACAAATGTAATAATTTTATGTGGAGAATAGAAGCAAAATAGCTGCGCACGTGTAGTGCGTATAGGGGGAAATCAGCAGAACAGGCGTCGTTGTCTACACCCTTTCTTCATATAGCCAAGAGTCCGACAAGATCTTGTCTGGTCGAATACATTATGGGCAGTACCAGCTCACAAACTCACGGGACAAAAAGAAGAGACACAAACAAGCGCTGTTTGTGTCCCTTCTCTTCGTCCCGTGAGTTTGTGCGCTGGTACTGCCCAAATGTATCACGAACTAGCCCAACTCTCAGTCCTGCTTGGTCGAGTACAAACATAGTGCAAATTAACAACAACGCCAACAAAGGTAAAATACACAAAAACTAAAAAAACATGTTTCAGTTCCCCACACGGGAACCTTTTTCACAGTGACCACAAATGGCGTAGTGCGCTCTTCTTGTGCGGCTGTTTGCGCTAAACTTAAAACTGTGCACAACGCCACTTGCGGTCACTGTAAACAAGGCTCCCGTTTGGGGAGCCGAAACGTCTTTTATATTTTTGTGCATATAACCTTGGTTAGTGTTTTCCTTATTTTGCACAATACTTCTTTCATAATAACGCTTTGATTTCACAACCCTTGCAATATTAGACTACGCAATATTGTGCAATACTTTGCCCTTTCAACTCCTTCGTTGCTTTCTCCTCACCCTCATTTTCTTTTCCCACTGCGAAGCTATACTAGTTATGGATTTTTTTGCTCTGTTTTTTCACTGCTTTCGCTTGCATGTTTCTTTGTGTCACTTCCTCCTTCGGCCTATTTAAATAGGCGTTTTCGTATATATACATTTCTTTTCTGTCTTCTCTAATTATCTCAATGTTTTTCTGTATTTCTGAACTCGTTATCTCGACTTCAACTTTCGGACCGCTGATTTGATTTGATTGATTGATTGATTGATTGAATGATTTGTGGGGTTTAACGTCCCAAAACCACTATTTGATTATGAGAGACGCCGTAGTTGAGGGCTCCGGAAATTTCGATCAACTTTCGAACTGCATCAATCAACCCACATTCTGAGAGAAAAAACAATTACTGCCTTGAATTTTTTCTGGCCACTTATACGGCTCTCTTGAGTTGCACGTTTACTTTCTTTGGCAGTCGTTGTGCTCTCTTGTGGTAATTAGGGGACCCGTAAAAACGTCCACGAGCCTCTTTTACGACAGCCGTGCACTTAACACGTCAGGACTACCCCAAATGAGGTACACATACTCTCTTTCTTTTAAACTGCATGCTTCCTAGTGTCCAAAAAGATCATGAAAAAGAAGAGGACGAAGATAAGGCGAGATGGTTGGTGGTACTGATAGTTTCCCTTATTTTGAAAGCACATTACGCTCTGGTTGAGCAGGTCCGTCTTAAAATAACGTTATACCTTGTTTCATATTCACGGAATGTTAGCATTTCTCTTCGATAGTCCTCTAATAGAAGACTGGCGCAACTGGATTTAGGAAGCCAACTGGCGACCCTTGACCAGGCTCGTTTTGCCAGTCTTGCAATCCTTACAATATTGCACTGCTGGTGAGCTGTGAAAACGTATTTTTTTACAGATTATATGCCAAAAACATGCGAGAACCCTTAGCGAACGCTATTTACTGGCACGTAATTACAGATCATTCGTTCACTCATGCAGTTGGCACAGTATTCCGTGTTCCTATAGGAACTAGTAGGATGTTTGCACATATATACAAAACTCAGCGGAGAATCTTGCGGTTGAAGAAAAAGTGCAAAATGAAAAACTGCTGCACTGACTGAGGATGTCTCACGTTCCGCTCTTGCCAAACTTCCCCTCTAAGCAGCGACGCTCCAGCTTTGAAACAGACGACGTAACACCTGCTGTTAGCAACCCGGTGCATTTCCAGTTTGACGTTTACTTGCGAGTAGTGAAGCGAATAAATTCGTCTTTGCTGAGCAAAGTAGGGTGTTTACTTAAAGAAGCAGCACTTGCTGATCTGTAGCAACATAAGTATGTGTGGCTTTGTGGACATCAATACGATTGGACAGCTGCTTTTTCGGCGAGCACTGAAACACTGCACAAAAAAACTTACCATTAAAGCCTCTTTGCTTCTTCCAGACATAATAATAAGCCTCGGCAGATATGGCTTCTGACGTGGAAGGCTCTCAGCGTGGGGGCCCGGGTTGGAATCCAAGATGGCGTGCGCATTCGCGCCACCAATTCCCTGGGAGCTGATGCCTATCATGCCACCGTCAAATGGCGTTGGCCTGTCAACCACTTTGATGCGCCCATCGTGCAGTGAGGGCATGGCTGGATCAGGCTCGTCAAAGTTTATATTGGCGGCTATTGTGCCCGTTTCCATGGCGAGTATTACTTTTGCCACAGCAGAGATTCCTGGAAAAAAATGGCGCCAAAGTAAGAACAACATTCTAGGACTATAAATATCCAGAGCGCTTTCCACAATGAGAATAATGTTCTGAAATTGTTCATGATTTACGAGGCCACAAAGCCTGCCATAAGAAGCCTATATTGTGTCGAGTATAGCCTTGTGTCGGCTGATACTACGTTTGTTTTACAAAGTGTGTCCTATGCATTTTCATTGCGGGTAAACAATGTAAAACGAACTGAAAGATCAGTGTCTCATAGAATATTGCTTGGCTAGTAAAGTGAATTCCCTGAAAGATACCCTTAATAGTTCTTCCAGCTAACATTCTCGCAACGTGTTGAAATAATATGTCACTGCAACAAGAAACAATTTTCCAAATTGTTTCTAGAAAATCGCTAGAAAATCGAAGACATCAGCACAGGCCGCATCTGTTAAAGGCCGCAACCATGGCGCGCCGTAGCTGAATAGAAAATAGGCTGAACAAAATCATTTCTCTTCAAAAAAAAAAAGCTGGTAAGCAGGAATTACTTCGGGTTCTACAAAAAGGAGACCTACTGAAATATAATGAATAAAAGTAAAGTAAAATTATACAAAAATGTCCTTCTCAGAACAATAAAACCCCGCCGATTCGAAACACGTAGAACCTCACTGTTATTCATTAAACGTTCAAGGCACCCACGCCGACGACGCCATAAATTTAGCAAAACGTTAATTAGGTCTCTGCCGTGTACCAGCGGTAGTTCCCTTTTATACCTGGATTTGTTCGCCGTGCATTAATTTCTTGCCGATATCGCATTCAGTTAAGGTAGGCCACTTCTGTCAACGATGACAGTAGGCACTACACGCATATGTTCTCATAGCCTGTCGTTAAATGGGAAATTCGCCACAAACTTATTCAGGGATACAGCTCCCGGCTATAGGACGATCCAACCTTATCTGCTATAACAGCTGCCGACAGCAACGGCACATAAAACCACTTATAATACAGCAGCATTGTAACGGCGGGAATTTGCAGGAGCCTTTATAGTACCAGGGGTGCATAAGTTTGTTGTCAGGGTCATTGTTGATAGCAAGAGGGCTGCCCATTGTAATGAGAGTCGCAAATCTTGTTTGTGCATTTCTTGTGTCCAATAACGTTACAAATATCAGACTGATCCGCTCTTTTTTGCAGTGTTACTGACTGGCACTGGTAAAACTAGCAGATCTATTCACGCATGTTCTTTCAGCGCAAAGGTTCCTGACGAAACATTCGTGGTGCTGTGTACGGTGTCCACTAATATTTTGGTGAGTACGGCTCAGTTTGGCAGCACCCTGCAGATCACTAGTGTATCCGGCGTTGCAGCGCACACAAGTAAAAAAAATAATTGGCAGATCCTACGAACTGTGGGAATCAAAGATATGCGAGCACGAATGAAAAAGGTTGACATGTCACTTTAGGATCACAACGTTACAAGGCGAAGATAAATTATGTCGTACATAATTTCCATGCCATGTGTCATAGCTATAATTTTTAGACGTATAATTTACCTTCGTAGTCTATTCACGTCACGTAATATCAGCTTTGGTATATGTTGAGCTAGCAAAATAGCCGCAAGCGTGCAATGAGTGTAGCAAATAGTTGTATTTTACATGGCTTGAATATCACGACTGTCATGTTTGAACCTGCCATTTACATTCGTCCTCCATTCAGATCACGGAATACCAAATTTCGTATATGTAGAAGTAGTGAAACGGCCACAATTTCGCTATGAGCGTGCCATGCAGTCATGCTTTACATGACACACATATCATGATTTTAATGTTAGGACGTGTCATATACCTTCGTCGTTTATTCACGTCACGTGATACAAAATTTGATATATATGGAGCCAGCGAAATGGTCGCGAGTGCATCAAGAGCGTGGTATGTTGTCATGTTCTTATATGACGCGCGTGTTATGATTTTAATGTACGCGCCGGTCCTATACCTTCATTATCCACTGACGTCACGTAACGCCTAATTTGATATATGTGGAGCTAGCGAAACGGCCGTGAGCGCATCCTGAAGGGCCAAACATACTCCGACGTAACTTTGACTCGCACACACGCTGAGCGAAGTGACGCTATTTACTAGGAAAACGCGAGAATTCTACAGTCGGACGCTGGGGGCAACTTGCGCGACCAGCGTCCGTCGGCGCGGTCCGGTGGCAACGGGAAAGAAAAGCGACATGCTGCATTTTGTGCCGAAGACGTCACCCACCCAGCCCTGCGTTCGCCCACGGAACACCTACCACTGCCTCACCTCGTGACAGAGTGACGCCTGGCGCACTCAACACGCACGTGCGTTAAAGCAACGCAGTGCGCCACGCACAGACAGATCGGCGCCTGGCGTGGTATCACCGGCGTGGTGCGAGGAAACCAAAGCCGGTGCACACGCGCGCCTGATCACGTTGCACTGTATTTGAGTGTGACATCTAGCCTTGTTTTTACATGACCCGCATCTCTTCATTATCATGTTTGCACCAGTCTCCTACCTTCACCATCCGTTCTCGTGGCATAATTCCAAATTTTACATGTGTGCAGCTAGCGAAACGGTCGCGAGCGCATTATGAGTATGGTATGTAGTCATGTTGTTACATGACAGGCATGTCATGATTATCTATCATATTTGGATGTGTAATTTACCTATGTCGTTCGTTCGCATCACGCAATACTGAATTTGGTGCACGTAAAGCAAGCCTAACGGCCGCGAGCGCATCATGAGCATAGCATGTAGTTATATTGTTACATGCCACGCATCTCATGTTTATCATGTTTGCACCAATTTCATACCTTCGTCATCCATTCACGTCTAATAATCCGAACTTTAGTACAAGTAAAGCTAGCGAAACAACCACGAGCGCATCAGGAGCGCGGCACGTAGTCATGTTGTTACATGACACGCACCTCATGATTATCATGTTTGCACGAGTCAGATACCTATGTCATACATTCACGGCCGGTAATACGAAATTTGGCATATGATATGCTAGCGAAACGAGCGCGAGCGCATCATGAGTGAGGTGTGTAGTCATGAAGCATCACTTACATGGCATGCATGTCATGATTTCCACGTTATGGTCTGTCACCGATGTTCGCATGTCCTACCATACGCGTTTTTCAATACGCCATGAGAACAAAAGTACCGCATGGGGGGCAGAATCATGAAATGTAAATCATAAGATGCATGCCATGATTTTCTTGGTATAACTAATCAAATTTGTTCTTCATAAAATCATGTTATGTTATACCAAGTTTGGTATCAATACCACTAACGAAACGACCAGGACAGCTAAATGTAGTAGGCAAATAGATAGATAGATAGATAGATAGATAGATAGAAAGATAGATAGATAGATAGACAGATGGACAGACAGACAGACAGACAGAAAGTCAGACAGATAGATAGACAGATAGATAGATTGATTGATAGATAGATAGATAGATAGATAGGCAAACAGATAGATAGATAGATAGATAGATAGATTCAAAGCCGCCGAATTTCGCTAAGAAATTATTCGCATTTTAATAACCAAACACACGGCAGTGCGTAGTTCTTTCTGTACTGTACACTACAAAAAAACTTACGTGCTCCAGTGCACCAGTGGATATTCGAAACATCCTGTCATGACCCCCCGCGCACCAGTGCCATACCACTTTATTACGCAGAATTAGCAGTATCTTGGATGTCCACCCGATGGCGAAAGCTAATGAACAAGTTTGTAGAATGCTGTTATATGTGGAGATCCATCAGTGTTGGAGTTGACTATCCTCTAAGTACACATATGAAACGCTCTGGGTTCGCAGCCGCAGACTATTTGTATGCCACAAAATTTCAGGCATTTTCTGGGGGGAGGGCGGGCGATGTAGGTTTAGAAAAAATGACAAAACGTCTCAATTTGGGTGTGTGGGTGCGACCGAAGACCAACCTAACAGAACAAAAGAGTGCGGAAATTTTCCTTCTTAGCCTTATACACAAAGACAGTTACTGCTGTTAAGACATATTCTACTGTCGCGTTATGACCTATTCGTGCAAACAGCGGTAAGCATTCTTTTTTTCAGCTTTGTTTTATTAGCTTACATTCAGAACTGAGTCTGAGATTTTCAACATTCCCTACAAAATTTAGCATCTCGTTTCGATGAGAAGCGGCACAAATAACATGAAGGCACAGTTAGTTCTCGAGAATTATTCAGAATGACGAACTATTCGCCTACTAGGAGGAGTTATAGGTCCAGCTAGTAACGTTGTCCGGGCTCCCGATTATACTTAGGTTTTATTAAGAATCAGGTCCTAATAGATATTACTAGTACCCTCAGGACCCAAAGGCATTACAGGGGGAAGTGAATATATACATAAGGTGTACAAGAAGCAGCAACTCCTCATAAGGAGTAAAAGTAAAATACCCAAGTGAATGGCAAAAACTCACATAAAGATAAAAAATTAAAATAGTAGTGGGAATACACAACCATTTCAACAATAAGGAAGAAATATCACAGCAATCACAATCATACATATATTCACAGAAGAGCTATTGCTTCACGAAACGTATTATTGTCTCTTGATGCCATAGGAAGGGTCATTCCAGCTGAAACTACTTCTACGTATCAATGAGCCGTGAACACATTCAATTTAACAAAGTGGAATCTCCATTTTAGTTCGATTATCAATGCGAGTAGGTATGTATAAAGGTCTTGTGAGTGTTTCCGTTCTCAGATATTTGCAGTAAATTTTATGGAAAGCATAAAATGAATATAGCGGCGAGCAGAGAAAGGAGGGACGAAGAAACTTAATTTCTTGGTGGTTACGCTACTTGTGTGGCGATAAGCGTGAAACAATAGGCACGGTTCTGCACAGCTTCGAAGTTGGAAATTGATTAATCAATGACGGCAATCTATAGTGCAGACAGATGGTGAATGCTATAACATCGAGCAAACTCGTGTTTTATAACGCAATAATTTCATTAAACAGGATTGATTGGAAACGTTTTCGCTGATATAGCCAAGCATGTGGTTAGCGTTATATTAAGAAGGAGGTTGGTTTTCCGGTAAAACTAAGAGGAAGTTTGAACACCGTGCTACATAAAAGAGAGGATCGTTTCTAGTTAGCATTGTTATTACGGTAAATAGAATAATAGTTAGAATTACGCGAAGGGCACATGTGCTTGTATTTCTTCTTTAGTTATATGTTCAAAATGGCACACCATATCTAGTACCTTGTAAGTGTGCGACTGGATGTCAGAGAAATAGTTATTATTAGTTTTGTTGTCAATAACTTTATCACTACAACCCAATGAAATAAGACTTGCTGTGACGTGAATAAGAAAAGCTACTTTTCATTGGTTGTTTCGTATGAAACAACCTATGAAAAGTAGCTTTTCTTATGAAAAGACGCGTGATTACAGACACATTCTTACCAGAGGCGCTCTCGGAGTGCCCCATGTTGCTTTTGACCGATCCGATCAAAAGTGGTTTCTCGCGTCTGGGTGAGCAAATTACGTTGCTGATCGCCTCCAGCTCCTGAATGCCACCAGCCTTGGTCCCAGTGCCGTGTGCCTCCACGTAAACAACTTTCGTAGGATCCACGTCGACCTCGGAGTACGCGTCCCGCAGAAGTCTCTCATGACCGGTTACCGACGGATATGGGACACCTGGAAATAAGCACACCCAGTGAGACGTGAGCCTTAATTCTTAGAAGCGCAACGTGTTGCATCCCGGCAGTGCTGCCAACCGTTGGGTAGTCACCCTACTTCTAGGCCATCTTTGAAATTTTTCGGCCAGCTTGGAACACTAGCACAATTTTCTTATCAAGCATAGTTTTTTTTTTCATTTTTCGCTCGTCTCAGATCTGCGAAAAAGGCAAACGATTGGCACATTATCTTTATAGGGGACATTTCTAAACAGACATATAAACAAACCAAAGGTTTCTTTGAAGAAATTTTGAACTGTCTTCATTCACACGTCGCCAGTAGTTGGCAGAAAAGAAAAATAATACGCCACACACACATCTGTCAGCCTTACAGTTTTGTTTTTGTTCGCGAGTGGCTGTTTTTCTTCTTCATCGTCACCCATCGTTGGTGGAGTAGATGGACTTTAACATTTTGTGACGGTGATTGGCTCCATTTGTTATTATGAATTTTTTAAGGGGCGAACTGATCATCATATAACATGGTGACTTCTGTGATGAAAAGACGAATACAAGGGACAGAAATTCGAGGTGCATTAACAACTCGTTTATTCCAAATGCTGCAATCGTATGTATAGTACAAAGTTTTGCTGACATACCAAGCTCATATCAAGGTGACGCTAATTATCACGTTACGGAGGTGTGATGAAAACAATAAAACCTAATTTTGTTTTTTACAGATACATAGACGTGTCCCTAACACAGTTAATTTATTTTATTTTTATTGTAAGTTTCCAAGGGTAGACAATATTTGTTCAAGCGTATACCTACAATCTTGGCCCTGAAGAGATATCAGCTCACATGTGCATTTTTGGTAGCGTGACGAAAAAAGGTTTCCGTCTACTTTCATTATATATTTCGCAGACACTACCTTGACCGGTCATTAGGGCAGCGGCCCGTCTGCACTATGTACGACCCTTCACAGGACAGCGATACGTCGCACACTACTCCTTGCACGTATTTTACAAATTGTGACGCATCATTCTTTCAGCATCCTTCTTTCTTGCTGCCCGCCTTTCATGTGCGAGGGCAATACTGTGTTAAAAAGTTTTCAAAAACATTGCGGCCACGCTTTTTGTTCTTGGCGCTAAACAAGGCAACGAAGATGATAGTATGCCCATATGAGTACCTGACAATACGCGTTTACGTCACCCCACCTATTTAGTAGTTATAACTGTTGGCACAACTTGCATATTTTGACAAACTTTCATTTCCGAAAAGATTATTGTTTTCATGATTGACACATTGAAATTTCTAAAATTTAAATACACACTATATCTACATGCCGAAACCATAATCATGACTTCTGAGCTGCTACTGTAAAACGTTTTTGCTATGAAAGCGACCTACCAGGACCTGGCAGTGTTCTGAAATTGACTCTACAAGAGCCAGTGTAAACTTTGCTCTCCTTTTAGTTATTTTGACGTCCCTACAAAAAACAGTACTCTCAACTGCTTATATGTGAGGTTATTAAGGATCGGAAGTGACTCACCTTGTACTGGCACTTCGGTATATAGATGCGGATCAGGAATATAACCACGTTTAGCAATCTCATGTCTGATGAGTACATGGGCATATCAACCTCTCTTAGAGAGATAGAGTAATAAGCACTGTGATGCTCTCACTTGATAAAGTGTGAGAAATTTTTCACTCTACCAGTTGCTTAGTAATTGTACAGAAACACACTGAAGCGCAACTCGGCATTTTTACTCCCGTAATACACTGGTTTTAGAGCGTATCTGACATATCGCTTAACGATCGTTTTCGCCATGCCAGTTGAATTACCAGCCCGTCAACCAACTAATGAGTACTTATTGTTTCTTGTCTTTTCTCATAACAGTAAGTCAACGATTGTTCTACAATAAGAGCGTGACTGCTTTCTGTACCCAAACTCTGTTTTATGTTCAATCGTCTTTCTTGAAAACATCGCCACCTCTGAAGTCGCGACAGAATTAAGCACCACCACACGTCTTCACAATTCACAGTGAAGTATAGTCTGTATTTTATTATTGTTTCACGGCGGTATTTTTAGGCACAGAGTAAATTTTGAGTAAAAACGTTCCACAGGGTAAAGCAGCGTAAATTTTCCATGGTGTATTGCATTTCGAAAAATATATGGCAACAATTCAGGCCAGCTTCATGCTTCACAATCTTTATAACTCATTCCGTATATCTATCAACATTTCAATTATTGACTACATGGCAAGCCATCGTCCTAAATTTATTTTGGTGGTCAGCTCTAAAAGTTTAATTACCACTCCAAGTAACATATAGGCCATCATAGGCCACTGAAAATGTGTATTTTACTGTATAACGAGAATAATTGTAGCGGTGATGCGGTGACCCACAAGAGCGCCGTAATATAGGTGACAATGCATGTTCTGTTGTTATCACTTATTCTTGGAAATTTGATTCTTATTTCTATACATACGGGTCACATATGTAGCGCTCTAAATAGAGAGGCACAATGACTATCACTAGAAGAGCCATGAACACACGGCGTTAAAAAAAGTCAGTAAGGGACTATGGTAAAAATGATAAATATTCAATGCACCCATCTAAAGGAAGTGCTATGCATATTTCTGTTCTATAGAAAAAAGAGAGTGTAATGACAACTTTTCGCTACGAAGGAAACATAACGTGAGTGCTTATTGCCTTGAGACAAAGAGCTTTGAGAAAACAAGGTATAGAATACATTTTACACCTTTGTTGGTGTCCTTGCAGAACAGTAACCACAGAGCCGTAAAAGCTATCCTTTATTATATAGACTTGTCTACTCTAATGGAAATACTCATAAAATGAAGTGTCGGGCAGGTATGTTAACTTGCGCTGATGGTAGATAAGTAAGAGTAATAAGTTTGACATAATTGCTATAAGGTTATTCACTTTTTCTATTCGTTTGTCCTTCGAATGAAAAAACTGCCGCCTGATGCTTTTAGAAGCAGTGATTTATATAATAAGTAAACTTACGCAGTGTTACTCCACTCAAATAATTTCACTTTCACCTGCTCCTTTATATTTTTACGCTTCTTTCATGACAGCAGCGCAATATCTTTCACTTCATAGATTTTGTAAGAATAGTTAGCATAACTGTGACGTGTTCATTCAGTCGAACAGCCGAGGTAGGAATGTTCCGAATAATCGTGGGCGTTCCTCTGCATTATGAGAAAAAACACTATCACAACATCACAATATTTCACGCATCTCGATGACGTGAACGTGCTTAGTAAAGCTAGGATGCAAGAAGTGCTCGTCACAGTTACAATCTGTTTATTACCTGTAATATTTGACAAAGTTCCTCATGACAAATTAATTGAAAAATTAAAAAATATATATCTTCCCGAAAGTTTGGTAGCGTGGGTGTCTAGGTATCTGATGAATAGAGAGCAGTGTGTCTTGATTGATGGTCATGCCTCGAGCTGTCATCCTGTCACATCCGGAGTGCCTCAAGGTAGTGTTCTGGGGCCGTTGCTTTTTCTGTTATACATCAATAATATCGTCACTGTAGTTACACCCACCACTCATGTCCGGCTGTTTGCAGATGACTGTATTTTATTCCGTGAAATCTTCAGCATGCAAGATCAAATAGAACTTAACACAAACCTGGACAATATATACAGTTGGTGCAGGGATTGGGGCATGGTTGTCAACGCAGAGAAAACTGTTTCCCTCCGCATAACGCGCAAAAAATCTCCATTCCAATTTCAGTACACACTGGGATCATGCGCGGTGAACCAAGTCAACAGCTTCAAATACTTAGGCGTAACGTTCACTAGTAATCTTTCCTGGAACTTGCACACAGAAAACATCTGCTCCTCCGCTTTTCGAAAACTGTGTTTCTTGAGACACAAACTTCGTAATTCGCCTGCAAGTGTTAAACTGTTTTGCTACCATTCATACGTTAGACCAAAACTTGAGTATGCTGCTGTAGTATGGGACCCGTATACCAAAAATAACATCGATAAATTGGAAAAGATTCAGAGGAAAGCTGTCAGGTTCATTTTCTAAAAATTTCGTCGCACGGATTCTCCTTCTGAATTAATGATTGCCAATAACATTCCCAAGCTTCAGTTAAGAAGACAAAAATTTCGTCTCGATTTCCTCTGCTCACTTACTAAACATGAATTGGCTATCGACCCCTCCCTGTATATATCCGCCCTGACCACAAAACACACGCGGCACCATAACCCTAGATCGCTAACACCATACCAAGCGCATACCGATACTTACAAATTTTCATTTTTCCCGCGTACCGTGGCTGAATGGGATTCCATTGCTGAGCCACACTTATTAGATACTGTATAGCCCCATTTTTCGTTAGTGTTGTTAATTGTGTGTTGGAATGACAATGCAATGTCCGCCATTTCATTTTTTGTCCCTTTTGCTATTTTTGTATTATTGTGCTATTCAAGTGCTCGTACTGCCAGGACCACAACTGTGGTCTGCAGTATGTATTGAATACAAATAAATAAATAAATAAATATATGTTGCAAGTCCTAATTGAATTTGTGTGATCGTGTCAGCACCAAGTGAAAAAAAATCACAGCTTTACCACAAAGGTGAAGCAATGAACACGATAGCAACAAATTGGAAGGTCACGCGCAAAATGGCAAGCAGATCGAAACATGCCCCACGTTTTTCACAAACAATTGACGCACTAAACGTACTCACATGTACATATGAACGCGAATAAGCGTCTCAGTTGTTACATCGCTGCGTCTGAAAAGCACGCCCTTTCGAAAATCAAGAGTGTGCAACGATTCCAGAGACCTTTATGCGCCCCGTAATTACAACAGAATCGTTCCAGCCAAGCCCAACGCCAGCCAAGACGTATGATCCTGCCCACCAGAATATAAGCACATGCGAGAGATTGTCCACTCTGCTTCTCTCCACGGGCCAAAATACGCGTGAAAGATGAAAGCCATTGCGTGGTCATTGCGCCATCTTGCTCATAATGCTGAAACCATGACAGCTTCCACCCCCCCCCCCCGAGATGCCAACCAACAGCGGTAAGTGGCAGATATAAATAGCTTGCCCTTTGAACTTTCAAGGAGGTACCTCTCGGTGGCGTAGTGGTTAACGCCCTGCATTCACGGCGCGCAGGTACCACGTTCAATTCCGCGTGTTGAAGTCTTTCTCTGGATTTGTCTCTTTCTTGCTTTTCATGTATATAGATACGTATACTTATACGGTGCAAGACATCGACGCTGGCGGCGAAGTCCAGCCGAGAGTGTTCATTTCGAGAGCGCCTCGAAAAATGCAATATTATTCAGAGCTGAGCACGTCATGATTTTGACGCTCGGTAAGTAAAAAAACGTCACTAATGTAGTCTTTGAGTAGCAACGCTAGGTAAAAAACCCCAATAAAAAAGTTGCACCTCTGCTTCAGAAACGTTGTTTTAGGGGCGAAGCTCCTCAGGGTGTGGGTCTGTCCTTCCTCCGATGGTGTGTGTAGCCACCCGTGGCACATATCCGAAAGAGCGGTTCTTGGAATGTCCACTTGATGGCGACACTTGTATATGATGAATGCACAATGAAACGATGTGAGATGGCGGCACGTGGCGTGTTCTGTAGATAGACGGATGAATGGATGGACATACAAATAAATGGATGGACTGATGGACGCACAGACAGAGAGTGGGGCGTACGCATGCACGGACCGACGGACACACAAAGCGACGGCCGCATGATCAGGCGCTCAGACGAACGGATAGACAGACGGAAGAACGCGCGCATGGACGGGCGCACGGAGGAATGTGCGGACGGATAGATGCATTAACGGTCACACGGATAAAGGGACACACGGAAGGACGCATAGACGAACAGAAGCAAAAACGAATGGATGGACGAAAACACGGACAGACTGACGAACGCCTCGCCCCACCAATCATCATTGAATTCATGGATATGCTGTGATTTTTTTCTTTAAAGTCTTGGCTAACACAACTTCACTACTCACATTTTTTCTGCCTGCTTTCGGAGCGCACATACAAAAAAAATGCCAGGACTACGTAGTACGCCCTGCACGGCAGCAAAAGCGGGAATAGCGGCCTTTCAGAGCCTTTTCATACACTTTTTCTCCTTTTCTGATGGCTTATACCGAGTGCACGAGGTTGGCCGAGTAGGTAAATATTTCCAGCATTATCTTAAGTATGCTACTAATATAAGGTAGAACTGATCATATAGAGGAATGGGTAGGAATTTTTATCAACAATGTATTTGAAAGATGAAATTTTCGCAAAATGAAATGTCTCAATGGAAAAAAACAACCCGGTGGTTGTATTCAGAGTGGAGGTGCCGAAAGAAAGAATACCTAATTTTGATATTTCCAGAACTAAATTTTTCACAGGTGGTACAACGAGTATTCTTAGGAAGGTCGTGAACGAGTGACAAACTATAAAGTACTGACTAATGGTTTCCTCCTTGGTACAAAAGGGACACATGAGAAATCGCTCCTTTGGGTTGTGAGGAAGAAGATGGGCACATGCGGAAGCGCATTGCCATCGCCTGGCTTGCTCGGCTGTTCACTCCCTGGCTACGCCTTGCCTGCTGCTGCTGCTATCTTCCCGGTTACTGTGTACCTCAATAAACCCCCGTAACAAGTGGTGGAGCTGCTGGGTCGCGCCAATTGGAACTTCGCAGCTCGAAACTCAAGCCAGCCTCTGCAATGCCGGAAGAAGTACCGAATCAACTGCAGCAACAACCTGATGTACTTGTGCCCACATTGGTCTGCCCTTGCCCATCGCGCCAACACGAGTCACCAATCTTGAGTGGTACAGAAGAGGAGGATATTGAAGACTGGCTCACCGAATACGAACAAGTAAGCGTGATCAACCACAGGGATGACGCTGTGAAGCTCAGATGCGTGTCATTTTATTTGAGCGGTGTCACCAGCGTTGTGCATCGAAACCACCTATGTCACTTCCCGACGTGGGATGCTTTCAAAACACACGTGATGGAAGTATTCGGCCACCCCAATGTTCGCAAGCTTCGAGCCGCGCAACGTTCGCAAGGCCGCGCACAGCAGAACGGTGAAACATTCACCAGCTACATTAAAAACGTTGTCGACTTGTGTAATGGCGTTGATGTCGCAATTGTCGATGCCGCTAGGATCAGGCATATCTTAAAAGGGATTGAAGACGACGCCTTTCAGATGCTGCTGGCAAAGAACCCGTCCACAGTGCCGGAACTTGTCAGTCTTTGCCAAAGTTTTGATGAGCTGCGCAAACAACTCATAGCCATGCGCCACTCACATCCACAGGCGACTTCAATGTCGGGATTGGCGGTCACTCCTGACAACTCATCTCCGCTGCTACAGATCAAGAATTTCCTTCGTGGAGAGGTCGCTCGCCAGACTTCGCTGATGCCGTTTGCTCACGACCAGTTGAATTCCCCGTTGGCGCTCCCTCTCCAAAACATCATCAGGCACGAGGTCACCGAAGAAGTCTCGCCTTCGCTCCAACAAGCTCCGTCTGCTGCTCCCCTAACGTACGCTGCAATCGCTTCTAGGCCTCTGATGAAAGTTTACAGCCCACTTAGTCCACCTATTCGCCCGCCAGTATCGCCGCCCACCTGCCCAGTTTTACAGTACGCACGAGCCGATGACCCTTGGCACACGCAAGATAACCGTCCCACTTGTTTTCATTGTGGCTTTGTTGGACATGTGGACCGTAACTGTCGTTTTCGTGCACCACCTATCTCTAACAGTGTGCGTCATGCACCCCGTCAATCCCGCCGCAGTTATTCAGACGACTACGAACCTGATCCTAGCTCCCGGAACCCACCCTCTTCCCGCCGCCGCTTTCTTTCCCCCATGTACCAATGGCGGAGGCCTGTGCGCCCGGAAAACTAAGTAGCGCAGTTTAGGAGGTGAGAACTGCGGTTCCGGCGAAATGAATAAGGCCTCAAATTTCTCTCCGAAACGTTATTGAAGTCACTATAGAAGAAACATAGACGCTAGCCCTTGTCGACACCGGCACGGCTCTTTCAGCTATTGATGCCCGCATTTGCCGCCATGTCGGAAAAGTCACAATGCCTGTTTCTGGACTATCCTTTCATACAGCCAACGCGAAGCACGTTGAGCCACCAGCTGCGTGCACATTCCGTGTCGTCATCCAGGATGTACTTTGTGTGACCGAATTCACTCTGCTGCCTTCTAGTTCTCACGACGTCATATTAGGGTGGGATTTCCTCTCTACACATCATGCGATCATCAATTGCGCCCATGCTGAACTCAACTTGTTCCCATTTTCTACAGGCGCCATCAGTGACAAGGACACATGTCGGAAAATCACAGTTTGTGACGACACCATTGTGCCTGCCTAGCCTACTGTTCTTGTCTCCATTTCTTGTGACTCTGAAGACGGCGGCTCAGTCATTTTCGCACTGTCTGCACTTTTAGTTCGCCGCCGATCACTGCCATTGCCATTTGCTGTTCTCTAGTTCCATTCAGGCACCTCTGTGATGTACATCACCATTCTATTGTCCAAGCCTATCCCTTTGCGACGCCGGGAAACCCTCTGAAAAGCCGAGCTGCTGGCGTCATCTTCCATATTCGACACCATGGACGACCCCACTGATATGTGCACCCTCGAAATATCAATTCCTGGCCACTACTGCTATCTTTCACACCAGCTATCGCCAGCGACCTTACGAAGACACAACGAGACCAACTTCTTTGCTTGTTCGATGATTTCTAGTCCTCTTTTGACTGCGAAGAGAGGGCACTCGGCCGCACAACGACTGTTTCACCTAATATCGACACAGGAAGCCATGCGCCATTACGACAGCGTCCCTACCGAGTATCGGCAAGGGAAAGGCGCCTTATCTATGACCAAAGATATGACATGCTTAAACGAGGTGTCAATCAACCTTCCAACAGTCCTTAGGCATCACCTGCCGTCCTTGTTTGGAAGAAAGATGGGATAATACGATTTTGCGTCGATTATCACTGGCTTAACAAGATTACCCAAAAGGATGTGTACCCGGCCGTTGCCATGAATTGATGACGCACTCGACTGCTTCAAGGAGCGGAGTTACTTTCTTCCTTGGATCTCCGCTCCGGTTACAGGCAAGTGCCCATGGCTGAGACTGACCACTCAAAAACCGCGTTTGTAACACCAGATGAATTGTACGAATTCATTGTAATGCTATTCGGTCTCTAACGCACCCGCCGCCTTTGAGCGCATGATGAACGGCATCTTACGTGGCTTGAAGTGGCACACTTGCTTCTGCTATTTAGATTATATTGTCATCTTTGTGCCAAATTTCTCGACCCATCTACAACGATCGTGTCAAGTTTTCACTTGTGTCCAAAATTCTGGTCTCCAGGTTAACATGAAAAAGTACCTATTCGCCGCCAAATAACTAAGTATACTAGGCCACATCGTCTCCAAAGAAGGCATTCTTCCCGATCCTGCTAAACTTCAATCTGTCTCCGAGTTCCCGAAGCCTACTAACCTTAAAGCACTGCGCACCTTAATTGGCCTACGCTCCTGTTTTCGGCACTTCGTTCAAAATTTTGCTACTGTCATCACACCCCTCAATGCACTCCTACAAGGTGACAATGAACTATCTACTTGTGACGATGCGTTTACCACACTTCGACGCCTGCTTATATTTCCACCAATTTTGCGTCACTACGATCCGATCGCACGCACAGAAATTCACAGTGATGCTAGTGGTGTTGGCCTTGGTGCTGAGCTCGCACAACGGATGACGCCAACGCCGAATATGTGGTTGCATATGCCAGTCATGCACTCACAAAACCTAAGACAAATTACACCGTAACCGAAAAAGAGCGGCTGGCCATCATATGGGCTCTCAGAAGTTTCACCCCAATCTTTACGGTTGTACTTTTGACGTCGTAACAGATCACCACTCTCTGTGTTGGTTGTCAACCCCAAGAACCCGTCAGGTCACCTTGCTCGGTGGGCCCTACGACTACAGGAATACGGCATCCGGGTCACATATCGTTCAGGTCAACAACACTCTGATGCCGACGACCTGTCACGCTTCCCACTCATTTCAGACGCCAGCGCATCTAGTCACAATCACGATATTTCGCCACTTGACGTCTTGGGCGTGGCCTCGGAGCAAAGATATGACCCACGGATTGCCACAATTTTAAACTTCTGTCAAGTTCCTGACCACCCGGCTCCACGAGCACTACGCTGCCAAATGCAGCAATACTCTATCCGCGATGGTCTTTCATATCGCCGTAACTACCACAACGATGGCCGCACATGGTTGGTTATTGGTCCTACCCCGCCATCTTCGTCACGATATGTGCTCCACTTTCCACAATGACCCTCCGTTTGGCCATGGCGGCGTGTTTAACACGTACACGCGCCTTCGCCTACGCTATAATTGGCGCAGAATGTACAGCTTTGTCTGCAAATACGTCCGCTCATGCCTCGCCTGCCAACGACGCAAACCAGTCTCGCACCTCTTCACAGCACCTCTCCAACCGCTTCCCTGCCCATCCCACCCATTTTATCGCGTCGGCATTGTCTTTTACGGGCCTCTGCCATGCACTGGCGCTGGCAACCGCTGGATTGTCGTCACCGTGGATCACTTGAAAAGATACGCCAAAACCGCTGCATTACCTGCCGCAACAGCCAAGGACGTTTCCTCGTTTTTTCTACGCAGCTTTGTTCTCCGCCTTGGCGTCCCTCGTGAACTGCTCAGTGATTGCGGCCGTGTATTCCTCTAAGACGTGTTGCGTTCACTCCTATCCGAAAGCAGAATTATTCACTGCACTACTACCGCATAATAGCCACAGACAAATGGATTAGCGGAACAATTGAGCCAAACTCTGGGTGACACGTTTTCGATGTACGTTGCCTCAGACCACTGAAATCAGGATCCTGTTCTTCCATTTGTCACATTCGCCTACAACACAGCCTCCCAAGTCAACACCGGATTCTCACTATTCTTCTTGCTATATGGCCGTGAACCCACTAGCACAATTAATACAGTTTTACCATATCATCCAGACGTCGACGACTACTGGCCTGTGTCTGCGGTGGCTCACAACACCGAGAAATGCCGACAACTGGCCCATTCTGTCACCTACGACCAACAGTGTCGCCAAAAACAGTGTCACGACTTCGACAACCCTCCTGACCCTTTCACCGTCGTCACTCTCATGTGGCTTTGGGTCCCGCTAGTTGCTGCTCCCGGCCTTTCGTCTAAGCTTTTTCCGAAGTATCATGGACCCTACCCCGTGGTTGCGCAGACCTCTCCTGATAATTATGTAATTGAACCCGTTACGCAATCTTCTTAAGTTCGTCGTCGGGGGCGAGAAACAATCCACATTAACTGTCTCAAGCCGTATTATGACTCTCTGGCCTCTCTCTAGGTCGCCAAGATGGCTACCTTTCGATACTGGGGGTTATTGTGAGGAAGAAGATGGACACATGCGGAAGTGAACTACCATCGCCTGGCTAGCTCGCCTGTTCGCTCCCTGACTGCGCGTTGCCTGCTGCTGTTGCTATCTTCTCGGTCGCTGTGTACCTCAATAAACCCCCGTAACTGGGTAAATGCTACAAGCAAACTTGCAGGATACTCACTATGCCATTTAGCATCATATTTTTAAATTTGTGCAATTCGAAAGCATCCATTATGCCATCTTTCATCATTCTTCTGGTAAGCGTTGTACCTGCCGCATACTGGCAGAGGATTTTGTGTATTTTTTTGATGCCGTGGGCGGCGATAGAATCAGGCGACTAGAATCATGTCTGAAGCTTTTTCAATGGGCTTGTTCAGTAGAGAACCCATTCTTTCCAAAGTTCCCATTGTATAATGTCTAGTGGCTTTTTCGGTGTTCTAAAACCCCTTTTCACTCATATTACTGCGATTTTTTTCCAGGCATCAAGCCTTCCTAAGGCCGTTTGCAACGTAGTTTCCCGCACAAGCGTGGCTCTGTGGTAGAATACTGGGCTGGTGCGCTGAAGACCCGAGTTTGAATGTCATTAGAACCTTGGTGTTATTCCCTTACTTGTTTTAGATGCAGAATGTCTTACGTTCAAGCTCAATCCTGTGTGTGGCGTGACCACCCTTACTGCACATGCACGTCTCCTCTCGCTCTCTGTCTTCTCCTCCGCTTTTCCTTTCTCTTTCTCTCACCTAGAAACGACGACGCAGGTAGCGTCTGCTAGCAAGTTTCTTCATTGAAAACACCGACTGGTCGGGCTGCACAGCCGTTCACTGCCCTCTCCCCCCCTCCGCCCCCGCCTACATAGGCACTGGATCATGATCTCCAAGGTAGTGCTGGTACAAGTTTCTCCTGTGCGTAGTTGAAAAGTGAAATTCACAGCGCGTGCGTCATTCAAAGGCAGACTGCGGTTATCTAGTTGTAGTTTTCTCTCTCTCATTGCCTGTTAGCAGCATGTTCCACTAGGAAACACCATTATATCAGTGCGTGCTTTCCGCCTTCTCCGGTTTCTTTCCTGTGCAACGCCGCGATGAGCGTCAGCGTGAGCTACAGTGACAGTGTAAGCGTCAGCGCTCACAGCTCCTCATATACATATGGTTGCCTTTAGGAGGAATGGTTTTATTTTTTTTCTCATTTTCTGCGATAGTGGTTACGGACACCGGTGGGGACGGCAGCAGACAAATACAGCACACGCGCCCTTGTGATTTCATAGCAATTATCGCTCTAAATATACCACTTAAGTGCTTCCTAAAGCACGGCGCTTTTTGTGCTCTGAAAGCAATTCAGAACGCATTATCAAAGGATACCCCGTAGGCAGAGGCCGACTGTACCAGGTATGGGTTACTACTACGGGTGTTGAACAATGAAGTGGTTTCATTCTAAACGTTGCGGGTAAGTTTCCGCGTGTGCGTCGAGCACACAGTGCCTGCACTATTTCTCAGCAGCGGCAGTATGCACTCCCAAACACAGTATGAGGATTCATGTGATTGAAGCAACTCACCTTCTTCCTTGAATCCATCTGCATTCGCTATGGCGTTGATGACTCTGGCGTATACACGTCGGGCGTTGGAATATCTTTGAAGGAAGAATGCGCCCACAGTTTCACTGCGAACGTAGCCATTGCCTGCATTGCAAAATACGGTGGTTTCTGTGAAAAGGAGCTGTGGACAAACGGTAAAGTTGTTCACGCAGGTTGTGGTTTTTGTAGGTCATTAGCGTGTGCACTAATAAATACATATGAATGTTCGGCATCGCACTACGAAGTGCAAGTTTAATCAAAACCGCTATATAAAAAACTAAATGACCGACCGGTACTAGTAGCAGGAGCCATGATAGCCACTGTGGCGACACAATGCGGACTACTGTACGGAGTGGACACAAGACCATAAGAACGCTGTCCTCGAATCGATTGAGACATCAGCAATAAACCTAATACATACAATGTCAATGTGGATGTTTGTGTATTGATGATGTACATTGCAGAGCTAGTTCGTATTATAAAATATCGCACTCTATTCAAAGCTCTTTTTAATTGAGCTCTTGTGCTTGTGTTTTTCGTGCGCCTGTCTCTTTCTATCTATTCCTCTCTGTGTGGATTTTTTATTTCTGTTGTATTCGTTTCTACAGTGGAATAGAAAGGCACATAGAAAACGTAAAAAAATATTGTCTTTTACTTTTTTCTGTGTTCATATATCTTCTGTGTCTCTCTTTTTCTGTTGTTGCTCTGTAGCCTTGTGCATTTGTTTCTCCAAAATTTTTGTCCTCATATTTGTGGTTGAGGTTAACAAAGCTGCCTTTTAACGTATGAGTTCATCTCGAATAAGCGATTCATCGGAGTCATATATTCTATACCACTGAGCTGTCGAAAAAGTTGGGTTGGCCAAACAGGGCGTTACATTACCAACCATCATAAAGAGCACGTCAAAAAAGTAAAGCTTCGAGAAAGTACGTCCATGCACGCACGTGGTACTGAATGCGACTGTGCGCCACGTTCCGAGGAAACCCATTTGTTTGGACGTTGGAGTATTTGTACTGACCGGTTAGTCAAAAGATTTGTTCATATGAAAGAATAACCTTGCCCCTGCCAATGAATCTTCGATAGGACTGCATTTTTGGAACGATTTTGTGAAGACGCCATTTTGATCACTGATTTTATATTGTTTTTCAGGTGCCTTTATCAAGTGTAACAATGCATGTGCGACGGTGCATTCACAACTGGTTGGTGGGCAATTTTCACCAGAAACATTCATTTATAGCTCTCGTATTTGAGGATGACGATGATCATGATGACCTTATAAGAATGGCACTCACTCTCAAAGAGAAATGGGCCACAAACCTGGGCGGTAGAATGCTTCAAATAGTGAGCTGTAAACTAAAAGTAATTTGAAAAATTAGCGGAGAGATAAAAGTTCGAATAAATAAGGATGCTTACTGAGCAAGGTGTGAGACCAACTAAATTTCCTGTTATAAGTAATTAGGAGTTACAGACTAAGAATCTGAATAAGTAAGAATAGACTAACAAAGAAATTTGATGGTTGTTTTGCTGTATATAGTCAAACACAGTAGAGCATAGATTCCTGTAGAGCATTAATCCCTGTAGCAGTAACCTAACAAAGTTTTACGAAGTGGTACTTGTCTGCCTGTTTTTTCTGTTCATCTTCTTTGAATCATTTCTCTGTTCTAATTGATTACTCAAAAAGCATTGTTTGAAAAGATTACTCGAAAAGCATGTTGGCAGCGCAACTATATGATAGTAATTTCGTCTCCTCCGAAAATACATAACCAGCATCGGGAACCGCATATGTACTCTCGTTTGTCTCTGCACCATTTGTTAGTATTTGCATATCTCTTTCACTGTTTCTACACTCCATGAAGATCTCACTCTTTGTATCGAAGGGCCTGGATTTTCCATCTTTCGAGAGAATGCCCAGAAGGTTATAGTTTGTCATCAGATGTGGATCAAGGGTGAGGCCGGCTCCTCCCACGATGGCTGCCTCGCAGCGTCCAGATCTCATCGCGAGCAGGGCTTCACTTAGGGCTACCATGGTGGACGAGCAGGCAGTGTCGATAGTCATGCTCGGTCCTGGACAATCGACAAATTCTGGTGAGCTGAAGAACTTGCAATTTTGTATGTTTTCAATAAAAAATCATGGCGCGATCAAGAGGTTTTTAATTTTGTATATATTAAATCAGTTAAACATGAAGATATCAAGAGCTTTCGAATTGTGTACATGTTCAATTGATGAAACAGAGTGCACTCAAAAACTTTCAAATTTTGTGTCTTTTTCAAACCTTCTCCTGGCGTGTTTCACGCTGCATTTCATACTGATAAGCAAATAACAATTTATGGAAACTCACTTTTGACTATTGCTTTAGACACAGTGGGGCGCGAAAGATTAAGTAATGCCGTTACCAGAGTATTGTTGTTGTGGTTAAATGAACTCTATTTGAGCTTGCGTTTGAGCTTTGTTGGTGTTTCACCACAAGCATTACACTCTTTACGTCGATGGACACTTGAACAAATATATAATAGCGACTGTGGTGTAAAATGAGGAGCAAAAAATTGTTAATTCATTCATCATACGAGTCGGTATAACAGCAAAGTAAAAGGTGTCCTTACAGAAGTAGTTTCGTGTTTACTTTACATTCACAGAGAGTTATAGGTTGACGTTTTTATGGGCCGCTTCGCTCCGAGTTGGCCCGCTAAGCGGCAGCGGAGCGGCAGACAATCTTCTTGTTTTATTTTTGCGTTTACCGTTAGAGGGGAGCTATCTCAGTTACAGCGCCCTTTAGCAATTTCACCACCTCTAAACAAAATTACGGACCACTTTTACAAAGTAAGAGAAGTATCCATAATACAATTGTGCACGAACTATTCAGGCTGGCTCCTAAAATGTGTCACCAGTCTATTTCATCGAAAGAAAAGTCACAGCTTTGCCGCAAAGGTGAAGCATGAAAGAGAAAGCAACAAAGTGAAAGATAATGCGCAGAATGGCAAGCAGATCGAAACGTGCTCCACGTTTTTGACGCACAAATGACGCACGACATGTACTGACAGGTTCAGATTAACGCAAATAAGCGTCTCAGTTGTTACTTTGGTGTGTCTGAAAAGCGCACCTTTTTCGCAAACGGAGGCTGTGCGACATCTATGACCTTTGTGCGCCACGTAACTACAACAGAATCATTCCAGCGCAAGCCCAACGCCACCAGCCAAGACTTATGATCTTCCACACCGTGAGATAAGAACGCGCGAGAGATCATCTACTCTCCTTTCGCATTCCAAAGTACGTGTGAGAGATGAGAGCCGCCGCGCTCTCATCGCACCATCTTCCTGATAATGCTGAAACCACGATTGTTCCCCCTGTTCCCCCGAGATGCCCGCCAACAGTGATAAGAGGTTTATATCAATACCTTGCAGATTGAACGTTGAAGCAGGTACCCCTCGGTGGCTAAGTGGTTATCGCATCGCAATCACTACGCGGAGGCGCCACGTCTGGTTCCTCGTGCCGGACTCTCTTTTCTAACTTCATCATTTCTTGCGTTTTCATATATATAAATACGTTTACATGTACCTTGCATGACACTGATGCCGACGCCCACGTCAACAATTACACCGGCAGCTAAATACAGCTGAGAGTGTCCATATAATTGCTATCTTAATAAAAATAATGCGTCGGCTTGAAGATAACCACGAGTCAGCAAGGTTGCATTCCAGAGTACGAGGAAAGAAGGGTGCTGTGTCTTCCTTCCACTTGCAAAAACGGCAGTGACGGTCCGCTTAGCCAGCCCGTAAACGGAACGTGCATCTCGCTCCGCTAACCCCCCTACGACCATACGGTATAGGAGGGCGCATGGGCACTCGTGTTCCCGCTCGTTTAGCGGCTGAGTGGAGCGAGAAAAACGCGAAACTGAAACTGTCTGATACTAGAAATAGATAATGTTTGTTGGAGTTTAACAGCTAAGTGTCCGTCTAACGTAGAAGTATTCAAGGTAATGCTTAGTGATACATCTTCGTCCAACAACCAGCCTCCACGAAAATGATTAAAAACCCGTGTGCTTACATATATATCTAGTAGCTTTAGTATTTAGGTTGAGATCAAAACCAAAGAGGGTGATGTGAAACCCGGAAGAGTGCGACTGGTTGTACGCCAAAATTTGGCTAAGGTCGTCTCTAGGCGACATGTTAGAGCCACTGTGTGCCATTTCGAAATAGAGGAAATGGCACGTGCGTTGTGCATTTTTTTTGTCAGCCGGTCACAATTTTACGCGGGGTGAGCGCAAGCAGAAAACTCGGATTTACATCCAGGCGAAACAGGTACGTTGCAGTGGTTACAGGGCTATTTTCGGTATGGATGAATTCTGTGAGCGACGCCGACGCTTTGGGAAGGTTTCTAATCGGCAGTGTGTTTATTAAATTGCACTTCTCTTTTTTGGAAATGCCCCGAAGAAAAAAGGCGTGTAGAAATGGAGCGTTGAACGATCTATTCGTGTATGTCGGATATTAAGCATTACTTCGCGTTTCCCAAAGCACTGTGGGAGAGCAGTGGTATTGATAAAAGGCGTGCTTTTAAAGCCTGCACAGTTGTGTAACCGTGGCGAAGTGGATAGCTTGTGGATTGCGCAGTGAACGGCATCTCCTGTCTGCCACAGGTCCCGTTAATTATGGAGGCGATCGCCGGGCTAATTCCAAGGGCCGAAGTATCGGCCCCCCCAACCGCATTACGAAAGCGTGGACAACTTAGAGGTGGTCTCATTTGGTGCGCCAGCGGACGCCGCCTGTGGCCCAAAGAACGAGTCAGAGAAGAGACTTGATAAACAAAACAAAATTATATTCTCGGTTAAGGCAGATCAAAACAATACACAAGTATGCACATGCCACAATAGTTGCATACAATATGTCTCCAATCAAACCACGTACTACACAGTACAATCAGCCACACTCGAAACAACGGACGCAGACAACAATACGCACTACAATTCAGTCGCATGCATTGAACAACCAAGACAATTAAAGACTAAAGAGATGGAAAACCTATTCAGTCCAAAGTTCTTGGAACAAAAGTCTGGATGATACTCTTCCGAGAATCACTCACTCAAAGTCCATCGTTGTTGTCGTTCCGCTGCCCCCGAAGTTTCTCTTCCAGGAAACCTCACGTCTTCACTTGACCGCTCTCCAAGCTTCAAACTTCTTTGCTGGAAACTCGTCAGCTTCACACACGCAGCTGTTGCTACGCGTCTTCACTCGATAGCGGTAGACACACGCTCTTACCTGTAGCTCGAGCCTTCACCCCTCAGGTGGAAATTCTCTTCTTCTCCCCCTTTGTCATGGAAGACAAAAGGCTTCGCCCACATGGCGGAACAACCTACGCGCTCTGGCGCATACTTTCTTCTTCTCCTGCTTTGTCACTAAGGACAAAACCTTTACCGACTGACGCGGCGGGATACCCAACGCACTCCGGCGCTAACTTGTTTCTTCTTCTGATCTCCCATCTCGGCTGCTCGATTAAATGCCTTCCGCGCGAGATTCCAGAAAGTTCTCATCATTTCGTCGGCGTGATACGCAGCGTAGGCTGGGGAGAGGACGAGACGATTCGAAGGCCGTCCGCGACGGATGACGCAACCCGGCATCACCACGCCCCTTTCCATCTAGAAGATTCGAGGGCTTGCTCGGGCGCCGATGAGAGGAGGTTCGTCGGCGAACCCACGCTTCCCAGGGGAGAAGGACGCGTGCCCAGGGAGTCTTTGGATGCTTGTTTTTCTTTTTTTATTGTTGACCTCGCGGCGTCACTCCGGCGTTTCATCGCGACAATTTTGCGGCGCGTCCTTTTTGAGCGCTCGTTTTGTGACACTGCCCCCACTTTAAGAATATTATCTCATAATATTCAAAACCACACAAACGAGTGCGAACAGTTCCCACACTCTCAAAGACTGTGACATAGTCCGTCGCTCATGACACGTCACATTCACAATAGATCACTCAATACAATTGTACATTGTAATTCAATCACACAACACATGAAATATAACCGCAGGTACATGAGTACAACGCTCCATCGCATATTCCAAACAATACAATTGTATAAAGTTCTCTCATTACAACAATTGTACAATCCTATACATCACGTCACAGCACAAACACTTCGACACTTGTGTCACAGGATAACACCCACATTAACACAACATATTGCACTCAGCCCTGCCAAACACAATTCGATTCCACCTTGAGCGGCGCTTGCGCCCTTTCTTGCGGTGCTCGCTCGACCTCTTCTTGTCTTTCCTCGTTTGTTTTTCGGTGAGCCCTTCCCAACGACGGTATCTGAGGCGGCGTCTCAGCCACCGTTGTCACTTGCGACACCGTTAACGGGTCATAAAGTTAAACGGGTCCTGTCTGCTTATTTACCAGCTTGTTCATGTCCTCACATTTGGCCTGGCTGGCCGACTTCGTCACCTTTGCACTGTCGGTTGGTTGAGGTCGTGCTGACGTAAGTCCAGCGGCCCAGCCCGTGAACGCGTTCAACACGATCATCTTCTCATTCACTGTCTTTTGCACCACGGCTTCACCTTGGGCTCGAGTGAGATCCGTAATGGGATTTTTCTCCGCTGTATTTCGCGGTCCCTGTGACGGCGGAGACTGCATCTTCGGGTCTTCTCCCAAACATTCCGGATCATTTGGCCCTCGCGCCCCGTCGATGTTTCCGATGACGAGGTCGTACAGGGGGTTTGTAATGCATAGAGCAGTAAACTTCCCGCTGAAGTACGGGGTTTCAACCTCAATTTCTCCTTCGGGAAGCATTCGAAACGTACTGTCATTTAGGCAAACCGGTTTTGTTCTGCCTGTCAACTCACTTTCCCGTACCAAATTTCTCCGCACTATAACCGTGGAGCTACCGGTGTCTCTTAGAACCGTAATCTTCTTGCCCGCAACCTTTCCAGGCAGCGTTGGCATTCCCTTCGTAACACCGTTTGACTATTTTGACATTACAGCACCCACATTAGGAATTTTCTCCCCAATTTTCAACTCTATGAATCCGTCGATGACGGCATTATCATCGGATTTCGGTGCTGCTAGCACACAGGATACCTGGTGAGTTTGACTCGCTCCGTTACGACATGCGTCTACTTTGTGCCCAGTCTGACAACACTTAAAACATTTTACTACCGTAGGGCTCGTAAAGTTTGTACGACAGTTGTTCGCACGATGACCCACTCGGTTACACAGAAAACATCGCGGAATACTCTTAGGTGCACGCTTCTTTTTTTCGGGTGCCGAATTTTTTGAGTATTCAGGACACTCCTTCTTGACTTTGGCCAAATCGGTGCCACCTTGCGCTTCCAAGAATCAATCAGCTGATTCGAGCATGTCTTCAAGTGACTTAGCTCTCCTCTCTTTCAAGTACAGTGACAGGCTTGGGTGGCTACTAGTAAGAAATTGTTCTCTAATGAGGAGCTCTCTAAGCTCATTGTACTGTTGTGCTGTCCCCGAAAGTTCAATCCATCTGTCAAAATAATGGCAAAGTCTGGCGGCATACTGCGTAGCCGTCTCACCATCAGCTGGCTTTCCTGTCCGAAATGTGTCCCTGAAACCTTCCACAGTAAATCTAAATCGCTTCAGCAAAGCAGTTTTCACGTTTGCATAGTTGGCTGCATCGGTCAGCGTCAGCCTACCGTACACACTGAGCGCTTCACCAGTCAAGCAAGTACTCAAAACAGTGGCCCATTGATGTTCCGGCCAATTCTGGCTTCTCGCAATCGTCTCAAATCTGTAAAGGTACGCGTCATCGTCGTCCTTCCTTTCATCAAACGCTACTAGCAGCTTGCTTAGGTTCAAGCGGAAGCCATGATCTTCCCGTTTGCTGCTTTCAACTCTAGCTTGGACCGGAGTCTGTTGCAAAGGGAACCACTCGAGTTCCATTTCGTGCTGTCGCTGCCGTTCCCTTTCCTCTCTTTCTTCTTTCAGCGTTCGCTCCTCTGCCCCTCTTTCTTTTCTCGCCCTTACGGCTGCCAACTTTTCTCTCTCCAGCTCAGCAGCCTTTTCTTCTTTGGCCCTCTCTTTTATTTCTTTTTCCTGCTGGGTGACCCACTTCCGTAGTTCGGCGCCAGAAAGACCCATCTTCTCAGCAAGAGCTACTAACTTTTCGAGATCCATGGTGTCTCGCAAATAGTCTTGCCGAGTGTAAAAAGTATCTGCCTAAATCAGTTTATGAGAACACTCCCCTGCACTCGTTAACGAGAACACTGAACAACACACCAAATCGTTCCGATAGCACTATCAACAACTCGAGGCTCTTTCTCACTACTTTGGACACACTGTGCACCAAAAGGTCCTGTCGCGGACGCCAGATTAATTGTCTCAGGTCCCGTTAACTAGGGAGGCGATCGCCGGGCTAATTCCAAGGGCCGAAGTATCGGCCCCCCGAACCGCACCACGAAAGCGTGGACAATTCAGAGGTGGTCCTAGTTGGCACGCCAGCGGACGCCGGCTGTGGCCCAAAGAACAAGTAAGAGCCGAGAGTTGATAAACAAAACAAAATAATATTCTCGCTTAAAGCAGATCAAAACAATACACAAGTAGGCACATTCCACATAGTTGCATACAATATGTCACCAACCAAACAACGTACTACAGAGTACAATCAGCCACACTCGAAACAACGGACACAGACAACAATACGCACTACAATGCAATCGCATGCATTGAACAACCAAGACACTTCAAGACTAAAGAGATAGAAAACCTATTCATTCCAAAGTTCTTGGAACAAAAGTCCGGATAATACTCTTCCGAGAATCACTCACTCAAAGTCCAGCGTTGTTGTCGTTCCGCTGCCCCCGAAGTTTTTCTTCCAGAAAACCTCACGTCTTCACTTGGCCGCTCTCCAAGCTTCAAACGTCTTCGCTGGAAACTCGTCGGCTTCACACACGCAGCTGTTGCTACGCGTCTTCGCTCGATGACGGCAGACACACGCTCTTGCCTGTAGCTCGAGCCTTCGCCAATCAGGTGGAAATCCCCTTCTTCTCCCCCTTTGTCACGGAAGACAAAAGGCTTCGCCCACAAGGCGGAACACCCTACGCGCTCTGGCGCATAATTGCTTCTTCTCCTTCTTTGTCACTAAGGACAAAACCTTCACCGACTGACGTGGTGGGATACCCAACGCACTCCGGCGCTAACTTGTTTTTTCTCCTGATCTCCCATCTCGGCTGCTCCATTAAATACCTTCCGCGCGAGATTCCAGAAAGTTCTCATCATTTCGTCGGTGCGATACGCAGCGTAGGCTGGGGAAAGGGAGAGACTGTTCGAAGGCCGTCCGCGACGGATGACGCAACCCGGCATCACCACGCCCCTTTCCATCTAGAACATTCGAGGGCTTGCTCGGGCATCAATGAGAGGAGGTTCATCGGCGAACCCACGCTTCCGAGGGGAGAAGGACGCGTGCCCGTGGAGTCTTTGGATGCTTGTTTTCTTTTTTTATCGTTGACCTCGCGGCGTCACACCGGCGTTTCGTCGCGAGAATTTGGCGGCACGCCCTTTTTGAGTGCTTGTTTTGTGACACTGTTACGGACAGAGATGTCCTGGGTTCGCCTCGCGTTGAAGGAACTCATTGTCTTCAGACAGTGCGTGTTTTTTTCAACGTTTTTTGAGTGATGGAAATATGTTGTTGCAATCTTGGTGCACTGGGGCCTCAAACATTTCCTTGTTAAAAACTATGACTCAAGACAAGCTTGACTGACTCCCTCCCAAGTAATCAAGGCAGAATAGTGGTGAAAACCTATAACAGCGCTAGAATGCTTTGCATACTACTCTAGTGAATATCAGGAGGTCACGACCACATTGAAATTCTGGCAGCCCGCTTACACGTGAATTCAGCGGCCCATTACGTTCCAGCCCTGCATGTGCACGAACTCTGACTGAGGAGCCAGTGTGTGTGACGGAGAGAGAAGTCGAGATTAGAGGCCAGTGGCTCGTCATATAGGGAGGTGCTTAGATAAAGCACACATAAATGGTAACCTGTGGATATTTGAAGCAACATAATGGATTCCAAAGAACACAAATGTGAGAGGAGGAGACAGAAAGTTAGGGGGAGCTGATGACAGTGAGACAATTCAGCGTATAACAAGGCAGCGACAATAGCACTTCCGGGTTGATTGGTGGTATATCAGAGGCATCTGCGCTGCCATAGACATAGTCGAGCTGCTGCTGATGATGATAATTACCATCTAACATTCTATGGTAGTTTACTTACCTAGCAGGTCGAGAGAGTAGGAAATTCGATTGGAAAACATAGCCCGGAGTGATCCCAGTACGACGTAGCCTTCCACCTTTGTGCGGTCCAGCTTGAAGGCTTCGCTTGTCTCTGAAGATGAGTTGCCGATGAAAACGCCAATTTTGCGCTTCCGCAATGCCTCTGGGTCGTAACCAGCATCTAAGATGGCCTCGTACGACGTCTCCAGTAGCAATCGCATCTGTGGGTCCATAACGTGAGCTTGCTTTGGATGCGTACTGAAGAATTGTGCGTCAAAGCGGGACAGGTCTTTTATCTTTCCGTGGACTTTCGGCGTGTCATTGTATCCTGCGGGATTGAACCAAATTGTGCGCTACATTAGCAGCAACTCACTACTTCATATCACCGCGCGTACACAAGCAACTCACACATTTTTAGTTGTTATTTCCCACAAAATTGATCAACCAGCTCATGCTTATTTGTTGTCTTCCGGTAGGGTAAAATTTTATAGCTGAGTAAGCCATTGTATAATAATAGTGTAATGATGCTAGCCAGAATGAAAAACAAAATATTGTTTGGCGACACCCGACTACAGCATGCTAGATAAAGTGGCGCAATGCGAGACGAAGTTCGATGCAAAATACAAAGCAAAATGCCAACGGCTTTTGGCAAATCATCGCTCGTTGCCTTATGCTCATTAGTTCTGCATGTTTCGGGGGCAAATTTACTCATTTAGTTGCAAGAGCTAAGTAATCGCTACGTTGGAGTGACACAAAGCCCTACAGAAAACGAATCCATTTCTTCTGGGTTAAGCTAGTATTTCCAAAGGTGGGGAAAACAGCTGAAACAGAGAACATAGAAAAAGCGACAAAGTTATGCATTAGCATTACTGATCATTAGGCACCGCAAAGAAACAAGGCTTTTTGCTTAGAGTGACACATTGATTAAGAACTTATTTCGTGAAACGAAGCATAATTCACCGAGATGTTTGATGTGCTCTGGTCGATGGAGTATCTGCGCAAAACGCCTATTGGCTGAAAAAGCGAAGATGCTCTATGAATCTAGAATTGGCGTCAAAGACAAATTTTCTACAACTACACCAATGAATACCCTGTAGGACAAAGAATACCTCCACTAATAACTGACTAGATCCAACCTACAATGCTATGTATCAACTTCTTTTAGTGAGACAGTCGGTTAACGAGACCCCCTTTTTGCTCTCTGTATTGCCGCATAAAACCCCCAATCTCTCTCTGCGTCTAGGCATTAACCACAGACGCGAACCTACGGCGTCACTCTTTATGGTGGATCGTATTTCGCTTGCAAATAGACGCCAGTCTCCACTTTCCTTTCGAGTTGCAGGGTGTGTATTTTTAACGCGATACCGTTAAAGAGCTCGTGTTGCCGAAATTCCACTGTCGGTGTCGGCCCCGTTGTTTGCGAGCGAAAAATTTTCAGTGAGCGAAAATTCGAGAAAGGAGCAAATAAAATAAAGAATAGAACTTTCGGAGTCGTTGAGAATCAAACCCGGGCCGTTCGCGTGGCAAGCAGGTATCTCACCTCAAAGCTACCATGTTTTTTTTCTATACGGTATTTATTACAATGTGTGCTAAATATCAAAAAGGACACTCTTAGTATAGAAATTGGTATAATCACAAAGCGACAATAAGCGCTCTAGCGTTACTGAAGAAAAACTCGACAATTCATGATGTTCAGAAGAGCCGCGTCAGTTCTTCACATTGTGTTATACACAACAGTTGTCAAGGCCCAGCACCTCATCAAAATGAGTTAACAGTCCGCTTTAAAGTACATTTCATCATAAATGTTTTTTTATGGGCACAGCCAATCTAATGAAAAGTGAGGTCAACGAAATGGTGGTTTCTGCGTTGCGATCTTGCATACGCGTCTTCCATAGACTGTGCATACCCATGAGAAAAAAACTTATCGAATGGCACTTCCTCAAGCGATGTCTGCAAAAGATTACTGATAGTATAAGAATTAATAACAAAATTTTTTTATGGGTCCGCTGAAGGACATTCCAGAACAAGATAGCTTCTTTGTAACTAACAACGCAGTGTTCTATTGTCTCTAGCACATCACATAGGCGGCAGTCAAAAAGGAAAACAAAAATATATTTTTAACCATATTTCAAGAGGCAGCGTCTCAGTATGTAGTTCAAGGAAGAATGTTTTGGAATTTGGAGACAGATACTTTTTGCACACTCGTTTCAAGACATCATGACCTGGCATATCGCAGTACAACCAACGATACAACAAAGGCGGAAAGAGCATAGATAGTAAATCTTTGTTTAATGCTTTACGAGGCATTGTGTACAAGTATTTTTAAAAAAGCGAGCTTTAAAGAACCTAACTGCAGAGTAAACTTTCTGCATGAATCCCACCAAACACGGTAGTTCGGAAAATTTTGAAGAAATGACTGCGTCAAAAGAAGCAATCCACGAGATTAACCCACAAGAATGAATGAATTACAGGATGGAAATTTTCACAAAAAAAAAGAAGCGGGAAACTGTTTGTTATAGATATATATGTTTTGATCCTAACCCACCAGCACCAACTGGCCGGAAAATGTTGCCACGACACATGGGCTCAAAAGTTGAAGACCATACGAAAGTTGCGAAAATTCTATGAAATCGTTGTACATAAAATCTTGCACATTGAATAAGTTGCAATACATAGTAGAGTTTTGTTGCTAGAGAAGTACTACAAACTTCAGCTTTCCCAAATACTGATAGGTGATGGGGAACAAATGTCTAGGCTTTTCATTCAAGCTTACGGGCGCGCTCTTTTCAGTGTATCGCACTCAATCTATGCGCATCTAACGGTACACCGAGGTATGTTGAGAGAGTTCTTGTCCAATTATTTCCTGCATATTGACTAGGCGGGCTACCACACGAGCTAAACCATAATCCTAAACTTTTTGAGGCGTTCAAGTGAGCTCCTGATACTATGCCAAGTTTGTCTATTACGCATAACACATTTTCTATGCTTGGTTTATCTGTGCAGAAGACTACTACGTCGTCAGCATAAGTTAATACTTTAATTTCAGTTCTTAATATATTGAATTCGCAAATACAACTTGATTGCGATATACTTAGGCGTAGTGGCTCTAGGTAAGGGGCAAACACAAGTGGTGACATGGGCAGCCCTGCTTTACAGATGAACAAATCGAAACTGGTTTCGACAGCTGACCATTACCAACGAGACGGGTCAAATATTGATTATAGTAATACGGTCAGAGCCGGGCCATGGTTTGGGACAAAAATAGAGGAAGAAAAAGTTAGTTGGTTCGGACTATGTTTGCACATTACCGATCATCGCCTGATCTCGTCTGTAAATATACATCGTTAAACTCAATCTAACCGTAACAGTTTAATGGCTGAGGTGCTGGGTACCTAACCAAGCAACGTGGTTCTGCAACAACCTCAGCTACGCCGAAGCCGTCGCATTGCTGGGATGCCACTGTTACCACTGGCGGTCGAGATGTTTCACGGTGAAGACGGAACGCTGAGCCCCGCAGCTGACGGCACTGCAACACCAGTTCCACCAACACCTTTACTACAAACCTCAGCTGCGGCTGGTCTTTGGCAGCGTCAGCGTCTAATAGATTCGTTCTTTCGGGGAAACTCTGGTGAGGACATAGACGAATGGCTCAAACCTCACAAGCGGGTGAGCAACTACTACTCGTGGGACGTGGCAGCTCAGTTTACTAACGTGGTGTTCTTCTTGAGGGACACGGTGCTCACATGGTATGAGAACCATGAGGACGCTCTCACAACGTGGGAACGTTTCATGTCCGAAATCAAGGAGTATTTCGGGGACACCGTGGCAGAGAGGAAGCAAGCCGAACAAACGCTGCTGCGAAAAGCCCAGGTTCCAGGCAAAACGTGCATCATGTATATCGAGGCGATTCTGAAACTATATAATACCGCTAACTCATGCATGTCCGTGGAGGACTTAGTCAGGCACCTGTTAAAAGGCATCGCAAAAGTCGTTTATCCCTTTCTTATCGGCAAAATTAAGACAGCATTGGTACAGTAGTCGATGTTTAATAGCACTGTCGCACTTTTGAGAAGCTGAAGATGAGGCGTATTGCTCCCAAATTTGGTCGATTACCTTATGTGACCACGGTAGCGAGTGTTGGCAACTACGCGCCTTCTGAACTTGCGTCTACAATACGCGAGATCGTGCGTGAAGAACTCAGTCGACACCCTCGCGCGACGCCTTGTGAAGCCAGATCCTTGCCGGTTCTCGACAAGCATCAGCATTCTGTATCAATTGCTGCAGCAGGCATCGAGGAGTATGACTACATTTCTGGCACACCATCGAGGCCGCAGCGCAGTAACTACCAAGACACCTGGCACATGCGCTGCTTCAGTTACCCTCGACAGCTGGCCGCCGACTATCAGAACCCGAACGAATACGCACCTGTGTCACCACACCCTCGCGACGCTTTCCAAAATGCATATCGTCAACCTCCTGTATGCTAAAGCTGTGGTGCTCCAGGACACATTGCTTGTTTCTGCCATCGGAAGAGAGAGATGACATCAAGATACGAGCCATCGTCAAGACTTCCTCAGAGTGACCACAGTTATGGTGATTCTTGGTGGTCCACGTATCCTACGACAAGAGAGCCGGCGTTGAATCTTCCCCACTTCTGACCGTAGCTTGACACCTCCACCTGGCCGAACGCGTCGCTCTAGGCGATCACCACCACACCGGGAAATTTGCCGGCGCGACCAATGGAGGTGAGGTCGCACAACAGGATTCACCTCATATACCTCCGCCAGTTACAATGAACAAAAACCAGATATGTGTGTCAATAGACGGATTGTGTGCAACAGCTTTAGTGGATACTGGTGCCATGGTTTCTGTTATGAGCAATTCGTTTAAAGATAGTTTAGGCTGCAAAGTTATGTTTTGCTATCAGGATTCTGGGAGATTTCATGGCGTGGGCGGGGACATACTTCAACCCGTCGGAGTATGTGCAGTCAGCGTGCTGTTAGCGGGAAAGGCGTTCCCAACTGAGTTGCTCATTTCGAAACGGTGCACACATGATGTTATTCTCGGCATTGACTTCTTCCAAGAGTGTGGCGCTTTCGTCGACGGCGGTACGGGTGAAGTTTCTGTTAGCCGTGGTGATGCCCTTCCCGCCCATGTTGAGCAGCCACTGCTTCCAAGACTTCCTGATTGTTTTTAAAGTGCTGACAATACCACCATGGTCTATGACTTCTGTAGCCGTATCTATTCCGACAGCTGGAGAATCAGTCTTTGATGCCGTCGTTCAACCTTTCACGGTTTAGTGTGCAAATAAAGATGTAATAGTGCCTCTTACGGTTATTTTTATTACTCGTGGCTGCGCGTTTTTGTGGGCACTTAATTCTTCGTCTGCGTCGATTATCCTTCCTCAAGTAATCAAGCTCGCACTGTTCCATGGTGTCACAGAAAATTCAATTGTTGCCATCTACGACGAGGAAAGTGAGAAACCCATGGGCACCTTGAAACGGAGTGCCTTCTATGAATCCCACATTTTGAGCTTGGTTAGCAAGACGCTACAGTCACATGAGTGAGTGAGTGAGTGAGTGAGTGAGGAAGGGAGGGAGTGAGTGAGGGTGTGAGTGAGAACAAATTTATTATGATCCAGCGCAGACGCTGAGGTTGCCACGCGTCACCCGGCTACTCCCAAGTGGGGACCGGCAGGTCTAGCCTGACGGCCCTATCGCAGGCACACTGGACGGCCAGGATTTGGTCCTGAAGTTCTGGGCTGGGCAGAAGCACATCCCACTCGGGTTCGCTATAAGTCGGCCCAAGCGACCCGCAATCCCAGAGCATGTGTGCTAATGTAGTGGTCTGCCCACAAGCGGCGCAGGTGGCATTGGGGAACTTGTGAGGATATATTGCGTTTAGGTATGCTAACGATGTGTACGAATGGGTATGAAGTAAGCACAATGAGACGGCCTGTGCTCTATTGAGTTTTGAATGTGGCATCGGGACTGCCCGCCTCGCCATATAGTAATACATCGAAATCTCTTTGTGGGTAGTAGGTGTGTCTTTATGTCCCACGTCGTCGACAATGGAGCCGTCGCCCAGGTCGAGCGCAGCGCGGTCAGTGAGCGCGCGCGCTGCTGTGTGGGCGACTCGTTCGGGTTCAGTGCAACGCCGTTTACGGAGCCGACATGCGCGGGGAACCAATGTATGGTGTGAGGGACAATCGTATCGCTGGTGGAGCTGTTCAAGATCCTGGCTGCCTGTGTTGATATGCGGCCCTTTTAAAAGGCTCTGACTGCGGATTTGGAGTCGCTGTCTTAGCACCGACCTCTTAGCACCGACCATTTAGCAGAGCGAGTGCGATGGCCACTTGTTCGGCCACCTGGGGGTTCATGGTGCGTACCGTGGCGCAGTTCGTAGTCGAGCCCATCTGGTCCACGACCACCGCTGCAAACTTTTTGCCGTCTCGATATGCTGCAGCGTTAACGAAACTTGCATTTACGCCACCTTTTCCCAGTTGCTTCAGCAGAGCCATCGCCCTTGCCCGACGACGTCCCTCGTTGTGTACAGGGTGAGTGTTGCGGGGTATTGGGGCAAGAATGACATTTTCCTGTATTTGTTTTTATATACGCACGCTATTTGTTTCCAGCTCCGTAGGATTAACACCAAGCTCACCAAGTATGCGCCGACCAGCCGTCGTAGTGGACAAGCGAGCCAGCTGCGAGCGTTGCTGCGCTACCGCTATCTCAGCAGCAGAATTGTGCACACCGAGCGCGAGAAAGTTCTCGGTGTGTGTGCGTACGGGAAGCCCCAGTGCTTTCTTGACGATTTTTCTGATAATCACGTCGAGCTTGTCCCACTCCGACCTAAGCCAGTTGTGCATGGGAACGGTGTAGGTAAAGTGGCAGAGCACAAATGCATTAATGAGCCTTAACAAATTGTCTTCCTTAAGGCCTCTACGTCTCCCGGAGACTCTTTTGACAAGCCGAAAAGCGTTGTCTGTCTTGGCCCAGAGCGGTGCCGTTGCCACTCTTCGCTTCAATAAACATGCCGAGGATCGGGATGGTATCTAGTTTCGGGATTTTCTCCCCGTCGCTCGTGTAAACGTGTATATTGCTTTCTTCGACGGGTTTCCACCCCTCAGGTCGGCCACCTCGTTCTTTTCTATAGAGCAGGAGCTCCGACTTGGCGGGTGACCATCTTGGTCCCGTTTGGCGCAAGTACGATTCCATCTCGGCGACTGCTTCTTGAAGGGCATCTTGCGCCCGGCCTTCGCTGCCGCGAACGCTCCAGATTGTGATGTCGTCGGCGTAGATGGTATGCTTGATGCCGTCCACGCTAGGCAGTCTTTTCGAAAGTCCGCCCATGCAGAGATTGAACAATACCGGAGAAATCACAGACCCCTGGGGCGTGCCTCGATTTCCGAGTGGTACGTCTTCAGAAAAGAAGTTCCCAATGCGCAGCCTCGCTTTTCTTCCAGACAAGAAGGTTTTGATGGAGTTGTACAGCATGGGCCCAAGCTCGAGTTTCGCCACAGTCTCCAAGATGAATTCGTGCTTGATGTTGTCAAAGGCCTTCTCTAGGTCTAGACCAAGAAGAGCTTTTGTATCTCTAGAGTATCCATCAAGAACTTGGCGCCTAATGAGAAGCATTGCATCCTGCGTTGAAAGGCTGGTACGAAACTCGATCATATTGTGCGTATAAATTTCATTTCCCTCCAGGTAGTCGTTAAGTCTGTTGAGAATCGCGTGTTCTGCCACCTTACCCACGCACGACGTGAGGGAGATGAGGCGAAGATTCTCAACGCTAGGAGACTTTGCTGGCTTGGGAATCAGTATGGTGTCAGCTAGCTTCCATTCATCAGGAACCCTTCCCGTTTTCCGTGCTTCATTGATGAAACCAGTTAGACGTTCTATGGATGCGTCGTCGAGGTTTCTGAGGGCTCTGTTCGTGATCCCGTCAAACCCTGGTGCCAACTTCCCATTGGGCATTTGTATCACTCTCCTGATTTCAGCCTCCGAAAAGACTTGTTCTAGTTCAGGTAGAGGAGGGCCGCCATACTCTGTGAACACGCCGTCTTCACCCTTGCGTTCGACCGCCAGGTACTTGGAAACTAATAGGATATTGAGTTCGTCAACCCCCTGTTCTTTGGTGGCTTCGTAAAGGGCACGGGCACTGGTGACTCTGGTTGGCCTTAGTGCTGCGCTCGTCCAAGTGGTGCTTCAGAAGGTGCCAGGACTTGCCATTTCTGATTTGACCGTCGACGGACTTACACAGCTCATCCCACTGCTGTTTGCACAGTGTGTCGCAATGTTGTTTATTTCTTTGTTCAAATTTGATATTCTTTGCCGCAGCCAACAATTGTGCCTCTGCTTCTTCCATCGAGAAAATAGAGCTGTCTTGGCTTCGAGTAGGTGGGCAAGCCGACTGTCCATCTTCTCCACATATAACTCTGTCTTTGTCTTCTTGGTGGCAGCGGTGGTATCTCTGCGGATGACTTCACACCATTCCTCAAAAATGTCAGGAGCACTGGCCCTTGTACCGCGTATGCTGCGAAAAAGATCCCAGTGAACCACCGTGAACTCTCGGACTCTGCTTCGGTCCACTATAATAGAAGTTTGCAGAAAGTAGTGGTCGCAGGCAAAATTCATGGCGGCGTTGGCCCGTGTACTCTTTTCGACACTCTTGATGAAAGCGAGGTCTGGCGTCGTGTCTCTGGTCGCAGAGTTGCCTATCCACGTAGGAAAAGCCTTTTGAGTGATCAAGGTAAGGTCTAGTTCGGTGGCATCTTGCCAGAGGTCACGACGTTTTCTCGTCTCATACACGTATCCCCATAAGGCATGTGGGGCACTGAAGTAACCGACTTTGACAAGGGGCCGAGAACCGGCTACTTCAACTGCCCTCTTGAGCAACGTCTTGAACTGCTGGCACCTGTGCCTAGTGTTACTGTAGACATTCAATACAAAAAAACTGTTTTTCCGCTGCTTGCGCCGTGGTGTGTCAAGTAGGATCTCTACCATTACATATTCGACGTTGCATCTGGCCATCTTCAAGTTGTGGGCAACGTGTGTCAGCTTTTTACTAATTAATGTGCAGACACCTCGTCCTCCTGACTGGCCAGGAACTGCCCGGTAACCAGAAAGGGACGCTGCAGAGGCTAAGGTCTCTTGAAGGGCTATAATTTGAGGTTTCTTCGTTATTGTTCTAAAGTACTGCTGCAGGATTTCTCTTTTACCAGCGTACCCCCTGTAGTCCCATTGCCAAATACAGACAGTTTGTTTATCGTTATCTATTGTGGATTCTACTTTAATCACCGCCCTGGGGGGTCAGGGTGGCTCAACAAATCTGTTTCTCCTCACAATTAACTCTTCGACTATCGACGTGTACGGGAATGGCCACTTCCACGTTGCCAGGCGACGCACCCTATGGCGCAGATTTAGACAGTTTGGCGCAATTTTTTAGTGTAATGATGCCCTCGTTCATTGCCCTAAGCCCCTCTACTGAGTCACTGAGTGCAGCCTGCATCTGCCTAACACTCTCCCTGAGGCTAGCTACACTCCTTGCCACCATCTTAATGTTCTTTGTAATTGTAACCAGCGTTTGCTTAATCTCCTCGACTTGAGATTCTGTGTTTTTATGCTTGCTTACTACCGCTATGCGTTTGGTTGCCATGGGCCTATCTCATAAAGGGGCTGGAACCGGCGTATCTGTGGTTTCGTCTTCAGTATTGCTTGGCGTCGTGCTCAGCATTCTTTTAAACTCCGCCATTTCATTTGCCATTTTAGTAAGCGTATCCTTAAGCTCGGCGTTTTCCTTTTTCAATCGTAATATCTCCGCGTCTCTAGCATGCTCTGGGGACGGGTCGCATGGCATGGGTTGCTCGCCATCATTACTACGAACCCTGTCGGCCCAGGTTAGGTTTCACTTCCCCTGCTCTGGTTTTCGGTGTCGTGGACTGCCCCGGACAGCTGGAGACCCCGTATGTGCCCGCAGTCTGCCCTGGGCGAGGGGTCCGGTCTGATGCTCGGTGCGTCAGTATTTCACTGGACAGGTCCGATACAAGATCCGAAACAGGCGCCGGAGCGAGGAAGTGGTCTGGTGCCACCCCTAAATTGAGACTGCGTCCTGGACATGAAGCGGGCCCTGGATCTCGAACGAGATCCCAGACGCAACCTGGACGTGGAATGACTCCTGCAGCTTCCTCTGGTTCTTGATCTCCCTCGTGATTCGAATCGGCCTCCAGGAGCCGATGGTTCGGGCTGGCCCTGCTGATGACAGTCGTTGAGCTCGAGGAAGCCATCGACATTGTTGAATGGAGACCTCTCCCGAAGGGCGCGGGCTCTCAGGCCTCGCCTGCGCCTTACGACATAGGGTATCTTATATCGGTGCTGGCATTCCCTGCATGCGGTGAGGTGCTTAGCGCCACACAAACTGCACATTAATTCACAAACATGATCCTCTTCTTGCTGGATAGCCTGTCTGCAAGCCTTGAAGACTGAAGCGTCGGACGTCGGGCAGACGTCAGAGCGGTGTCCTAGTCGGCCGCAGGCATAGCAAACATCAACTTGCTTCCTGTATAAAGTGCACTTGATGAAGGTGCCGCCATAGGAAACATAATTGCGAACCTTGTACCCGTCAAACAGCACTACGATGACGCAGGTATTCTTTATTCTGTTTTCTACGAGGGCCAGTGGTTTTGTTGCGTTGACAATCTTTCGGTCGATGGCTCCTGGTTCATCATTAAGGCTGCGTTCACACTGAGCATTCCGGCCGCCGAAAGTGCTCCGAATCCGGTAAGGCGGCGGCGAGATCCGCCGAAAGGGCCCTCTCCGCGCCGATCGCTCTCGGAGCGATTTTCGCGGCGTCTGCTGCCGAATCGGTCACCGCGGACCAATAGGAGTGCTAGTCAAGGAAATTTGAAAAATGGCGGCCAAGCCCTACTCACTTGTTATGCCGCAGTGCACGTAACTGAATGTTGAAACCAACGGAAGTTTGACCTACTCTGTGCCTACTTCACCTCCGTATTTCGTGAAAGAGGTGACCGAGCTTGCTGTTGGAATGACCGAGCTTGTTGTGGTCTTGCAGAGCAAAACGAAGCAGAGAAAACTTTTCTCCTCTTCGTGCATTAAAAGACAGCCTCTTGCCAGCAAAGTCAGCGGTACTGTCTTTTCTTGCTTCTTGCGTACGAGAATTGTCAAAGTATACACCACCGAATAGCGTAGCGTTTGCGAGCCGCGACAAAAACCGGGTGACAGCGCATCCATCCCACGTTCGCCCCGTAGTAATGGCATATTCGGCGGCGCGGGGCGCGTCCAGTGCAAACGACGCCGCGTTTCGGCTGCAGGGGAATTTCGATCGCTGTAGAAAGCGGATGTTTTGGTGTGAACAAGGCATAAGAGTAATCCCATGGATGACTACCTTGCAGGTGGCATGCGAGCAGCCACATATGCACTGACTTCGTCGCGCTGTCGAGCCACCGTAATAGCTTCAACGTTAACGTAGCGCGTAACGTTCTCTTGGCTCGAAGTACTGACGACTATAATATTTTGCAGGTGATTAGGGCACATTGTTTCCGTGTTTCTGTCTTCCGGACCAAGCCCCACCGCACTCCATATGGCCTCTGCCATGACATACGCGCCAGACATGCTAACACAAAGACCGCCTCTCAGCCTCACGATGATCTTAGTTTCTTCACATGGCAGCGGTGGCGGCTTGTTTCCCCTTATAAGGTTTTTCTTGACATTTCTGAAGCTGTGATGGACGGGCGTAGGTTCTTGAGCGTTCGTCTTAGACGCCGGCGTTCCGGCGCCAGCAGCTCTACTGGCTTTCCTCACTTCCGATCGTCTTTTAGTGACCGTAACCCACCTGGAATCCTTGTTATTCTCTTAGCGGGGTCTTCTATGATCCACCGGGGTCTTCTATGATTCACCTTTCATCTCTTAATGTGGGGAGAACAAGTCCTTTTTTTGTTTGAGACGCGGTGCTTGTGCACCATACTGACAGCGGCACGGCCGGGCCAAACGACAGCGTCTGTAGCTGCACTCAGCGTCATCTTGACGAAAGTCACTTATTAATGTACAAATAGTCCACCCACCAGTGCGAGTATTGTGTTCACAGCGTTCTGATGACCTTAGAAGTCCGTTGCGACCCGATTTCGGGTGAATGCAGCCTCGCATAACACCAAGAAGCGAAGAAATCACTGGAGCCGATCGCTACGCGTCCGACCTGCACGGCGCGATCACCTACCTCCCAGTCACATGAACAACAAGAATTGGTCCAACTATTACAACGACACGGGTCAGTGTTCGACTTCAGCAGAAAGGGTAAGCGACTATCTTTACCATGCTCTCGAGCGCAGCATACCATTGACACAGGCTTCACAAATTTTGGTTCGACAAAAACCTTATATGGTGTCATCATCTGAGCGGAAAGTTATAGCTGAACAAGTTCAGGACATGTTGCAGGTGGCGTTATTGAAGAGTCGTGCAGCCCGTGGGCAGCACCTGTGATTTTGGTTCGCAATAAGAAGGTTCTTGGAGTTTTTGCGTTGATTATAGACCATTGAATGCCATGACTACAAAAGATGTATATCCGCTGCCTCGGATCGACGACGTAGTTAACTGTCTAAATTCTGCTTCGTACTTTTCTTCACTCGATCTACAATCAGGATATTTGCAGAGCCCCAAGCACCCTGCTGACAAGGAGAAAACGGCGTTTGTAACACCCGAGGGACTATATCAGTTCAAGGTGATGGCATTTGGCTATGCAATGCCTCCGCAACTTTTGAAAGATGTATAGATTGGATCCTTCGCGGACTAAAATGGGAGATCTGTTTGTGCTATCCAAATGACGTTGTTATTTTTGGGCACACATTTGAGGAACATAACGTTCGTTTAAGCCTCATTCTCGACTGTGTGGAAAAGGCTGGCTTGGTCTTGAACTCCAAGAAGTGTCGGTTTGGTGATCGGCAGGCCGATTCCTTGGCCAATCGGTAGACAAAGACGGGGTCAGGCCTGACCCCCGGAAAATTGATGCAGTAAGCGCCTTTAAGCCACCCACGTTGTAAAAGAAGTTCACAGCTATATTGGGTTATGTTCTTATTTTCGACGCTTTATGTCTGAATTTTCGGACATCGTGTACCCATTGACCAGCCTCTTGCGGAAAGACAGCGCATTTGAGTGGACATCTGAATGTGACGTTGCGTTCTGTCAACACAAAGTTCTGATGCCGTTAGATCCAATTCTCCGTCATTTTGACCCATCCGCTCCTACTAAAGTGCACCGCGACGCGAGCGGCATTGGCATCGGAGGCGTTCTTGTTCATCGTTATAATGACAGAGAGCATGTCGTCGCCTATAGAAGTCGTTCACACAACAAGGCTGAAAAAATCCCACTGTGACCGAACGAAAATGCTTGGCAGCTGTATTTGCTATTTATAAGTTTCATTGTCACCTGTACGGGCGTTCTTTCAAGATTGTAACAGACTATCATTCTCCATGCTGGTTCGTTACTCTCCAAGACCCTTCTGGATGACTTGCAAGTTGGGCCCTACGCCTCCAGGAATTTGACCTTAAGGTTGCATACAAAAGCGGACGGCGTCTTACCGACGCAGATTGTCTTTCTCGCCTTCCATTGTCTACAACTAACGACAATACAGACACGTTCGACATCTTCTTTGCTGCTGTTTCACGCGCGTTTCCCGATGTCACCACTTTCTAGTGAAAACAGCGCAATGACTTGACGTCAGACTCTTTATTCGCCACTATGAGAAGCCCCGAGGGCGTTTGTCGCTTTTTTCTTTGCGATGCACTGTTGTACAAGGTGAATTTCTCGGCAAATAGCGCGTGGTTTTTGCTAGTGGCTCTCCAAAGCCTGCGGTACGACTTCCTCTATTTCATGTATGAGGACAAGACGTCAGGCCATCTTGAATTCATCTGCACGTTATTGAATCGAACTCAAGAGAGCTTCTACTGGCCTAAAATGCGACAATGTATGAAACAATACGTCTCCAGTTGCGACAATTGCTCGCGCCACAAACGATCTACAAGCAATCCACATGGCCTCCTTCACCCTATAACGGTAGCCACAACACTTCTTGAACAAGTTGGTATCAACCTGATAGGACCATTTCCGCGGTCTCTAAACAACAACCACTGGATCATAGTCTGCGTCGATCACCTTTCCAGATATGCGGAGACCGCTGCGATACCATCTTCACAGCGAATTCTGTCGCCTCTTGCCTGTTACGATCCATCGTACTTCCCCATGGTCCACCTCATGACATCATCAGTGATGGCAGTCGCCAGTTTGTCGCCGACACTGTAGAGGAATTGCTTCATCTCTGCACTTCCCAGTTTCGCCATTCAACGCCATATCATCCCCAGACGAATGGCCTTGTGGAACGCACAAACCGCACGCCTAATATTATGCTGGCTATGTATGTATCCTGTCACAGGAACTGGAAGGAGATTTTGCCATTCATCACCCATGCTTATAATACAGCGAAGCACGAAACCGCGGACGTGACTATGTTCTACCTACTCTACGCTCGACAATTGCGTAGCTGCCTCAATACAATACTTCCATTCGAGCTCCATACAGACAATTCAGTTGCTCAATGCTCGAAAACTGTGTCGAGCTGAAGAAGCCCGCCAAATTGCCCATACTCGCACACTGGAATTGCGAGATCGCTCTAAGAGAGGTATGATCAACGCCAAGACACCGTTTTATTCAAAAAGGGGGACCTCGTGTGGTTGTACACTTCTCAGTGGAACTGTGGCTTATGCCAGAAAATTTTAGTGCACTATGTTGGTCCATTTGTTATTGTAAATCGGCTGAGTGACTTGACCTACGTTGTGGCACGCTTGATGTCAGCTCGTCGTCGGTCAAGCCAAACACAGTTGGCGCATGATGCTCGTCTCTAGCAGTTCCTTTCCACACCACGGGAATAATTCGCCTCGCCCAGTGGGCTTCGTCTGTGAACCAGGGAAGTATACGGTATGAGCCGGGCCATGGTTTGGGACAAAAGTAGAGGAAGAGGAAGTTAGTTGGTTTGGCCTATGTTCGCCATTATTGCTGATCATCGCCTGACATCGCCTGTAAATAAACATCGTTAAACTCTATCTAACCATAACAATCGCATAGTTTGACGCCTTTAAGCACAACAGCACTGACATTGGCACGTTCCAGATGAGATCAAAGAAACAAATTAATGACACGATCGAAGGTTTTTGTAAAGTCTTCCTGTAACATTTCAACGTGCTTTTGTTGTTCATAACAGTACTGAAGGATAGTATGAGCGACATGTATAATGTTTTGTATAGATCGGCCCATAATCCCACATGTTTGGTGGGACCCAATGAGAATGAACATCACAAATCGCAACCTACTTGATAATACTTTGGCGAAACTTTTGTAGTCTGCATTTGGCAGCGCTATTGGTCGGTAACCCTCTACAGAGCAAAGTTATTTCTTGTCCGAATTTTTCGTACCAAAACTGTGTGGCTCTTGCAAAAGGATCTCGGGAGTGTCTCCATGTCATAAGTTAAAGGTATGCAGTAATATGGGAAGAGAGCATTTTTAAAATTTTTGTGAAATTCAGCTGAAATGCAGTCAGGGCCAGGTGTATTCGATGAAGATAAGCTGTCAATAGCAGGCTCGCTTTCCTGTATCGTAATAGGAGAACTAATGGCTGCACATTCATCGTCTTCCAATGGGCTCAAAGGGAAACATTACTCGTGATAAGGCATACGTCAGGGTTGGAGAGAGTACTAAATAAACTTTTATAGCATTTTTTGAATTCCGACGGTAAGTCTCTCACGTGTGTTACGAGAACACCAATACAATAAAGATCTGGGAATACTTGAGAATTTGCGTGGCGTTTTTTATCGAGTGTAGCTTGACGCGCTCGCTGTTCTAAGCTTAAGGTGCGTTTATTTCGAGATCTACTACGTGCTCCCCTGTAACGAGTGGCATCGTATATTTGAAGTTTACGTTTAATATCTTCAATTTTATTTAAGTACGACCTCGGTGTCTCGCATTCCATCTCATAAAGGTTTCGCAAGTTTTAGGCAGTGTCTTTTCCTCATTCTTCTTATAGAAATGCTTAGTCGCTGCATTCTCGATAGCCACAACACGAACTTCTCGTTTAAATAGCTCCCAAGCAGCCTGTATATGTAAACTTCTTGAGAAAGACTGCGTTAATGTTGTCCGCACACGATTATTGAATTTCAGATCAAAGAGCTCTTTGTTTAATTTTCAAAATGCCCATTGTGGTCGGAATTGGCTCCCACAATTTTCGTCAATGTGTGCAATAACCATACAGTGATCTGAGAACGACACTGGTGCAGTGGTACAGGAAATTTGGTGGGCAGGGAGTGATTAGGACACGTAAATCCGGTCAAGGCGAGCATAAGAACATCTCTGAACTCTTGTATATGCAGTCGCTTGGCCCGACACACCAATGTCAAGGAGCCCTGCGTTGACTAAAATTCCGGATAAATGCTCGCCACTCCTGTTTTGCTGACCATTATGATTGCTACAATCGTCAAGGTCACATACACAACTGAAGTCACCATTTAGCACAGTGGCACGGTCTGAGTCAATTAGACTGGACATTGAAATAAATCAAGATGCTTTAAAATATCATTAAACGCAAATAGGTTGATGATTCGCCACGGCGTTCCTTGCAACAGAAAATCACAACATAAGTATCGATCCTCGTTATCAACACAAGTGCTGATTGCCGAACATGAGAGGCTCTGTCTCAGAAACAGGCAACATGCCGCAGATAATTCTTTTGCATGTGAAACGCATACATTACACTCAGACAGAAAGGGTTGCAGAGCCCTCTCTGTCTCCTCGTCACTCTTGATCTTTTGTCTCATAGATGGCGACAAAGTCGCGACGCTTTTGAGTTTAATGTTTACGGAGCTGTGCCTATTCGTGCGATGACCTGACGCCACGTACATTTATTGTTGCAATGATAAGCCGCTCGGACTGCGCTATGGTAACTGACTGCCTAACGTTGCACTTATTGGCTTATGTGGTCAGTCGGGAAGGTCGATGGTGAGACTGCTCATGAACCCCCACTAGGCCTCCTAGATCGCGACCGCTGGCACTTTTCTTTCTGAGTGGCCGTCGTTCAGTAACAGTCGCCGCATCGCCCTCGTTGCTTGATTTCAAGCTTTACGTGGACCTGTGCTTAGACATTGCAGTATGCACAGAAGCCTGCATATCCTCTTCTAACGTCGGACCATGTTGAAGATACTGCTGCGAAGCTACGGCACAAGCAGTTAGAGCATCTTCACTGAAGTCATTTGTAGGTACCTGCATCTGCGTAAGAAGCTTTCTAGAGTCGTTTTGGGGTTGGTAGCTTGCAAGAATTTCTTGGTTTTTTGTGTGTAGACACTTCATCTGTTTTATTCGCGCCTGACTACTTTGCATCTTGTTCATCTTTGTTGGTAAAGTTCGTAGAGTCTGTCGTTGACGAAGTGTCTTCAGTTAGATACAAAACTTCTGTGGCACCAATGATATGCTCTTGCAGATTATCCTCATGGTGCTTTGTGCCCTGTCCTCGCTTTTTAGCATAGGTCACGACACAGTCCTCAGCTGAATGACCGAAGCACCGACTGTTATCACTGCGAGGAGTCCCGCAGTTTCGACGTATGTGTCCAACCTAATGGCAGCGCAGGCGCAGAGGTGGGTGGCCGGGGTCAGAACGGGACTTTGTACTCCGCACACAGTCAGAAGGTGAGGAATGTCACCCACTCGGACTCCATCAGCAAGGGAAAGCACAACTTCACGATTAAGAGCCCGCATTTGCTCCATGTCTGATGCTTTCTAGCATTTTACCAATATTGACTTAGTTTTGCCGAAAACATGCAGTGCCTCTCGAATGTGGGAGTCTTCCTAGTATTCAGGTAGCCAGAGAAGCTGCATTTTTACTTCTGTGGGTATCGGGTTGATCACAAGGCATCTACGGCTTTTGACGAAAATTCACCTCGTGGGACTACCTTCGTTTTCATCAGCGTGGACTTGCAAGTAACCATTCATACATGTGACATTTGTAAATGACCTATAGAGCTTATTTACTTCAAGTGAATAATGTCCCGAAGAGCATCTCTGAAGTCCTGAGCTCTGTAAGGGCACCCGCCTAAGTACGCATTGAGAAAACGGAATTCACGACCAGCTTACCGCTGGGATGACGAGGCGGCACAACGCGGTTGTCATTGCCACTGGCTGAAGCCTGAGCAGCACCTCGGCCCAAGTCCGATAAATGATTTTCGGCGGAGAACACAGAAGAAGAGACCAATCGAAACGTCGTCTCCGTCCACAAAGCTACCATGTTGCTTGAAGCTGCTTCGGGAAGCACACTACATAAATGCCATAGAGAAGGGAGTCTCCTTGACACATTCTGTTCGACAAATGTCACGACGAAAACGAGCCCATTCGGTGATTTGTAGGCGCGATTGGGAGGCCAAAACTACTTCGAAAAAGGCCGTTATAGTGCAGCCATCGTGGCTAGAAACACACAGTAACTTGCAAACAGCTTTAAGAAAGGACAACTATGTTCATTTAGCGGAAAACATATCATGCCTTTCCAGAGGCGTTGATCAAGCAAACAGCAAATGCTAGAAAATGCACTGCTATCTGTGAGTCATTATGAGACTCTTTATGACCTCTCTACGGCTGCCTGGATAGGGCGCTGCAAGCGCCTGATCTAAGCAGCCGTCACCTCTAAGATCGTAAGCGCACGGCGTGTATCCTGGAAGCCATGCTACGCTTGCGTTAGATCAAAAACCTGTATGTACCTTTCACGTGAGCGTGCGTGTGTGTGTGCGTGTGTGCGTGCCATCTGTAAGACATTGTGAAAAACGTCTCTCGACTACAGCAGAGCGTCGTTCTAGCAGAAGGAAGTAGCCTCACTGCACAGTCACTGCATCATTTTAAATACGTCGCGCTTGAGCGTGTGCGTGCGTGTGTACGTGTATGTGTAACGAAACATATTATTAAGTATGCACTTAGTGGTTGAAGGGCGCGCTAGGGGCCACATTTCGCTATCACGTTGAACTGTTAAAGGTGAAGGTTAAGGGCCCCCCAATTTTTGACGTTGGCTAACCAGCGTCCAAAATCCTTATACTATTCAAGTGTAAATCAGTAGAATGCCGACAATGAAGCCATCCAGGTAAATTTATTCATCTTACGGATGCCTCTTTTTTTCTCCGGGTGCGCGTTTCACTTGTCAACCTGTTACTTTTAACGACCCGTGAGCTTTACCCTCTTCAATTACACTTGAGTAGAATGTTCGATGAAGTCATTTTCAGCTCATAATGCCTATAATAAAAAAATGTTAACCTCTTCACTCGCCACATTGCACAGAACCTCTTGCAATATTGAGCTAAGAAGTTCTGAAAGTGACTTGTTAAATAGATCTTATATATACAGGTATCTACTCGTTTAGAGCCAAAATGACAATAGAAATGAAGAATACTAAATGGCATTACTTGTAGTCCTCAACAATGGTCTGATGTCACACCAATAGAAAGAAACTGAAGCTCCAGATATGCTCCAAGTCGTTAGTAACCGAACGTGCAAACTTCGGATAAAATGTACAATACTCTGATAACTGAGCTATGGTGGCTCTAATAGCCAGGTTCACTTTGCTGCGTATTTTCGCACATGTGATAATGAGAATGTCAACGAGTGCATCCGATGTAGTGACGGCGAGTTTGAAACACTCTTGGCAGCTAGCTTTTTTAATGCCCAGACTCACCTAGCGCATGGAAGAGGAGTAGTTCACCTTAGCTAGCTTATTTGTTATGTGCAAACCATGGTAAGCTTTTTAGGCAAAACACTTATCTGGCTATGTTGGCTATACCATTTCCGAGACGTATTGAATATTCTGTGCGAACGCATGGTCACGTTATATCACTGAATGGCTTGCAAATTGATGGATCGATGATTGATTTGTGAGGTTTAACGTCCCAAAACCACCATATGATTATGAGAGACCCAATGGCTTGCAAAGGTGTTATAAAGTTTAGGAGGGTCTCGTATAATCGCGCCAATAGTCAACGAGACAATTTTCAGGAGACAACATACATCACGACGTCGCCGCCCAGAGAGCAAATACGTCAAGCTTATATATCACGTCAAGACCTTATCATGCGATGCAATAATTCTATTCAAAATCACCAACATTCCTGACGCATGACTGTAGCAGTGCCAAACGACTTCAGGTGCAAAAATTATGTTGTGCTCCCAATTCGCAACGTTTGATTGATTTGTGGGGTTTAAGTCCGAAAACCACCATATGATTATGAGAGACGCCGTAGTGGAGGGCTCCGGAAATTTGGACCACCTGGGGTTCTTTAACGTGCACCCAAATCTGAGCAGACGGACCTACAACATTTCCACCTCCATCGGAAACGCAGCCGCCGAAGCCGGGATTTGATCCCACGACCTGTGGGTCAGCAGACGAGTACCTTAGCCACTAGACCACCGCGGCGGGGCCTATTCCGCAAGGCTCTCGAAAAATACGATAGATTCAGAACACTTTCAAGGTAGTTGGACAGGTATGAAAACTGTCGACTGGGAAGAAAAACGTGGCTGATCGCAGCGTCACAGGAATCGTATTACACAATAGCGATACGTTTGTTTGCAGAAGTACTTGATCGTTTATTTTGCATTAATATCATGCGACGTACTAACGGCACCACTATATCGAGAAGCGGTAAAGGACAACAGAAGAGTCACTGGTTCGATCTGTTTGTATCGGCAACACTTCATGCACAATCACTTACAAATGCCCATATACCTATTTTCTCAAGTTTCTGCTTAAAGAGTATCCAGGTTCTCGAAATTTCCAGAGCCCCCAACTGCGGCGCCTGTCACATTCATATGGTGATTTAGAATTTTCGACCCCACAAAAAAATAATAATAATAATAATAATAATAATAATAATAATAATAATAATAATAATAATAATAATAATAATAATAATAATAATAATAATAATAATAATAATAATAATAATAATAATAATAATAATAATAATAATAATAATAATAATAATATAACATTATTACTATTTATTGTTATTATTATTATTATTATATTATTATTATTATTATTATTATTATTATTATTATTATTATATTATTATTATTATTACTAATATTATTTCCTCAAGTTTTTTTTTTCTGAGTCTGTCTTTACCATAAAAATATTATAAATTGTGTCATGCGTGCGAATGGGTTGCAGCAAGGGCACTGTTTCACCTTGAATCACCCATTTTGACGTCTAGCGGCATGTCGCCATCGGTACGACAAGCGCCCATGATCATGATATAACCGCTGTGGTAGCTCAAGTTCATAACATATACATAGACGCAGCGTATCGAAAGTCTCCTATATGATGACATAAACAAGCACATACCAAATACTAGTATTCGCTATGTGCTTCCATAAGGTGTCGTCAATTAGGAATAGAAACGACACGGCTTGCACTGCGTAGTAATCCAGGAACCTACGCCAGTTCTTACGCATACACTACCTCACCACGCTTTATCAACATGGAAGAGTTCTAGAGATTAGTAGCTACAGCTGTTGACGTGCACAGACATTTCACGTCCAACATGAAATGATGTCGTGTCATGCTGTTGTGCTTTGGTTGACCTCTGCTTCACTCCACGATGGCATGGTATTCACTGATCAACATTGTTATCTTTCTGTGGTGCTTAACTTAGCAGTTTTAAAGTCGGCGTGGTTTTACTTGTAGTAGTGGGTGATGCAGAAGCACTACTGGTGCAGTTGCCAGCGGCATTACTCCGAACAACGAGCTCACGTGACACGCCGACGCGAAGCGAAAGAGAAAAACGTAGCTTCTTCAGGGGAGACTTGCCGGTACTACCGAGTGACCCATGTCCCACGCTGTTGTTGAGATGCTTTAACCACGGCTTCAGATATTGCGCACCTGCAGGTTTCTGCTAGGGAACATTGCCAGAGCTCATGCTATGAGTGGCGTGGTCACCGAATTGTTCTTTCTCGGTGCTAGTAAGTGTCATCCCGCTATACGCTGCCGGCAGTAGGCGGCAGGGTCCCGCCCCGCCAAAATAGAGAACCATGCCAGCGAGAATGCGTGAGAAACGCAAGCCGCGTTTCTAAACTACCCTGCATGTGCTTTGGTAGCCTATAGTTGTTGCATCCAGTTGCCGGGCATGTTAAGCACGAACCCACGCAAATTATGCTATCGATTTTGCCTCATGATGCCTCACCTTCTTCTTTCAGAATTGATAATGATGTTATTAGTGACCCGTCAGCAATATCGAGGGCTTTTAATAACTATTTCCAGTCTGTATTTGTTTCTGACAATAACTACATTCCTTCTCTGACAGGCATCACTCGTTCTGAACCAATCAGTGACATTGAAACAACGAGGGAAGGCATTCTGAACCTTATCTTAAAATTAGACGTAAAAAATGCACTGGTCCTGACGGGATACACAATGCATTCTTAGTATGCTACTCCATTTGGTCATCCAGATATCTGACGATCATATTCAACAAATCTTTATTTTCTGGCACTGTTCCATCCTCATGGAAGATAGCAAAGGTACTCCCTCTTTATAAATCTGGCAACAAGCAGTCTCTATTGAAATATAGACCGATATCATTGACTTCTCAATCATGCAAGATGTTAGAACATATCATTCATAAACACATTATGCTCTTCTTGGAATCGCACCAACTACTATCAAACATGCAGCATGGGTTTAGGCGTGGTTTCAGTACCACAACACAATTAGTCGAATTCACGCATGATATTTTTTGAACCTTGATCTTGGCAACCAGGTTGACGCTATATTTATTGACTTCTCAAAGGCCTTCGATACAGTAGTGCATTCTAAACTTCTCGCTAAACTCGATGTCATATTAAACAATCCACAATTGGTTAGTTGGATCTCTAGCTTTTTGTCATCTCGCTCTCAGTTCGTGTCTTACTGGTCAACCAACTTTACTGCCATTGATGTTACATCTGGAGTGCCCCAAGGGTCCGTTCTTGGGCCTCTTCTTTTTTTAATTTACTTAAATGATTTGCCTGTTTGCATCTCCTCTTCCATTCGTTTTTACGCTGATGATTGCGTTTTATATGAGGTCATTAAAACACACGCTGACCATTACCGCTTGCAAGAGTCATTTGCTGGTTTTTGCGATTGGTGCAGAACCTGGCAAATGAACATTAACTTAAAAAAAACCGTACTTATGTCCTTTTGTAGTAAATCTCCTTCTGCTTTTGATTACTCTTCCGATAACCGTGCAGTAAATAGGGTTTTTGATTATAAGTATTTAGGGGTCATTTTTACTCATAATATGACATGGTCTAAGCACATTGACTACGTATGTAACAAAGCATTAAAAAAACTAGGCTATCTACGTCGCGCTCTATCTAAATCTCCGAAGGAAACTAAGCTTCTCTTATTTGAATCACTCATTCGCCCAATAGTAGACTACACATCTGTCGTTTGGAACCCTTACAAGCAGTGCGAGATTAATAGCTTAGAAGCAACTCAGAAAATATCTGTACGATTCATATGTCATCGCTATGACCACGACTTTTCACCCTCTTCTACTCTTTCTTCACTGAACTTAACTTCGCTCTCTTCGCGTCACCGAATATAGTCAAAACAATTTTTGCATAGCATTGTGACGTCTTCGGTTAAACTTTCATATGACAAGGACTACATAAACTTTGCACCTCAGTTAACGACAAGAAGCTATCACAACTTAAACTTAACGCCTTACTATGCTCGAACTAACATGTTCAAATTCAGTTCTTTCCCCGTTCTATTGAAGACTGGAATTCGTTACCTGGTACTAATCGTTCATGCCCAACATCTAATTTTCAAGCCGACATCCATGACATGCCTCTGTAACATACCCTCATCTATTTGCCATTGAAGTTAGCTCTTGAGTTGCATTGTTTCTTTATTCTATTTTCATTCATGTTATTCACATGTTTGTGCACTTTTGACCTTGTATAACCACACATCTGTATTATGTTACCTGTTTACATAATTTTCATTCCCGTCTGTTAAAATTCCGCGTATTTTGTACACCCACTCCTGCCATAGCGCACTTAGCGCTGCAGTATGTGTAAATAAATAAATGAATAAATAAACAGCGCCATGTTCTTATAGGCGCGGGTGGAAAGGTGACAGGTTCGGCTACCAGTGGCGGAAATATTTTTTTAACACAAAAAAGTTTTATGTAGGTGTGAACCACTGCTCTGTACTGCATTACTGTCACGGATATGGCATTTTGAAACATTTACAACCACATAGCAAATAATGAAACGTGAAGGAAACGTTCCCCAGGTGAGCGTTGAACCAGTAACCTTGAGCTGCTCAAAGCACAACGCTATCCACGACACCACAAACTGACCCAATGATGAGTCGTCCCAATGACGTTACATATTCTTGTTTCCCCCCTAAAGGTCTGTTTCTTTTTCCTTAGTTAACAGGAACTCTAAGGGCTCGGCCATCTCTGGCGCTGCAGAGCTACGCGGAATAACATGCTGGCGCCTTAGTGTCTGCGTCCACGGACGGCATATCCGGTCGGACATGCTTCAATAGAGTGAAACTAAAACAATGCGGCCTGCCATCAGCTTACGTGCCTCCCAAAGCCTACGACACAAAGTAAATGGAAGCAAACTAAAATTGCCATGCAAACAATTCTTTGCGTGGTCCTACTGAAAGTTTTTTTCGTTCCACCTGCAGCATGGAATTTTGCACTGTCGAAGACAACAAGGGTGCACACGCAGCACTCATGAACTGCTCGTTTCGCTTCTATCAAATATTTCAGATAAATATATGGACAGCTGGCCACCAGGGGCGCTCGCATTATGGCGGCATTGCCATAAGGCGAGCGCCCCCAGTGCCATAATGATGCACTGGGGGCGCTCGCACACAAGAAACCGTTCAGTGAGAGAGTGCCATAATGATGGCTTCTGTGCATCGATTTAAATCGATGCACAGAAGCCATAAAAGAGAGGGTAAGAGGTGACAAGAGGGTTGCAGTAGGGGCCTTCCCAGGACGCAAGCTGGAAGCAGTCATGAGGCAAGCAATAGCAAAACTCAAAACTACAGCTGATAGACGAAACCTCGTGCAGTACTGTCACGGATATGGCGTTTTGAAATATTTACAACCAGATAGCAAAGAATGAAACGAGAAGGAAACGCATGTGTGCTGCGAATAATAAAATTCAGTTGGTAGTCAGCGCTCGTGTTGTCCTGTTTGCATTCCGAACCGCGACTTACCTATGTTTCTTCTAGCACCTTCGTGCTCGCGCTGCAACCCTTATTATCATGAAACCTCGTGATAATTTCAGTTGGTTTAAATGATGTCTTAAATGAAGAGACAGCAGGACTAGCAGCCACACTGGCGAAAGGCGTCGATGACATGCGCGCCACTTCTCCTAAGGTACAGGTAGTGATATGCACGATACCGGAGGTACCGGTGCGTGATAGCAACCTGCAAAGAGCGGTTGTCAACGCAAACCAACGCAAACCAAGAGATATGGCGGATTAGTTGAGAGGAAGGGTTTGAGGTGTGGAAATAAAGAAAGAAGTGCATAGGTGGGGTGGTTTTCAACGAGACAGAACTACTTCGATGGGCCGCTAGGTCATGAGGTGGGTTGGCGACTTGCAGGACACGCAGTAGCTTTTTGGGGGGGCAAGCGAGCCCTTCGGGGTGCAGGATAGCTAGTAACAAGGAAAACAACCAGGGAGACTCTTCGACAGGTGTTTTAGAGAGATACGATTCCAAAGTGGCACCAATGTCTAAGATAAGTAGAGTCCGGGGCATAAATAGACGTAGCCACGAGCGCCGAGCCCATTCAGACGTAGGGTATATTAACATGCAGGGTGGTAGGAAGAGGCTGAAGTGGGAAGAGATTGAAGAACAGCTAAGGGAAGAGAGGCCGATGGTATACGGTTTTGTAGAAACACATCTCAGGGACATGGAACAACCTCCGAACAATCCGGACTACGCGTGGGAATATTGTAACAGAACAGAAGGCAGCAGAAAGGGGGGTGGTATTGGGGCATTCATTCATAAAAGTACCGACTGGCAAAGGGTCAAGCAGGAGTGCAAGGAACATTTATGGCTAAAAGGGAAAGTGGCAGGTCAAATGACACTCCTTGGTTTCGTGTACTTGTTGACGGGAGCAAAGGCCAGAGAGGAAAACCAGGCAATGGCAGAGTGTATATCAAAGGACATTCAGGAGTTAGGAAGAGAGTGCGAGATAATTATACTAGGAGACATGAATGCGCACATAGAAGAAATAGATGGGTATACCGACCCGACAGGCAAAATGATCATGAATATGTGTGAAAGGCTTGAATTGATCATTTGCAACAGTACCGAGAAGTGTGAAGGGCAAATAACATGAGAGGTAAGAAGGCTGCAGTCGACGATAGATTATGCACTGATGTCACATAGGATGTATGATAAGCTCAGGGGAATGCACATAGATGAAGGTGGCTCCAGAAGTCTGGGTAGCGATCACAAACGTATCAAGCTAAGTTTTGGTAGAGCAGTGAAAGTGGGAAGGAGACAAGATGAGCAACTACAGAAAAATTTTTATACAGAAAGGCAAATTGAAATAGCCACTAAACAAATTGAGAAAGTAATCACGGAGGATAACAAGACACTGTGGACATACACGAATCTAATTAGACTCCTTGAGCTAGAGATTGCTAAGACGCGTGACAAATCACCCCGGAAAAGAAGACACAAACCCAAAAGTTGGTGGGATGAGGAAGTTAAGAGAGCCAAAGCAAAACGTCAGGAAGCCTCTAAGGAACACAGACATGCTAAGCAGCGGGGTGAACCGACAAATGATGTTGAAAGAAAATGGGAAACCTTTCTAAGCTGTAGAAGGGCTGCATTTCTTCTGATCAATGGAAAGATTAGAAAAAGGGAGCTCAGTGGCTGGCCGAAGTACATAAAAAAGATTAAAAGGCAGCCACGAAATTTCGGAACCATCTAAACTCCCTAAGAAATGAGACGAGCCTAGAGCAGAGTTTTATAACTACAGCCCAAGGTGCCAGGCTAGAAGGGGACGAAGCTTATGAATATATAAGAACAAGGGTGACAGAAAAAATTCAACAAAGAAGTACTTTATGCACCACAATAAACAAGGACAATTCAAGTGGTGCAATGGCTCCATTTTCACAACGAGAGTGGGGAAGTGCTGAGAAAAGGGTTCCTAGTAGTACATCAACAGGCCCAGATGGCATTCCAATTAGGCTGATAAAGACATTAGGTCCGAAGTCTTAGCAGGCTTTGAGAGAGGCAGTGAGCAAAATAATAATCCATGGTGAAGTTACCGATAGATAGAAACTTAGCAGGATGAGCATGATCTATAGAGAAAAGGGGACAAAGCTGACATAAACAACTACCGTCCTATAACAGTGACATCAGTGGTCTGCAGGCTGGCGATGCAGATTATAAAGGAAAGACTGCAGGCATGGATAGAAGATGAGGGGGTGCTGGATAACTGCAGAATGAATTTCGGAATCACAGGAGGTTGGAAGGCAATCTGTTCTCACTGACGCAGTGCACCGAAATAGCAGAAAAGGAACACAGGCCCCTGTGGCTAGCATTCTTGGATATCAACGGAGCGTACGATAGCGTGGTTCAAGAGGAATTGTGGGGAATACTGGACACAATAGGCGTGGAACATGTAGTCACTAATCTTTTAAAGGGTATTTATAAAGGTAACAAGGTAGTTATAAAGTGGGAAAAACAGGTATCCAAGCCTGCAGAGGTAAAACGGGGGCTTAGGCAGGGGTGCCCCCTGTCACCCTTATTATTCATGAAGTATCTACAAGGATTAGAGGCAAAGTTAGAAGGAAGTGGGCTGGGCTTCAACCTCTCTTTAGTCAAACAAGGAAAACTCATTGATCAGGCACTAGAAGCAATAATATACACAGATGATATAGTGCTAATGGCCAACAACAAGGAAGATTTGCAGAAATTGATGGACATCTGCGGTAATGAGGGAGATAGGTTAGATTTTAGATGCAGTAAGGAAAAATCAGCAGTCATGATTTTCAATGACAACGAAGGTAGTGAGCTTAGGATACAGGAGGTCACGCTTGAGATAACAGATAAATACAAATATCTGGGCGTATGGATAAGCAATGGGACTGAGTACCTGAGGGAACACGAAATATACGTGACGACTAAAGGTAACAGGAATGCAGCAGTCATAAAAAATAGGGCACTGTGGAATTACAAAAGGTATGATGTTGTGAGAGGAATATGGAAAGGGGTCATGGTTCCTGGGCTGACGTTCGGCAATGCGGTCTTGTGCATGAGATCAGAAGTTCAAGCAAGATTAGAAATTAAGCAACGTGGAATAGGTAGGCTTGCTTTAGGAGCTCACGGGAATACACCAAATCAGGGAGTACAAGGTGATATGGAATGGACGTCATTTGAGGGCAGGGAAGCTAGCAGCAAGATAAAATTTGAGAAGCTATTGAGAGAAATGAAGGAGGAGCGTTGGGCTAGGAAGGTTTTCAGCTACTTGTACATGAAGAATGACGATACAAAATGGAGGAAGCGAACCAGGAAGTTGACTGGCAAATACTTAGAAAACAGCAGGTGGCCAAACCAAAAAGAACTATCGGTTAAGAAGAAAGTGAAGGAAACGGAGACTGACATGTGAAAAATGGGCATGATTAAGAAGCCCGCACTAGAGATCTATCGAACTTTTAAGCAGGAAATTGCCAAGGAAAGGATCTATGACAATACTCGGTGTAGTTCTCTACTGTTTGAGGCAAGGACGGGAGTACTGCGAACCAAGACATATCGGGCCAAATACATAGGTGTAGACACAGTATGCAGTGCGTGTGGAGAGGAAGAAGAAACTGCCGAACACTTGATAACGTTCTGTAAAGGGCGTCACCCTATAGTTCAGGATGATGGCGCAGAGTTTTTCAAAGCACTGGGGTTTAGGGACCGGAAGGGCAAAATAGACTTTAAGCAAGTAGACTTAACTAGAAAGACGTTATTTGATTGATGGCTAAAGTCAAGGCACGAGTGAAAATTAAACTCTTCACTGCAAAGTACGAATCCTCAAACTCACTTTTTAAGGAAAAAATAAATAAATATAGTTTTAAGTTCATTAAATATTACGGCTTGGTGGCGCTAGTCACCGCCCGATCTAAAGGGTACAGCCTTATCCATCCCTCCATCTATCCATCCATTGCGGCTGTGATTGGAAACGTCGTGAGCGCGCGCTGTGAAATCGAATGCAAAACATTTTAGCCACGTGGTGATATCGCTTTTACTGTAGCGTGCGCGTGTGCATAGGTTGCGCGATAAAGCTGATAAATAAATCATGCCGTTCGACGTCAGTACTGTTCCTCGGCAAGAGCAAACGTGGTGGGCTTACCCGAACTCCGCCCTGGGCATCTTTCAATCAAACTGATTGACGCGTGAACTCTGATACAAACTCGTTGATACTGCAAAAGTCCGAGTTCGACTCGGGACTGTGATGGTGCCGGTGTGACTGTCAAGCGTTTGAAGTGACAACCGCTATGCGGCAGCTTCTTAGCATATGAAATAAATTGCTGACCTTACACTACTTTTGCAAGGCTGGAGTCATGGAGGAGCTTATGACAGCCTAGCTTCTTGTAGCATTTTAAGTTGGTCGTCTACTCATGTGCATGATCGGCTTAGAAGTGAAGACCACATGAGCTGTGTCAAGTTTGATTCAACTAATTGACTGGGACTTAATGACCATTGCACTGAGCTGTCTTGTCTTCATTGATAAGGGTTCAAATAATATGCAATTATCTCAGTCGCAATTAGGAAGGCTCTAGCCTTGCACAGTATGAACATATTAAACGTAATCATATATACCAAGATACTAATTGTCATATTATTAGTAAGGTCTAATTATCAAGGTTTCATTTACCATGCTCATGATTAACGTCGAGTCAGCTACCATAGTTTAGTTGGCTCATCAACTAGCATGCATTAGTTAGCATGGTTATAGCTTTCCATGGCTTCATTAGCATAATGTTCATAGGATGTGGCGTAATTACCTGGGACTTATCATAACATGTTGTAATTAGCTTGGTTATAGCATCTCCTGTCCTAGCTTGCCAAGTAAACCGTTCAGTGAAATAGCTAAATAAACGGCCGCACGTGCTCTGGTGCTGGCAGATGATGACAACAAAGGCGACGCGCTCTGTCAGAGCAGTGCTTGACTGTTTATGCTGATACGTGGCCTCGATAGAATGTACAGACCGACACATGGCCTCGAATTCAGCAGCGGTTGCGATGTTGTGAGACGTTCGGCCAGTACTAATCTTCGATTGCTTTGAATGATCGACATGTAGGGTTTAACGTCCCAAAACTACCCTATGATCATGAGAGACGCTGTAGTGGAAGCTCCGGAAATTTTGACTACCTCAGAGGCCACCGTGCTTAGTATACTAAAACAGACCTAATGGAAGCAATAAGAGCTTCAAAATAAATTTAAATACCTGTGCCTCTAAAATATATCTTCGCGGAAAGTTTCTGGCCTTTTTATTGCATGGGTGCATTTTCACTCAGTGAAACGACAAACAATTAAATACAAAAAAGAATTAAAAGAAAAAGGAAGTTTCTGACCTTTTTATTGCATGGGGGCACATTTTCGCTCAGTGAAACGACAATTAATTAAATGAAAAAAGATGCCTCTGGTTTGAAAACACCGCCTAACTTAGTCGAGCGTTTTCGAAGCGATGACTGGTTTCATCGTAATCCATGAAATTCAGCGTGCTGAGGGGTAAATTTGACTTTTTTGTCCTGTTGGCTCGTTCGTAAGGGGGCGTCGCCGGATCTCGGGAATATCCCGAGTTTTGCGAAACTCGCCCGATCCTGCATGGAGCCCCTAGTCTACTCAGAATAATGCGTTTTTTGTTCAATCTGCTTTTTTTACAAATGTGTTATAGTTTCCACACTGCCGTGACAAACTCACATATAGTGCCCATATATCTATTCGTATCACTAAAGCTAGCTTATGTGGCTTACGCAACGCAACCCTGAGAAGTACTGCTGTGAGAAACAAAGACTTCTTTTATGTTGCGCAAGTGCCGTTCTGGCTCACAGCAGTATACTGCTGGCCTACCGTACGCGTAAAAGAAAAAGAAATTGCCCGCAGCTTCCCTCGGGGGAACACTGAGGAGGATGCGGAGCATATAATTGGTTAACGGGGTGTTAAAGTGCGACTTACTTGGGTCGATGGCTAAATTGGTTAACGAGGTTGTGAAATGGGGTGTTAAATTGCGACTTACTTGGGTCGCTGGCTAAATTGGTTACCGTGGTTGTAGGAGGGGTGTTAAATGAGTGAACACGTACGACACGTATGCGAAAGGGCGGTGTTTATTTAACCCACGCTAGCCGAGGGAACTCGACCGGCAATCAACGACTGCTTGCACGTAGCACACACGACGTAGTCGGCATAGTCGGTGCCCTTTCCAAACGTATCGCAAAGAACCGACAACGCTTTGGAGTTGTTCTGAATTGTCCGATCCGAGTTAAGTTGTTATCGAACCAAAGACGATCACACACCTTGCAGGTGTGGCCGAAGCTTCGGTCGAGGAAGTCGCGCTTGAAGCGAGCGTTGGGCGGGGCATACTGCTTGGCGCGCCACGCCGCTACCTCGGCGCGCTTGCGCTCGCGGGCAGCATCGGGATCGGCCTCTCGTCGCCGACGCTTGCACCCGGCTTTCCGTTTTCGAAAGTCCGGGTCCTCTTGTCGACGCTTACGTTTCAAAGCGGCCGAATCCGGTGCTGCTGCTCGACGCTGACGTCTCTCAGCGGCTTCACGTACTCTAAGTTGAGCATCTTCCGCTCGACGCCGATGTTTACGTTTCGCGTCGCGAGCTCTTCTCCGCGCTGCCTTGTCTTCGTACGACGACTTGGTGGCGGTTCCGCCACACTTTGGCCGGCGCTGGTCGAAGGGACGTCGATCATTGCGACCTCGGACGTCGACGCGCAGTACAAACCAACCGACGAGCGGCAACTGAGCGAGCGAGCACCGACCTTGAGTATATATACAGCGCGACGGCGCATGCACTGTCAGCTGTCGAATGTTCGAGAAGGGGGAGAAGCGCAACGGCACATGCGCGCGCGTCAGCTGCCGATGTTCTCGAAGCGCGACGGCGCATGCGCGCGCGTCAGCTGCCGATGTTTTCGAAGCGTGACGGCGCACGCGCGCTACATTATACAGCTAGCGAATGTTCGTGAAGAGGAGAAGCGCACGCGGTGTGTAGAGGAGGAAGGGTGCACAGATGGTAGAGGAGTGAAGCGCGCGCGGTGTGTAGAGGAGGAAGGGATGCACAGATGGTGGAAGAAGGAGGAGGAAGCTTGCGGACGGCGCCGCACTACAAGCCTCGAGTATTAGATGCTCCGCATCTAAAAAAAATTATGTTTAGTTAAAGTACCTAAATAACAAAGTGAGTTCATTGCAGTTCTGTTTACAAGGATGTGGAAAGTAGGCGTAAAAAATAGTTGTCAGAAACTATTGTACATTCGTGTCTTCATGAATAGTTCATCGTGCTGTTGTTGGAAAAAAATTACCATTTACTGGATGCTGGTTCTTCTATCTGTCGGGTACCTTTTGTGTGCACAATTGCCAAAATGGACTCTTCAGTTTGGTGCTAGATTAACTGGCGCTGCAAAGTGTTCTAGATATTGTAGTATGTGGAATTGCATTGACTGTGGCAGCGCCTGAGTTTCTCATGTGGCATGTCACTAAACACTTTGCGGAATTAAAAGTCTTCTTAAACACACCTGGAGGCCATCGCGAATCGTCCTCGGTGACCATTTCCACGCCCGCGTAGAGCTTCTGCTTGAACTCGACCAGGTGATCCGCTTGAGGGAAATAGGCGGAAAAACCGGAGATCACGATGTCGTCGCCCTGCATGTTATCCTACACAGAAAACATTAAACGAAAAATGAAGCGTGGTGCAATGCAAGCAGTAATCTGCCTTGCTTTCTTTGCACGTGTAAAAGTGCTAAAACAGCTTAACGCACAAGCGAAAAGGCATATGGTAACTTTGAGGTGTTCAGTAAAACGGCTACGCGAGGCAAATAACAGGGGAAAAGGAAGACGCTTAGAAACACCGAGTTTTTACTGACACGCACTTATTGTCCAAAACGCTAACCATATAACACCGTAAAAAGATTGTCTACTGCTCGAAAAAACTTTCCTGATCGTGGCACAAATGAGAAGATCGTTTATCACATCGGCGGAAACGAGCATGCTTTTGTCCTATAAAATAGGAATTATACCTTTAACTTGATGTTGAAAGTCGACAAAGCAGGCCTGCTAGCGGCACTGAATAGCGATATGGTCAATCTACTGCTAAATGATTTGGTTTGATCTGTGGGGTTTAACGTCCCAAAACCACCATATTATTATGAGAGACGCCGTAGTGGAGCGCTCCGGAAATATCGACCACCTGGGGTTCTTAAGCGTGCACCCAAATCTCAGCACATAGGCATACAACATTTCCGCCTCCATCGGAAATGCAGCCGCCGCAGCCGGGATTCGATCCAGCGACCTGTGGGTTAGCAGTCAAGTACCTTAGCCACTAGACCAAATCTACTGCTATACGACAGCGTATCCTCGCAGGTAAACTTATTTTGCTTAAAACAAACATGTACATTTTGAAATAGTATTGGACGCACTTGAGGCAGCTTTAGGCTGCGCCAGAGACTATTGTTTCGTTTTTTTTTCTCATGCGTTCAAAGAGGCGCCTGGTTACGCTGCCAGTGGTGTGCTCACATGCCTGCATGGCTGCCTGCAAACAGCGAAGAAACATGAGCACGGCATCCTGCCTCCACTCAAAATGACAAAAAAAGTGTGTGTGTGTGTGTGCCCTAAACGACCACAATTTTAATTGTTTAATAATAAACAAAAGTTGATGAAGCCTGCAAAAACCGCACGAGGTTTCAGTTTCCCGCTTTCATCGGCAGTACAACTGTCATCGCCTCCACCATTCAGTGTTGTAGATATTCATTCCACCGATGGAAGGGGACTGAAGGCTGAGCAAAAAATTTTATTGAAAAAAAAATTCGACAAATCCCACGTACCTGCGAATCGGCGTTTTGCGAAGCATGCGGAGTGAGGGTGACCATGTTGCAGTTTTTTTTTAGTGAAGCGTCATAAAATGAGGCTAAATATATGTACAAAAGATTCACGCTTAGAATAAATATGTTGGGGAGTTGCAGATGTTTATTTACTTAGCTGTTTGAACTTGCGCAATGATGCCAGCAGGAACATTCCTATTAGCAACACCATAAGCTGATATGAAGCGCCGATGCTCGCGAGGATGCTGGCCTTCGACACTGCGACATAAACTAACTCAAGCACATGGCAACTAACCAGAATTGACGTTAAGCCGGCGTGACGGCTGTATCAAAGAGTATATATGTATTGTTTGTAAAATTATGTAGGCAGCACTGATACCACTATTCATGTTTCTTGAAGATTAGCTTCTATTTAAAAAATAGTTCCGAGACCTCGCGTAGCCCTGTGGTAAAATGCTTCATTGCCACGCAGAATGCGTGAGTTTAATTTGAGCAGGGACCCTGACATTAATTTTTGTATTCGTCGGGTTGACGCTACAGATGACGAGTATTTCTTAGCGCTAGTGAGTTAAAGTTGCCGATGTGTTTTTTCGTCGTTCGTTTGTAGATACTTAGTGTAAATCACATGTGGCACATATTCATCTGTGCTTATGTGCTGACTGTCTGACGGGAAGTGTTTGAAGATGTACGCGACGGGAATGAGGCATTATTTATGTCTTCTCTAGTGCGTCATATTCGTCAATGCATATTACCCTCCCATGCTAATTTTGGCTCATGCGAAATTAAGGGGGTGACCACGAGAGCACGCAAACGTAAGCGGATAGATAGATAGCAAGATAGATAGATAAATAGATAGATAAATAGATAGATAGATAGATAGATACGCCCAAAGTCGCCGAAGTTTGCTAAGAAATGCTTCGCATTTAAGATTTCTACACACATTCTAGAGAATTTGCTGCATGGTTAGAGCCTTGAGATGGCAAGCCTGTTATTGCTACAGTAAACAGAAAAACAGTGAAGTACGGCAGACAGTCGCTTGAATAGAGGGCTGTATATCTTTTTTCGATGAGATCCGCAAAAACAAAGCCTTATGTCTAAAATTTTCAAAAAAGTTCAGAAATTCAAGAAGGAACGCAATGAATTGTTTATTCTATCTGTTTTAGATAATTCCACGCTCCCCTGAAGTTCAGTCTAATTCCGGATTTTTCATCCACATCTTTAAAAAAACCCACATATCTTGTTTGTTGGGGAAAGGGGCAAGGACCTTTGATATCATCTTCAATTAAACTATTGGTCGGTCTTCCTTTTTACTTTCGGAAAGGCGGATCAAGTTTACTGAGCTCTTTTTCTTTCTGACTCAAACAAGGATGAGGAGCTGCTTTGAACGATACTGCCCCCTAATGAAGAACTCACCACACGTTGATATGTATGTGAAATAACCATCAATGTCACCCAAAAAAGCTACTGCGTTCACGGCAGACAATCAACGCGAAGGTACACAAAAGATTTCACACCTAAAATAATGAAAAAGTTAATCACTTACTCAGTTATTCAGTCAATTATATGACTTTATTTTGGTGAAAGGAGTACAGGACTGAACGTTTAAGAGCATAACGATGTCCCGACGCTATTCAGAAATGATCACGGGGATACTGCCCGTACATGCAATCGTAACAGTTTACATAATTTTTAACTACTAATATTGAAAACAGCATGAAAAAACGGGAAATTAAAAACAGAAAACACAGGCTATGTTTCCTTTGCTCCATAGTGATAGGCTACTAACGATGATATTAACATCAAAGCTCCAACGCTTTTAGGTTTTCACTACTCAGCTTTTTAATGACACATTTCTTGCGATCCCAGTGTGTAGTAGTCAGAAATTTTAACACGCGTAACGCTCTTCCAAGAGGCTTGCTGTAACGTGCGAGCTCCTGTACTAAAACGCTTGCTGTTTCAAAAACTTTCAAGTGCAGTTTACGTTTAAAAAGCCAATGAACGCCAGCGCAAACAATAAACATGCCTTCCATTGACCTCATATTAGTTTTGCTTGATGGATATTGAGTAAAATTCAATTAAACCTCCACGTGAAAGTGACCGCTACACTTTCCTTATAAAATGAAGAAAACATCATGACTCCACTGCAATTGTTCAGCAGAGAAAAATTCAATCAGTCAACTTGGGATAGTTGTGACAGCTTACACGTCTATGCCATGATATCATTGCCAGCTGTACCGCGGACAATACTCTGACATGCCCAACTCGCTTAGTAATCAAAATAGCTTGAAGTTGAGAGCGACGGCTTCAGGGACAGGCAATAAACATCGCGTTGTGTCGAGGAACGACACTTGAAAACAAACATTAATGAAATAGTCGTTTTGTTTCGGTCCGTGACCTTATAAATGCTAGAATCTACATACCATAACTGGAATAACACATAGGCCGCAAGGACAGGCTGGTAGGGCTGACGCAGAAAATACGTGAAAGTACATGAGCAGCCCAAAATCTTACACCAATATGGTGCAAGCAACTGGCTTGAAAGTTCAGCAGTGAAACTTTGTACCCGTTTTGCCTGCAAATGCTTTTAGCTTTGGTGATCACGGTTTTCATTGAACTCAGGCTGGACGTCTTTAATATATTTTGAGAACTTGACATGTGGAAACCTTCATCAGCTCTAAATAAGACAGATCGTGATAGCTGATTAACTGTAAAAGTACATGCCTTAAGACCTACTGCAGTGCCCTTTTATTTTATTGTGATATCTGTCATATGGACAGTCTCGGTGGATTTGTGCCCTTGTCAACAGTAGAAATATCCCGACAGATTCAGTGGTAGCTATCTTTGCTAGTACTACTAGACCAAGAGAAATCAAAGCGTGAGCGCTGATATATGGGGCGGATATATCGGGTCGAAGCGCTATCTGCTCGTCCGGTGCAGTGCCATAAATGCTGGCGTTTTGTTTGTAGCATATAGTGTTGTAATGTATTGTAGCATATAGATCAGTAGTCCGGTGTCAAATGTGTCCAGGACAACACCACGCAGATAAATTTGCAACTCAGGAACGGTGCTGCTGTCTCTGTGTTGGCTCTCATTAGATAATGATGGTGCTGTACTGCGAGAGCTCAGGAAATCCAACTAATTAAAATATTCTGTAGCGAAGGCCGGCGTTGGACGCAAACGTGCCGGCGTCACTGGTGTAATGAAATGGCGAAGGCGTACAATTGATGAAGGACAGAAGCGAGATGCCCAAAGAAGCAGTGACCGTGGCGCCCAGCCAGACTGAAGCGTAGGAATGTTCTAACGCATCGCGCCACAAGCCACCGGCACTCTGCTTTTTCTGCCCCCGGCTTGCCTCCACCAGCGCTGGGCTATGGGCTTCTTGCCTAGCGTTTTACACGATGAAATGAATGTAAAAGAGGCATGAAAAATCACAGCTTATTCTAAAAGTGAATGATGATATGTGAGGCGAAGAGCCCGTCCATTCGTGCATGCGGCCATGCGTCCGATCGCGCTCGAGAATGCAGACGGCGCCCGGGTAACACCGACGAGGCGTGAGCCAAGGAAGCCGAGTGCAAGCGTCTTTAACGTGCCCGCCGCTCTGCTCGTTTATGTCCCACCAACAATCCGCCACGAACGGCGACTATCCAGGAGACAGAGAGGCACTGGTTGTCCGCGTATCTAGACAGACATAGCCCGCGCAGCAGCCAATCGGAGAATAGCGATACAGCGCCAAAGAGAATATCCTCACTCAACTGCACTTTTTGTATACTTCTAGGAGGCAGCACCGTCTATGATACTGTTTGAAAGGTACTGCTTTTTTTCTCCTCTTTCTTGGTCACGCGTGACACATGACAAAGTTAAAATAAGAGGAGCTTCGCCCCTAAAGCATATAAACACTATGTACACGTGCGACAGTTCCTGTCTGTCCATAGGAAAGTTCGAATGTCGTTGAAGTCGAAGGCGTACAGAAGAGTCCAAGAGTTCCGTTGGGTGGCACAGGGAATCACGCAGCGGGAGAGAACCACGATGGCGACACATCACTGGTAGCGGTAAATAACTTAGAGGGGCTCGTTATAAATGCTCCCGGTGGAAGTGGTGTGTCCTCCGTGGTGTACGTAAAGCCAATCGTCATTCATTTCAGCTTATTGAGCGCCAACAACAGCGCGGCGGTCAACAACGGGATGGACATCCTGGGTGAAGCACGAGTTGTGCGCTGTGCATAGAACTGCTGCAGCCCACCGTCAAATGGCGATAAGACGATGGATGCATAGGGAACTGGCTGTCAAAGACAGTCGTTGGCATCATGCTTGTGGTCTGGGACCAGGGCGCGTAGAGTGCTTTTCAGAAAGGTAGGAGGAAATTTTCCCAGGCATGTCTGGAATACCGTGGCTCCCACTTGAGACGTTGGAGAAGTCGTGTTTGGGCTGAAGGTCTACGAGGATTTGAGCAGCAGGCACCGGTGTTCTAAGAAAAGTAATAGCGTGCAGTGGTACAGCGGGTTCGGGGTCCATATTATTAGTGGTGTCGCGGGCTTTCATATTTGTTGGAACAGGTGTGTAGCTTGCAGGCAGTTCCCTTGGCTTGGCCGAGAGCTTGGCCGAGCTGACCAGGTTTATGCAGCGATTCTGATGGTGCACGGAACAGGGCAGTGGCTGGCGTCAAATCTGTGACGCAGAGAGGTGGCGCTGCTCTAGTTGGCAGAACCGCACATCGGATGACCGGAGGCAGGATGCGTGATTTCTGGGGTCATGAGTTTCTGAGTCAATGACTTGTTGAAGCGGGGGGGGGGGGGGGGTCTCCGTCACTTGCATGCCGGTAGTTGGCCGGACAATGGCTTGGAGTGGCCATGATGCGGGAGGTGTCCGGGAAGGTAGTGAGCCAGGTACCCTGGTTCCGCTTATGAGAAAAATATTGTGTTTGATGCAGTAAAACTGGAGTACGGTGTCTCGCAGGTGAATTTGCGGGCGAGAGTTCCAAGAGAAGCGGTGTTTCCCGATGCGGTGTTTGAGGTCATGCGGAAGATGATATTCTAATACCTCGTACATGAACTGTTGGATCCAGATATTGTTGCATATGAAGGCCGCTGCTTACTTCTAGAATTATGACTCCAAGCGAGAGGTCCGAAATCGTGAGAGGGGCGGGTTTGCATGAGGCTTGTGGCTTGCGCTGACTGGAACAAGCAGCGAAGCTCGTAGGCCGTTGTTCAGCGCTGGTAGCTTGTACGTGTGTCAGTGGTCACCACTATGTGGCGTCGTGACGGCGTCGGACGCAGATGTGCCGTAGTCGCTGCTTTAATAAAAGGACGAGGACGTGCAGCCGATGAAGAATGGTAGTGAGATGCCGAAGTAGAGCAGTGGCGTGGCATCCAGCAAACCAGAAGCACACCAACGTTCTAGGCGCCTCGCGCCACAAGCTTTGTTTGTTTGTTAGTAGCCTGGAATCCATGGGACATACGCGCTCTCTAGGATTGGCCAAGAAAACATACGCAATTCTATGGACGGTAACTGCACTATTGCGCCCCAAGCCACCAGAATTCATCTTCTTTTCTCTCCCGGCTGGCTTCCTCTAGCGCTGCGCAACAAATCGAACAAAAATGCTGTTCCAGACGCGTATATAGCTGTAATCGTCGTCACAAAGGGCTCTCGTAATAGCGCTGGTGCTACAAACCGTAATAGTTATGTCACAGATTTGTCATGCTAAAGATGATAGCCGCTGTCGTAGCCGTTAATAGCCGTTGATAGCCGTTGTCACGATAAATTGACAAAGCTGTAGGAATTTTTTGAACGCTGACGGAGTAATAATTTTCGCAAGGCTGACGAAGCTGAAATAGTGAGCGCACAGATGACTGAAGTTTCGATTATTGTTAACCACCCAGATACGACCTCTCTACTTTTTTCAGCTAAAGAGGTACTCGCTTTTGAAATCTAGTCACACGATAACATCACCTTTCGTAAAGTTATCTGCACCAAGAGCTAGCCCCTCAGATAGCAGCGGTAAAATAATCTCCATTGAACACTTGGAATGTAGGTCGTATATTTAGGTTCGCAGAACTTACAAATACAACTCGAATAAAAAATAATAAATGGCGGGTGTCGCCTCAAAACAAGAGGTTCTCCAGTCAGTTATAATGAAAAAAGTATTAGGTGTCAGGAAGAAATTGCACCAAAAAGCATTTTTTAAAGATAGCTTATTTCAGAAAGCAGCGAATGCGGCCGGCATACCTTAAAAGTAGATGAATGAACCACTCGGCAGTGGCATAGGCGGTAATTTTTTTCCCGAGCTTATTAATACTACCTCTGTAATCAACATTTCTAGAATAATATATTGCTGCAATAAAGTTGGCTTTGTAAACAAATACTTTCGTCTGAAAAATTACCGCCTTTGTAGCTTAGACCGTCTTTGTCAAAGTAGTGGTTTAGAATTGTTATCCCTTCAAGAATTGCACATTGGGTAAAAATTACAGGTCAAGTAATGAGTATAGAAAGTAAAATTTTAGAGTTAGGCATCTATTCTGCGGAATTCATTTGACCTGATGGAAATAAGCAATGACCAGCTCTAACACAAGCTTTCTAATTTGTATTTTGTTGAAACACAATGCCTAGGCGCGGTACATTAACCGGGAAGGAAGCTTGAATATGTGGGACAATTTCGGCATCCAGCTGCTCAACACGCCTACTTGTGTTGACATCAAGGAGATTGCACAACGTCTCCTAGAAGCTCGAATAAAAAAACCAAACGAGAGCGTTGCTATGTTCGCTGATGACATGGCCCGTTCTTCCCGCAAGACCGATCCTGAGATAACAGAAGACAGGAAGTTGCGGTATCTCATTCGAGAAGGGCTGGAGTGACTGCTTCTTGAGCTTGTGACAATGCACCGGCAACAATGGCTGAGTTCACCAAACAAGCCACAGTGAATGAACAAGCCCTCAGCAATGATATTACCAGCATGACAACAATGTAAAATATATCGCAAATACCTCCATTATGGCAGGTCTCTTCAGAAAGAACAAGTCTCTACGTGAGTGATCTGAGAGATTCTGCGAGAAGAACTTCAATAGCTCGGTTAATTTCCACCACCAGAACCAAAGCAGGCGTTGCCATTTACCACTGATGTCGGGGAAGAGGTTGGTCAAGCTGTTTGTTTACCGAGCTATGGCGACGTGGAACGGTACCTTACTTATGCCAATGCTGCCCGCTGTCCAGTCACCGCTCCTCTGATGACGCCATCTCTAAAGACTCACCCACCACCTACCCTTCATACTCTGCTGATATCGTCGCCACCCACACCAATCTCATAGACACAAGGAATGTCGTACGGTCAGTACCCGTATAGCGCGACGTGGTTCAATAGAGAACCGCCGCGGAACTATCAGCGTAGCAAACGTTGTTCCTGGTGCACTGCTGACCCTTCACTGGTGTGCAGTCATTGTGGCGCAGCAGGGCACGTCTACAGGGTTGGCCGCTATCGCGGCACTCACCAATAGACATTTTCTCATCAGCCTTATTACGCTATGTATGATGGTCACCGAATTTAAAATGAGACGCTACGAGCGATGCCAGACGTACATACAACGCTTCTCCGAATCACTCACCAGAATCTCCAGCCACACCCCGACAATGGTCTCCATCTTCAGCGTGGTACAGTTCACCGAATCGTCGCACGTTTTCTGACGTCACTAGAGGCTGGTTCCCTAGCCCGCGATGGTAAAACTAGACGCAGCGTCCTCTACGGTTGATGTTGCCAATCCACAAAATTACTAACAGCCCCCACTACAGATGAACAACCAACCGAAGACAACCAAGTCGCAGACAACGATTACAGCGACGACCGCGACAAACACGACACCTACCGATATGCGCAAAGTCGTGATCACTGACCTTACCTTTGAAATTTATGGCTGTCAAGCGACGGCTCTTGTTGATAACGGCTCACACTTTTCGACGATAACACTGCAGCTCACCGGAAAACGCCATGGTACGGGTGCAATGTAAGAATTGCCGGAAGTCACATGATGACACCACTTGAAGAGTGCAAGGCCCTACTCATAATCACTAGTTTCTCCTTCATCGCGAACAGCGTCATTCTTCAGCAATTTTGTAAAAAGGTGATATTGGGAATGGATTCCATGCGAAAATACTAAGTGAATAATATTAGTGGCAAGGGCGTAACGTTTGCTACAAACTTGGGCACACCTAATCATGATAAAAATTAGCAACCTCGTTTATGCATCACCGCCGGGAACGTCATACCTCTGCCACGGAGTTGTTCCCTCGTACCCGTGCCTTGCGACAGCCGACAGAGCGCAACTGCCTTTCGATAAACTTTCAGAGTTGGTCAAACACCGCTGACGCAGCTTCACATCACCGCAGATTCCATTTACACACCGCACCGGCTAAATTCTTAGCACATTTCCCGAAAGGAACGAGAGGCGTTTGAAAAAGAAGTGCAAACAATGCTGGAAGATGGTGTTATTCAGCCATTCAACAACCCTTGGGCATCTTCAGTAGTACTCGTTAAAAAATGGCAGCATATCCACGGGGAGAGTGATGGAGAGTGGGGCGAAGCATGCGTCCATAGATTAGTTCTTGGTTCCGTCCTTCCATGCGTTCATCTGTGTTACCGTCCGTGCGTCCATCCGTCCATACGAGTGTGCGCCTGTTCGTGCGTCCGCACGTACATCCGTGTGTCCGTCCCTGCGTTCGTCAATGCATCCGCCCCTTAGCCCGTCCATGCGTCCATCCGTCCGTGCAGCCATCGTGCGTCCGTCCATGCATCTGTCTGTGTGTCCGTTCATCCATCTAGCCAACACTCCAAGTACCACCATCTCGCAACTTTCATCACGTATCCACATAGAGAAGCACTGACATCCAGCGGACATTTCAAGGACTAAACGAGAGGGGCCACACGCACACTTTCTCACGGCTAGCACTTCATGTCTACTTCCCACGTTTAACCACCTAGAGTTCATGGTAAATACTAGTTCACTGTATTCATGACACTTCGGCCCAACGCACGCTAAAGCTTTCTAAAACCAAGGAGGTTACGCCCAGCGAGTATAACCTAGCAACCCTTTCTTGTCAGAAAGTGCTCGATGTGCATGCCTATGGATGGCTGTTGATTGGAAATGAGAGACAGGAGAATTCGACTTTTAGTTAACGCGCACGCTGCGAATTTTTCATTGATCAACAACACACAGGAGAAATCTCCCACTGGCACTACCCTGCAGGTCAAAGCGTAAGACTGGTTATGCACTACGACGAGGGACCAACGGGTGCTGCTTTAAGGAGCTTCGCCCCTAAAAACGAATGGTCGCTTGCGTTCTTGTGTCGACCAACGGAAGCCCAACAGAGGCACAAAGAACGCTAATTCACTGTCACGTATTGATGACACCCTGGATAGGTTACTACGCAGGTGCTATTTTTTGACAATTAACTTGAAGAGTGGTCGTAGGCAATCTGAAGTTAATAAGACAGTCTGCGAGAAAGCCGGCTTTTTCACGCCCGGCAGACTTTACGAATTTCAGATGCATGCTTCAGTTAGTGTTCTGCACCAGCTACATTTCAGCGTGTACTGGACACCATACTTTCAGAACTTATGGTAAAGACTTCTCTAGTGTAGCTTGATGACGTGATTCTCTTTTGTGTAACGTTCGGGGAGCACTCAAAAGGCTAAAAGGGCTTTTTGACTCAATACGTTTGGGCGGTATTACACTGAAGCCCTAAAAATGTCACTTTGGCTTCCACAAACTTCCATTCCTCAGTCACGTCGCCAGCAGCCAAGCGTTCTTACCTGATTCCTTGCTGCTGCCGTTGCAAATTTCCCAACCCCATCTGGCAAAAAAATCAGTTCAGCGTTATTTCGGAATGTGTGCGAACCACTGGCGTTTTAACGCCAATTTTTCAGGCATTGCAAGACCACTGACACAGATCACCTGGCAAGATTTCCCCTTCGCATGGGGCAAACACCAAAAACGGGCATTTCACGAGCTTCATCAGCGCACACAAACGCCTGCCATCCTCGCCCACTTCGGTGAAAACGTGCCAACCATATTGCACACAGACGTTGGTAAAGCGGGTCTCGGAGCAGCATTTATACAGTGGTATCACGACAGCGAAAAGGTGGTCACTTCTTCCAGAGGGACGCTGTTCCGAACTAAAGTAAATTGCATGGCGACCGATAAAGAAGCTATCAAAATGATATGGGCATTCATCAAGCTGCGCCCGTATGTGAATGTTCCTTCGCAGTAATCAACGATCGTCATTTATTCTCATGAATGAATAATTTGAAGGATATTCTGCTCCAAGAGTTGAACTTCACCATTACCTACGACTGGGTAGACCACACGCTGATGCCGACTATCTTTCTCAGTTTTCCATTGAAGCAGCAGACCATGACGGCAACACGACGTTTTTTTTGGCGTTATTGATACTGCCGCTTTTTCATGCTAGTAGCGAAACAGTGCTGAAATATTACTGCTTATTCATTACTTCGATGGCCAAATGGATAGCGTGGTGAATTTATTTCCAAACGTGCTACCGTCATAGTACGTGTAATGATGTTAGTGTACAAGAACATCTCGCCTAGTGGAAGCAGCAACGTATTAGCCGTTACCTCACCGCTTCGAGCGGAAATCATGTACGCCTGTCACAACTAGCCAACCACCGGTGACCTAAGCTAAACGAGGACAATGTCAAGTACTGGACAGCAAACTACTGGCCTAAACTTGAAATTGTAGTTAAAACTTACGTGCAGCATGTTTTTGCTGTCAGTACCTCAAACGACCACAGGTAAAGCCAGCTGGTCTGTTGCAGCCTGTTTAAGTACCAACGACACCATGTGCACAAATATGCATGAATTTTAAAGGCCATTTTATAATGTCTACTACAGGAAACGTTGATAAGCGAGGCAACCAATCACTTCACACGATACGCTGAGACAAGAGCTCTGCAATCAGCAGAAGCGGCTGAAATAGCGTGTTTCTTTTTTGAGGACATCGTTTTAGGTCACGGTGCACCTGCATTAATTATCACTGACAGAGGTACTGCGTTCATGGCCGTGCTCTTGTATCATGTTTTTTGTCTATTTGGTAACGTTCACAGGAGGAGAACAGCTTACCATTCCGAGACCAATGGGCTGACAGAACGTCTCAACAGGACCTTGGATAAGATGATCACTGATCAGCCTGTTCGTAGACGTAGTGAACAAGAACTGAGACGACATCCTACTCTACGTCACATTCGCGTACAACCTGGCTCGCCAGGACACTGCTCAGCGATGCCGATCAGCCTCATTTACGGCCGTGGCGTCGCAACAATGTTCGATGTCACGATCCCTATGACAACGATGCCCATGAAACGGAAGCCTGACTTTTAAAGACGAAGCATTTCTTTGTGTACTGTAGGCACTCTGAGTATCTATCTATCTATCTATCTATCTATCTATCTATCTATCTATCTATCTATCTATCTATCTATCTATCTATCTATCTATCTATCTATCTATCTATCTATCTATCTATCTATCTATCTATCTATCTATCTATCTATCTATCTATCTATCTATCTATCTATCTATCTATCTATCTATCTATCTATCTATCTTTCTGGCCGCTTACATGACCGTCCTTTTAAGACCATCCCCTTGGGCTAAACGAAAACTAGTATGGGAGGCAAATTAGTTTGAGGAAAACGATTCATGACATAACTAATATCCATATTTCGTCACGTGCGCCATTAAACACTTTGAAAAAGAACTGTGGCACATACCCTTGAGCGGGTATGTGCCACTGGTATGCAGGTATATGCCACAGATGTTTTATAGTTTATATCTATCTAGAAACGGTGAAAAGACACACGTGAAGTGCTAGGTTTGATGTTAAAAAAAACGGACATGGCAGCGTTAGCCGGACGAATGCAAAGAGTAAATGACATTCTCAGCTAAGACTGATCCCTAGAATTCTGCGTGGCAATCAAATGTACTACTACAAAGCCACGCCATGTACATTTCCGATTCTAATTTCCCATGTCTCGGAACTATCTTTCAGACCATAATGATCGCAACATGCCAATTTTTCCTTTAATATTTTTTGAACTTTGCACATGTACTCCTACGATACAGCAGTCAAGTCGGGTAACATCAGTTGTAGTGAGGGGCTACCAACTTAAGAATGTTTATGGAGCAGTGTCCAGGGCTTCGATGCTCGCGAAAAGCAGGGTTTTTTATCAGCTTACTACTTTTAATGTTGCGTCTATCCACGTTGCTGTACGCAACTGTGAACATCACTGTAATATCATTGAACGCAGCTGTAAACAACTAGGGATATAAAGTATATGTGGCTAATTACCTTGTCTGCGTGCGCATTCATACAGATATTCAGTGCAACTTTGTAATGTTTTGCTCAATAAAAAAAGTACGACACAGCCAGCATGCGTGCGTATGCTTCGCATAGCATCGACTCCCAAGGTACGTGGGATATCCCAAATTTTTTTTTACGAAGCGACTAGAACAAGCTCGGGAACATGCGCAGTTGAGGTCATCGAAGAACAGAAGTGTAACACCCGGCACTATAATCTCTAGCACACACCTGTCACACACAACTTGGGGGACAAAGTGTGGGTCTGGAACCCCATTCGTCGTGAGCCCTCTGAAAAAATGTTGTGGAGATACTTCATACCTTACAAGGACGAGGTTCTTCAGTGCATCAGTGACATTAATTACGCTGCTGTTATAGCTGACCACCATTGTTCAACGTACTGTAAACATTTGCTTCGAATTATTCACGTGCTTCAGATGAAGTGATACCTTCAGGTATTATACTTTTTTCCTGCTTTATGAACCTGCACCTTCGGGACGAGTTTTTTTTTGGAGAGGGAATATTACCACGCGTATGTGCCAGTGGCGAGGACAAACAAGCAGCGTGAGAAAGCTTGGGCAAAAAAAGGACGAAGAAGATATTGCTGCCCTTTTCGAAGATTCTGATAAAGTCTATTTGTTTGTTGTATTCTGTTTATTCCTCACTACCTCGTCGTAGCTATATGCACGTCATCGCACAGCAACGTGCACTCATTTTGCATAAAAGTGACATATGTATTCTAACATGACCACCGACGTTAAGTCGTACCATGGGATAGCTTGGGGCATTCCTTAAGTCGTTGTGCGTAGTGAGCTCCCGGTCAATACGGTAGTCAAGTGAGCAAGGCTGCTTCCTGAATAGTCCCATTAGCCAAATATTTAGGGCCTTCAGCGAGTGGTTAAAAAAATTCTTTGTTAAGGGCCTGCCCACGTCATACGCAAAACTACTTCAAATCTACAAAGTTGGTGCGACCCAGAGCGTTAGACTCAAAGCAATAAAAACGTTATATATCTAACTACTTGCTTATTGCTTCTTATGATGGCGACTACTAGAATGACTAGGATCAGCCGAATTAAATTTTTCGTGCTGAAGTTGCCCTGAAGTTATGAATTATTAACTTTTCCAAAATGCAATTGTAGTTGCTGACTGTTACGACATGATATTTAAAGAAGCTAATAGCTAAGACTGTTGCAAATACCTCCCTTAGGCATACGGTCCGATTAAACGCGCAAAACTCCAAGGAGCGTTTATGTCTATCAATTCTGAGTGCGTTGCACACGTGAATAGTAACTACTTGCCTAAAAATTCTGCTCAGCGCCCTTTTCACATATACACGCATACCTTACTGTTCTTATTACTAATAACCTCTACAAAATATAGCGTATTACCTCGATAAAGTGCGCAGTCGCCTCGCCAAAATTAATGCAACGTCTTCCTGATCCAACGCAGCTCTTTCCAGGAATCACGCCAGTATCGTAACAAGGGCTTGACAGTGTTGTTCGCTCTAACTTGTATGCGGGCTTACCCTATGTAACAATGCACTCTGGGCAGTGCGCGTACAAGTAGGTTGTGAATAAGGGCCTCTGGGAGTTGTGTATTTTATTCCCCCGCAGCACCGTCCCCCTATGTCAATCGAACGTCAAGTTATCCCGTGTGACACACACCAGGGTGAACGATACTATCTAGTGCCGTCTAATAGGTTAAAACAGCAGTGAGAAAGGTCCTGTTGAGTACAATGACTCCGTAGTGCGAGGGAAAATAGCAAGTGCGTTACGGCTTGAATTTGCCTGTTGTGGATATTTTTGCAATGCACAATGAATGACTGGACGAAACTCGATGGCTGGAAGTTAACGGTAGACAGGCACTGTTCGTACACCGCAAACCATGAGCAGGATTCGCGAGTATTCTGCACTTCCCGGCATCTCCCGCCAGCCACGGTGGTGGCCGGCCGTAAGTGAAAAGGAAATAGGCGAAAAAAGTCATATGTTGTGCAAAAGAGCTAGTTATCCAAAACCACTTTCGGCTCTATACAGCAGAGACCTATTTTAATGACATGGTGACGTTACAGTGTCACACTACAAACGGTTTGGCGTGACACATTGTTTAACATTTACCAATGGGGTCCCATGTATTTCTAAGGGTCGTGTTTAATTGTTTTTGCAAGTCAGACGTCTCGCAGTGTGAGACTGAAATTTCACCGGAATGTATAAGTGCGTAACTGCTACATATAAGCCTGAGTCATTTTTGATAACTAGCTTTTTCAAGAGATATGATTTTCCCCCTATTTTACATTCAGTAATTGTAGGCTGCTTTTCCCCTCGCCTAGAGATGGCGCCACATGCAGATTTCCCTACTTCCACGACAACTTTCGCTCCCGGGGCCAAAGCTCAGTAAAGAATCTCAGGTAGCGTAGCGTCGCCTGCAGACCTTGTCTTACTTCAATCCATACATACTGTCCTAGATAGATCCCGACAATTACGCACCACAGTGCAGGTTCTGCGTCACTAAAACAGCCACCCTGTACCACAAGGTATGAGAATGCCCACACAATCCACCTCTCCGACCCACAGCACAGTACAACACTGTAGGGTGGGAGGCAGCTCTGTCCAGCTCAGATCCGAAGACCCAAGAGGCCCTCGTGAGACAAGCAAGGACAGCGGCCCGTGCAAATGGGATCCCGGACAAAGGGTCCCACTCACTGACATTCCTTCTTCAGTCCCAAATAAATGCTTTATTCTCTCTCTCTCCTGGGAATGACTCTCTAGCTTAACAATTCTCACCGTTAAGAATAACATATTAATAAAAATAGGACAAAAGGAAGTGCGTTTTTCGCTGCAAATGGAGAAAGTCGTGGACTCATTAGCTATGACATAATATTTTATTAAAGAGAAAGCGAAAACAAAGAAATCACAAGTGACAACCACTGCTTTTCCAATATTTCATTTTCTCATGAAAATAGCATTTCCACTGAGTGTCACGCATAAGAAAACCCATGTATTCAGATAACTTGCAGATACAATTTCTTAAAACACTGCATGTAACAGAGAGCTTAGACGCCGAACGTACGGAGACAAAAAAGTGTAGTTTGGCTCACGTGCACTCCTAATAGGATTGCTGAAATAAGAACTGAAAATCTAGATGATGAAATAACTCAATTTACGTAAATGGTGTAATGCTAAAACTGTGCAGGCCCTGCAAGATGGTGTCAAAATTGCTGAAGCTAGTAACTCCAGAACGCAGGTGAGTGAGTGAGTGAGAAAGGAAAGGCCGGGAGGTTAACCAGATATTGGCATCTGGTTTGCTACCCAGCGCTGGGGGGGGGGAAGTAGGGGCAAGACAGAGGGGTTAGAGAGAGGGGAAAAAACGCACGCGCACTCATAAAAAAACGAAAACACACACTGGAAGGGCGTCCCAGCTACAACCGTTCAGCAAGGCCGGTCAATCGCAAAATGTTCAGCAGCGCTTTCAGGGCCCTCTTCTGTGAAGTCGCATCCTGACGATTCTGCAGAATTTCCTGCTCCGACAGAGGCTGATCATCTAATTTGTTGAGTTCCCTGCGAAGGCATAGTCGCCACCTACTATACGCTAGGCACTCACAAAGAACATGTTGAATGGTTTCCTCCTTGCCACAGTGGCCACAGGCTGCGGTGTCGGCCATCCCAATGCGGAAAGCGTAGGCGTTGGTAAATGGAACGCCCAACCACAGCCTACATAACAGGGTCTGGTCTGCTCGGCGAAGCCTCGACGGGACTTGAAGACTTAGCGTAGGGTCAAGCGAGTACAGTCGGGCATGCTTGAAGTGCGGCTGATTCCATTGCGATGTGGTTTGCCGGCGAGCAAGTCTGTGGAGCTCTCGTGCAGCATCCGTCCTAGAAAGTGGTAGTCGCAGTTTATGATTTTCTGTGTGGGCTGAGGGGGCAGCTTGATCGGCCCGTTCATTGCCGATGATTCCGCAGTGACTGGGCAACCACTGAAATGTAATTTGGTGCCCTTTCTCAGTCAGGTGGTGTATAATCTCTGCTATCTCTAGTACCAGCTGCTCGTGTGGTCCACGGCGTAAGGCTGACAGTAGAGACTGCAGTGCCGCCTTCGAGTCGCAGAAAATATTCCACTTGCGCGTAGGCTGATCAACTACAAAGTGCGACGCGGCACGAAGTGCTGCCAATTCTGCTGCCGTTGATGTTGTTGCGTGAGATGTCTTGAACTTAATTGTCGTGGCCAACCTTGGTATCACTACTGCTCCTGTAGAGCTGTCCGGCTGAACCGATCCGTCAGTGTAGATATGTGTGGAGTCTTGATATTTCTCATACAAGAGAAGTAGTGTGAGCTGTTTAAGAGCCGATGACGACAAATTGGCCTTTTTCTCGACGCCAGGTACGATAATATTAACTATTGGTTGAGCGAGGCACCATGGTGGAGTCACAGGTCTAGCAGCAGGAGAGAACGAAGTTGGGATCGACTCACCATGTGCGGTCACTGTTTTTCAGTAAGATGTGCATGGTCGGACCACTGGTAAAGAGGCTAGGTGATGTCGAGGGGCTCGAGCAAGGTGTCGTATATGTGTCCTCAGCACTTCCACATCAATGTGGGTCTTGATGAGGTTGTCCCTTGTGATGGCGATAGTCGCCGCTGTTGATGCACTTTGGGGCAAGCCTAAACATATCCGGAGTGCTTGAGCCTGGACACTTTGAAGCATTCGTATGCTTGTTTTACTTGCGTTGGTTAACACAGGTAGGCTGTACCGAAGGAATCCAAGGAAAAGAAACCTGTATAGTCGCAACATAGCAGTTGTGGACATTCCCCAGTTCTTTCCAGCGAAGAACTTGAACAAATGACAGATGCCTGTCAATCGCCTTTTCATGTATGATACATGTGAGCTCCATGAGAGGTCTCTGTCAATTATAACACCTAGGAACTTGTATGATCTGAGGTGACGTATTCTTTCGTTGTTTATCAGAACGCTGTAGTTTGCATTGGTTTGCGCGTAAATGCCACTAGTGCACATTTCTCAGAGGAAATTTCCAGACCTCGTTGACGGAGGTAAATAGAAACTTGAGTGGCAGCTCTCTGAATTCGCGCTCGCAGCTGTAGACGTGTTACTGCAGACGTCCAAACGCAGATGTCGTCCGCGTACATTGACAATCTGACAGTACTTGGCAGATGCTCATTTAGAGCTATTAGCGTCAGGTTGAATAGTAAAGGGCTAAGTATGCCACCCTGGGGAACACCACGGTGGCTGTAGTGTAGCGAAGTGTCACCATCCTCGGTTCTCACGAAAAAGGATCGCTCAGAGAGATAGCTGTGTATCCACTGAAACATCCGACCACCCACTCCTACCTCCTTGAGAGCGGTGAGGACAGCTTCATGTGTGACGTTATTGTACGCTCCTTCAACATCAAGAAATAAAGAAGCGCAGAGACGCTTACGGCCTTTTTCGTGCTGCACGTAGGTGACCAGGTCTACGACGCCATCAATTGATGACCGGCCACGGCGAAATCCCGTCATAGCGTCCGAATAGATGTTGTGATGCTCCAGGAACCATTCTAGCCGTCCAAGTACCATCCTCTCTATCACTTTGCCCAAGCAACTAGCCAGTGCAATCGGGCGGTATGATGTGAGCACCAATGGTGACTTGCCAGGCTTCAGTAATGGAACCAAACGGCTGGTCTTCCAGTTAACTGGGAGGGTGCCCTCTCGCCACGAGTCGTTGTATATCTCGAGGAGGGCACTCCTCGCACACTCACCAAGGTGACACAGTGCTCTGTATGATATTCCATCAGGCCCGGGTGCTGATGTCCGTCTACACAAAGCCAGTGCTGCTTGAAGCTCATGAATAGAAAAAAATTGGTCCATGGGGTGATCGTGTGATGTCGTGCCACCGCGTGAGAGCGTGGAGATGTTGGGATCTGCGAGTTGACCAGATAAGTTGGCACAGAACTCTTCTGCCACGCTGAATCAACTGAACAGCTGAATCAACATGACGGGCCTTATGAAGAAGAGTCGTGTGAATTGGTCCAGAAGATTTCTGCCGTGAAACAACTTGGCTTTCCCGTGACAATGTAGGCGTTTTATGAGAAATGAAAGATGTGGGCTTATTGTAAAACAAAACTTTGGTAATTGGTGCTCTGAGAGAAGCGAAACACATTGCAGGCTAAGGCTAAGCTGGCAAGTCGATATACAATGACCACTGGTTTCCACGAAACTTGCTTTACATCAGTTAATTTTCATTCTCGAAGTAAACGCACGTGATTGATACATATAGTGCTTATCAATTCTTTCCTGACCTCTAAATAAATAAACTTCTCCTTTGTTTTAACAGGCCCAATGCGGAAGTTGAAGGAAATTACGAGAAGCCCGCATAACAATGTTGCGCAAAAGAATCATGGTCGCAAACTAACAGATGTTAGGGGTGTTTCAACGCCAAAGTGTTAAAGAGCTCCTTTCTCTTAGCGGTGTCGGCATGGGCATTATTAGTTGGGAGCGAAAAATCATTATCGTGCTTGACGGAAAACTAAAAACAAAGTGTAATAGAATAAATACTAAATTTACAGGTTCGAGCAAGGATTGAACCCAGGCCATTTGCGTGTCGCATGATTCAGGCAACCGAAAAAAGTTTAGGCGCATCCTCAGCGCCGAGACCTTGTAGCGCATCATCATCATTCTCTTGACCACTGCGCCGCACCTCTCGCGCAGCTGATGCCTGGCCTTGGTGCTTAGATCAAGCTGCGTGGAGACAGAAAGGATTGACGCGCTTGGTGTGTCGGACACTGGAAGCCACCGCGGCTTCCTTCAGGCCTGAAATGAAATAGTGAGATAGAAATGACCACGTCAGCCGCTCACGTCTCTCCTCTCTCGACCGCTGCAGTGGTGACCCGGAGAACGCGCCCTTCGACGAGCTATCAGCTGCCATGGTTCCGCGACTCAGCCCACTAGTGTCGCTGTTCCAATGAACCTCCGCCAAGGTATGGTTCATGCAGCTCGACGACACTCTCGCCCTGAATGGCATCACGGACCAGCCGCTCATGCACGCCATTCTTCTCGACGCCCTTCCAGTAGAGCTGCGTCATCTCTCTGCCGCTTCAATCCAGCCCGCAGCCTTAGGATGAGATGTGCTCGGCGGTGCTGGCCTCGTACGGCCTCACCTACCGCCCACTTCCGTGGACCCGCAACTTCTCAGTTCCCGTGAGTCATAGCAAGGGGCATCAACCAACCATCATTCCTGCCTTGATCACTACCGAACTGCTCCGGATACGACTAGTATCTCAGATCTGGTCGCAAGCACATCTATCCCTCCACCCGATCACACCGACTAGGTAGGCCACTCCCCACGACGATAACCTGACCGCACGCCTTTTAGTCTGACGCAGGCAAGCTCTCGCTTGTTATTGAGTTCACGACCACGGAACTTTCGTTTTCGACAACGCCCGATTAACAAGACTTCTTATCGACCTATCGTCTAGCCACTAGCGACGCGAGTCTCGCGTCCGACTGTCCATCCGCTGAGATTTCGGCATTGGGGCTCAACGCGACCAGTCTGCCACAAGACATGTTTCTTCGACGCACTCGGCCGACTGTCTTTCAAATATGCTCGCCATTCACACGTTCTGCCCAACTTCCATGGCCCACAACCACTGTGACATGTCAGACTTCTCGACCACTACAATGCCGCACGCCCTGAAGTTTGCTACGCTCACGTACATCGTCACACCCGCTATTCGCCCTATTGAGACTTCCTTTTCTTCATACCTCGCAGCAGAAGAGCAGCCATCATCATTATTGAGCGTCCTCATGAGCTGACGCTTAATCTCTTGACAGCGTTGGCTTACTCTTTTATTTTTCTTTCTTCTTGAGTACCAATAAAGCCTTCTATGTTGCAAGACGTGTTCTTAGCTCGATGTGAGCCGCGCCGAAGCAGTAAGGCTCAGTGGTTTAACATATAGTGCCGAAAACCCAGGATCTTTGACGACGCCAACATCACCGACGTTAGGAGCCACAACACCTCAGAAGACGGCTCCTGCGATCTTGGCTAGATACATTGACTGCGGGCGGCAGAATGAAACGATATTGCAGACGACGCCACAGCCTGCGGTCCCAACTGAATGCCTGGTTGTGCAAGGTGAGAGACCACTTGCGAGAAATTCAAGCCATCATGGCAGCAGCCGTTAGTGTATTCGTCGACAGAACAAGCTCATTTTATGGTCAGATAGAGAAAGCGGGTGAGGCAATTGTTGATGAGACTCCAGATGAGCCGTTAAATAGCGAAACGCTAGACGCTGGAGAATACCATGACAAAATTGTTAATCTCACAGCGTTTTACGAGTCAAGCTGAATGAATGTCTTGAGCCTCCAGCCACATGCCTTACGAACATCCACCCGTTATTATCTGGCAAAAGCAAGCTTATTCAACTAGAACTCGTGAAATTTGATGGCAACTGCAGACTATGGCTGAGATTTTGGAAGCAGGTTACATTAGCAGTCCTAAACAACAGCGAGTAAAGCACAGCTGACAATTTCAACTACTTGAGCAGTTTGGTTACCGCAGTGGCCGCGTCGGTCATATTGGGAATACAAGCTGCGGAAGAGTGCTATGAAGACGCTATTCAAATGGTAAAGAAGCGTTTTGGCAAGCGTTTGTTACTGCAATCCGGCGATGTCGAAACTAAACCGGGTCATTTATGCGTTCTCAGGTGCTGCCGCAACTTGAAACTTTGCCTGATGAACCCTCTGAGCAGTTCACTGCCATTTTTTATCTCCTAAAAGATGTTCATGCCCGATCTGTGGAATCGGCAAAGAGTCAAGAGGAGTGAGTGGCTGATATAAAAATCATCAAGAGCAGTCAAAAGAGCATAGAAGACAAAATTGCAAATCTTCAGAGTAGATTGGAAGCCGTTGAAGGTAAAATGCAGACTCTTGACGATCACAACGCTGACGTGGCAACTAATAATTGTACACTCGGCAAGCTAACAGCAGAGCTTGAATCCTTGCAATCACACCTTGACGAACAAGATCACTGGTCGCGCCGCAATAACCCCCTGTTTCAAGGCGTACCCGACTGCAAAGAAACTTGGGACGAATCTGAGGCCCGCATCAGAGAAGTTTTGACAGGCGTAAGTGATCCGCTATCCGCAAACGACATTGAGCGGGTTCACCGTTTGGGAGCATTTCGTCTAGGTAGACATCGCCCCGTTATCATAAAGTTTGCCAATTTTAAAACTAAAGACAAAATACTCTGCGCACGCGAAAAACTTAGAAAAAAGGACATTTCTGTGAAGGAAGAATTTTCGCCGGCAACACGCCATGCTCGTAATCAACTTGCGGCCTTCGCAAAAAGTCAGTCAAATGAAGCACCCATGCAACTCCGGCACAACAATCTGATTATGAACAAAAAACAATACTTCTTCAACCCCTCAACTAATCGCGTAACAGAGCACCTACAACGCCTGTACCATAACCCCCAAAACCACGCCGTGCCGAGCAATGAAAGCTAGGAAAGACTGAGGGGCAGTGGAAGGAAACTAAGTCGCGTATCATTTCTTTACACCAACATTCGTAGCATTCTTAAAAAGCGCGATAATCTTCATTTTGCGGTTACTACAACTAATGCTGATATCATAGCACTAACAGAGACCTGGCTGCATCCAGATATTCTTGACCACGAATTACTCGACTGTGCTTATTCTTTTTCTTTTCACCGATGTGATCGAACAGTCCGCCAAAGGGGCGGCGTATTGCTGGCTATTACGAAAACTCTACCATCACAGTGTGTTCATGTTTCTTTAGATCTGGAGATAGTATGGGCCATTATCCAATTCTCCCATCGAAATGTTGTTGGCGGTGTATGCTATTGTCCTCCTGCATCATCCCCGTCCTTTATCAACGAACTGCACGACGCTATCAACATTGTTAAGTCTCGCCACCCGTCGTATCCTTTGCTTCTAATAGGCGATTTTAATATTCCAAACTTTTCCTGGGCAACTGAACCACCCACCATCAGCCCCTTTTCCACATTCGCAAATGATTTCTTAAATTTGTGATCTGTTTTTTCCTTTTCACAATTAGTAAAGCAACCTACCAGAACTACTGCGTCGGTAGCTAACACACTAGACCTTGTGCTTTCGTCCCACTCCGATTTTCTTTCGAACATTACCCATCTGCCAGGTTTAAGCGATCATATTATGCTATCGTTCAACATCAACGCATTCTGTCCCAAGCGTGTAAAAACGATTAAAACAATTCATGACTACGGTAAAGCCGACTTTGTCTCCATTAATAATGAACTTTGCACATTTCTTTATAGTTTCCTCTCCACGTTTGATAGTCGTAGTGTTAAACTAAGTTGGACGTATTTGTAGATAAGGTGAAACAACTAAGAAATAAACGCATTCCTGTTCACACTATCACATCCAACCAAAATGCACCATAATTCAATATACAGGATAAGCGTCTCCCAAACAAGAAGCATCGTATTTACAAGGCCGCGAAAAAATCCTCCTGCGTCTTTCGATGGGACGATTAGAAAAAAGCCTCCTAAGAGTACACCACCGCACAAAAAAATGCGAAATATTGCTAATTTAACACCACGCTTCCGAATATGTTACTAACTGATCTTAAAAAATTTTGGCGCGTTATTAACCCCAAAGATAGCGAAATGTTAACCTTGATTGACAGTGCTGGAAACACCATTCCCCCCCATTTGTGTGCAGAAGCCCTTAATGATGCCTTTTCCAGAATTTCTCAGCAACTACAGACGCCCCTGTTCCGACCACCCTCCATTGTGACTACCCACCCATGCCTCCTATTATTATTGACTACGTTGGTGTTGAAAGTGTAATCAAGTCTTTAAAGCCTTCCTCCCTCCTGGGTGTGATACGATCAGTCCTACATTTTTTAAAAACACCAGCTCTTATTGTTCATTCATACTAACGAAGATATTCGAACAATGGCTTTATGAAGGCTGTCTCTCCGTCGACGTTAAGAATGGAAAGATAACTGCACTGTTTAAAACTGGTAACAAACATTCACCGTCTAACTACCGGCCTATCTCGCTAACCAGCATACCTTGTAAAATACTAGAACACATATTATATTCCAAACTGGCAGGTTTTCTCGAATCCAACTCGTTTTTTTCCAAGTGTCAACACGGTTTCAGAAAAAAACTATTGATGCAAGACTCAACTTGCATCTTTCACCCATGGGTTAAACATCATTCTTGATCATTCATCCATCGCTGATTGCATTTTTTTTAGACTTTTCCAAAGCTTTAGATAAAGTATGTCACAAGTCGTTAATTCACAGACTACATACACCTTAATCTTGATCCGAAACATTTATTTTGGGTTGAATGTTTCCTTTCTAACCGCGCTCAATTTGTTTTAGCTAACGATAACGTCTCACCCCGAACGAACGTCTCTTCTGGCGTCCCTGAAGGATCTGTCCTAGCTCCCCCGCTCTTTCTTATTTACATTAACGACTTACCTTTATTTGTTACTTCTCACATTCACTTGTTTGCCGATGACTGCGTCTTCTTTCGTGAAATATCTAATGACAATGACCTATTAAACCTTTAATCTGATCTTAACGCTATTTCTGTGTGGTGTAAAACATGGGTAATGGAACTCAACACTAACAAATGCAAGTTCCTTCGCGTATCTAGAAATAACCGTATATTGCCCGCTTACTATCTGAACAATGCTCCACTGGAATCTGTCAGCACTTACAAATATCTCGGAATACATATTACTACCGACCTCACTTGGTCCGTGCATACCACGTACGTAATTAATAACGCTAATCGCATGCTCGGCTACGTACGTCGAAATATCTCACAGGCTCCTTCAACACTAAAACGGACTCTCTACAAGACGCTTATCCGCTCCAAACTGGAGTATGCTGCATCAGTTTAGGATCCTAACCAAGAAAATCTAATACACTCGCTTGAAATGGTTCAAAATAACTCTGTTCGTTTTATACTCTCTAACGACAACCGGACTGCCAGCATAAGCACTATGAAATCCAGCCTCGGATTACCTTCCTTATCATCTCGTAGGAAAATCCTTCGCTTTTGTCTTTTCCATAAGCTTTTCTATCACAGCCAGCTACGAAACGAACTCATTCTGCCTCCTCGGTACATTTCAGCTCGCATAAGTCATGTCCACAAAGTCGGCCTGCCGTCCTGCAGAACTAACTCCTTTTCCCAGTCATTCATACCGCGTACATCACAGGAATGGAACCACCTACCCGCAATGACGGCAACAATCTCAGACCACCAACTTTATAAAACTGCTTCAACTAACATTGTATAACGTGTAACACTGAAGCACATTGCATTTTTCTGGTTTTGTTGTGTTTATACTTTTTTCTCTGTTTTATATTATGTTTCTAACTATTGTAACCCACTCCCCTCTCTAATGCCTCTGGCCCTGAGGGTACCTAAATAAATAAAAATAAATAAATAAACCTCAATTTGCGCATCCGACGATGTCAAAAACAATAAGAAGGTGATACCTACATCGGTCAATCTAGTGTCTAAGCAGGCAAGGTCAGTGGTGATGCTGCAGAGTCTGACAGCCACCGTATTGGGCGCCAAATCCTCCGGTCGGTACCGAGTCCTTTTTGATGGTGGAAATCAGTGGGGCTTCATTATAACCAAAGCCTATGGAAGACTTGGATGCGAACAAATAGAAGAGGAAACGTTGAACGTCAGTGTATTCAAGGGTAATAACAGATGAAAAACCGTGAGGAAGGTACGTGTATCAACTCTTCGTGCAAACCAGAAATTTCCGATTTCAGTAGAGGCGCTGGTGGTGGACACGATATGCACTGAATGCATTCCGGTACCAGAAGAAAACGTTTGAAGAGGAATAAACAAGATGCACTGCATACGCCAGCTCACTCTTTAGAAGGAGTAGAAGACAAAGAGTTTGCGTTTCTTATTAGATACGACTAAAATTGCGATCTAGTAACTGGTACCGTGAAGCCTGTGTACAGAAACTTGAAAGCTGTTGGGACGAAACTGGAATGAACTGTACAAGAACCATGGTGTATTGCAGCCGATATTATGCAGTGCGCCAGTATTGCAGTCCTACCTTCCACGGCAACCGAACATGATAACTCAAAACTTTTGACTCGTTTCTGGGCTCTAGAAAGCATCGGTATTAAGGCCGAATATGAAGGAACGACGGTCACCGATTCAGTGCTGGGAAATTTTGAGAACAAGATTAATAAGAAAAACAATCGATATGAAGTGGCGCTACCACAGAACGAAAACGCTGATCTGGGTGAAAACGATGCAGTTGCATTCAAAAGTCTATACAGCTTGATGAATAAGCTTGACAAAAACAGTGAGCTCCTAAAACGATACGATGCAACTGTTGGATTGTAAACCAAAGAAGGATCTGCTCAACAATTGCCTACAAAAAGAGACCAATCACTTGGACTATGGTATCATAAGCGGCACCGAGCTGTCATACTTGAGGCACAATCTAATACGAAGGTACGCATCGTGTTAGACGTTTCGTCTCACAAATGCGGGATGAAGTCCTAAAACGACAATCAGGAAGCCGGCCCAAATCTAACTGCCGACGTATTGACGCTATTGCTTCCTTTCCGACGCTACAAGATAGCGATGAATTCTGATGTTGAGAAAGCGTTCCTACAAATTGGCCTGCGAGAACCCGACAGAGATGCGTTTCGCATCTTTTGGTTTATACGTTCACCTCAAGTAGACAGCCCCCTGCCGGAGATAGAAGTTTAAAGAATGACTAGAGTGCCCTTTGGGGGTACTTCAAGTCTTTTTTGTATACTGCTATCTTGAAGCACCACTTTAGGTGCAAAGAAAATCGCTATCTGACGACAGCCTGGCTATTACAAGACTCCATATATATATAAGTTCTTTTTATTGGCGCTAACACTGTTTACTAAGCTATTCAAATGCATAAAAAATAATTGAAATTGTCACAGATGCTTCGATGAACATTCTGAAATGGGCTAGCAACGACCTCGTTGTACCTGCTGTCTTCGAACAAGGAATCACTTTTTCCAAAAAATCACTTTGCTCACCTTCTGGGCCTCTGAAAGTCCTGGTAATTTATTGAAACAAGCCGACGGATACCTTTTCATTTAGGCCCCAGGATATCCTACAGTTTATGGTGGAGCATCAAATTACCAAAAGCTTTGTTCTCCAGGATGTTGCAAGGATCTTTGGCTTTTTGGGCTTCTGTCACCCTTTATATTAAGGGCGAAGATCTTCCTACAAGATATCTGGAGGGAAAACCTCGGCTAGGGTGGCACTATTATAACGAAGCTGTCAGCTAACGAAGCTGTTTAACGAAGTTGTCTATTCTAACGAAGCTGTCTGAAAAAACAGCGCAAGGAGGTAGCCATGCTACATCAGCTTAGTATTAAAGGTTCCTCGCAGTGGGCAGCGAAGACGCTTATTAGAAGGTAAAAATGCACATCTTTTTCGACTCAAGTGTGTCAGCATATGGTCTTGCAGCCTACCTTCGTACCGTCGACTTAAGTGGTGCCGTCCACACTATCATAATAATGGCAAAGACCATAGTTGCACCGCTAAAGACTGTCACCTTGGCCAGGCTTAAGTTTATGTCCGCTTTGCTTGCAGCACGCTTATACACCTACATCAACAATAACTGGGACCTAAGCATTGGCGAAGCAAAATTTTTCGTCCGATTCCCAGATTACCCTTCGCTGGATATACAAGGTACCCGTTTCATGGAAGGCATTAGTGTGGAACAGGACACAGGAGATCAAAACTTTCACAGAATATTCTCCATGGCGATATGTCCTGCAAAATAAAACCACGAATATTTTCGCACTCCAGGCTCGACTGTACACAAACTGAGTCGGTCACAGTTGTGGTGGTATTGACCTAGATGGCTTGGCATGTCTTACACATTTTGGCCTGAATTCGAAGAAAAACTTGACCTCCAAAACGAAAAACTCGAGGTAGCTGAGATGGGTCCAGAAATAAATATCCAAGCTGTTAATTCGAGAACATCGGTGCCAACACTCATTGATAACGAATGGTTCAGCAGCGTCCCGAAACTCGTGAGAGTAACGGCATGGGTTTTCTGTTATGTTAAAAAGTTGAAGAAGGAAACTGATAAGTTCGAGGAGCTGTCTGCTGAAGAAATTCAACAGGCGGAGTGCTACTTCATTTGCGTAGAACATAGAGCGCACTTTGGTAATGAAGGCAACTCCATCGCAAATGAAAATCTGATTCCTTTTCAAAGCCCAGTTGGACCACAACGGGCTGTTTCGGGTAAATGAAAAAGCTCAGATGACGGATGACTCGTATGGTTCTCGCCATCAAATCCTCCTAACAAAAGACTCTCATCAGTGTTTTAATGCTCAATCATGCTCACAAAAAAGTAGTCCACGGAGGAGTATGAGCCACACTAACTAAAATCAGGGAATAATACTTGATTCCACAATCACGACAGCTGGTGAAAAAAAAACAATATGACAGTGTGTAATCTGCCAACGCCTCCAGTCTAAACCAGTTGAGCAAGTTTCACCTCGCATACCCCGGGATCATTGTATTCAAGCCCCTCTATTAATTGTGAGTTGGGTGAATTTTTCAGGTCCACCGTACGTCAAAGGGCATCCCAACGAGCGCTCTTACATCGCTCTTTTCACTTGTGCTGTAACAAGAGCTGTTTACTTGGAGCTTGTTGAAGGTTTGACGGCGGCGAATTTTCTTTGCGCACTTCGGAGATTCGTATTACGTTTAGACCTCTGCCACACTATGTACAGCGACAATGCCCGAAGCTTCGTCAAAACTTCCGAAGATCTACAGAAGCTCTGGTGAACAATTAGACATCCCGTTGTACTCGCATTTTTCTCTTCCTTGAAGATTCAGTGGCAATTCATTTGCCCGAGTGCTGCTTGGTGGGGCGGATTTTACAAGAAACTCGTACGATCTGTGAATACCTGCATGTAGAAGATGCTTGGTCGACGTCTGGTCAATAAGACAGAGTTGGTTATCTACTAACGGAAGTGGAAGCCGTAATAAATTCTCGGCCTTTAACGTATGTGTTGAATGACGTGGATGAGTAGTACGCCCAATCTTCAGCACATTTTCTAATAGAAAAAAGACTGACAACGCTACCACCTTACGACGTCAATATTAACACCAAGTCGACCAACGATCAACTGAAGAAGCTGTGGAGCAAGACAGAAGAGCATGCGCAAACTTTGTAGTATCGTTGCTTAAAGCAGTACCTCAATAAACTCAGGAACTACACAATCAGCCATGCGAAAAGAAATTACATATTGAGGAAGCTCACTGCAGTTCTACTCGGAGAAAAACGACGTCCAAGCCAGCTGTGAAGCTTGGTTCACATAAAAGAACTGATCAGTGAACGGGACGGCATCGTCAGGACTTGCTCTCTACGCTTGCCCAATAGCACTGTGGTTAAGCATCTTGTGCAGCTACTGAACCCATTGGAAGCCACCTAGCATTATTTTTCGGCACGAAAAACTGTTGTGACTTCCTTTTTTTTCATTCCTTGCAGCAGAAAAGTAGTCATCATGTAATTGAGCCTCCTCACGAACTGACGCTTGGCCTCGTGAAACACCCAGCTCACCCTTCTCTTTTTATTTTTTTTTGAGTTACATTAAAACTTTTCATATAGGAAGACGCGTTCTTTGCTCTATGTGAGCTGCGCCAAAGCAGTAAGGTTCAGAGGCCTAACACGCACCCTATTCGTGGAGGTGTCACCGTCGACATTGTTCATGCAACCCAACTTTTCACTGAAGTTTGCCATTTCGCCCATCTTGGTGGCACAAACAACTATCAACCTCGAGTCAGCAAAGCTGTGTGCCACAGACCATCGACGGCCAGCCGTGCGCGATGCTGCGAGGATGATGGAAAATCCCGAGGACCTGCCTTGCGCGCAACAGGTAGAGCAGGCTGCGTACGCCCTCCCGAGCACGCAGGCAGAAAGTCCGCTAGCCACCTCGCACGTGCGCTCTCTACCCCATGGTAATTCTGCAACTACAGCGGACACGCATTTCAGTCTTTTCAACACGGCTTGTCATCACACTATGACTGGTCGAGTCACATACTTCTCCAGCAGAATTCTCGCGGCTTGTCTGCACTCTACACGGCAGGCGAGACAGCAGCCGCAGCACCTAACTAATATGCCACCTTCAGAGCAGTTACCGGCACTATCGCCATGGCACCTGCGACTCCTGCCCGAAGTGCCCAAGTGCGCACAAGAACCGCCACCATCGTAACATCCTGTCTCGGTGCACGTTTTGTTGTGCTGCGCTGTGGAACTTCGAGGCCCGCTACCTACTTGCACCTTGTTGGTGTCATTCGCTACAATCAACTATGTGCCTTCGTCGTGACCGTCGCCCGCTGCGACACTTCCAGAGTCGCCCGCCGGAGACCCATTGCATTCGGACGGCCCATCCAGGTTGACAACCTGGACTTCCCAACGGACACGTTATGGATTGACGTTCATGAATGAAGTATCTCTAACTCTCTTTCTTTGCATGTACATTTCTAATCGCGCAAAGCGCTAGGGGGCAGCCCTGCAGCGCATCATCATCATCATCATCCTCTTGACCACCACACCGTTCCTCTCACTCAGCTGATGAAGCTCAAGCTGCGCGCAGCCAGAAAGGGCTCACGCGCCTGGCGTCTCCGACGCTGGCAGCCACCGTGGTTTCGCTTCAGGCCTGAAATAAAGTAGCGACATTTGGCACGGCCACGTTGGCCACTCACGATGTCGTCTGTCCTCACTCGCTACAACGTATTGATCTAAGCGCTCAATATGAATAGTTCAATCAATATGTAAGTATACGAGTGATCAATAAGTTCGGTATATCAATATGTGGTTGGTTAGAGGTCTGATCGCCTATACTTACTGATCAACGCGGTACTTTGCAATCCCGCCTTACATGATCTGTTCCTTTGCACTTAAGGCATCGCGTAGGCCTATACCTGGAACGACGACTAAGGTTAATTTTCCTACCAGACGGATCTGGTGTGGAAGGTCATCCAATGACACTCCCCTCTTCAACTTTACTGGTACAGTGTTAGTTGTCGATTCTTTGTCATTGACCGTCGACCCACCAGCATTCCTGGTTCATTTGAACTACATGGTCGAAAATATCAAATGCCGTACGTATATCTAATAAATGTTGTATATCTCTCTCTCTCTCTCATCAGCGACTCCTTGAAGCCACCAATGCAGCCGCACATTTAACTGCTGGTCCTTGAGATCGACAGTGAGGCAGCGACAGAACTTCAATTGAAGTTCCTCGAAACACAGCAATTATTTGTTGTTTTCTATGAACTCAGGATAACCACCCAGACGTAATTTCTCTGATACGCTTCAAGTGCGACGAGATCAGGCAGGGTGCTATGGTGTCTCTGAAGCGCGAACGTCACCATGTAAAAACATGGTGTGCATAGGAGCGACACCTCCTGTTGCCAGTTGATGCAAAGCAACTTGGTACCCTTCAGTTGTCCCATTACTACGGTCGACGAGGGCCGCTGTTGCCGCTCCGACGGAGTGCTGCATCCTGCGTCCGTTCACTAGCGTGGCCGAACGCAGAGTTCATACCTTTCGCGCTACGCATAACTATGCATACAGCAGCCGGTAAATATCACCAGGATGTCTAGCTCCTTCTTGTGTGGGTGGGCAACATCTCTAATAAGCGTATCAGAAGATCAGATATGCATCTAGCAACTGCAAGTATCTGGTGTTTGTTAAATGCCCTGTAGGCACGTTAACCTTTTATTAGAAAACAACATGACATTCAAAGCGGTTGTCACTACTTAACTCCAATTATCAGCTGGTATTCTGTCATATCAGCATAGTGAAGTAGGCAACTTATGCCCAAGTCTGATAATTCCAGCTAGGCGCTCAAAAATACAGTTGGGATGATCTTTCAGTAGTGCTGGCCGACAATTAATCTACAAACGTTAATATCCGGCATCAGAACCGAGATGCAATGCTGCGTCGTGTGCTAGTACGCCAGAAAAAAAAAACAACCACTCACATCTTTCCGCGGATTGGAAGATACGTCGCAGAGTGGTGAGTGTATCGCGTGAATGTTACTAACTTTGATTGGTTTGGGAATTCTTAATTGTTAGTTCGTTTTATTATTAGATGCGAAGCATTTCTTAGCAAACTTCAGCGACATTGAGTTGAAGTTTGCTAAGTATCTATCTATTGAGCTGAAGTTTGCTATCTATCTATCTATCTATCTATCTATCTATCTATCTATCTATCTATCTATCTATCTATCTATCTATCTATCTATCTATCTATCTATCTATCTATCTATCTATCTATCTATCTATCTATCTAGCCGTCTGCGACGTTTAGCTCTCCTGGCCGTTTTGATAATGGTAACGATACCAAACTTGGTATGGCCTACCATGACTCTATGAAGTGCATAACTGACTAGTCAAAACATGAAAATCATGACATGTATGTGATGAAAGTCATGATTTACATTTCATGGTCTTGAAGCTCTTGGGTGGTTTTGTTCATAAGGCACGTTGCAAAACTGGTATGGTAAGGCATGATTGCATGACGAACACAAGCGACAGACCCTAACATGAAAATTATCACATGCGTGTCATGTAACAGCATGACTACATGCCATGCTCATCATGTACTCGCGGGCGTTGCGGTAGCTTCACTTATACCAAATTAGGTATTACGGGACGCAAACGGAGGACACATGTAAATGACACGTCCAAACATGATATTCTTGACATGCGTGTCATGGAACAACATAACTACATGCCACACTCATGATGCGCTCGCGGCCGTTTCGCTAGCTTCACATATGCCAAATGTGTTATTACGTCACGTGAATGGATAGCGAAGTTATGTGACTGGGGCGAACATGGTAATCATAAGATGCGTTTCATGGTAGAACAAAACTAGGTGCCACACTCAAGGCGCCAAAACACATCGACGTGACCCGGTGCATGCGTGCCGGCGTTCGTTTCGTCCCTTCACGCTGGCGATGCCACGCCAGGAGGCGATCTGCCTGGCATATACTCGCAGGCGCACGCCGCACTGCGTTGCTTTGACGCATGCGCGTTCGAGCGTGCCCTGCGTCCTTCCATCACAAAGCTAAGCAGACGCGGTGCTGTCTATGTAACGTCATTGGTGCTAAATTCAACATGTCGCATTTCGCTCCGGCTGACCCAGGGCCTCGCTGACAGGCGCTGGTCGCGCCTAGTGTCAAACAGGGAGCTCGCGCTTTGCTATCGTAGCGTCACTGCGCCCAGCGTGGATGCGCGTCAACGTTACGTGCGCTCGTCGCCGTTTCGCGAGCTTCACATATACCAAGTTTGGTATTACAGGACGTGAATGGACGACGATGTTATTTCATGTCAAAACAAGATATTCATGATAATCGTGTCATGTGAAACATGGCTACATGCTGTGCTAATAGCGTGCTCGCGACCGTTTCGCTAGCTGCACATATACCGAAATCGGTAGCAGGTGACGTGAATAGATGACGAAGGTGAATGATGCGTTCAAACGTGATGATTGTGACATCAAAGTCACGTTCGGCACCATTTACCTCCGCCAAACAGATCACCTTCCACTGACATATTAGCTGACATGTCAACCTTCCCCATTCAAGCTTCGCATATCAGCGATTCCCACTGTACGTGGCATCTGCCAATTTTTTTCCAGTAGACGCTGCCTGCGTCGGCCTTGTGAGGCGAGAGAGAGGGATGCGAGCGACAGGTGGCGTGAGACATCAGCATGCTGCGCGAGGTGCGAGCATGCACAGTTGGTACACTGTAGTACAATGCCTATGTGCAAAGTGTTTACCCCTGCTGACCAGTGCGATTGCGTAGTGCATTCGGGACATTTTAGGGGCGAATTTCCTTATAGCGGACCCCGTTCGTTCCTCGTAGTCGTAGTAGTAGTCGTAGTATGTAACCAGTCTTACATTTTGACCTGCAAAGTGGTGCTGGTGAGAAATTTTTTCTGTGCGTTGTTGAACAATAAAAAGTTCGCAGTGTGGGCGTTATCTAAAAGCCGTACTCTCCTGTCTCTCATTCCCCTTTAGCAGCCACTGGCATCTGCATCGGGCACTATCTAACAAGAAAGTGTTGCTACGTTATACTCACCGGGCATAACCTCCTCGGTCTTAGAAAGGTTTAGCAAGCATTGGGCCACAGTGCCATGAATACAGTGAACTAGTATATACCATGAACTCGAGTGGATAAAGGTGGGAAGTAGACCCAAAGCACAACCTAAATGAAAGTGTGCGTGTGCCTGGATGGCGGTGCTTCTGTATGGGGAATACATGGTGAAAAGATGCGAGATAGTGGTACTTGGAGTGTTGAGTATATGGACGACGGACACACAGACAGATGCATGGCCGGACTCACCGACGAATGGACGCATAGACGGACGCAGGGGCGGATGCATGGATGAACTCAGGGACGCAAACATAGATGGAAGCGCGGACGCACGAACATACGGACGCACGGACGGGTAAATGGACGCACAGACGGTCACACAGACGGACGCATGGATGGACGGAAGCAAGAACGAATGGACGGATGGAAACAAGAATGAATGGACGGACGCATGCTTCGCCCCACTCTCCATCATTCACTCTGTGGATATGCTGCCATTTTTTAAACTGATATTCAACTGCGGTCATCCGGAGCCAAGGGCCGATAAAAAATACCTGGCGGCGTCACGCAATAAGTGTGGCTGGCCAGAGTGAATTATCATTGAAAAAAAATTGGTCCCATGTCTGCATATTTCACTGCAATTGTGGTAAAAAGACGATAGTCTTTCGTATGAAGAGAGTGAACAAAACGTTTATTTATTGTTCTGCGCAAGAAAATTGGTGATTTGTATTCTGGGAGCGCTGCGTTAGAGTCTCGATCCGTGCAGCGAAGGCAAACGAGCGCGTCGAGGCACGTTAGACACGAGCACTACCTGGCAGTTATCTTCGAAAACGAAGGAAGGCGTGCGCGCCCACGAAGAGGGATGAGAGCCTGTCTCGAAGACGATAAGGTGTAGAACGCAAAGCGACGGGCAGGTGCCACCACCATGTCGTTTGGGCAAAACGTTGGAAACCCTTGCCTTTCTAGGGGCGAAGCTTGTTATAGGGGCACCCGTTCGTCCCTCATAGCCATTGTAGTATGTAACAAGTATAACATTTAGACCTCCAAGGGGATGCCGGTAAGAGATTCCTTCTGTGCGTTGTTGAACAATAAAAAATAGTGCGCAATGTACAAGCCAATGGCTGCTAATGGGGAATGAGATACAGTAGCATTCGGCTTTTAGTTAACGCGCACGCTGCGATCCCCATTAGCAGCCATTGGCATGTACATTGAGCACAATCTGACAAGAAAGGGTTGCTACGTTATACTCACTGGGCGTTACCTTCTTGGTTTTAGAAAGGTTTAGCGAGCGTTGGGCCGCAGTGCCATGAATACGGTGAACTAGTATATACTATGAACTCGAGGTGGTTAAAGGTGGGAAGTAGACCCGAAGCGCAAGCCGTTATAAAGTGTGCGTGTGCCACCTCTTGTTTAGTCCTTGGAATGTCCGCTGGATGGCGGTGCTTCTATATGGGGAATATATGATGGAAAGATGCGAGATGGTGGTACTTGGAGTGTTGAATAGATGAAAGAACGGACGCACATACAGATGCATGGATAGACGCATGAACGGGTGCAGGGGCGGATGCATGGACGAACGCAGGGACGGACGCCGGAACAGACGCACACACGGACGGGCGGATTGACGCATGGACGGTCACACAGACGAACACATGGACGGACGGAAGCAAGAACGAATGGACGGACTAATGCTTCGCCCCACTCTCCATCATATACTCCGTGGATAATGCTGCCAATTTTTTTAGCATCACGTTGCGCAGTCAGCGCAGCGTGATAAAACGCTACGGTCCTTAGACTAACTTATGTGTGCCTTCTCTAGTGTAAATACACACTTAAAAAATATAGGCGCGTTGCTATGGTGCCTCAGATATGCGCAATAATTGCTTTTTAATTCACAATCGCACAAGTATGATTGCTGAAACTTGAGGAATATTCGTGGACACTGCGGATGAGGTTGGCCGTTTGGCGTATCGCTTGGTGCCGTTTGGGGCATCGTTACGGCGGAAAAAGAGAGAAATGCACAGACAGATAGAAAGACAGCCCACAATGTTTGCGTGTAAGTACCCCTAGAAAGACTATCGTCTTTCAAATGATCCGGATGTGCCACGCGATTGCTCCAATCAGCCGGAGTAAATATTTTGCTCCGGAGGTTCTACGCACTATACAGGGGGGGGGGGGGGTGGACGACACCACCGACTTCAGATCATCAACATCGTGTGACTAAGAGACGCTCCGCATTGTGAACAGCACCGGTCGACAAAACAACAACTCAGACACATTTCTGGCACTGCTTAAAGTCTTACTTACCTTAAGTACATTCAAATATAACCGTGAGAGGGTTGCGGAATGCTCATACCTAAATCTTCTCGAACCACCTGCTGTGAGATCGGTTTAAACAAATTTAGCCGGTACGACTATCACCCAATGTCGGCCTAGTTTACCGGCCTCGTCGGTTGTACATGTCATCAGCGCTCCTAGGTTTAATGATAAGCGATTACAAGCAGTAAGAATGGATCTTGAGTACAGCCCGGCTACCGGTCAACCTGAATGAACCATTGTTTCTTGCGTGCAGATGCAGCCCAAGGAGCGGCGAGCATCGATGCAATGCGCTTTCAGCCAGTGCGCTCAGGCAATACCATTTAGATCATTTGAAGCCCACTCATTGTGTCTGCCGCAGGCTCTGATGTCCCTGTTTAGACTGATGTGTTTACCTGCGCAGACGTGCCTACTCTTTCTCTCGTCGCTCGAGAGACATAAATTACCAAGCTCGACGAACTTCTGGAGAAGACTGTCTTTTTCTGTGTCCGTGAACTGCAGCGTTGTGATGCATTTTGTACACCGGGTGTTCGAAATCTATGCTGCATGCATGCGAACGGTTGGGCGATGCTGCGTCACGACTTTTTGTGGCAAAGAGACCGAAGTAGCGAGTGTTCTCGTTTACTAAAGACAACTGAAGAATGAAATGGGCATAGAGTTTCATACAGTAATACCTAGAGTGAAATCTGGCGCTAGTGTCTACGCGAGCTCCTTCAGCGGTGCTTGTACTCCCATGGGAATCGTGAGAAGTACAGGCTTCGGATCCGCTTTGAATGAATTCCAATCTTGAAATTCACGACGCCTCTTTTCAGGTGTAAAACAAATTCATATGAACTCAGATTTAATGTAATTTTGCTTGAAATATTTGTGCGCAAACTTTTTGAAAAAGTTTTTGCGACCAGACGGCAAAAGTGCAACCTGGGAAAATGCAATCATTAGGGTTTGCATCGCTGTGCCATTCCGTGCCAGATTTAGCATCAAGCTTTAATGAATTATATTTCGCAACACCTGAAAACAAACATGCTTGTTTTTCTCTCAAAAGTATACATTACGTATTTATAGAAATAACAGCACAGTATCAACTGTGAAACACTTATTGTTTTGTCTTCTGCGACGCTATGTGCGTCTGTCCAAGTGGACTCAGTGGTATTTCCTCAACAACTATGCCTGGAACATCACTTTTTTCAATATCAAGCCTCCTGGCAGCACGCAATATCGGAGGCCATGCCTCCTGCCTTGTGTTGCGACCAGCCGCCAAGTGAGACCGCTCGGCTCCGTACCGCTCAGTCAAGTGACATTACTGTACCACTCTGCGGCGTGATATCACAGCTGCTCGGAGGCAACTGTGAGAACATTGCTGTGGTCGCAGGGGGCGGCCTTCGGAGACGGCTGCCTTCGTACCGAAGGAGGAGGGTAAAATCAGAGGGTCGGGCCGCGCGTTCACGGCTCACGTTTAAGACATAACTTTTTAGGAGTGAAGCGCCTTAAAGCGGCACCCGTTCACCCCTCATCGTAGTCGTAGTGCGTAACCAGTCTCACGCTTTGACCAGAGGCGGTACCGGTGGGAGATTTCTACTGTGCGTTGCTGAAAAATAAAAAAATTCGCAGCATGCGCGTTACCTAAAAGCTAAATTTTCCTGTCTCTCATTCCCAATTAGCAGTCATTGGCACATACATTGATCACTATCTGACAAGGAAGGGTTGGTAGGGTATACTCGCTGCGCATAACCTCCTTGCTTTTGAAAAGGTTTAGCAAGCGTTTGGCCGCAGTGCCATGGATACAGTGAACAAGTATATACCATGAGCTCGAGGTGGTTGAAGGTGGGAAGTAGACACGAAGCGCAAGCCGTGAGAAAGTGTGCGTGTGCCCCCTCTCGTTTAGTCCTTGAAGTTTCCGCTGGATGTCAGTGCTTCTATATGCGGAATACATGATGAAAAGATGCGAGATTGTGGCAGATAGAGTGTTGACTAGATGTACGAATGGACACACAGACAGATGCACGGATGGATGCAAGGATGACTGCACGGACGGATGAACACATGGATGGACGCAGGGGTGGATGCATGGATGAACGCAGGGACGGACGCACGGATAGACGTACGGACGCACGAACACACGCACGCACGGACGGGCGGACGGACGCATAGACGGTCACAACAACGGACTCATATAGGCGAGAGAGAGAGATGAGAGAGATAATTAACGTTTATTGCACCCGTCTATAATGACGGGGGAGAAGGCTTCGGCCTCTGCCCCCAATCATCCCCCTAGCCATCGGCCGGAATCCCTTGAGACTTGGCGGCGGTCAGGGCGAAACTGATGACTTGACGCTGTTCTTCGGCGTCAAAGCTGTGTAATAAGGCCTCCCAGGATTCTACGTTTTTACTTGTATCATTGTAGAATGGGCAGGTTCATACCATGTGCACTAAACCCGCAGTGCTGTTGCAGTGCGCCCATCTGGAGCTGAACACTTCCGGGTGCCATTTACTGTACAGGTGAGGGTTTGGAAACATCCCGGTTTGCAGATTTCGCCACAGAATTTCCTCCTTTTTGCTCAGCTGTTTAGCTGCCTCTGGATAAATCTTACGGTGGAGTTTATAGTGTGCGGTGATTTCCCGAAACGTTCGTAGTTCGTCTCTTGTGGAAAGGAGCTGCTCGCGCGAAGGCGGCGGGTCAGTGTCGATCGACCGGAAAGTGAGCCCTCAGGCGATCGCGTGCACCTTCTCTTTTCCCTTCAGACCTTGATGGGCCGGGGAGCATACTAGTGAGATAAGCTCTGCGGGTACTGGTCCTTGTCTTAGAATTTTGACGGCTGTAGCAGAGATCCTGCCAATATCGTAGTTTTTATTGGCTGACTTAGAGTCGCTAACAATCACTCGAGTGCCTTTTTGAGCTATTGCCAAAGCAATCGCAAATTCTTCTGCCTCTGTGGTGGTTGTGTTCTTCGAGGTGCAGCACGAGACCAGGTCCCCGTTCTCGCGAACCGCTACCGCTGTGTGTGCTCCCTTTCTTTCGTATTCGGCAGCGTCCGTGTAAAGCCCGCCAGATCGACCTTGAAGTTTCGCCTGCAGGGCTACAGCTCTAGCTTTGCGTCTGCCTTCATGAAACGCCGGATGCATGTTTTTCGGCAGCGGTATAATTTTCAGTCTTGCCCTATTTGATTTAGGTATGCTATCGGTCTGCCTGGAACACTCCGTGGACTCGAACCCCGAGCGCTTCATGATTTTCCTCCCGGTTTTACTTCTCAGAAGTCTTTGGTGCTGTGACATCATGGCGGCTTCTATTAGTTCATCTAAAGTGTTGGAGACACTCAGCCCAAGAAGTTCCACCGTAGAGGTGTTCGGGGGAAGCCCTAACGCAGTCTTGATGCCTTTCCTTATAATGGCTTCAACTTTATCGTTTTCTGCTCTACTTGATTTAAGATAAGGGGCAACGTATAGTACACGGTTTATCACGAAAGCTTGAACTAATCTTAAAAGATTGGCTACCTTCATCCCCGCATTCTTGTTAGAAATGCGCTTAAGCAGGCGGCACGTCTTGCTCGCACTAGCTTCGGGTATCCGGATAATATCAGTGTTTTTTCCATTTGCTTGTATGCGCATTCCTAGAATTCTAATACTGTCTACGGTTAGAATAGCATTACCATTCACTCGCAAAGCGATGTGACAACCCCTTCCGAGGGGATTGTTTGTTTTTATTTTTTGCGATGGTAGACAAAGGGCCTCTGATTTTTCTGCCAAGCATTTTAACCCTAGTGGTTCGAGATATTGTTCGATGGTATCTATAGCCGCCTGAACTCCGCTTTCAATATGTCCGTCACTACCCCTGTTTATCCACAGCATCACATCGTCTGCGTACATTGTGTGGTGCAGATTTTCGATTCCTTCCAACTTCTTAGAAGTCCAATCATCGCTGTATAAAATAGAGTCGGAGAGAGTACCCTTGTGGCGTCCCTTTATTCCCCAATTTAATGTTTTCGAGTGACTTCCCTCCCATGCTGATAGTGGCTGTACGATTTGAGAGAAAGCCCCTCACGTAGTTGTATGTCTTGACGCCTACGTTTAGCGCACTAAGGTTCTCAAGTAAGGCTTCATGTTTGCCATTGTCAAACGCCTTGAAGACGTCCAGACCCATAATTACTTTGGTGTCAACAGTCTTTTTGTCTATTATCTCGTCCTTTAGCTGTAGCATAATATCGCATGTCAATAGGTGGGATCTGAAGCCTATCATAGTATCAGGGTACAGGTTTTCATCTTCCATTAACCTAGTCAGTCTTGTTTGGATGACGTGCTCTATCAATTTTCCTACGCAAGATGTGATGGAAATGGGTCTGAGATGTTCAAGACTGAGCTTTTTTCCTGGCTTCGGAATGAAGACTACATTGGCCGTTTTCCAGGCTTGCGGTATTTCTCCCTTGTCCCAGCATTCTTGCATATAATTTGCAAGTTGACGAATGGAGCCGTCATCAAGATTCCTGAGCATTATGTTGTTGATTTTGTCCGGACCGGCAGCCGTTTTTGTTTTAAGTTGGTTAATTTCAGCCCTGACTTCTCCAACCGTGATGGGGATGTCTAGGTCCGGGTATTCAGAACCAGCGTAGTCAGGGAGCTTTGGAGATTCTGCGCAGCAGAAGTATCGATCCCTAACCTCCGTTAATAATTCTGTGGTCTGACCTTCATACTTATACACAAGCTTTTGAAGTTGCCGTCGGGCCTGCGACTTGGTTTTCTCTGGGTCTAATAGACGCCGTAGTAGCTTCCATGTTTTAGCACTGCCAATCTCTCTATACATCTGATCACAGATACTACCCCGCTTTTGCTTGGTAAGTTTCAATGCATAATCTTCGATCTCTCTATTCAGTGCCGCAACTTCCTTTCGAAGATTCCTGTCTCCTCTTTTCTGACTCATTTTTCGCTGTAAGTTTTTCTTTCTCTTCCACATGCTTACAAGATGTCTATCAACAACTTCCTCATCGCCAGTATCACTCTCTTCGGTAGCGTGCTGAACCGACTGGATCACCCCTTTACTCCAATCGTTAATGTCATTTATGGGGTCTTGCTCCGACCTGATATTTCTAAAGGTCACCCAATCAGTAGTCTTAACTTTTCTCTTATTGATCACCAGTGGGCCATTGGCAATGATAATCTCTAAAATTCTATGATCACTACCTAGGTCTTCACTTAATTCAGCAGTGCAGTAAAATCTCATTAATTCAAACTATAGCCTTGTTCAACTTAGGCAGAGAGAGAGAGAGAAGAAACTTTATTGAAGTCTGCCTGCTGGGGTTAAAAGTGACGGTGGGCCGGGAGACGGCCGCTCTATAAATCCCTTTCTCAGCAGCGGCCAGGCCTTGGATCCTGGCAGCGTCTTTAGCCAGCCGGACAGCCCAGCTCTATAGCTGGTCCTCCGGGCACGTGCTGAACAGCAAAGCCTCCCACTGCTCGGCCGTGGTGATTGTGAATGTAGAGTTCGTGCTGTGTTTAACTGAGTGAGTAGCAGTGGGACAGGCCCATATAATATGGTCGAGCTCAGCGTTAGGCACACCACACGCTTTGCATTGTGGCGTGTGAACAGCGGGGTAAATATGGCTGTACAGTGACGGACAGGGAAAAGGGCATGTCTGTAATAGACGCCAGGTAGCGGACTGCTGCTTACTAAGGCACTTGTCTGGTGGTGGGTATTTAAGTCTGGCCTTGTGGTAATACATACATTAGGATTTCTCCAAAGGTAACCATTCTATCCCTCGCATTGTCGCGAAACGAGGAGACCGTCTCTCGCTCAGCCGCGTCAGGTTGCGAGGGGTGGTACTCTGTTGGATGACGCGCCCGGTGGACGAGAGCTCTGGACAATACATAAAAAGTGAAGACAGTCCAGAAAAACCCGGGACAATTGGCAACCTTGATTGCACTGCAGTGAAACATAGCTCACCCTTATTGAGACCCCTGCGCATGATTATGGCTGTTCTTTTGACATGTGCATGTTATGAATATCTGACACAACCTTAATGAAAACCTTTAGAAGATATAGTGTATGAAAAGACAACTTGTCCTCTCAGCAGCGAATTGTCTTTTCAACCACTTTTTTATTTTCCCTTCTATATCTAATTTATTAAAACACACCCAAAAGCAGTACAATTAATAACTCGTATAGCTTTCTAGGTTTTATTATCAGCTGGTTTTCATTAAGATTTTGTAAATAAAGAGAAACGAGCCCTAAGAATTATATTGCTTCATTTATACAAATATATTTAGTGAGTTATTGGAGCAAAGATGCATCACGTCAGAGAGTGGCCATATTGACAGCTTCACTTTGGATCAATTTTGAGAAGACATTTATGGATGGCTGTGATGTATCCTTTTAACGTGTGATGCATAACAACAACAACAAAAAACAACACTGCAAGTGCTATTTGATTTGCTGTATTTCTTTAACTCTCATAGTACACATTCCAAAACGTGGGTGTGCTCTTGTAACCAAGACATTTCCTGGAAGAAACAAAAGAAAAGCATTTCAAAAAGCCATATTCAATTGCAAAAGAATCCAACAAAATGAAAATAGAAAAAATGATATCTATTTTCAAACGAAGAATGGTGCAGCATGGTGTCTTTGAAGGTGATCATATTGGACAGATATCTGCCTGGATGAATAAAATTGATAGAAACAAAATAACTTCTCCAACCACATTTAGTGCAATGTTTCTATTGTTAGAATTAAAAACTGAAAACTGGAGGTCAGTTCTCGTTTGTAATTTTAACATGAGAAACTTTGGACTATAAGCAGCTGTAGAACCTTTTTTATACACGTGCATGTTGCAACAAAACAATACTACAAAGTGGCATATTTTTGCATGGCACAGTTTGCATACTTAAAACTGCATTCGAATGAAAGTTATGCAATGCACACGAAAACTTAATTGTGTGCAAGACATCTTGTAGAAAGACCACTGTAGCCTTCGCAGTCTTCCGCTTTATGAACCAAGTTGCCACTGTGATGAAAAGAACTACAATAAAAACTCACGCACGTGCGTAAAGTACGCTTAGAGCACCCCCCCCCCCCCCCTGTTGCATCCGGAAAAAAAAACGCCCCTGCTACAGTTGTCACAGTAAGACACGGCTGTGTGGTTCGGCAAGATTGATTGAACGAAACTATCGGTCACTTTGCTTAATGAGTCCGATCAGGATCCAATTTCTCAGCAGTGATAGGCTCACTTCCGCAGCTAGCGTAAGAAAGCCAATTGCTACGGTTAAATTTGATCGTGATCATAGCGACCGTGCAACACCGGTATTTTGAATAACGTACGCAAAGACAGCGGTATATTATCAGACGTGAATGCGATCAAATCTGACCGTGCAGCCACGTATAGAAACAACATAACCGGCAAATGTAGCTTGCAGCTTAGATCGTTTAGGTTATATAATGCTGTCCACATGCACTCTTAAAAAAAACAGAATATTGCTGACAGGAGTAGGCAAGGGCGTACCGATTATCAACCAGAAAATGAACTTGCCTGTTTTGCGATCACCTGTCTTGATCGGCGTCAACATCGCACACAGATCGTGAAGAGGCGTTGCTCGCTGAATCGTAAAAATGACGGCGCTCAACAGCAGTGTCTCAGCAGAGGATCGCCTTTTGAAACCGCAGAAGATAGGGAGTTGCACACAGCTTATAAAATCAATAAATCAATATGCACAGCTTGCACGATGCACGATGCATAACCCAGCTTACGCACGCGAACGAGAAACTGGAGAAACAGTGACGTCTGGGGTAGGAAAGTTACTCCATCTCTATTTGCCGCAAGAGGGCGCGACGCGTGAAGTTTGCGAGAAGGAGAAACTCGCCAGCCTCGAGGAAGAACGAAGGCCGTTTCTCCTTTCTCGCTCCCTTTTTTTAGAGTGTGGTCTAAGGCGCCATCAGAGGCCTGCGCTCGGCCGGTCATTCCTCAACCACAGGTGTGAGCCACCTCATTGCCACTCAACCCCGCATGCGCGGGCGTCCATATGAGAGCAACGTCTTGCGTGGGAGGATGTTTCTTAAGAATTCAAAGGGCAGTTGATGAGATGCGACCTGCGCTGAAGTTGCGTATGGCAGTTTTGGAGTCGCTTACAATCATAGTGATATTGGGGATGGATATACCTAAAGCGATGGCAGCCTCCTCTGCCTCCTCCAAAGAGTTGACAGTGGCGGATGCCGTTGTGAGCGCCTTGCCGTTATAGTCAAAGTTTCAAAGTTTCAAAGTTTCAAAGTTTTTTATTTGCAGGAAAGAAAAAAAAATACAAAAACTTCCCTGCGGGAGGCAAAGACTAAAGGCTAAATAGCCTGACGAGGTCTTGACCTCCTGATACAGTCTGCATCAGTGCCATATTACACATATTCACACATCAGTAACATACATATACAAATAAGTGACATTATACATATCTTATTTAGTTACATAGCTCATTTCTACATGATATACATTCAGATTATGTTTTACATAAACAGGAAACAATTTTGGTATCAAAAGATTCTGTTTAAGTATCATTGTTCACAGTAAGAAAAAAATCAACTCAGTATACAAGTATTCCTAAATATAAAAGCCTATGGATCTACTATGTCTTTAGTCAAAAGAAGAAAGGATTTATGATGACATTTAAATTGTTTAGTTTTCAGAGTAAAGTCTATATTCGATTCGTGAAGGTTTAGCAATTGTATGATCTTATAATCAATAGCCTGCTTGCCATAGTTCGTGCGTGTTTTCTTAGTTTTGCGGGTAGAATTTCTGAAGCCATATGTTGTTGATACAGTGCGTGGAAAGGAATCCTGTAGTTTATGTTTGTGGATGTGTTGCATCAGTTTAAGATTATATACTTTCCTAGCAGATAGAATTCCATGTTTAAGAAAAAGCGGCTGAGTGTCTAAGTCCTTGGGGTGACCTTTATATTTTTCTATTACACGGAGCGCGCGCTTTTGCAATATTAATATTCGATCGTAATTGGTCTTAGTTGTTGTTCCCCATACAAGCATTCCGTATAGAAGCTTGGAGTAAAACATCCTATAATATAATGATTTACATAACCATGAAGGGAGGAGGAAAGCAATTTTACTCAAGCACCCTACAGAACGAGCTAGATCTACCAAGAGACTATTTACGTGCGGTGTCCATGTTAAGTGCTCATGAAACCAGACTCCAAGGAATTTTTGTGTGCTGACTTGTTCGAGTCGCTGATTGTCAAACAAGATTACTATATTATCACTGATGTGCTTGTTAATGGGCCTGAACATAATAAATTTTGTTTTTTTTTTGTGTTTAATTTTAATTTGTTTTTTGTTAGCCAGCCTGAAAGTTTCGAGAGATATACATTTGTCGAAGCTTCTACTTCCTGAATGGTGGAGCCTGTGAAGAATATACTTGTGTCTTCAGCGAACATTTTAATTTCGGGTGTATACTGAACCTGTGTAATATCATTTATATATAAAAGGAAAAGCACGGGGCCTAAAATGGACCCCTGCGGAACTCCTTTCTTTACGCCTAAATAGTCTGACTTTTTACTGTCTATGCTAACAAATTGTTGTCTGGATGATAAATAGCTTTTAAATAAATCAGAGACTATTCCACGAATTCCATAGCGGCTTAATTTCAACAGTAAGATATTATGGTCAACAGAATCGAACGCTTTACGCAAGTCAAGGAAGACACCTAACGTGAACATTTTATTTTCAATATTTTCTATTATGCGGCTTTTTACATCAATTAGTGCCTCTTCCGTGGTTTTATTTTTGCGAAAACCATATTGATGCGGTGATAAGATATTGTACTTCTCAAGATATTTCATAAGGCGCGTATTTATACATTTTTCATAAATTTTTGAGAATACAGGTAATACGGATATTGGACGATAGTTTGTTAATTCAGTAGTGTTGCCACCTTTATGAATGGGTGTTCCACAGCAGAGAGGGCATAGGATGAGGCGGGTGAATATTCTGCCGCCTCGACATAGAGCACGTCATTCACTCCATGCAATTTTTTCTGAAGAGCTCTTTGGATTCTACGCTTAGTGTGATATGTTGGATGCATGTTGTTAGGAATGGGCGGTATGAGTAATTGTTTGCGTACGTTTTGGGGAATGTTGTATTTAGCATTGGTGAGTGAGGTGAAGTTAATTCGGGTAGACGATAAAATGTGGCGACCTGCGCTAGTGGTCGCGAGCCTTGCGTATTCAGCTGTTAAATGGGCTTCACGGATTTCACATAGGGTATTTATGACCCCTGTCTGGTGGAGTAGTGCGTTAGAGGTATTGATTGCAATGCCTAGCGCGTATTTGTAAACTCTACGGGAGAGGGTGTTGACCGATTCCTCCTCTGCTAATTTAAGGTGAAGGTAAGGAAGAGTATATGTGATTTTACTAATCACAAAAGCTTGTAATATACGAAGTAGCTCTGACTCTCGGAGCCCTCCATTTTTCCCTGAGATTGTTCCTATCATTCTTGGGGTGATTTCAACGGTATTGCGTAAAGCTTCGAGTATGTGCGTACTAAGTCCGTTGTTTTGGATAAATAAACCTAGCACACGAATGCGTGATACTCTAGGAATGAGGCACCCACTTATGTGAACTTCGATCATTGGAACGTGTTTGTTCAGACGATGAGCTGGTAGAAGAAGTAACTCTGATTTACTCGGCATACAATATAGATTCACCTGAGATGTTAGTGCTGTTATTATATCTACAGCTGTTTGTAGGGTGTCCTTAATGCGACCATTTGAGCCTCCTTTAACCCATAAGATGATATCATCGGCATAGATGCAGAAGTTCAAGTCAGGGATACGTTGAAGAGCGTTGGGTATCGGTAGCATAGCCAGGTCAAAAAGGATTGGAGAGAGCACTGACCCTTGAGGTGTTCCGAAGGTGCCTAGTGTATAGGGCGAGCAATGTTCCAGTCCTAATGTTAATGTAGCCGTGCGGTCTGTGAGGAAGCTTTTGATGTAAGAGTACACTTTAGCTTCACAAAAAATGCAGTTGAGGCCAGCATATACAGCTGAGTGGGCTACGTTATTGAATGCTCCATGTATGTCCAGACCAAAGATTGCCTGAGTATTCTCGCTCTGGTTAAGAGTTACGATGTCGTGTTGAAGGCGAAGCATCGCATCTTGCGCTGAAAGTAAGGCCCTAAAACCATTCATTTCTGGAGGCAGTAGTCCATTATCCTCCACGTGTCTCTGGAGGCGCGCAAACACAACATGCTCCATAGTCTTTCCGAGCCACGATGTTAAGGAACTAGGACTCAGATTTTCTACCAAGGAAGCTTTGCTCGGTTTAGGTATAAATATGACTCTGGCACCTTTTCATGAAGGTGCAAGGGTGCCCGTGTCAAAACAGTCGTTAGAGTACTCAGTCAAAGCTTTAATAAAATAGGGTCAAGATTTCCAAGTAATTTGTTGTTAACGTGGTCTTGGCCTGAAGCCGACGTGGTACAGAGTGTTGCGAGGGCGTACCTAACTTCCGCTTACGTTATCGGTGCATCTAATGACTCATTAGGTTTTCCTGTGTAAGATGGTATAGAATCCTTACGTAATTGAGGTAAATGCAACGTGTGGAGGTTATCAAAGAGCTGTCCTAAATGGTCACTGTGCTCGTGTAACAGTTTAGTGATAGCGTGAGAGTGTCGTGCGCGAAAAGTACTGGGCTCTACCAGATGTCTAAGAAGTTGCCATGTTCTTTTATTACTGAGGTGGTCATGCATTCCTTCACAAAGTTGACCCCATTGTTGTGCCGCTAATTGAGTCGTGTATCGCTCGATTTGTTGGTCTAGCTTCGCTATCCAAATGCGGAGTTTCCTGTTGTGGCGCTGGTGTTTCCAACGTCGCAGAAGTGACTGTTTTGCTTCCCACATATGGAGAAGCTTGGAGTCGAGAGTAGTTATTGGGGTGTCGGGGGGTAGAGTTCTCATGTGAATTTCAACATCTTTTCGAAGCTGTTGAGTCCACTCGGTAAGGTCTGCAATACGTGAGGGAGTGGTGCTGTTGCGGGTTTCTCTATATCTGTCCCATTCTGTGAGCATCAGTGGTTTAGGTGCAATGGGTCTGTGTTTTAGTTGTAAAGTAATGCTAATAATGTAATTATCACTGCCAAGATTATTTTGGGTGTTAGTCCAAGTCATTGTGGGGGCATTGACCGCCGTTAAACCCTCCTACGCGTTCACGCCCTCATTGTGCAAATCTATTCTACCGCGTCTAAGACAGCGTTTTTAAACCATCCCGCAGAAACAGGCAGAAGACCACAAAATAACGCTGGTCGACAAAGCAACGCTGCTCGTGTGCTCGGGGGTTGGACCAAAGCCACCTAGAACGGGTTAAGGCCTGCGCACTCCCTCCGTGACGTCACGCACCTTGCCCGAGTTGGCCACGCTTCGCGAAAAAGTTTGTCTGCTAGCCGTCCAGGCTCTACTCACTTCCATGCACTAAATGTGTGTGGGGTTGCCTTCCACAAGTCGCAGAGTGCTAATCACATATATGTACTTTTCTGCCAAGCGTGCAGATATAAATTTGAGGGCAAGTTATGTCAAACTAAGACATGCTAAAAGAAGCTTTGATTATTGTGCCCGAAAGCCAAAGCGTTAAAAGTGTGCCAGAATATGGTATTGCGCATTTTGATTTCCTTGAATAAAAAGAAATAAACTACGATCCAATATATTTCATGGAGACTACATCATTTATTTATTCTAACGTAAACCTTCAAGACGTTGAATGTAGCCTAATTGAGCGTTTTCAGTTTTCTCTTCAGTGTTGCGCCCTTCTTTGCCGCCGTTAACTTGTCGGTTTTAAGTTGGACGTAGTTTTTCAGTAAGGTGTTGGTGGATGCCCACAAGATGTTGTGAAGCACTGTTTCTGGGTGGTGTCCTTTGCAACAAATGTGCAAATCTTCATTGTCAATTAAAAGGTGCTTCACCACACTGAGAAGAAGCTGCCTTTGGTGTCGTGCTGCATGAAACCGGGCGGTGTTCTGTTTCGAGGTCGGCTTTTCTAGCACGATTTGTATGTGCAGAACAGCACTTATTACTACTGGTTGGGGAAATTTTAGGGCCCCTCTTGTGACGCCTTCGATTAGCATATCATAAACCATTGGTATATCCCTATCTTGTCACGTGATGTTGGCTGCACAATCTTCACAGGGAATTTTTCTGAGAACAGCGTGGGCGCAGTAACCTGCAATATACACTATTGCAGGCAAGCTTTCCTTTTTTTGATTTCACGTCCTCTTCAAACAACTTGATGCCAAATTCTTCTATCACCTTGGCTGCATCAAACACAATACTGCTAGGTTGGGACAGTTCTTTCATATCTGGAAAAACCAGTGAGTTCCGAAGCCTCAGTTTTGCTTCTGATTCAAATATTTGTTGGACGGAAATATGGTAGCTGGATCCACATAGTCGATGGTAACGACCAAACCTCTCCTCGAGGCTGTCTGTCTGAAACTTTGCAAGCAAGACATATTCAAGACCTTGCTCCTCCAGACAATACCGACTGACTTCGATCAAGGAGTACGACGTGAGATGTAGCGCCGAGTGCGTCTCCGTCGTAACAGTCCTGCACGGCCAGGGCCAATCTTCAAGTTTTCCCAAGTGTCAAGCCAGTTCACAAATGTATTAAGAAACTGCAGCTGCATGTCCTCCATACTTCTTACGGGTGCTTGAAGAGGATTTCTAAGGTGCTTGCTTTTCGATGGTGTTTTAGTGTTCACAACGCACCACCGCTTGTGTATTAATTCAATAAATTCAGCAGTTTTTTGGGCGCAACTCAAACCAAGCTTTGCACCATAAGTTTGTGCAATAAATGGACTGATCACTTTCAGTGCTAGCTTCACGTTTTTTCTTTCGATGTTAGAGGGGTTCAAAGCCTTGTAAGTAAGTCCGTATCCAAGCTTCGAGAGATTGTGTTGCTCGGAAGCGTACAGTTCACGAAGTGTCTCAAATGTTGCTTTCTTCACTTGCACCTGTGATGTCATACTCGAAAATTTGGGATAAAAAATGGAACAGCCTTCATTTTTCTGGTTCAACCAGTTGTTACGGATGCACTTTAATAAATGCACGGTATCAACAACAAAACATAGCGGCCTTGATTTTTCTGCTGGATGTGGGTACACAATATTTATTGTGTTCTTTTTTGAAAAAAAATGACAATACTTTTCGGTTCACAGTGTTGTTATCAGTGATAACGGCAATTACTGTAAGTCCCGCTTTTTCAAGACCCAAAATTACTTTTTTCAGGATGTCGTGCAAATGAATGGCTTCAATGCTGAAAACAGGAAGGATGTGCACCACATCTTTGTGCGCAGAAAGCAATAAATTTGTCATGAACACGTGTGCTGTTTTTGCTGCTTCAGAGGAATTCGATGCCGTCCCTGTTATTGAGCCAGGCTTATACTCAAAATATTGCTGGATGTGGATTTCATCTAACATGAGCATTACGACTCTTTCGTGCGGCTTTAGAAGGCTCACTTTTTTGTAATGTACTGCAAAAAGCCTTCACCGCTTTGTTCGTTTGCAGGACTTGTATTGAACTTGCTGCACAGCCTTAATATTGTGGAAGGATGAGGTAACATTATTTCCCAGTGTTGCGAACAAATTTGTATAGGTGAGGAGAGATCGTATGAAAAATACTAGCTAACAGAAGATCTGAAGAATATATCATAGCTCCTCGCTCTTTAAGTAAAAGGCGCAACTGTTCCTTCAGAAACTCGAACGCTTCCACTTTCTCTTCTGGTAGGAGGTCACCATCTGACTGGTCATCAAGAATAAAAAAATAATGTGGAAGCAGGCTTTCAATTTTTCTTCTTTTTCGCAGACGTCTGGAGCATTGAAATGCTCCACACTTTCAAGAATAGTGTGCAAGCTCCGAATGTCCTCTAGTTTTTCAGGAATGGGAACATCAGCAATGTGCAGCTTCATCCTTTCCCAGTAGGCAGAAATGTGCAATTCATCGGAAACAACCACAGAACGTTCCACCTCTGGTGGTAGTTTGCTACTCTGAATATGCAGAAACATCACTGCAGCTTCCGTGCTGCTCACTATCCAACAGTCGGACAACTTAATGTGTGAGAGTTGTGACGCCAGCTGCTCGAAAGATGCCACTTTATTCTTGCGTTCCTCCTCTTCGTGCGAAACACGCGACATCTGAATGCCCTTTTGTAACTGGTCGGCCTCACGGTGCTTCCGTTTTCCGTCGGGCTTCTTGCGAACGGGAGCACCGTCGGATAGGTAAGCGGGGCTGCTCGGAAACATCGTCGGCACTGCATCTTCGGTTAGTCGAGTAAGGCTCATCGGAACTTCTATAGTCTTTCCGTTGCTATCCGTGTAAGTAGTGGTAGTCTTCAAATACTCTGTTTTGAAATGAAGTTCGCAGACCTTCGATATGCAAAAGCAAAAAGAATGTTTTAAAATATTTTAGCAACATTTTGTATATGTTTTTCTGCCTGATTACATTCTAGAACGTTATAATTAGCAAGGATTGAGATCTAGACTGACGCTACTCCGTAATGCACTGCACTAGCACAGATCTGCGACACAGAATTCGCTTTATGTGAAGGTTTATCGGTAAAAATTTTAAACTTACCTTCGGATCACGCAGAGTGTCGATGTCGACGTCCTTGGGACGAATAGCGCGTTTCCATTTTACCCTGCGGCCGTCTTTAGAGAAGGCGAACAAGCGGACCTTCAGTCCACCGTCATAATTTCCACGACAGTTTGGCACGCAGCAGCGGCCCATCCTGTGAACTTCCTGGTAATTTCACGCGAACAAACTTGACTGCTTGGACTCCAAATAACACAGCCAGGGCCAAAACTTGCACATATCTCCGAAGAACGTCCACCAGCACTATTTCAAAATTCTTGTGCAGCGTAGCACCTTGCTTTGCCAGGGTCAAACAACTTCTAACAGGTTCGCCGTAACGAAGGGAGTCACTGAGCCTGCATTCCCCAACCGGTCCTCACAATGCCCACCAGTTTGTCGGGCTAGGTGTGCTTATGTCAGACAAGGAAACGAAGGGAGTGAAGGGGCCTTGCAAATTCTAGGAGGCGCTGGTTGGACTTGTTTGGGCACGTCATGCGCACGTCACCTCATGGTCAGATGCTGGAGAGGGTGGGGAAGAGATTTGGCTTGCGAAGGCTACACGGAGGAGTGGCAAGGGTTTCGAGCTCGCCTCCTCTCACCCTCGTTACGCGCCGCTTCAAAAAACCCGTTTTCTCCGCTCGTAATGAACCAAGTCGAAAAATTTTTGTGGCAAAACGTTCCTCATCAGACACCCAACAATGGAGCCTGGTGAGTGGCCCTTTAAAGGCACAGTAAAAGAAGCTGCGTACGCTCTCCATCTCAGGTGGAGTTTCCTCTCCTGCTGATGCGGCGTGAACGCGGTCTGGCACTCTTTCCTTGGCCAACGGAGTACAAGCTAGCGCCTGCATCTCACCACCGATCGCGTAGGGCAATGTACCATTCTTGTAACGATACGCACCTGAGCATAGACGTTAATAGGATAACTTTCAAAGGTAAACAAAAGCATGGTTTTCGAATCGTGAACGTTATGTGCCCAAAACACCAATAGCAATACCTTCCAAGCAAAGAACTGCGGCAACATCTATGGCGTCACCAAGAATTAACTTTCAGCACTGGATAATCGCCCTTAGATTACGGTAGAGGATCAACACATAACCAAAAAGTGCCTTATAAAAAAGAAAACTTCAACTGAAATCGATCATGATTGATATGTGTGATTGAACGTCTCAAAACTACCGTCTGATTATCACAAACGCTGTAGCGGAGGGCTCCGAAAATTTCTACCGCCTTGACTTCTTTAACGTGACCCATATCAGAGCACATCGGCCTTCAGCATTTCCGCCTCCATCGAAAATGACGCTGCTGCAGCTGATATTCGATCCCGCGACCTGTGGGTCAGTATCTTGGCCACTAGACCACCGCAACCGGGCAGAACTCCAGCTTCCCTTCTACATATTTCTAGGCGAGTAAAATACCACACGCCACGGCCCACCACGCTAACTGCGCTGCGAATCAAGCATTAACAAAAATAAAAAAAGACGCCCTCTCACTCAACGAGTCGCTATTGGAAAGGCAAGCGCGTGATTTCCCTTTGAAAGTAAACCTTACATCTTCATAACATGAAAACTCCTACCGGCCACGCAAGAGCCCGTCCGACCAACACGCCTATATACAAAATCCATGCACAGAAAAAAAATACTGGCACCGTATCTGCATGTTAATCTGCAAATGGCGTTGAAAGACGATAGTATTGCGTCTGGAGAGATTGACCAAAACGTTTGTTTGATGTTATGCGCAAGAAAATCGGTGAATGACATTCTGGAGGCGCTGCGTTAGAGTGCCTCGAGCGTGCAGCGGAAGCGGACTAGCGCACTAAGTGACGTCACACGTGAGACATGAGCGCTATCTGGCAGTTATCTTGGACAACACGCGCGGCTCTGAGACGAGCGTGCGCGCCCGTCTCAGAGGTAATAAGGTGTAGAACGCAAGGCGACGGCCAGTTGCCACCACCGTGTTGTCTTAGCAAAGCATTGGAAACACTTCGCTTAAAGGGCCACTTACCAGGCCCCATAACAAATTTTCGTTAGACAGTGCAAGTTATTGGGTTTCCGATGAGGAACGTTTTGCCACAAAAATTTTCTGAATCGGTTAAATACGAGCGGAGAAAACAGGTTTTTTTTGAAGCGGCGCACAATGAGGGTGAGAGGAGGCGAGCTCAAAACCCTTGCCGCTCCTCCGCGTAGCCTTCGCAAGCCAAATCTCTGCCCCAACCTATCCAGCATCCGACCATGAGGTGACGTGCGCATGACGGGCCCAAACAAGTCCAACCAACACCTCCTAAAAATTCTTCAGGCCTGCACCCACCGCCGTGACGTCACCACCAGCCGTCCTACCAGTCCAATACTTCCTGACCGGTTCCCTCGCGCATTCCCGAATTTCCACTTGCTGCAGTGGTGACGGCCGTGCTGCACGTGTTTTTTTTCGCGAGTCTGCCGAGCCATTTTCTTTGCGTTGTGTGCAGTGAATTTTACTGCCGGAATTTTATTGCACGAAGCTTTTGACATGCCCAGTAAGTGTTGTGTGCCGGCATGTTCAAGTAACTACGAGACCAGGAAGAAAGTTCAAGTATTTTCATTCCCCAATGATGAAGTGCAAAGTAAGAAGTGGCTCAGTGCTATTTTAAGAAAGGATTTCTTCCCTACGGAAAACAACAAGGTAAGAGCAAACTGGATATCACCATCGCATCACACTGATGGTGAAATTAAACTCATTGTAACCGTTCGCGAAGTGCTTCTGCAATGTTTAGACGCACTCCGAGGTTCGCTGACACTCTGCGACTGCCATTCGTATGCAGGTATGCGCATTGCATTTCACCGAGTCATGCCTTCAGAAAAAGTCGTCCTACACGGATCCTATGACAGCAAGAGTGCTAGAGGTCTCACTGAAAGTACCACGCCTGCGTTCAGGATCAGTGCCCACACTGTTCCCAGGATGTCCTTCGTATTTGTCGAAGGATGACCCTTCTCCGAGAGAATGCCCGGAAACGAAAAAATTGCGCCGAGAAGCGACTGACCTCGCTCGTGCCATCGCAGAGTCGGAGGCTTCTTATCGTGATGAAGAAACGAAATGCTGTTTTTCCTCGCTTTTTGAGCTTATGGAATGTTTGAAAAGTGCACCTGTGCCTAATGAGTGGATTGTGATTCACCGCACAAACTGTGCCCTGTTTTTAAATATTGTTGATGAGAGCATGCCGATGTTGCGGTCGTCTGTTACTGTTTTCAGCGACCTGAGTATCAATGTATGTTTTTATGGTACCAAATTAAGCCGTATAGGTGATTATGTCGTGCCAGGAAGCATTGGGAATGTGAATGTCCTGTCTGCCATCCTGAGTGGGCTTCAAAGCATCCTCGATTAAAAATGCTCTTCAGAAGGTTTTTGTGATGTAGTCGTTAGCCTTCTTGAGCCACTTGAACGAGATGCCATTGACAGAAAGAAACGTATCAGTCGCTTCTTGCGAGAAGAGGTGGCGTTTCTTGGAAAACAACGATTGGAAAACAACGATCGCAGCGCAGTTAGCGTGGTGGGCCGTGGCGTGTGGTATTTTACTCGCCTAGAAATATGTAGAAGGGAAGCTGGAGTTCTGCCCGGTTGCGGTGGTCTAGTGGCCAAGATACTGACCCACAGGTCGCGGGATCAAATATCAGCTGTAGCAGCGTCATTTTCGATGGAGGCGGAAATGCTGAAGGCCGATGTGCTCTGATATAGGTGCACGTTAAAGAAGTCAAGGCGGTAGAAATTTTCGGAGCCCTCCGCTACAGCGTTTGTGATAATCAGACGGTAGTTTTGAGACGTTCAATCACACATATCAATCATGATCGATTTCAGTTGAAGTTTTCTTTTTTATAAGGCACTTTTTGGTTATGTGTTGATCCTCTACCGTAATTTAAGGGCGATTATTTAGTGCTGAAAGTTAATTCTTGGTGACGCCATAGAAGTTGCCGCAGTTCTTTGCTTGGAAGGTATTGCTATTGGTGCTTTGGGCACATAACGTTCACGATTACAAAACCATGCTTTTGTTTACCTTTGAAAGTTATCCTATTAACGTCTATGCTCAGGTGCGTATCGTTACAAGAATGGTACATTGCCCTACGCGATCGGTGGTGAGATGCAGGCGCTAGCTTGTACTCCGTTGGCCAAGGAAAGAGTGCCAGACCGTGTTCACGCCGCATCAGCAGAAGAGGAAACTCCACCTGAAATGGAGAGCGTACGCAGCTTCTTTTACTGTGCCTTTAAAGGGCTACTCACTAGGCCCCATTGTTGGGTGTCTGATGAGGAACGTTTTGCCACAAAAATTTTTCGAGTCGGTTCATTACGAGTGGAGAAAACGGGTTTTTTGAGGCGGCGCGTAACGAGGGTGAGAGGAGGCGAGCTCGAAACCCTTGCCACTCCTTCGTGTAGCCTTCGCAAGCCAAATCTCTTCCCCACCCTCTCCAGCATCTGACCATGAGGTGACGTGCGCATGACGTGCCCAAAAAAGTCCAACCAGCGCCTCCAGGAATTTGCAAGGCCCCTTCACTCCCTTCGTTTCCTTGTCTGACATAAGCACACCTAGCCCGACAAACTGGTGGGCATTGTGAGGACCGGTTGGGGAATGCAGGCTCAGTGACTCCCTTCGTTACGGCGAGCCTGTTAGAACTTGTTTGACCCTGGCAAAGCAAGGTGCTACGCTACACAAGAATTTTGAAATAGTGCTGGTGGACGTTCTTCGGAGATATGTGCAAGTTTTGGCCCTGGCTGTGTTATTTGGAGTCCAAGCAGTGAAGTTTGTTCGCGTGAAATTACCAGGAAGTTCACAGGATGGGCCGCTGCTGCGTGCCAAACTGCCGTGGAAATTATGACGGTGGACTGAAGGTCCGCTTGTTCGCCTTCTCTAAAGACGACCGCAGGGTAAAATGGAAACGCGCTATTCGTCCCGAGGACGTCGACATCGACACTCTGCGTGATCCGAAGGTAAGTTTAAAATTTTTACCGATAAACCTTCACATAAAGCGAATTCTGTGTCGCAGATCTGTGCTAGTGCAGTGCATTACGGAGTAGCGTCACTCTAGATCTCAATCCTTGCGAATTATAACGTTCTAGAATGTAATCAGGCAGAAAAACATATACAAAATGTTGCTAAAATATTTTAAAACATTCTTTTTGCTTTTGCATATCGCAGGTCTGCAAACTTCATTTCAAAGCACAGTATTTGAAGACTACCACTACTTACACGGATAGCAACGGAAAGACTATAGAAGTTCCGATGAGCCTTACTCGACTAACCGAAGATGCAGTGCCGACGATGTTTCCGAGCAGCCCCGCTTACCTATCCGACTGTGCTCCCGTTCGCAAGGAGCCTGACACAAAACGGAAGCACCGTGAGGCAGACCAGTTACAAAAGGGCATTCAGATGTCGCGTGTGTCGCACGAAGAGGAGGAACGCAAGAATAAAGTGACATCTTTCGAGCAGCTCGTGACACAACTCTCACACCTTAAGTTGCCCGACTGTTGGATAGTGAGCAGCACGGAAGCTGCAGTGATGTTTCTGCATATTCAGAGTAGCACACTACCACTAGAAGTGGAACGTTCTGTGGTTGTTTCCGATGAATTGCACATTTCTGCCTACTGGGAAAGGATGAAGCTGCACATTGCTGATGTTCCCATTCCTGAAAAACTAGAGGACATTCGGAGCTTGCACACTATTCTTGAAAGTGTGGAGCATTTCAATGCTCCAGACGTCTGCGAAAAAGAAGAAAAATTGAAAGCCTGCTTCCTTATTATTTTTTTATTCTTGATGACCTGTCGGATGGTGACCTCCTACCAGAAGAGAAAGTAGAAGCGTTGGAGTTTCTGAAGGAACAGTTGCGCCTTTTACTTAAAGAGCGAGGAGCTATGATATATTCTTCAGATCTTCTATTAGCTAGTATTTTTCATACGATCTCTCCTCACCTATACAAATTTGTTCGCAACACTGGGAAATTAATGTTACCTCATCCTTCCACAATATTAAGGCTGTGCAGCAAGTTCATTGCAAGTCCTGCAAACGAACAAAGCGGTGAAGGCTTTTTGCAGTACATTACAAAAAAGTGAGCCTTCTAAAGCCGCAGGACAGAGTCGTAATGCTCATGTTAGATGAAATCCACATCCAGCAATATTTTGAGTATAAGCCTGGCTCAATAACAGGGACGGCATCGAATTCATCTGAAGCGGCAAAAACAGCACACGTGTTCATGACAAATTTATTGCTTTCTGCGCACAAAGATGTGGTGCACATCCTTCCTGTTTTCAGCATTGAAGCCATTCAATTGCACGACATCCTGAAAAAAGTAATTTTGGGTCTTGAAAAAGCGGGACTTACAGTAATTGCCGTTATCACTGATAACAACACTGTGAACCGAAAAGTATTGTCATTTTTTTCAAAAAAGAACACAATAGACATTGTGTACCCACATCCAGCAGATAAATCAAGGCCGCTATGTTTTGTTGTCGATACCGTGCATTTATTAAAGTGCATCCGTAACAACTGGTTGAACCAGAAAAATGAAGGCTGTTCCATTTTTTATTCCGAATTTTCGAGTATGACATCACAGGTGCAAGTGAAGAAAGCAACATTTGAGACACTTCGTGAACTGTACGCTTCCGAGCAACACAATCTCTCGAAGCTTGGATACGGACTTACTTATAAGGCTTTGAACCCCTCTAACATCGAAAGAAAAAACGTGAAGCTAGCACTGAAAGTGATCAGTCCACTTATTGCAGAAGCACTAAACCCTTATGGTGCAAAGCTTGGTTTGAGTTGCACCCGAGAAACTGCTGAATTTATTGAATTAATACACAAGTGGTGGTGCGTTGTGAACACTAAAACACCATCGAAAAGCAAGCACCTAAGAAATCCTCTTCAAGCACCCGTAAGAAGTTTGAAGGACATGCAGCTGCAGTTTCTTAATACATTTGTGGACTGGCTTGACCCTTGGGAAAACTTGAAGATTGACCCTGGCCGTGCAGGACTGTTAACGACGGAGACGCACTCGGCGCTACGTCTCACGTCGTACTCCTTGATCGAAGTCAGTCGGTATTGTCTGGAGGAGCTAGGTTTTGAATATGTCTTGCTTGCAAAGTTTCAGACAGACAGCCTCGAGGAGAGGTTTGGTCATTACCGTCGACTATGTAGATCCAGCTACCATATTTCCGTCCAACAAATATTTGAATCAGAAGCAAAACTGAGGCTTCAGAACTCACTGGTTTTTCCAGATATGAAAGAACTGTCCCAACCTAGCAGTATTGTGTTTGATGCAGCCAAGGTGATAGAAGAATATGGCATCAAGTTGTCTGTAGAGGACGTGAAATCAAAAAAAGGAAAGCTTGCCCGCAATAGTATATATTGCAGGTAACTGCGCCCACGCTGTTCTCAGAAAAATTCCCTGTGAAGATTGTGCAGCCAACATCACGTGACAAGATAGGGATATACCAATGGTTGATGATATGCTAATCGAAGGCGTCACAAGATGGGCTCTAAAATTTCCCCAACCAGTAGTAATAAGTGCTGTTCTGCACACACAAATCGTGCTAGAAAAGCCGACCTCGAAAGAGAACACCGCCCGGTTTCATGCAGCACGACACCAAAGGCAGCTTCTTCTCAGTGTGGTGAAGCACCTTTTAATTGACAATGAAGATTTGCACATTTGTTGCAAAGGACACCACCCAGAAACAGTGCTTCACAACATCTTGTGGGCAGCCACCAACACCTTACTGAAAAACTACGTCCAACTTAAAACCGCCAAGTTAACGGCGGCAAAGAAGGGCGCAACACTGAAGAGAAAACTGAAAACGCTCAATTAAGCTACATTCAACGTCTTGAAGATTTACGTTAGAGAAAATAAATGATGTAGTCTCCATGAAATATATTGGATCGTAGTTTATTTCTTTTTATTCAAGGAAATCAAAATGCGCCATACCATATTCTTGCACACATTTAACGCTTTGGCTTTCGGGCACAATAATCAAAGCTTCTTTTAGCATGTCTTAGTTTGACATAACTTGCCCTCAAATTTATATCTGCACACTTGGCAGAAAAGTACATATATGTGATTAGCACTCTGCGACTTGTGGAAGGCAACCCCACACACATCTAGTGCATGGAAGTGAGTAGAGCCTGGACGGCTAGCAGACAAACTTTTTCGCGAAGCGTGGCCAACTCGGGCAAGGTGCTTGACGTCACGGAGGGAGTGCGCAGGCCTTAACCCGTTCTAGGTGGCTTTGGTCCCACCCCCGAGCACACGAGCAGCGTTGCTTTGTCGACCAGCGTTATTTTGTGGTCTTCTGCCTGTTTCTGCGGGATGGTTTAAAAACCCTGTCTTAGACGCGGTAGAGTAGATTAGCACAATGAGTGCGTGAACGCGTAGGAGGGTTTCACGGCGGTCAATGCCCCCACAATGACTTGGACTAACACCCAAAATAATCTTGGCAGTGATAATTACATTATTAGCATTACTTTACAACTAAAACACAGACCCATTGCACCTAAACCACTGATGCTCACACAATGGGACAGATTTAGAGAGACCCGCAACAGCACCGCTCCCTCACGTATTGCAGATTTTACCGAGTGGACTCAACAGCTTCGAAAAGATGTTGAAATTCACATGAGAACTCTACCCCCCGACACCCCAATAACTACTCTCGACTCCAAGCTTCTCCATATGTGGGAAGCAAAACAGTCACTTCTGCGACGTTGGAAACACCAGCGCCACAACAGGAAACTCCGCATTTGGATAGCGAAGCTAGACCAACAAATCGAACAATACACGACTCAATTGGCGGCACAACAATGGGGTCAACTTTGTGAAGGAATGCATGACCACCTCAGTAATAAACGAACATGGCAACTTCTTAGACATCTGGTAGAGCCCAGTACTTTTCACGCACGACACTCTCACGCTATCACTAAACTGTTACACGAGCACAGTGACCATTTAGGACAGCTCTTTGATAACCTCCACACGTTGCATTTACCTCAATTACGTAAGGATTCTATACCATCTTACACAGGAAAACCTAATGAGTCATTAGATGCACCGATAACGTAAGCGGAAGTTAGGTACGCCCTCGCAACACTCCGTACCACGTCGGCTTCAGGCCAAGACCGCGTTAACAACAAATTACTTGGAAATATTGACCCTATTTTTATTAAAGCTTTGACTGAGTACTCTAACGACTGTTTTGACACGGGCACCCTTGTACCTTCATGGAAAGGTGCCAGAGTCATATTTATACCTAAACCGAACAAAGCTTCCTTGGTAGAAAATCTGAGGCCTAGTTCCTTAACATCGTGGCTCGGAAAGACTATGGAGCATGTTGTAATTGTGCGCCTCCAGAGACACGTGGAGGATAATGGACTACTGCCTCCAGAAATGAATGGTTTTAGATCCTTACTTTCAGCGCAAGTTGCGATGCTTCGCCTTCAACACGACATCGTAACCCTTATCCAGAGCGAGGATACTCAGGCAATCTTTGGTCTGAACATACATGGAGCATTCAATAACGTAGCCCACTCAACTATATATGCTGGCCTCAACTGCATTTTTTGTGAAGCTAAAGTGTACTCTTACATCAAAAGCTTCCTCACAGACCGCACAGCTACATTAACATTAGGACCAGAACATTGCTCGCCCTATACACTAGGCAGCTTCGGAACACCTCAAGGGTCAGTGCTCTCTCCAATACTTTTTAACCTGGCTATGCTACCGATACCCAACGCTCTTCAACGTATCCCTGACTTGAACTTCTGCATCTATGCCGATGATATCATCTTATGGGTTAAAGGAGGCTCAGATGGTCGCATTGAGGACACCCTACAAACAGCTGTAGATATAATAACAGCACTAACATCTCAGGTGAATCTATAGTGTATGCCGAGTAAATCAGAGTTACTTCTTCTACCAGCTCATCGTCTGAACAAACACGTTCCAATGATCGAAGTTCACATAAGTGGGTGCCTCATTCCTAGAGTATCACGCATTCGTGTGCTAGGTTTATTTATCCAAAACAACGGACTTAGTACGCACATACTTGAAGCTTTACGCAATACCGTTGAAAACACCCCAAGAATGATAGGAAGAATCTCAGGGAAAAATGGAGGGCTCCGAGAGTCAGAGCTACTTCGTATAATTCAAGCTTTTGTGATTAGTAAAATCACGTATACCCTTCCTTACCTTCACCTTAAATTAGCAGAGGAGGAATCGGTCAACACCTTCGCCCGTAGAGTTTACAAATACGCGCTAGGCATTGCAATCAATACCTCTAACGCACTACTCCACCAGACAGGGGTCATAAATACCCTATGTGAAATCCGTGAAGCCCATTTAACAGCTGAATACGCAAGGCTCGCGACCACTAGCGCAGGTCGCCACATTTTATCGTCTACCCGAATTAACTTCACCTCACTCACCAATGCTAAATACAACATTCCCCAAAACGTACGCAAACAATTACTCATACCGCCCATTCCTAACAACATGCATCCAACATATCACACTAAGCGTAGAATCCAAAGAGCTCTTCAGAAAAAATTGCATGGAGTGAATGACGTGCTCTATGTCGAGGCGGCAGAATATTCACCCGCCTCATCCTATGCCCTCTCTGCTGTGGGCTATAACGGCAAGGCGCTCACAACGGCATCCGCCACTGTCAACTCTTCGGAGGATGCAGAGGAGGCTGTCATCGCTTTAGGTATATCCATCCCCAATATCACTATGATTGTAAGCGACTCCAAAACTGCCATACGCAACTTCAGCGCAGGCCGCATCTCATCAACTGCCCTTTCAATTCTTACGAAACATCCTCCCACGCAAGACGTTGCTCTCATATGGACGCCCGCGCATGCGGGGGTGAGTGGCAATGAGGCGGCTCACACCTGTGCTTGAAGAATGACCGGCCGAGCGCAGGCCTCTGATGGCGCCTTAGACCACACTCTAAAAAAAAAGGGAGCGAGAAAGGAGAAACGGCCTTCGTTCCTCCTCGAGGCTGGCGAGTTTCTCCTTCTCGCAAACTTCACGCGTCGCGCCCTCTTGCGGCAAATAGAGATGGAGTAACTTTCCTACCCCAGACGTCACTGTTTCTCCAGTTTCTCGTTCGCGTGCGTAAGCTGGGTTATGCATCGTGCAAGCTGTGCATATTGATTTATTGATTTTATAAGCTGTGTGCAACTCCCTATCTTCTGCGGTTTCAAAAGGCGATCCTCTGCTGAGACACTGCTGTTGAGCGCCGTCATTTTTACGATTCAGCGAGCAACGCCTCTTCACGATCTGTGTGCGATGTTGACGCCGATCAAGACAGGTGATCGCAAAACAGGCAAGTTCATTTTCTGGTTGATAATCGGTACGCCCTTGCCTACTCCTGTCAGCAATATTCTGTTTTTTTAAGAGTGCATGTGGACAGCATTATATAACTTAAAAGATCTAAGCTGCAAGCTACATTTGCCGGTTATGTTGTTTCTATACGTGGCTGCACGGTCAGATTTGATCGCATTCACGTCTGATAATACACCGCTGTCTTTGCGTACGTTATTCAAAATACCGGTGTTGCACGGTCGCTATGATCACGATTGAATTCAACCGTAGCAATTGGCTTTCTTACGCTAGCTGCGGAAGTGAGCCTATCACTGCTGAGAAATTGGATCCTGATCGAACTCTTTAAGCAAAGTGACCGATACTTTCGTTCAATCAATCTTGCCGAGTCACACAGCCGTGTCTTACTGTGACAACTGTAGCAGGGGCGTTTTTTTTTTCCGGATGCAACAGGGGGGGGGGGGTGCTCTAAGCGTACTTTACGCACGTGCGTGAGTTTTTATTGTAGTTCTTTTCATCACAGTGGCAACTTGGTTCATAAAGCGGAAGACTGCGAAGGCTACAGTGGTCTTTTTACAAGATGTCTTGCACACAATTAAGTTTTCGTGTGCATTGCATAACTTTCATTCTAATGCAGTTTTAAGTATGCAAACTGTGCCATGCAAAATTATGCCACTTTGTAGTATTGTTTTGATGCAACATGCACGTGTATAATAAAGGTTCTACAGCTGCTTATTTTCCAAAGTTTCTCATGTTAAAATTACAAACGAGAACTGACCTCCAGTTTTTAGTTTTTAATTCTAACATTAGAAACATTGCACTAAATGTGGTTGGAGAACTTATTTTGTTTCTATCAATTTTATTCATCCAGACAGATCTCTGTCCAATATGCTCACCTTCAAAGACACCATGCTGCACCATCCTTCGTTTGAAAATAGATATCATTTTGTCTATTTTCATTTTGTTGGATTCTTTTGCAATTGAATATGGCTTTTTGTAATGCTTTTCTTTTGTTTCTTCCAGGAAATGTCTTGGTTACAAGAGCACACCCACGTTTTGGAATGTGTACCATGAATGTTAAAGAAATACAGCAAATCAAATAGCACTTGCAGTGTTGTTTTTTGTTGTTGTTGTTATGCATCACACGTTAAAAGGATACATCACAGCCATCCATAAATGTCTTCTCAAAATTGATCCAAAGTGAAGCTGTCAATATGGCCACTCTCTGACGTGATGCATCTTTGCTCCAATAACTCACTAAATATATTTTTATAAATGAAGCAACATAATTCTTAGGGTTTATTTGACAAAATCTTAATAAAAACCAGCTGATAATAAAACCTAGAAAGCTATACGAGTTATTAATTGTACTGCTTTTGGGTGCGTTTTAATAAATTAGATATAGAAGGGAAAATAAAAAAAAGTGGTTGAAAAGACAATTCGCTGCTGAGAGGACAAGTTGTCTTTTCATACACTATATCTTCTAAAGGTTTTCATTAAGGTTGTGTCAGATATTCATAACATGCACATGTCAAAAGAACAGCCATAATCATGCGCAGGGGTCTCAATAAGGGTGAGCTATGTTTCACTGCAGTGCAATCAAGGTTGCCAATCGTCCCGGGTTTTTCTGGACTGTTTTCACTTTTTATGTATTGTCCAGAGCTCTCGTCCACCGGGCGCGTCATCTAACAGAGCACCACCCCTCGCAACCTGACGCGGCTGAGCGAGAGACGGTCTCCTCGTTTCGCGACAATGCGAGGGATAGAATTGGAGAATTCTAATGTATGTATTACCACAAGGCCAGACTTAAATACCCACCACCAGACAAGTGCCTTAGTAAGCAGCAGTCCACTACCTGGCGTCTATTACAGACATGCACTTTCCCCTGTCCTTCACTGTACAGCCATATTTACCCCGCTGTTCACACGCCACAATGCAAAGCGTGTGGTGTGCCTAACGCTGAGCTCGACCATATTATATGGGCCTGCCCCACTGCTACTCACTCAGTTAAACACAGCACGAACTCTACATTCACAATCACCACGGCTGAGCAGTGGGAGGCTTTGCTGTTCAGCACGTGCCCGGAGGACCAGCTATAGAGCTGGGCTGTCCGGCTGGCTAAACCCGCTGCCAGGATCCAAGGTCTGGCCGCTGCTGAGAAAGGGAGTTATAGAGCAGCCGTCTCCCGGCCCACCGTCACTTTTAACCCCAGCAGGGAGACTTCTATAAAGTTTCTTCTCTCTCTCTGCCTAAGTTGAACAAGGTTATGGTTTGAACTAATGAGATTTTACTGCACTGCTGAATTAATCCATTAGAGACACTGATGTAAGACTGATTGCTATAAGGAACACCAGCGTGCCCAAATCAAAATAAGTGTTAATAGTAAAATGCATGCTTTGTACACTGCTCATATGAGACACCTAATATAAGAGAATTACTACCCAACGCATGTAACGTATAAAGGGGTTCGACTGTAAATTTTTTTTGTTTAGGGTAAAAGGCATGATCCATTGAACAGAAAACATTCAAATTGAAAAGATGTAAGTGTTCATTCAATCTACCATTTTGTTTTTAGAATGATCCCTGCAATTGTAAGTTGGGAAATTTCTTTGAATAACAAACGCTTTCCCACTGTTTGTTTTCAATGTTTCATTTATTCTTTGTGAAAAACGCCTTACGCCTCTGTTGAGAGTACGACAAAGATACCCCAAGGAACAAAGCAATAAAAGTAGGCATACAAAGGTTCTATTTATGATATTCACTCGCAAAAAGATGTACACAATATGGCACATAACAGGAAAGCTGAGCTAGTTAGTAAGTAATTACTCTAAAAGACAGAGAATGCGAGCATGGACACAGGAAGAAAGTGTAGACATTTGTGCGGTGTCTACACATCTTTCTTGTGTCCTTGACTGGACCTTTAAGAATAAATATGGCAATTTTATCATGATGCATACGTCACGTCTGAAGAGATTCCGATTATTCTCTAACAGAGTGCAGTATTTGATTTTGTTGGTAATACTCGCGCGGGATGTTGAACTGAACCCAGGTCCTGCTAAGACACCGGAGATGGAAGTGCTGAAATGTTTGCAGAGTGGGCAGGAAACTTTAATTTCAGAATTAAACGTCATTGAATCCAGGTTCGAAAAAAAATGAGAACATACTGATGGAAGTAAAAGATAATCTTAGCAAAACTCAGAACCAGATAAGGGACATCAGCAAGATTGTAACGGAACAGGCAGCTATAATACGGCAACTCATGCAACAGGTGAAAAATCTGCAAAAGAAAACAAATGACCTCGAAAACAGAAGTCGCCGGAAAAATCTTGTTTTCTATGGCGTTGATGACAAAACCTCAGAATCCTGGGATGAATCCGAAGCTATAATAAAGAATATTTGCAAAACGAGCCTTGGAATGGAACTCGAATCTGTGGGAAGGGCAAATCGCTTAGGACGCTATAATAAGAATAAGAAGAGGACAATTATTGTTAAATTCTCATTGTACAAAGAGCGTCAGGCAGTGCTTCTCAATGCCAAAAGATTCAAGAATTCCCAGTACAACGTTAGCGAAGATTACTCACATGAGACAAGAAGTATCAGGAATCAGCTGTGGGAATATGCTAAGACAAAAAGAGAGGATAAGAACAATAAAGTGAAGCTGATTTTTGACAAACTGATTATTAACACCAGGACCTTCAGGTGGGATGACGAAAAAGAAGAGGTCGTCCCAGTACGCAGGCAATGACAAACTAGAAAAAAGGAGAAATACAGATGTCAAGAACTTGTTGCCGTCATCGTGAACTGCCGAAGCGGAGTTAACAAAGTTGCTGAGCTCTTGGGCTTAATTGAGAGTGTTAACGCAGATATAGTCCTTGGTACAGAATCTTGGCTAAAGCCCTCGATTGCTGATAGTGAGGTGTTTCCGCAAAATTACGTCGTCTATCGCAACGATAGGCTCACAGCAGGTGGTGGTATGGTAGGACATGATTACATGATTGATTTATTTGTGGGGTTTAACGTCCCAAAACCACCATATGATTATGAGAGACGCCGTAGTGGAGGGCTCCGGAAATTTTGACCCTCTGGGGTTCTTTAACGTGCACCCAAATCTGAGCACACGGGCCTATGACATTTCCACCTCCTTCGGAAATGCAGCTGCCGCAGCCGGGATTTGAACCCGCGACCTGCGGGTCAGCAGCCGAGTACCTTAGCCACTAGACCACCGCGGCCGGGCATGATTGCATGGCAAACACAGGCGACAGACCCTAACATGAAAATCATGACATGCGTGTCATGTAACAACATGACTTCATGCCACGCTCATGATGCGCTTGCAGCTGTTTCACTAGCGTCACATACCAAATTTGGTATTACGGAACGTGAATGGAGGACGAAGATATGTGACTGGTGCAAACATGACAATCATGAGATGCGTGTCATGTAACGACCTGACTACATGCCACGCTCATGATGCACTGGAGGCCGTTCCGCCAGCTTTATTTATACCAGATTTGGTATTACGGGACGCCAATGAATGGTGACGGTGTGTGACTAGTGCAAACATGATAATAATGGGGTGCGTGTCACATGACTACATGCCACAGTCAAGGCGCCGTTATATTCCAACGTGACGCGGTGTGCGTGTTTGCCGTCGTTCATTTCGTCGCGTCACGCCTGTGTTGCCACACCAGGCAACGGTCCTGCCATATGCTCGCAGGCACGCGCCGCGCTGAGTGTCTTTGGGTGATGAAATATATGACTGGTGCAAACATGATAATCCTGACATGCGTGTGTTATGTACGATAATGAGAATATACCACGCTCATAGTGTGCTGATGGCCGTTTTGCTAGCTCCACACATACTAAATTTGGTACCACGTGACGTGAATAGATGACGAAAGTAAGCGACACATCCAAACATGATAATCGTGACACTGACGTCATGTCGGCTTCACTTACCTTCACCTCGTAAGGTGGTGCTGATTTCAAAGGGCCATATCAACATTTCTCATTCGTGCTTCGCATATCACAATACTCCTAGGGGGGGAGCCCAGACAATACTCCTAGGGGGGGATTTTAATCTGCCTGGCTTATCCTGGGGTAATGGTTCCTGTATAAGTATAAGCGGGCGCATCAACCTTGCGATGAAAAACATCGTCAACACGTTTGGTTTGACGCTGTGTTATGACGCTGTGTTAGACTTGTTGTTTTGTAACTCGCCAAATTTCGTAAATGACGTGACTGTGATTCCAGGAATTAGTGATCATCTTGCTGTTGTTGCTTGTATCCGAAAGAAAAAAGTGTGTGCGAAGTTACCTACGAGTAGAAGGATCTACTTTTATGACAAGGGTGACTACGATGCAATTTCTGAAAAACTTCATAATTTGTTCCCTGTTTTCGAATGTCTTTTTGAGGAGGGCAATGTGCATGATATGTGGGACAAATTTGAGAATATACTTTCCGAGTTAACAAATAGACATATCCCCAGTGTTCATTCATCACGGCTAAAAAAGCACAAACAACCATGGGTAACACCACATATATAAAAAATTATCAACAAAAGGAAGAGGGCATTAGGCACATTCAAGAAAAGCAAATCAGTTGCTCACTTTGAAAAAACTGAAGTCGATTACCCACGAATATAAGCTAAAGATAGAAAAAGCTAAAGATGATTACTTCACTGAGCTGAGCAACAAAATGAAATCAAATCCTAAAATGTTTTGGAAGTATTTGAAACAGTGTGGCTCAGATTCCTTTGAAATGCAGGAGTTAAATTATAATGGCACGGTAATTACGAATGACGGGGATAAGGCTGCATGCCTAAACAACTTTTTCTACTAGGTGTTCTTACCCAAACACAGCTGTAATTATCATCAAACTATTATGAGCATTTCGCCTATGCTTCCTGTCGAGCTTAGTGTTGATGGAATTGAAAAACTATTGAAGGACGTTGATGAGAGTAAATCTAGTGGTCCAGATGTAATTTCTCCGCGTGTACTCAATCGTTGTGCGGGGCCAATTTCTATGTATCTTTATGCAATTTTTGAAAGATCTTTAGCAACAGGTACCTTACCACATGACTGTAAAATTGCGCACGTGGTACCGATACATAAAGGTGGGTCCAAAAAATACGTTGGTAATTATAGACCAATAATGCTTACGTCTATCCCGTGAAAAATCCTCGAACATATTTTATACAAAGAAATAATAACTCATTTAAACAAGCATAAGGTACTAATCAACGAGCAGCATAGATTTCGCAGAGGGCTGTCTTGCACAACACATTAGTCGAATTTTATCATGATGTAGTATCAGGCGTAGATACTGTAGGACAGGTTGACGGTGTGTTCTTGGATTTTCGGAAAGCGTTTGACACGGTGTCACATTCACACTTACTGTTTAAGCTTACCACCCTGAACATTGATGAGACTGTTTTTCAATGGATCGAATGTTACTTTTACCAAAGAACACAAACCGTAGTACTGAATGGAAAATGCTCCGAATACGCCGATGTTACCTCAGGGGTCCCACAGGGCTCCGTCCTGGGTCCGCTATTGTTTTTAATTTATGGTAATGATATCTCTGCAGGAATTTCATCTTCTATACGGTTGTTTGCGGATGACTGTGTTGTGTACAGAAAAAGTTTTGATCACAATGATGTACTAGAACTTCAGAAAGACTTATCGCTCATTTATAGCTGGTGTACCAAATGGAAAATGAATTTGAATATAACAAAGTGTGTACATATTTCATTTACCAAAAAGATGAAACCATTCCAGTTACAGTACCATCTGAACAATGTACAGTTGAAACAAGAGAGTACATATAAGTACCTAGGTATAATACTATCATCTGAATGTTCATGGAGGCCTCAGGTTGACACTCTCATAGCCAAAGCTGGTAAGGCCTTAAATTTCATTCAAAGAAACCTGCGATGTTCGCATGTGAATTTAAAACGTATGGCATACACTACTTGTATCAGACCTATCTTAGAATACGGTTGTGTCGTGTGGGACCCCGTCGAGGTAACGTTCATTGCGGCTCTGGAACAATTACAAAATCGTGCTGCCAGGTTCGTCTTGGGACGGTACGGAAGGGGGGGAGAGCTGCACTGCAATGAAGGCTGTGCTAGGACGGGAGTGTCTTTCTGACCGCCGCCAAAAGCAGAGAATAAAATTTCTTTACTGCATTTGCTACAATAAAACTGGAATTAATAGAGAAATATACCTACACAACCCTCATTACACTTCAAAACGTTTTCATCATAGTTGCAAAATTCGGGAATACTCTGCTAAAACGAACATGTATGCCAATTCATTTTTTTGTAGAATGATTAAACAGTGGAACAGGCTAACTGAAATGCAAGTACATAGTGGGAACAAAGGTGTATTTTATTCACTGCTGTAAACCAGTGTTGTAACCTGAACAAAGATGTATTGATGTGTGAACAAAATTCTACTATATGTGTGAACGAAAATGTATTTCAGTTATTTATGTGTGAACAAAGTTGTATTGTGTGTGAACGGAGATGTACGTCATTTATTGATGTCACCCCCCTGCTATAACGCCTTCGGGTGCTGCGGGGTATCTGATGAATAAACAATAAAGAAAAAATGTCAGCAGGACTGGAGAAGTCAGCCTTGTTAAAGCTATTCTAAAAAATACTGCAATGTGTCACAACCTCACAAACTTCACAACTCGAGTAACCATCAAGTGGGTAGAAATCCTGTATGTCACCCAGAATAATTAGTCCAAAGTCATCAAGTACTTTGACATTTTAAGAGGATCTTTGTTCACTGCATTCCGGGGTTTTCAGGGGCTTTCATATGAGCACTTATAAATAAATGACAAGGACTCTTTCAATTTGCATGAACCAGCTGTGATGTGTGATTGAGCACGCTGTGTACAAAACTGTCAACTCTGGGGTAATTTCTTCAGTCACTTTCTGAAGAGCTGACTACTGCTCCTCTGGAAGATCTCTTACACTGAGCTGCTGAACTCCAGTTGTCGTAAGATCCGAGTTCAACATGGAGCTCTACATTGGCTTTGCAGCACACGATGGTTTATATGTGGCTGTACAATGCATGCAGTGCTTTTATAGATTATGAACAAGCTTAAGTTACCACATAAAAAAGCTTGTCATTTAGTACTAGCTAATAAAGTGGTGAATTACTGTACAAAAACAAAATCTATAGCCAATATACTATCACCTCACAAAAGCACACCTAAGATCATGGAAGCTGGCAGGATTTTGTTGGGTGCAAACTTCTGCTGCATTGCAGCAGAGGGAGGGAAAAATTGGTGGTGTATTTTGGGTGAGGGGTAAGTGTGTGGCTTGAAGGGGGCAAGTGCGCCTTTCGCAGCCCCCTGACAGTGCCCATGCTTATCAATGAACATGAAAGAAAACAGTGAACCTAAAAGCAGTTAGTAGAGACTGACAACCAAGCATAGTGTCACATGTAAAATAATGACAAATTTCTGCATATAGAATCTTCATATTAGAACTGCAGAAACACAGCTTAACGAACCTGTTGAAAGAATGTCTCACACCTAATGATAATCTACACTGAAGTTTGCATCAGTGCAGTTATTAGCTAGCAAGGTGTGAAGACATTGAAGTACTGTACTCTTAACTGTGCATTGTAGCTTCTGTTGCATGACACTTTTTAGTTGTTACTCTGTCAGAAGGTTGGCACTTGGTTACAGCGTAACAAAGATGAACAAGAAGAAAAAATAGGCACAATATAATATATAATAGAAAAAATAGGCAGAAAAATAGTAAGTTAACTCGTAAGCCAAAAATATGCAGGCAACCTTGTCCCCTATCTGTGAAGCTTGTAAAATAAGTTTGCCAAAGCTAGTCTAGAGAACAGCATAGTGCGTCACAACTTCACAAAATCCATGGCTGGAATAAAGGTCAAGCGGGTAGAAACCCTGTTTGTGATCGGGAATTATTACAACTAAGGCAGCAGATGGCTTGACAATGTAAGAAGATCTGTGTTCACTACATTGCAGAGTTTCAAGGGGCTTGCATAGGAGCACTAATGAACTGCTAACAACAAGGACTCTTTCAATTTGCATGAACTGCGGCTCACCATCCTGCACACTGTGGACAAACGTGTCACCTGTGCGATAACAGTAACCACTGACGCTAGCGGTTGTAGCTGTGGAGATGAACTCTTCTTCAGACACTTTACGAAGAGCCAACTGCTGTTGTTCTGGAAGATCTCCGAGATTAAGCTGCTTTGCTCCAGTTGTTTCAAGATCCGAGTTCAACATGTTGCCCGACAGCTCATATGCCTGAAGAAGCTGGTGACGTGTTGCAAGTGTAAGACAGATGTTCTTGAAGTTCTTGGTCTTGGATGCAATGCTCTTAAAATAAGAATGTTTAGCCTCAAATCGCATGCCCCAGTAGCGGCGCGGTGGGCCATACTTGAGAATATACTTTGGATAGTGTAGCAAGAAGTGCAGTTTTGGTGTCACTGCTGCATTTGGGTACTGCACAGTATACAGCTCGAGAAAATCCTCCACCTTCACCTGTAGATATGGCACACAGCTCCTTGGGATTTTCTCTGCCAAAATAATGTCAGCAATGCGTCTGTGTGCCAAGTACACCTCCCAGTGAGAATTGCCTTCAGGAACAACTTCAGCATATATCTGGGGAAGCAGACGAGACAAGCACCATTTCTGGCTAGCATATCCCTCATGGAGGCTTTGCCATTAAGAAATGCAATCGTAACCCTACTGAAACGTTCCGTAAGATGCGGAGACCTCACATACGGAATTATTGGAATATGGAAGACGTATTATGCGGACTCCGCATAAGACGTATGATGCGGTCTCCGCATAAGACATATGATGCGGACTCCGCATCTTATGGAAAGACGTATCATGCGGAAATCACTGAAATGTGTGCATGTTACGTCTGAATCTAGTGCAAAGAAATATAATGTGTATATTGAATAGACGTCCACATCTCGAGTACATGCAATACTGTGTACACATTACAATATTTCTTAAATGTGCATGATGAGGGATTGAATCATCGGCATCTTACTAATTGTCGTGATGCGGAAGCAAAATTACCTTTTAAATAAAATAGATTACAAAACTACTAAACATGCTAGCGATCATAAATGGTGGTTACATTGAAACACATTAATGCAGTGTTCTATGCAAGACTTAAAGAACTTATAAAGTTATCATTATCAATAGAGAAGCAATAATATACACATCAGCCCTGCTACAATCAATATGTTTTTTATTTGTCTGTATGCTCCAGCTGTGAATAGTAACATTGCAGTGTTGATCGTACACAAATGAGGTGACTGCACCGCAATTTCACGAGCTCCACCTAAGCCACAGGCTGGTGGCCCAATGTAACAGCAATTTTAGAACGAAATGTTTAAACATAAATAATAATCATAGCACTGTGAAAGTGTCGTGCTGTGTTTATCTCATGAATGCCTTGAGGAGATCGGCGAAATGCTGCTTGAGGCTCCGGCACCACTGTAAATTTCGAAGGTCACTGCGATAGAACTTATGTGTCCTTCATAGGCACCTGGAAATGAAAATAATTGGCACAAATAATGTCAGAGACACATGTTAGCACAATAGCTCACATGCACAAGAAATATAACACACAGAATGAAACTGAAAATTTAAGGCACACAATCCTTCATGTTATGCATATGTGAATAATCGAAGGAATGAGTGTATAAATTAGTTCTGCCACATCAAAAAAAACAGCATGCTTATCACGCTGAAAATAACTAGGTTGTCACGATTTTCAATAGTAAAGATAATCGATTAATATGTCCTAATGAAATTATGATTTAAACGCTTCCTGCACAGTAAAACTTTAGGAACTACAAGTGAAAGCTCTCAATGTTCATTTAATAGTGTGTGCATGTACATCTGCTGCCTTTATACTATACAGTTTGTGCACAAAATTGGCATCTTGAACAATTTTGAGAGTTAAACCTATGCAACTTATGAAGGTTAAAATTACCGTGAAAGCAAGCAAGACCAGGCAAGTGCCATTAAAAATCTGTGCAAGCCAGATAACTATAGCCGAACTTCACACATATAGGGGAGCAAGAGTAACAGAAATTCGGCTGCTGACCCACGTGTCGCGGTATCAAACCCCGGCTCCATTTCCGATGGAGGCAGAAATGCTGTAGGCACGTGTGCTCAGATTTGGGTGTACGTTAAAGAACCCCAAGTGGTCGAAGTTTCCAGTGCCCTCCACTACGGCGTCTCTCATAATCATATAGTGGTTTTCGGACGTGAAACCCCACATATAAATCAAGAATAACAGAAATAAACTGCCAACAGAAAAGTTGGGTGCATGTGCTATCTGTAAGTGCTTACACCTTACTACATACAGCATGCTCATTCCATTTTAAATACCGATATTGAAAATAACTGCTCTATTAGGAATGTAAAAGGTAAGGTAGAACTGAACGACTCTACAAAAAGTGACCCTATTATGACATCACGTTTTTTTATAACAAAATTGACTAAGACTCTCAAATATCATTATGCAAGGAAAAAATCTTCAAAAGAACAATCAAGTTTGTAGTCATAATTATTTATATGGCTACTATGACTATAACCAAGAAATCGACCTCAACATGGCTAATGTTAGTTTTTAAGGCCTATGTTCACTAGACAATGAACTATACCACAAAAAACACAGCGTTCAGGCAAAGCACCACACAAAAAAAGAAAGCAGTCCTTTTTGTTATTACCTACAATTCCTTTAAAATGGTATTTTTACCTCTACTTTCCGCTTTTTATCTAAGTAACTGGTGTAAAACAAGTTAGCTGAAAATGCACTGTGCCTCCAAAACCTGTTGGTTGAATCTGAATTTTTAAAAAATGGTGAAGCTTGCACTAAATTAGGCTCCACAAGCCTTGGAACAGTGAGACTACATGACTATTAGGACTACTTTAGTTACTTGTGTTTTGTTTCTGAGCCTAAGCATAAAGACAAGGGCTTAACTGAATTGCTGCTAACAAACAAATGCTTTCGAAATTGCCCGAGCGTCAAAGGATGCTCAGCCATTTGTTGTTTTTTGAACTGGGCTATTCTACACCAAACATACAAACCATACTGCCTGGCGACCATCACAGATGTATAGTTTAAAAAATGATGGTAATTTACTGTTCTGAAAATAGTTAGTTGCAGAAATGTTTTGAAGAGAAAAGAGTAGTGGTCACGTGGGTACCTTCAGAATTTCGCAGAATGTCGTGCGGGTGTTATTTGTGAGAAAAATTTGGAAGTACCGCTTTTTCTTGCCATATCAAATTTGATATACATATTAGGTAAAGATGCTTCTTAAAGTATTTGAAGTCAAGTAACATTAGTGCAATTTTTCTGCTACATAGGCTTTGAAGAATTCAGTCTATCGTTTTCATTTCTTTTATGGCAATACTGCATTTTGTATGAATATTTGAGCCACAAATACTCACTGTACAGAAGTTATATTTTACGAAAAAAATAATGTTAGGTCCAGATTACAAATATCACTATATAATTGTTTTTGTCCACACTGAGATGCAATTTGAGCTGTGTGTTTGTCTAATTGAAAATTACTTTTATATGTAAGTTGAAAGCAAATAAACAGTTCTTGTTACATGGCAAGTGTTATCATTACAATTTTTGTTTAAATGAGGAAAATGATTTTTGAAGTCTCCTATTGAGGGCCATGGGGAACTTCGGAACGGAAGATGTCATACATCAAATGCAGAAAACAGCCATCATAAGAAAACTTAAAAATTCATTTCTACTTTAAGACAAAGTGTAATCATATAACTTGCCATATAAAGAGAACTGCTTCCTTGCTTTTGATGTGGCGAAAAAATTGCACTAATATTACTGAGCTTCATGCACTATACACAATCACCTTTACTTAATACCAAGACCGAATTTGGTGTAGAAGAGGCAGTATTTTTGAAAGACTTTACTTTTTACAAACAACACCCAGACGACATCCTGGGAAGTCCAGAAGGCACCAGCGTGGCCTAATACTTTGTTCTCTGCGATATACTTTAGCATTTCGCTGTTTTCAGAAAAATACAGTAAACGAGCACAATATTTTTTTCAAAGCACATTTAGGACGGTTGGCAAAATGGCTGGGATGTTTGATGCGTAATTGCCTCACTGCCAGCATTTATTCTTCCGAAGCTCAAGCTATCACCTCTCTGTTACTGCCTCCCTCACATACAATGCCTGCATGGGAAAGAAAAAGAAAGGCAGGTCCGACAAAGTTCACAAGGCAAGATATTTTCATGTTGGATAAATTCGTTACCATAAACAGCAGCAAAATAACATTCATTTTGAGTAGTCCAAGACACAACCTATATACCAGCATACTAAGAGCCAAAATAATAATAAATAATAAAATTCAGAATCAGAAATTTATTAATAAAATTCGGTACAAGTGACAGGAATTTAGTATACAGAAGGAGGTCCCATAGTCAAGTGACTGTATCGGGACCTCCTGTACAAATGCAATGAGTTATTAAACACATTAAAGCAACAGGAGCGTAAGTATAAATCAAAGCGTACAACTGAGCGCATAAAAAATAGAGAAAACAAAATAAAGGTGTGAAGTACAAAAAAAAAAAGCGATAGAACAGTTTAACAATCAATATACAAAACTAAATAATAAAAGGAAATAAAAAAAAAACAAATAAAAAGAAATACAAAAAACAGACCAAACAAAAGCATACGTCAAATAAAACAAGCAGTAAGTCTTATGGTTAGTCCGCATGAAGCAAATACAATTTATACTGTTTCTTAAATTGATGAAATGAACTGATAGATTTTATGTTAAGTGGAAGAGTATTCCACAATGAGATAGAAGTGAATTTAACAGTTTGTTTGCCATAATTAGTACGTATACTGGGTAGAAGGAAGTTATTGTTTAGTGCAAATCGGGTATTACTATAAATAACAAGATCAGAAGACGGGAAAATGGTAGGGGGAAGTTGATTATTAAGAAGTCTGTAGAAAAAAATGCCAAGGTTGAACTTAGTAAGTTCAGTGAGAGTAAGGATGTTATTTTCATGTAGTAAAAATTTAGCATTAGAAAAACGTGGGCTGGATGTAATTAGTCGAATAGCATGATTTTGGACGATTTGAAGAGACGAAATGTGAGTATTGTAAGTATTGCCCCAACATGTTATACCGTAGGTAAAATGAGAATGTACGAAAGAGTGATAGAGGGATAGTAATGTGCTGCGTGAGAAGTACGGGCGCGTTTTTACCAAGACTCTTATACCATATGCTAATTTTTTTTTATGTGAGCAATATGTCTCTGATATTTTAAATTGCAATCTAGAAGGATGCCAAGGAAGGAAGAAAATGAGCAAGGAGAGATAGAGTGGGGGCCAAAAGTAATATTAGGTGCTGATGTTACATTCCGCTGGTGTGAGGTGAAAACAACAAACTTGGTTTTAGAAGCATTAATAGACAACATATTAGTATTACACCATTTGAAAATACTTTCTAAGTCAGTATTCAAAATGGTTACAAGAGATGAGATGTCTTTATGAGAGGTGAATATGGTGGTATCGTCGGCGTACAAAATGCATTGTGATGAAGACAGACACTTGGGCAAATCATTAATATAAATCAAAAACAGAAGTGGCCCCAAAATGGAGCCTTGGGGCACACCAATGTTAGTGGTTCGCTGTCGGGAATAGACGTTGGAAATAGAAACAACTTGAACTCTGTTGTGTAAGTAGCTTTTTAGTAATGAAAGAGCAGGGCCGCAAATGCCAATGGACTCCAGTTTAGTGAACAGAATATTATGATTTATGCTGTCAAATGCTTTTGTTAGATCGATGAATATTGAGGCAACTAGGCGTCCTTCGTCTATTAATTTTTTTATCTGATCAGTAAGATGAATAAGCGCCATCTCTGTTGTAATCAACAGAGATGGCGTAATCAATTGAAACAACATAATCAATTGAAAAGCACAAACTTTTCAATTGATTATGTGTGGTGATAGTCAGGAAGCACTTATTGCAAGACTGATAAGTCTGTAATTAACTAAATAAAGTACTGTTCAATCCAACACCACATAGGCATCTTTGCTATAGCAAAGTCATGTGTCATTGATTCATGCACTAGATGGGACAATGCAAATGTAACAAAAAAGTTGAAAAAAGAAAACAAGGGAAAAAAAGAAGAAAAGGGGGGATGCAAAGTAGGAGCAGTGTAGCACCACTTTTACTTTGCATTCCCGTTTTCTTTCTTCTTTTTTCTTCTTTTCTATCATTTATCTTTTTTTTGCTTCCCTTACCCCCAACCTCCGACAGGAGAACACTTTGTATCAGCGCAACCTAACTTGAAAAGAAGCAAGGGCTGCACTCTTCTGCGTTATAGGTTTTTTTTTTCTTTCAGACAAGCATTTCCAACAGGCACAAACGCCTATACCAAAAGATGATGTCATTACTGACCCCATTTAAACTAACACGCCAAGGATGACAAGGTGACTTCTAAAAAATAGGTCCTCCTATCGCAACATCGGCCAGCCTGTCTGAAGCACTTTTACTGTTCACCCTGATTACCCCACTAGATGTTTCCATCTGTCGACTCACATTTTCATTTTGGATAACACTAAGACGAGCTTACATTAACGAATACGCACGAAAGTTTAGTGATGTATCATGTATCAGATTAAGCAACTTTGTTAAAAAATAATTGATAGCTTGCTTCCAGGCTTTTTATACTGTAGCCTGAAACTTCGTAATGTCTTCTATGCACATGAACCAGATTGACAACGTAATGCACAACATGCTTAAGAATACTGCGAGGAACAAGATAACGACAAAATGACCAGCCACCCAAAATTTTCGCTGTACATGTTTATAAAATGTTCATGTACCCCAAACGAGGTGCTTATGATACAAGCCGAAAAAACCTATAAGTAGGGCCTTGGAGTCTTCTGGAAGTAGACGTGTTGCATTTTTTCTGTAGAGGGCTTTAGACCCATAAGTGAGGAATAAAACTCCTGTATAATGAAGAATGTTGGCAGCTATCAGTTATAGAAAAACCTAATGCAGCTAATCTTCCCCAACACATCTGTTTATTTAGAGAGGTGACGTAGCTTCTGCTATTGTGGCAGTAGCTCCAACAGGACCAGTGCGAAAATTGGCACTACTTGGATAGACAAATGTCCAAACATGCCTGCCCGACTCCCTCTAGGCATTCTGGCTGAATCTGACAAATGATTTCTTAACTGCTGGCTGGACAAAAACAAAACCACTGAAGCACTCACAATACACAGCGTGAAGTTCCTCTGGAGTGGTCAACTTCATCTTCTGCGATGAAAGAGCAGCACAGTGTACTGATAAGGCACTCCTTGCAATGGTTTTCAATGCCACACAGTGACCTTGCTGTTCCTGTCGGAGAGAGCTTCGGGAGCTTGGAGGGTGCTTGCTCTTTTCTGGGGGCTGCTGCCGCTCCTCGTTTTCTGCTCAAGGTCAACCTGCATAAAGTTGTAGACGAGGCTTTAAGAGTTGTATATGTTGATATACAAATTTTCGCTGAACACACATTTCGTCGTGGCACACTGAGGAATTTCTTATAAAACTTAAGGCCTCGCATATGCAAACATTTACAATCGATCCGAAGATGCACTCGACTCTAAAGAAGCAAGTTTGTTATGTAGTGTATATAAAAAAAGGTCATTCAGCACAACCACAGCTACAGTTGCACACGAAAACGACATTTTACACGATCCTGTTTATTTACATGGTCCATTTTATTTTATTTACACGGTCCATTTTACACGGTCCTGTTTTACACGATCTTGTCTGCATGAACTCTTGAACCGGGCACCATATAGGTTGAAAAACACACACAGACTTTGAGACAAACCTAGTTTCCCGTGGAGCATCCTCTTGCACTATAACAACACATCTCAATCTAGTTAGTTGGTCAGAACGAGGTGAAAACAGCTCGCACTTGAAAAGCACGGACCGAAGGAAACGCCTGCACCCTGTGCTTTCTGTACATTCTCGTTGAGGGTGCAGTTTTCACCTTATCCTTAGGCAATTTTGCATTTATAACATTGTTCGCTGCATAATCTTTGTGGCGTTAAAGTGTGTGATACCGTCATGTGTATCCCATGTAATTTATAAAAATAGAATACAAGATAGCTTGATTCAAAAATAACAAATTGCATATAGCGCCATGTCTTGTAGCCATTCTTTAGGCAAGTGGCAGAATGATTTATTCTTCAAAACATATCGTACTTGTAACCACTACAAGAGCTAACTCGAACACTGGCACATTCTGTTTGCCTCTTCAGATTATAAGGTACCTTTTTTACACCAGAAAATTTTCAAGAAGAATAGAAGTGTTGTAATTTTGAAGAAAGAAAAGTAGAAGGAAAAAAAGATATTGATTGATTTGTGGGGTTTAACGTCCCAAAACCACCATATGATTATGAGAGACGCCGTAGTGGAGGGCTCCGGAAATTTTGACCACCTGGGGTTCTTTAACGTGCACCCAAATCTGGGTACACGGGCCTACAACATTTCCGCCTCCATCGGAAATGCAGCCGCCACAGCCGGGATTGGAATCCGCGACCGGCGGGTCAGCAGCCGAGTACCTTAGCCACTAGACCACCATGGCAGGGCAGGAAAAAAAAAGATAACCTGCCCTGTACAGGGACTGAGCCTGCGAACTTCGAATAATATGTCCGATGCTCTATCAACTGAGCCACCATGGCGGCTATCCCTCTTACATTTTGTACGGTATATATGTGCATTTATACATGGAAGAGTCAGTCAGCGCTGCCTGTTACCATTATGGCGAGTGTGGGACACCTTTTTTTGGCCTACTGGCAATTACATTACGATTGCAATTACGTTACGATTACTTCCAATATCCCTATACTTCTTTGGCAGCATTATGCATCTGTCCGTTCTAAGAAAATCTGCTAGTCACAGGAGGAGGCAATAGTTCGCCCTCCTACCTAAATGCATGTACTTGAACACATGCACAACTGATCAAAAAAAAAAACAATTCACACCGCTAAGATTATTGAGATTCACTGTTTCAGATTCATGAGTGAAGGAAAGAACTATATATTTAAGGGTTTGTTGTCTTTGTTGAACACATTATAAAGAGAACTAGCAGCAAATGATGCCAAACAAACTATAGGGGATGTTATCAAAAGTAACTTTAACAAAATTGTGAAAAGAAAAGTGAACAAAAACGTAACTTGGCAACGTTTTTTGACAATTGAATTGACAATACTTTTTATAACATCCATTTATTTTACTGGGTAATGTTGTCGGGTAATTCTCATTATTAGAGTGGTGAGAAGGCTGACAAAGAAAGTATATGACATTGATACTTCTTTTGAACACCTAAAAGTCTGAGGAACTTAAAAGAGTGGAAGCTACTTTGAGTAGACCAGAATATTTAGTTGGAGCGAAAAAAAAACGTACACACATTTTTACCAGGCTTTTTAACCTATTTTGAGACATAAAAGTGTATGCTGCCAGTAATGTTAAGTACCATTACTTTTGTCACACTATGCACTGTAGCAGGTGTAGTTAGAGTGGTGATAGTGGCGGATTAATCAAGCACGCCGCCAACTGCGTTCACATCAATGGTCGCGTATTTTAAAAATGAACCTGCTGTATAGTAAAAAAATTTTAGAGCATTTATGATTTGATCCAAATCAAGTTAAACCGACTGGGTAAGCAAAACATTTGCATAAAATCAAAAGGCATAAAGTGATTCATGCATTATAACTATGTGAACAATTTCAGCAATGCAGGGCAAAGTGACAACAGTTCTATAAAAAACCCCTCTCATTATAACATGCATGAAAAGCACCACACCATAATATTTTAGAGGCATGTAATATCAAGACTACTAGACTGCCTATTGACCTTTTAGAAGAAGGGTATCTCCTTCACATTCAAGGGGCAACCACTTAGCCTTTTCCTGAACTTTTCTGTGAATATTTCCTGAATTTCAGATATCATAAAGATTGATTTAGAGTAAACAGATTTTGCTTACGCATTGAAACCTAGTTCTGTATGTAACTGCAATTATGGGTGCCAAACCATCTCCAATTAATTTTTAACATTTAACTCATTTTTAACTGCAGCAGCACAACTAGCAATGGGTGCCAGAAAAGTAGCTAGAAACAATACCTTTACCTCTTTGAGCCTTTTGGAAGTGTTCAGCTTCTCAGTGCTCACCTTACATTTTTTTTTAAATACGTGTTTGTATGCCCACTGCTCATGCTCCTTGTACAGTGAGGAGGAGCACATGGCAAGAACAGACAAGAAAGAAGCATAGCGAAAAAAGCGAAATAAGCGAGGACCTCTTCTGTATCGTACAATGTGTGTAACATTACTATTGCGACAACATATAGACAAATTATCACGGCTATGTATCCATTGTAGAGTCATACACAGCTGCAACACCACGACTAAATTTCAACCTTGTGTTGGTTTAGTATCCCTTTATAGTGGCAAGCTAATGATATCTGCATTTGTTTGGCACATACTAAGATGCAGTGAAATGTGATATGGTAATCTCATTTAGAATGCACGTCAAGTGGCTTCATTGTATAGGTGGCCACAAGTAACTCTGGTTGCAAAGCAATATGGCAGAGCCTAAACAGACGTCACCAACCACTCCAATCTGAACTTGCCTTTGCTACTTGCCCATTATCATCCCAGCAAAAGATGAATAGTTGAATCTGCTACAGATAAGTGCTAGCTTATGCTAAGGACCAAGTATGAAGGGTGTTTTGTCATTATTGAGATCAGTTATTTGTTCAAGAACACTTGCTGTCAAACACAAATACATTGCTGTCGAAGCATCAAGACTCAAATATAAAGCAAAAAGAAGTGTCTTTTTAAAAACTACAGGCCACAAGGTAAGATAAATATTTGATATACTTGGGATGTAAGGCACGCACAAGAGGTGCTGCCATATTATACTTTTCCTTTTGTTGAAACCTGCTTGCTTTACTCACCCAACACATCTGTAAAGATGCCGTGAAAACACCAAGGAGCTGATGCAGCAAGGTCGAACACATGTCCAGGGATTCCACCATTCCTAAGCAGCCCTACAGCCTCCACAGTCCTGCAACCATTTGTAAGATAAATATAGTTCTACCCAAAGTTCTTGGTTTACAGACACACATGCAAGACACATAACCACTCTATAGGAAGTTTGCATGATAATGCGCTGGGTAGCAAAACGGATGCCAATATCAAGTATCGCAGCCTGCCGCTTCTTTTTTTCCGTTCTTAATTAATCAATCCATGGCTATTAAATGTTTCCCCAATGTGAAGTGTACTGGCAGTCCGGTGAAGAATTGCAATGTATTTAGAGCACAGTTCAATTCATAGCAAGTAAGCATGCAATAGCGTTTTGTCAGCTCTTCGAGAAAAGAGCATGAAGCTTAGCTAAAACCCATGTTTTTCATAAACACCATTCAATTTGATATAAAAGTTGTGAGCATTATGTAAAGGAACACGGATTCATGTTTAATCAATGATTTCTTATAATGTACTGATATGAATGCAACTAACTGAATATGAAACGATAAATTTTGCTCGAGAATTTAGAGCTATGAACACTATTGCACCTGCCTGCTGCATCTTGTCCAAAACAGTGGCAAGATAGGCTAGTTTGTGTAGGTGAGTAGTAATGAGCAGTGCAAAGTAACAACAAGAAACACCAGTAACAAAAGTATGGGGCAAGCACAGACTGCCAACTGTATAATTTATTACACAAAAGTTCGCCTGAATATTAGTCAGACAGTTTGTGCAAATGAAGGTCCAGTTGGGCATGAACAAGTTACGAAATCAACAATGCCTGCTTTCACTAACAGGACCCTCATTCACATAAAGTATGCAGCGATAGGCCCCTACCGAGGTACGTCACAGCATGATGTCACTGGCACACGTAAAAGGTGTGGCTGGAAAACACTCCCGCTGGTGGCTCAGCCCGGTACAGTCGTGCGGTGTTTGGGGCAAGTTTTAATTTTTCAAAGCTTACACTTCACGTTACAATGTCGACATTAGCTGTAGTATGTGTCAGCAAACATCCAGCTGTGTGGTAAACTGTGTGGTAAAATATTTGCCACGCTGTCTGTTTATCTTGAAGAAGTGAACCGACGTGGTGGCCTGTGCGAGCAACAGCGGCATAGTCTTCGAAAATGTGCACTGTTGATTGCGGCATGTAGTGTGCATTGAAAGGTATTGAGAATATCGGTTCAACTGAGAATACTGAGTGTGGTGTGTGCAGTGTCAATAACAATGTGTCTTGTTTGCGAAGACTAGCACTCATGGCAGGGACCGGTCGATGAAAAAACTTGATTCGACATTTTAGTCAAGGTAAATATGCACTTGACGTGACCATCTGCGAGTGGGTACATCTCGGTGTTTGCGCTGTGTGCAGAAAAAAATTGCAAGGTCACCGGGCTGGAAGATACCATTTGCTGAAGCTGCATGTATGAATCGCCCCGACGAGTACGCAAGCTCAATAAAAGTATAACTCGTTTTATTGAAGGCCTCATATTTCTTCATGTAATAAGCAGAGATTCTTGTTTCACATATACTCAGTACCTTTACCGCTCGATATTCATGAAGTGGCAATGCAAACAACAAGTTTGTGTGTTAGGTCCTAAGGGAGCAATGTAAATATGCAAATAAGTTGTAGGTGTCAGATGCAGCGATGTAACTGCACAAAAAATTATGTATATATTAGGCTACAGATTTAGAATCGCATACATCTCAGTGGTCTATCAGGAACGTCACAAACAACTTCCTTGCCATCCAGCCCTTGCACAGAGGGAGGGAATGGCGGGCACGGTGCTCGAAGTGACGTCACACTATTTGCAAACATAGAGAGGTTTCTTACTTAGGCAACATTTTGCACAATATATTTTTTAGATGCAAGACTGTACTCATCCACATTGATCATACTGATGTCTTTTATTGTTACTTTGTGCTGTGAGTTACTAGGCATTTAGTCACCATGATCTTTAAAAGCTAATTTCAGTGTTCTCTCTCATCTTGCTGACAACTGTGTTGTTGCATAAATTGGGCAAAAAAGCAACACAGAAAGGCTGTCACAATAAATACACCAACAAGGGTATTCTCCTGCAAACAAAAGTCGGCACTGGTCCTTTCATTACCCCTCTTCCTTCTCCCTTTGCCTTGTTTGTGCTGAAACAGCCAAACACCTGATGAGTTAGATGAGAAATATTAACGCATCAAAACTATAAGTGCTTGCATCAGCAACTACACCAATGCGTGATAACCGCACCCCTGCCACACAGCAGCGAAACATATTTTGAACATGCTGGCAGTGTATTATTTTATAAAAAGCAACTCTGGCAGATTACAAAATCTCACATTGTGCATGCAAGTTTTCTTCAAAGTCAGGCGTACAATGTAGGTGCTGGCCGGTACATTATTAGTTACAAGCAAAGGCGTCTTGCAGGTACACATGCAGATTGCCCGAACACCTCTCTCTCTCTCTACACTAGGCACACACATTATATCTTTCAACAAGCACACGCCACTGTTTAGGGGCATAATAACGCTCTACCGTGAACGCATGCTAATCAACCCACTTAGGCGGTTGGCTAGGTGAATCGAGCCAAGTTACAAATTGTATCGCCCGCAAACGTAAACAAAATGCTGCTTTGCATCAAATGGCACTGCAGACTTCGTTTAATCAACAACGTAGCAAGCGCCGTGTGCGTCTTCCTCACTACATTGCACATATGATAAAATCGATCACCATACACATGCATGTTGCCGCAGTTGTCTCGAATAGACCATATGCGAAATTGCTTTGTGCTCTGGCAACACTGTGCACTTCGACCCCGCCGCCATTTTAATGTGGGCGAGCGGTCGACGGAAACGCGTTCGCTAGTACGGCCGTACGACTTCTGAACACCCGCTTCACTGCGCTGAGCTACTGCGATGGCCACAGCAAGACGTTTCCCAGTGCCCAAACATGTGATGTGGACAAACTGTTTAGAAAACTTGCCGCATATATCGAACGACACTGTAGCGGACCTAATAAACCAGTCATCCAAGCAGCAAACAAAATCTTATGCCTTCGCCGTGGAAGCGCACACCTTGCCGTCGTCGGTTGTGACCAACGCCTGTGACACAAGGTAGGTAAGCGACGTTTTGTGTAACCTTCTGAAAGCATGCAGTGCTTTTCCTTTTGGAGCAACGTACAAATAGTGCCGCCGATGTTAACGTCGTGCGGGCGTTCTCGGCGAGGTCGGTCATGTCACTGCGTGTTTCTTTCACTACGCGTGCTCACGTGCTTGGATAACTTGTCATTATGGCTTGGCAAGAGGAGGCTATGGTTTGGCGTTTATTTTTAGCACGTCCGATCAGCAGGCGTGGTCGCGCAGGAACTTCGCAGCTCTTCCGGTGGTGCAGTGTGCATGCCTTGAAGGACATCGCTCGTACTATGAAAACAGTTTTTTGCGCAAACAAATTTCGCGTCCGCACGTATGCATTACTGGTCTAATATTAATGTGCTGCCTTTACGAGTGCGCATGCTGCTTTGTATAAAACACGACGTACGCTAATTTGTTCACTAAACATTTAGAATAAACGGGTCTACAAGGACAGCTAGAAAGAACGGAACTGATCCACGGCAAGTGTCAACGTAAGTTAACAGTGGGACTCCTTAAAAACCTGATTCATTCAGTGCATGTTGGTTTGGAGATTTTTCAGCAGCATTGGCATGTGGTTTTCCAACTCGTCAATAAAAAGCAGTGTTTTTTTATGTTCCACTAGAGGTTGTTCACATCGAAGCACTTCATGCAGGTTTTGTATTATTGCACTGTAACGTCAGCTGCGCAGGGGTTTTCCCGAATGACATAGTCATTACTTTGTGGAGAGTAGGTTGCATAACCTTGTTGCTTTGCATAAAGCTGTCATGGCAAGTGCCACGACAGCTTTATTCGTACTTGTGATATGGCACTCGGTAAAAAAATGACAAACTTGACTGTGTGCAGCTTACAAAGTTGTTTTTTTTTGTTGTTGTTGTTGCTCTTACAGTCTCGGGATTGTCTATGCACGTGCCACGTGCTACCGAAGCCAGAAGAAGAGTGGGTGGCCGTACAAAGTCAGCTTGGCTTTGAAAAGCGACAGTGGAGCAGTGGCAAATTCCACTTGTGAGTGCCCCGCTGGGGCTGGTGGTGCCTGCAGCCACATTCTTGCGGCTCTGCGCCTCCTTGTTCTGCTGAAGCAGAAGGGCTTCAAAGAGGCACCACCAGAGCTTTCATGCACCGAGTTGCCGCAGCAATGGAGGCGCCCCCGACGACAAGGCATCAGGCCTATGACCGTGCAGAACGTGGACTGGCGGAGTCCACGTGAGGGTAGCATGGGCATGCCAATGCCCGTGCGACATTTTGATGCGCGGGCTGAGGAGCAAAAGGAGCAGCAACATCTTGAAGCGATCCATAGCCTGGGAGAGGACCTCCAGAGCCTCGGGACCTTCGACTTTGCTGCCATTCTCCTTGCTGCTGGGGGGCCGTCAGTGGACACAAAGCTTGGGCCTGCGCCTGCGGGGTCTGCACTGTCATACCAGCAGGCAAAACTCCCTGCAGGCTTCACTACGTGGATGTCTCCCAGCATTTCGCAAGGGGCAGCCACCGTGACACCAGTGCCAGCTTTGACTCTGTTTAGTGACGGAGCCTCACAGCCACCCTTGCCCGGCAGATTCACGGCTGAAGAATGCAGGGTGTTGCTGTAAGTGCAGTATAGAAAAGATACTTCTCTCTGCACTGGTGGAGTGTGTACCATTGATGCTTTTAACTGATTAGGTGGACCTAGATGTAGAGCACATGCAGCCTAGAAATATAACTTATGCAGTCCTTTGTAAAAAGAGAAAACGAGAAAATTATGAATGCCCTATTTGCTTCCACCAAATGTTACAAATGCCAAGACAATGGTCCCAGTGATGATAGTGGTTAAGCAATTTTAAACTACAGGCAAACCCAGCACTAATGCTGTGCTTTATTTTATCAGTGCAGATCATTGCTTTATGTTCTACGCTTTGAAGGATGTTAAGCTGTGTGGTTATTAAACAGTCTCACTCATATGTGCTTCTACAGGCTAACATTTGCTATTTGCTAGCTTTACCACCCAATATCCGTATTTTGATTCAGTTCAATGCATCACTGTAATGTAAACCAAGACTTACACTTAATCGAACTTGGGGCCACTGTCGATTGCATGTCCTCTGATTTTGTCAAACCTGCATTATAACAATAGAGTTTTAGAACAGGGATGACCGGGCGCTAACGCTGCGGCAGCAGGTGGTGGAGCCCGACTCAGGTGCGCATTCATTCTGTGGTGCAAACACCGATGCCTCGGTTGGGGTGTGTGCCACTCTCAAGCCCAAATCTCTAGCTACTTTTGCGAGGACGACAAAGACCCCGTTGTTTTTTTTTTTCTGTGCGCGGTCACCATCCACTGCATATGCCATTTTAAACATGAGGGGACACACCTGTGGACTTCTTTTTATTGTATTGCGCTTTGAAAACATTTGCAGCCTCATGAGCTTCTATATCCAAATGCAAAAAATATATGGAACCCTAGCTATCCAAGCTTTGCTTAAAAAATTGGGAACTGTGCTCCTCTCTTGCCTGTTCTTATTAAAAAGCACAATTTCATTGCTGCTGCTGTTCTGCCATTCATGCCATTGACTCTCCTAAAAGTGGCTCCTAAATCTGTCTTTTGATGACTGGCTATTAATCTTAGTGCAGCACGGTACCGAAAACAAACATTGGCATATCAGCTAGGCTGCAGGAAAGCTGATTGGGTCTTGCTAGTAATCAAAGTACAGTGTATGCAAGCTCTGAGCCGTTAAAAGTTTCTAGCGCTTTCTCATGCTATATTTACTTCCACATTGTGCAGGAGATCCAGCTGTCACAAGAAGAAGCTCGGGACCTCGAGCTGAACTCAAGGCAGCAGCGGCTCAGTGAACGCTGGCGACAGGCACGGGCCAATCGACTGACAGCGTCAACTTTCGGCCGCGTCGTCAGGTGGCAGGCATGGACGGAGAAGGGCCTCCGTAACCTCATTGAGCTGAAGGACCTCACGCACGTCCGTCCGGTGCAATATGGCATAAGGAATGAGAACATGGCCAAAGATAGGTATATAGCTGTCATGAACAGCTACGGGCACAATGTGTCAGTGCAGCATTGCGGCCTTGTGGTAGACCCTGTGTGCCCTTGGTTGGGTGCAACACCAGACGGACTCGTGTACGACCCGGAAGAACTTTCATATGGTGTGTTGGAGGTCAAGTGCCCCCATTCTCTGAAAGACTCTGAGCCAGAGGAAGCGAAGAAAAGAAAGTTTTCCTTGGTGTTCGGGGAAAATGGTGAACCGCAGCTGGACAGAGACCATGAGTATTATGCTCAGGTGCTTAGGCAGATGGCCCTCACTGGCTGCTTGTGGGGCGATTTTGTCGTGTGTTCGGAAAAGTGGATTGGCATTGAGCGCATTTGGTTCGACAGGAACGAGTGGGAGGATATGCGCAAAAAGCTTGATGCCTTCTTCTTTGAGCAAATGCTGCCCCATCTTGCCAGGCGGTAATCAGTGAAGCTTCCAGATTTCGGCTGATTAGTGCGCCAAAGCTACACCTAACCTATGAGGCGTGCACAATACCTGCACACCCTAGCCAAGAGGTAACTCGGTGCTACCTTCGTGCCAGAGGATTTTTCAATACTAAAAAAATAACGCTCCGAGCTTTACTTGCCATTTGTGCATCTGGGCAATACTGTGCCCTGTAATGGATGGTTGCAAATTGTCTTGGCTGCCTGGGCATCTTAACGTGCACCAAAATCTCAACGCAGAGAAGGCAACACAACATAATACCTTGAGACAAAAAATTTTCCTTTTGCGGACATGTGGAAATAAAAACATTGGCTGCTTTATTGTGAACCAAACATACACAGGCTGATTTCGTGCAAGAATTTTTTCAGATTCACTTTTTTCACTAGACTTCACATTGCCACAGCACAAGTTGTGGAGAGCACAATAAGGAAATGAAAAATCTCATGCATCATATTTTGGGTTAAGATAAAAGATTGCATGCCATACCTATTATTATTAGACTCCCATCCAAGGTTTTTTAAGCAGTGTTTAATGAATCTTAGTACATACTTGCAGCATCCAGTTGCTTGTATTCATACAGAACTTAGTGAGCTCTTAAAAGTTTTGGATACGTCTAAGAGAATATAGATATTGTACGTGAGCTCACACTCGCTCGATTTAACCTTGAATAACTTAAAATCTCGCCGATGAAAGTTCAGAAAAACACCATTTTTCAGGCATAGTGATGCTTTGTAACGCATCAGTTTGAGTGATATTGCAGGAAGAGACACAAACACAACGTAGCAGTTTTCTTAACCACATGCTACAGAGTCACAAGGGACATGTACTTTTGTGTTCCTGCACTTTTTTTTTAAAATAGAGAAATACTCCACACGCAGAGAATGCACCTTTTAAGACATTCAAGGTGGACAGCTCCACATGTTTTAACATGTGATACACAGCGATACACAGAAGTGCTACGGCCTCAAAAAAGCAAAAAAGGCAACGAAACATGCCTAAAGGGGGGGGGGGGAGAAAAGCTATGATTGTGGGCCACATTGCAATGCTGCGAATTAAATTCTTATCTCATCCAAATAAGTTATAATGTACACGCTAGCACCACTCAATCTCTTTGTGAGCATTTTTTTGGACTAGATTACTTAAAATTTAGTCTGTGGTAACCGAAAGCATGTCATGACTGGACACAACCACATCTTCTGCCATTGAGCTGCACATGGACAAAACAAAACCAGTTTATTGTCAATCTTTGCAAGATTTGTTACAATGAGAGTCAACTTGAGGTAGGTTAACAAACACAACACAGTATATGAACAATAAGGAAGGATTACAAATGAGCGAAGAAATAATAATAGAGCTTGACAAAGTACTGCTGTGAAACCAGGTTCGGGAGCCTTTTGGTAGCGTGAATGGTGTCCGGAGATGACCAGGAAAAAAAAATTGCACAAGTATTTACACGGTGAGTACAAGTTTGGTGGTTACGTCTTTGAACGAATCACACAGTGAGCAACAACTTAACAGCGCACAACATTGCCTTCTTGCTCAAGGCTTTTTGTTCGCGCACGTGATACCCCTGAGTGCTCAAGTCACACAGCTGCAGATTACCAGTTTCACGGTCCGTGCTGTCATCTCCCTTTTGATCCTGCAGTCATCCTCCATTTGTGGGCTCGTTTCCTGGCCGGAGCAGCCGCTTTTCGGACTGAGGCGGAAAGTGAAATTGCCTGCGTGTTTGAGATTTCAGTGCACGTTAAAGACCCCCAGGTGATCAGAATTACTCCGGAGCCCTCCACTAAGGCGGGCTTCATCGCCTGTGTAGCGTCGGCACGTTACACCTCACAACCAGTCAATCATCAGTCGTCGGTGCATTAAAACGTGCCAAGTGCTGTGTGTTCTTTTAGATGCGGAGCGTAACTGCGAATGCATCTTAGGCTTGGGCTCTGTCCCTCCATAGTCCGTCGTCCGCACGCCACCTGCGCATGCGCCCAGGAAGACGCCGGCAACACTGTCGCTCCAGGAGCCATCTCATGGTCGGGGCTCGTGCCGGCCCAAGAGGACACCAGCAACACTGTCGCTTCAGAGCTTTTAAAGTGGAAGCGGGCTCGTCTCGTGAAAGCAAGTGCTTTCACGAGACGAGCCCGCTTCCACTTTAAAAAACTCTTGCACAAAAAAAAACTCTTCCACAAAAAAAAAACTCTTGCACTTCATTGGTGCATTGCAAAAATATATACTTTGTGATAAGTCGCAAAGTGCTGTTCAGATGGAGCCCCGTTACGCTCCGCATCCTTCGCAGGAATCCCCTCGTGGGAAAGGGCGTAATTTTTGAGCTTGCCGCATCTAAGGCTCTTGTTGCGGTTTGCCACTTGACTGTTGCATGAGAGAAGACTGGAAGTTGCTCAGGATTGCCGTCACAGTCCAAATTTGGTTAATCAGTGGAGCCAAGGTTAACGGTATGGGTCTATCAAAAATGTGGAATGCCTTTATCCGCTGTATCCGCCGCTCCACGTGTATCCGCAAAGCAGCAATCTCCTTTGTAGATTTCACTTCCTCAGGTGAGAATGTGCCACCCTTCAGGAACGGCGGCAGGTTCAATTTCACTCCATTCTTTTCCAAGAGATCTTCGACGAAAGCCCTTATCTGCCATAACAGCATCTTCGTCGTCAAACTTCAAGTCTAAAAAACCACTCCTAATCACACACTCTCTGTCTGAGCTGGATCCTGTGAAAAGCTCTGACACAAAGGCGACAAGGCCATTAGGCAGGACGCCGATGAGTCCCTTGAGTGTGTTGCTCGACTTGTATGGGGAGTACGTTGTAGACTGTAGGGACAAGGATGATGGCACCTCGCACTGTATTTCCGTGGCGTCCAGGATTACTCGAGTCGATGAATACTTTTCCTTAAACTCGGGTGGCATTGTAGCATCTACAATTCTTCTAGGAGCCCACAGAGGTAACAGGCCTTGTTTGGCATACAGGAAGTTAATCCACGATGTGCATATTCGGGACACAGTTGACTGGGCAATACAGAACCTGTGAGCCAAATCATCTTCAAACAGGCCCAGGCGCAGTCGGACTAGCACCAAAAACAGCTCATTTTCCGTGCTTAGTTTTCTCTTCCGCCCTCGCGATGATCTGGGTTCACTGCTTTCTGTACGTTCTGAACGTAGAACGTTGCACCCATCATCACCGGGGTTCAAGTAGACCAGAAGTTTCTTGAAATGGTTGTAGCTTGGCAGCCCAGTGTAAAATAGCATGTCTTCGTCACAGTCCTTGAACCGTTCCACTGTGAAGGGAGCCGTTCGTTCTCTTTCAGCAGCAAGTTGGCAACTCAAGGACGCCTTTTCGAAGCCCAGTTGCCCGATGATTCCTTTTGCAGCAACAAGCTGCTCCTTGATTTGGCAAAGCTCGTCTCGGAGCCGCGCGATTTCGTTGTTTTTCTGTTTTATCGTTTCGGCCAAACGTGCATTTTCACCTTCAAGTGAGCTGTTGAGCCTAGTGGGTTCCTCTAGACCTACCGGTGCTGCCTTCACTTCATCTGGGCTATGCATAAGCTCGTCGCCTAGCACTCCTGGGCCTAGAACCGGGTTTTGGCTTCTTACTTGTGGTGAAGCACGTGGCTTTGGGGGCTTCCGTTCTTTCTTTTCCTTGGAAAAAGCAAAAACTGACGGAACTGCCGAGTCCCGAAGGAGGCTGCGGCCACTCACAACGCTAGGTATAAAGTACGATGACCTAAAATGCTTCGAGCAGACCTTCGTTGTTTTGCCGACTTGAAATTCCGGGCCTTCATCCCTCTTGATCGCAACAATCCACTTCTTGTATATCATTGCATCTTTCGGAAAGCGGTGGAAGGATACCTACAAGATATAAGCAAACAAACATTCAGTGCGACGTCATGAGCTAGGTTTCTCTTAGCTGTTTGATTGTTGTTTACAAACACAGGCACTATCACAAATTCATCTCACAAAGAATAGAGATCACACTAATACGTGCATTGCAGGACTAATGATGCACTTGTAATGTGACCCACCCCCCTCAGTTTTTTCTGCGCACACTCCCCTTTTCTAGCAGCCTTTCCTAGATATGGCCCTTCACAGCAAGCCTTAAGAGGCTTTAGTCACTTGCGGACACTAGGGGGAATTTAAATCAGTTATTTTTTATCTCCAGGTAGCTTCAAAGGTTTCTATGATCTGCGAGTCTAAGGCAGCCAAAAGGCAGAATCCCATACAACTAAGTTATGGCTGCCTCCACAGCTGTATGTTTGATAATGCAACATGAAACATTTTTCAGGTGAGGTGAGTTGCAACACAACCAAACAGCTGCAACACAACTAAGCCGAAGAGACTAAAATGCAGAGAATGAATCCCGTCTCACGAATAAATGGAACTGCCGCGCTCTGAACTCATGCAGAACGTCATTCAGTCAAGCCCTGGCGATACTCATGGTGCCAGTTTTCCAAACCTACGGCAGCGCGCCCGCTATCTTTTCAATTTTATTTCGTTGGTAAAGGAATATCGGTGAGAGAAGACCGAATGGAAAAGTTGCGTCTGCGCACGTTGGGGGAACTGAAGTTAAGCGCCTGAGCAGATACTTTTCTGTTCGAAAGTGGGCATAGCCCTCATCTTCCGAATGACAGTTTTATTGCTGCGCGGTGACCGTACTTGGGGACACAACGGAGTCTGAACGCGGACAAGCAACCGAGTTGCCTTTCTAGGATGCGTGTACGGCATGTTACTCGGAGTAGCGGAAGCACTACACGTCTCTGTGCGCAATCACCTTCAAAAATAACATTTATACGTCGTCTACCTACATGGTGTAATCTCATCACAAAACAGCCCGTCCTAACAATTCGGTTCTATCACACTAGTTACCCCAACAGCGGCGGCGCACTCTCCACTCGACTGCAGAGAATCACCGGGGCTCTTCGATTTACCATCTCGGACTCGCCGCGGGTAGTCCGAGGATTCCCCGAAGCCATAGGGAAATTCGAATGCCGGACAGCTTCTCGGCGAGTCCGAGACGATAAATCGAAGAGCACCACTGTCGTGGAGAGGGCTGACGTAGTGAAAACACCTAGCCGCAAAGCTGACAAACCTATAAAAACACGGCCTGTCTGAGTAACACAGAAAAATGGTTAGTCCTGCATTGCTCTCGTGCAGCCCGTGCACCGCGGAGATTCATGCAACCTAGAATGTGCCCATAAAGCTTCTGCACGCCATACCCTGTTTTGCATTTAAATGATCGTTGCAAAAACGTAATTCATGCCACATACCTTTCTCCCATCGCTGTCTGTGACTCCGCGCTGCTTGCACAGCGGTACACAGCAGTGTACTGGCATTTCGCCAGCAAAAAAAAATCTGACTGCGACAGTCGAAGCGCGTACGTTCCGTGGTACGCTCGCATGCGGGTCGCCCGTGCGTAGTGGTCGAGCCTCGCGAGCATCAAAATGGCGGATAGGGTACCTGCTGCGTTCACTAGATGGCGCTGTTAATTTCGCATATTGCCTATTAGCTCCAGTAAGGCCGCGCCGCTGCGCCATGGCTCTGCTGGCGTTAGCGTTGTCAAAGCGAATCGGCAACCGCCCTCGCAAAGGCGCGTAAGGTTGCCGTTTCACGACGCCTCGTTCGAGTACAGCAACACACACTTGCACTGAGTGGCATACTTGGTCTACATAAAAAAAGTGTCCCCCTTACCTTTAGTTTCTTTCACACTGTCCTGAGGGAAGCGACCACAGGCGTCAGTCGTCACCTCGGAGTCCTTCGAGCGCCCGCCCAACCCACCGATTCCTTGGACGACTCGCACTTGATCCGCACTCGGACAACCGCGGCAATAGGACGCAATCTTAGCACATCACACGAACGAGGAACGGCGCTTCCTTGCGTAAATTTAACATTTCGTGCTCTCGTGTGTAGCAGCGTGAACACATGAGACACGCACCGAAACGGCATGCCCACTGAAACAAAGAAGACAAACAACATGTGGCTTTAGCTGTGAATGGATTTTACTTGGATATCTGTGTGAGAAAAATAAAAAAAAACATCTGTCGCTGCTATAAACTGAAAAAAATGTATGTTATCTGGCAAAATAACTTTAAAAGTGATAAACGGTTATTCAAAAAACAAGTTACAACTTATGAATATTTTCGCAGGTCTTTGTTTTGTTTTTTGTTCTAGCAGACGACAGCCTCCTACTGCTTCTACGACAGACGTAGTGCGGTTTCACGTTCGGTGCGTGCCGCAGACGCAAAGCTCTACAGTAGTGATATCAGAGTTATCAATTCTCAATGAATCATAGGATGGCTACAAAGCAGTAACATTGTGCAGTAACATTGTGCATAGTGCAGTACGCAATCTTTCAAGGTATGACATTTCTTTGCTCTGAAGCAAATCGAAGCAAGCCGGCCGGCGCAATCAGCTGATGTCGCCGCTACGCGAGGCATGGTCGTGCGCAATAGCGTCGCGCCCCGCGCTCGATTTGCCATCAAGCGATAGAGCTACTAAGTGGAATACAGCTAGATGGAGGTATTATTGGCATATCACTCTAATTCCCTATGATGGCCGACTCAATCGCAAGAAAGCCCCGGGAAACAACCTTGAACTGCTCAAGCTTGTGTGTGGGTGTAAAAATACTTGTTTTCATCCGCGGCGGGGCAGCAATCTATAGTTGAAAGACATGCAAAAAGCATGTGACGTATATACAATCCCAAAACATATGCACACAACAGTAGATACGATCGCATATCGCACATAAATATGCCAACACATAGCGTGTAAAAAGCAAATTTATATACGTAACTTAAACTCACGTGCTATCTTCAGCGCGAATAGCTTAGCAAGCTAACGCACTCAGTTCACGTACGCGAGCACAACTAAGTGGCGCAGGTTCAAGTCCCGCCAAGTTTCATTTTTTTGTTTTTTTCCAACGTTTTTATTGTACTGCTATCTTTTCTAATGCCTTAGGTTCTAAAACAAAATAAAAGCAATATTGCGTTCAAGTACGTATATGGGACTGTGTTTTTTGCGCAACAGTTATTAGTATTTTTATTTTCAATATTAATTTTTTTAATTATTTCATAATATAAAAAAATTAAGGACTAAGGGGAACAATGGGTCTGCTTCATTGTGCAGGGACTCGAGAAGTGAGAAAACTCCAACCAAAAAATTTATTTGAGAAAAAATGGAGCATTTGACAGCCCGACCAGTTTCTTCAAGGGTAGGCCCTAGGTATGCGCGAGACTTGCTATATGAGTCATCTCAAGCGGCGGCAGTTTAGGGAAGGCAATATCACCGAGAAGCAGTTCCAAAATATATTTTGGTTGATGTTTTTTGATTCCTCCAAAATAAGGGCTGCACAATTGTGATCGAGCCAAACCAAGAATTGCGGGCACGAAGTCATCAGACAGAAAATTAATAATGTTGATTGTTTGAAAAATTGTCCTTAATAAAAGGAAGAGTTATGGAGTGCTACGTAGCTTACCTCGCAGTAGGAATTTTATATATACATATAGATAGTTTAAAATGGACAATGTTGCACACACAGACATTGGTTAAATTTATTTGCAGCACAGTTGAAGCATCTATGTAGAAATGAAGCATCAAGAGAAGCTCGTGCGTCCTCACTTTATTGCGCTTTACATAGCTTGTATGCGTCCATGCAGCCATGATATGATATATTTTAAAGCATTTGTTCTTCTTATTCATTCTAAAGCATAATCTTCTTATTCATTAAAGCTGGCCCATAAGTTGTGTCTTATGTAGCACTACAATTGAAGCGTAATCTGCATGGTGGTCTGAAACAATGCTTTTGAAAATCTCAAAACGACCCAGCATCCGTGCATCAGTGATAAGCACCATTATGTGTTTGTACATATCAGTTGTGCTCTCATACTTAATTATTTTTCTGACCACTCCCTCTGCCCCTACCTCGTTTCTGTCGTGAAGCTGTGGCAAGTTGTGTATAGCTGTATTTATATTGTAGGAGCACATACTATCAATAAAATATTATTTTTAGGCTACATGCAATTAGTTTTCACGTATTTTCATTTCTTTTGTCTGTGCTCAGGAGAGCTAAGCTCATGGTCGATATTTCAAAATGACATTTCTCTTTGCCAATGTTAATGAGAACAGTTTCATTAATATTGACAAGTTCATTCACATTGAATTTAGTTCTCATTATTATTGTTTCTACCAAAAAACGAGCCCTTGAAGTTATGCTTTTTTGCTTGATTTGTTTTCGTGTGACAGCATGCAAGTAAAATGACAGTTATTGTCATCCCTTGTGAATGACACATTTTCCGTGTGACAGACTTTAGCACCTGGTCATCTGCAGAAGTTGTATTTATTCTGGAAAAGGGCGAACAGCAGTGACTGACAACACAGACTAGCCTGCGTTATTCTTTTGTACTATATATGTCACTGTGCATTCATTTATAACTTTATAGAGCTCGGATTTCCTGCTTAAAATGTGACAACAACTGTAGAGTTTCCACATTTTTGCAACAATCCACATGCCTTTCATACACTATTGCACATTTTCGTAAGCACCTTACACAATCTGTATATTTTCGTAAGACCTTACATTCTGCATTTTCCTTATGAAAGCTTCTGTACACTCCATACACTTTCCTTATCCTTCCATATCTTCCATCATGAACTCTCCGTATGCTCCATAAGTTTCCTTATCTTTCCTTATCCTTCCATATACTCCATAAAAAGCCTTCCATATATGTCATACAATTTCCTTATCTTTCCGTATACTCCATAAAAAGCTTTCCGTATACGCCATACAATTTCCTTATCCTTCCTTATACTCCATAAGAAGCGTTCCGTAAATGCCATACAACTTCCGTATATTTCCATAAAACTCCATATTTTTTCCGTATGTAGCATAAGGAAATGTTACGGAGTCCATATATTTTCCGTAAGATTTCATACGGAACGTTTCAGTAGAGAACGGCAAGAGGTGTGGCCTTTTTGTCATGAAAGCCATACTTGAATGATGATATCCTTTCGAGATCCTGTTTACGGATCACTCGGTCACCAACTAAGCTACCCAGAACATGTCGAATGACACACTCCATACCACCTTCGAGTATGTCATGCATGGCATCGGGAGGAAGTTGTTCTGTGATGTCAAAGTTCTCTAGAGTTTGCAGTGGTGAAGCACTTGCGATGCCGTATATGGGCCCATTCACAGTTGGGTCAAGTGCAAATGCTTCTAGATGGCTCTTGTATGTTTCACTTGTTCTTTCGACGCAGTCATCCAATCTGTGCAGCATTCGCAGTTGTTTGTGCGATGCTAAGCAGTAACGGCAGACTCTGCCTCTGCTAAAGCTGCACTGAAGGCCTGCTAAGCGGTGCATTGAAAGGTTGTCTCCAATGAAAGCCAAGATTGCAACATTAAAGTGCAGATTCCCAGAATGCACTCCATTTTGTTGTATCAAATTTAAGTCTTGCAAGAGTGGCTGCAGCACCTTTTCCATGCCATGTCGTAACACGACGCGGTATTCTACAACCAGAAGCAGGTGAATTGAGCAGAGTTTTGAGCAGTGTCGGGGATGCAGATTCAAAACAGAGAAGTAGACAGATAAAATTTTGTGCCGTCCAGCTGCAGCACCAAGTGGATTTACAAGCTTCAGTTCATCAGTATACAACAGCAGAAATATCATGTTGTTGCTGCTGTCGCGAGTAAGGTGGTCGTACCTGCTGAATGCATCACCATCGGTGAAGTCGCACAACAGTTCTTGAGGCTTCGAAGTAGGCTGTGAAATGCATTCCAACAAGTCTTCAGATTTCAGGAAGTTCACAACGAGCTTTGAGATAGGAACGTAGCATTCGATGTCTCTGTAATTGGCAGTCTGCAGTGAAACTTGATTAACCTTGGTGTAATTAAAGTGTTCCGATATATACTTTTTCCTCATGTGGGTGCTTTCCAAATCAGAAAACATGTTGCTCATTATATCAGTAGCATGCAGCTGACGCACCACATTTATTGCTGTGCCTGGTACCACACTTCCTTCCATAAGGAGCTTCACTGTCCTTTGCATCAAACCATCAATGACATCTTTTATCAGAGATTTCACGATGCAAAAAATTTTTCAGTGGTGCTGGATGCCAGTTTTAGTTTTTCAGTTATTTTGACATAGAACATTGCCAGCTGTTTCTTGATTTTGGTGATGAAAGAAATGTTTGAGGCAGCCTCACGAGTGTGTGCCTCTGACAAGTTTGTAACAATGAGAATAGAAATATCTTCAGCTTGTTCGCTTGAGTCGCAGTCAGGTGCTAGTTCGTTGACTATAATGCCAGCAGCATTTCTGTGCACTCAATACACGTGTTTCTTGTAGGCGAAGTAACGCCGAAATGATGCCGCACAGCCGTCTATTCCACACAACACGTGAAAATCTGGCTCGATGCTGTGGACTCTCATGTGGTTAACGACCCGTTTGATGGAAGTTCCCCAGAATGTGCACCTTGGGCACGGCGTGACTGGCATTGTGATTTCTTTTTTCTGCACAACTTGGATCACGCTGCAAATCGCATATAGTTACAGTGCACTCAGGATCAATCCAGCTCTTCGGTGATGATGATATGTGGGGTTTAACGTCCCAAAACCACCATATGATTATGAGAGACGCCGAAGTGGAGGGCTCCGGAAATTTTGACCACCTGGGGTTCTTTAACGTGCACCCAAATCTGAGCACACGGGCCTACAACATTTCCGCCTCCAACGGAAATGCAGCCGCAGCAGCCGGGATTTGAACCCGCGACCTGCGGGTCAGCAGCCGAGTACCTTAGCCACTAGACCACCACGGCGGGGCGACCCAGCTCTTCGGGTATAGCTCGCTATATACATACATTTTGAGTAGCAGAGCAGTTCACGTGTGCTGATGACGCGAACGGCACACAAACCAGCCGAAATAACAGCACAAATCTGTTACCGGCGCGCAGAAACTCGCAACAGTAACCACAAAATTGCACTCGCCCTCGACGTACAGCAAGTCGATATGTTTTTCTGCTGTTGTCGTGATGACGTGCATACACTTTTATTTCCTCGTGATCGATGACAGTCGAGTGTATTCGTGCCAGCAAGCTGACGCAATCGTTGAGCGAAGATGGGTGCAGTAACGGCAACAACTAAGGTGGCTGTGACAGCCGATTTGCTGGAACAAGCGCGTCACTCATGACAGTCAGCTGACCACATACTACTGCTCCGGCTGCAGTTTCGGATTGCCACAATCAATGAAGTATGTGTGTCATATGTTCCACTTGCGGCGCACGGGCAGCAAAGCGATCGACGTCCCACACTGAAAACAGGGACAGCACACACAGCTACAGATGTACCAGCTCCAAACTGTGAACGAAACACAGGCACACAATAGTAATCGTGAAACTCTCGACGCGCAGCAAGTTGGTATGTTTGTTTGTTGTTATCGTGATGTCAGTTTCACTTTCTCGTGATCGATGACCACTGAACTGACTGAATCGTTGACCGGAGATTTGCACAGTGACGGAAGCTATTAAGGCGGCAGTAACCGTTAATTTGTCGAAAAAAATGAATCCCTAATGGCAGTCAGCTGATCGACGTTGCTTTACAGCTGATCGCGTATGGCTGTTTCGGTTGCAGTTTCGCATTCCTGCTATTGCTGCCATTGCCGCAATGAGCTCGTAAATAATGCACTGCAGCGAAAAAAAAATAAAAACTGCGTTACAGTTATAAATATACAAGGACCAAAACATTTCTCTGGATTTTACAAATTTCCTGACTTAACAAATAATATTGAGAACTAATATTGTGTCTAATTGTGTCTAATAAAAAATATGAGCCCTTAAATTTCTGCTTTTCTAGTTAATTCAATAATAAAAGCACGGTCAGCACTTCCACGTCTAGTTTTAGGTGTAAGTTAACATAATCAATTGAATAATATTAATTTTTAATTATTTCTTGTATAGCATTGTTATTCATACAAACATGAAAATAAGCCAGTATTATTTTTCAAAGTGGTAACTCTTCAGCGTGCAATCACCTGCTCCACTACTTCTCCCAATATATAAAAAAATGGTTTCGGTACAGGATTGTTTTTTCAGACCTTAACACCAAGGAGAATCGCATTACTAGCTGCCTTCCATTGCCTTAATTGCGCAAAATCATCAATGTGCTCCCAGTCTTGTACGGTAATCTTACAGTCCATTAGTTTCTCTCACTGAAATCTCATTAGCTTAGCAAAATCTGTGCAACACTCTGGTAAGGTATTATTGCCCGATCAGATATAGTTTTAGCTGTACGCGTGGGCATGCGCCCAGGGGGAGGGGGCGGTTCAGAAGGGGGTGGGGTGCCCACTCCCTTGTCACGCAAAAGGGGGGATGCAAAAGTCAACACCATATGTTTATGTAGTAGGGTAGTAGGGACGGGGGCGCTGCGACTCAGTGGGGGGTGCAAAGTCAGCCTCATACATTGACATAATAGGGGGAGGGACGCTGCGACGAACCTTCGCCCCCGTTCTCCATGAATGAAAAGCTTACGCTCGCCTATAGCTGTGCGTCTATTTGTTCTTACAGGTGTGCCCTTCATTTCTAGGTGACACAATTTTGCGATTACTTTCGCAACTTTCTCAATTAACAATGACGAAGCACAGTCGAAGTAGCACAGTACCGCTTTCTAAGCACCTTCTGCGCGCCGCAAGTCGTTCGATAAATGATCGGCACTGCTGGCGGATGATATTACATCGCTTTTTATGCCTAGCCAGCGCTCTGAATCGATCTGCAACACTCGACGTAGCGAGTTGCGGGCGACTATTTGCAGCTTGGATTCACGCGAGGTACGTGGGAGTGAAACATTTTCACTCACGATAACGACCTGACGCATTGCGGCCAAATAAAATCATGAATGTACGCATATAGATGCTTTTAGTGTAACGCTTTGATGTGTGCTCATGTCGTTAGTGCTGTGCATATTTCAAAGTACGCACATTAACTCGATCCACTAGATAGTTTATCGTCAAATAAAGCGCTCACCCATCGGTTGCGTGAACATGATGTAACAGCTCCGTAATTACACCATGTAGTAGAAATCAATTTTTAATTAAAAAGTATGTGCCGCTTGCAGAATAATGGCAGAAGTGATATCAACTTACCCTTAACATATTCATTAAACAAGAATAATAGACACAAAACATGCGCCCCACCGGCACCTTTATGGCAGTCGTAATTCCTGCCTATATAAACCGGAACGCTTTGAGTACTGGTATAGCGCGTTGGTGACTGTTCTTGGCTGTTCGATGTACTTATGTTGTATTCGTGTGCTATGTTGTATTATCGTGTTTAATAATATGTATTAACGTGTATGCTACTTCTATTGAGTGTTGAATTTTGTGTATTCACATATATAAAACTATCTCTGAGTGTAAAAGATTGTGTGGCACATATATACAACAGGTTAAGCAAACTGCTGTCAACATTAAAAGACGCGAAATAGCACTCAACTTTGTTTTGTAATCTTTGTTAAATAATTCATTCTCTGTAAAACCTTATTCCTTTTTTTTGCATCGTGAATTTTTTTAGTATCAATATTTTCCTCTAGGTGGCACGAGTTACCATTTTCCTTCATGTCTGTGGTGGTGATGTTATACTGTGAAACATCCATCTAGTGAATTACTCCTTTAAGTAATGTAACTTTTCTCCAGGTGGCGCTAGCTACTTTCTACTTCAAGAGTATAGTGCTATCAGAGATCCACATCGTATACATAACGACGTACATTTATCTATGTAGTCACCCATGCATGCGCTGGTGCATTTCTGCTGCAATAAGTTATTCACATGGAGCGTACACGTTTAGAGAAAATTGTGTCTGCGAAAGCAGCGATGATATCCTGTGCGACCGTGTGTATGTGAAGTGCAAATTTGCGAAGGATTATGAGCCGCATGAATGAAGGTGAGCTGAAACGCGAAAGTGGGACCGTTCTTCTCGACAACTCGTTGTCGACAAAAGTTGTCATCGTCAATTGCCCTCGTAAACACGCGCACAACGCCGCTACACTGGCTGTTGCTTTGAGAAATAAAGACAGCCTTACGTTTACTTGTTGTGTGACAATCGTTTTGCAGTATTTCCGGTATTCTTGTGACTGCATGCCGTGTAAATGCACGGGCGAGTGAAATGCGCGATCAGCGTTGTTGTTACGCGTGGTTCTTGTCACCACGGGTCTGGCCGCTTCGTCTTATTTTCGATATAATTTCATATAACGCTGAACGGTATCGTTTTTACGTTGCCCAGTCGTGCATGCTGTTTATTTGTCGAGATTCGATGTCGTTGATAGGCCTAAATATAGCGCTCGCTTCACTGGCTTGGCGTCCGCCATGTTGATTTTGACGATGGAGGAACACGTTTCTCCGTGGCGGATAGAGCAATTTTGCTCCATCTGAAGACGAACATTGGGGACATTGCCGTTTCTCCCTAAATGGAGAGTACGTCACTCCATTTTTTTAAGAGTGCACGCGGCCTTTTTCAGCGCGCGCGAGAGATCGTCTTTTGACCTCCCATGATATAACAAATCAGTACCGCCTACAGCGCACTATATACCCCCCTTACATCATGGAGCTTCGCGCTACCATGAAATACTATGACGCCAGTTACAAACCCGTACGTTTCCTACCCCATGTTTTTGCCATCTTATACACCCTGCGATATACCCCTCCCCTTTGTGCATTTTCTGTCAACAAAGAGCTAACCTAGACCATATCATGTGGTGGTGTGCTCGAAACCCACCACCTAATTCTCTACACATTAATGGTAAGGAGCAGTGGGAGGCTGCTATGTGCAGCTCATCGCCCGAGGTCCAGGACCAGATCTTGGATTGGGCCAAGAGGGTAGCGGAGACCTAAGGTGGGTAGGCTCCTCTGACACTCCACCACCGCACTTTTCCCTCTTGAGATAAATGAGTTTTTTTCCTCCTCCTCCACAGTGGTCGTCTGCTCAATGCGCTGACCGCGGGGACATGAACGCTTGTGAAATGCTGGCACATTTGCCCCCCATCTCGTAGCATTTCACGGCAAAAATATGAAAAAAACGCGCACATTTTTACTGGGTCTCATTATTTATTTCAAGTTTTATTAATCTCATAAAGCAACAACAACATAAAGTGCGCTTGTTGTGTTAAATTTTTGCCATGTCACGTGTTATACTGTTGACAACGTGAGAGCAGACTCGTCTACGCAGAGGACCAACGTCACTGCATTGCCGTGTAAGTAGAGCCATTCCTACGCCCACGTCATACCCTCATTCTCTACGCGTGCGGCGGCACAGGGGAGGGGGAGCAGCTTTCATCTTGAAATTTGACCCATTTCCGCGGCGCGTAGCGTTGTAAATTTGGCAGACGTGATCACGAACGCCTCGTCTACGCATTCCGCTTGTCCGCTCAAAATTGTAAAACCTGGTGAGTGGCCCTTTAAGGAAAAAGTAGGTTCCATGGCCGACTCTGGCCTACTCCCCCACAAAGCTAAAGAACTCTGGAGAGAGTACCACAGTTTGTCCTCTCTAGCAGTACTTTCTGTACTACTGTGAGTGGCTTCTATTTTTGTTGGCCTTCTATTTCCACAAAGACAATATTTTTTGGTACGGCAGATCATCGTTATATCAACGAGCATCTGACTCATATTGGTCTGTTCTTGTTTAAGGCAGCTGTTCCTCCCTTCAAGACCAAGGCGACTCAACTAAACGCTGACTCCGATGACATTCACTATTCATAGATATTTCATACGCTATGATAATGGGATATTTATAAAGTTGCTGAGTGAAAAATAACAAGGTAAAAAGGACTCAGTTCAAAGCTAAATTTGGAGTAAATTTATTCGTTTTACTGCAATTCGAGGTAAAAAGATTCATGCCTACTTTATTCTATGGGTTAGATACGGTGTGTCATGGTCTATGGGCATTCATCCATGACTATCCTCCGTTGATGCGTTGGCTGTCTCATAGCTTCAAAATAGAGCAAGAACATAGTTTTGAGTTATTGTTGTGCAATCTATCTATTGCCGTTGACTTCAAGTGGCTTGTACTTAGTCTGGCAAAACACAAAGGAGAATACACATTTATACATTACATACACACCTTTCCGACCGGTTAGCCTCAAGATTGTAGTAGTTAGGAAGCTGGAGACGTGGCGCTATAAAGTTAGTGTGAAATTACAATGGCTTACACTGTCGTTTTTCTACAACAGGAATTGGGTCGCTCAGTGCACTTAGTAATAATGGTGGCACACTTAATTTCAGAAAATAAACGAGCGTACTACATGCGTGTGACGCACCTGTTTTATGAGTGCGGAGAACAGCACGCGAAGCACTACATTGATTTTCTGTTTCACAGTTTGTAGTATGTTGCTATAATAATGACAACGAAAAAAATAAATTTGAAAACTCTAACTTCTTTGTTGTACAAGGTCGTCCATTCATATGATGAACATGGCTCATTTAGGCCGCGCTCCGTGACACACCATTTCAACAGATGTGGCTGCCGATTGGAGCGATGTCACGCAGGTGGAACTTAAAACGGGTGATTTTGCATTACTGCTACAGCGATGAAATCACACGGAAAGCGCCACTGCTGCGTTGCCCTTGCAGAAAAAGAGTAGCATTCCTGTGCACTTACACCACTCAATTTTACTGAGCCACTACGGTGGGTGCACTGGTGTTACTTGCAGTGCTGATACCTTGAGTCTCATTCACTCTAGCAGTGGACGAGTCCTCGCAACTCTAAATTTCCAATAATAATAGTATACCTTAAGCTGGTTCGTATAGGGACAAGTATGAGGTTCACCAACTACCAAAATCACCGAACGCCATGACTGAATGAAGCGAAGTTATTATGCTGAATATTGCTAGCAATACAGAAGGGTACAGGTTCACGTGGCACAACGCCCAAAGGGACGACTCTAACTGCAAGACTCTCGCAGTGGTGATGTGTCTTTTGCTGCTGGTCATGTTACAGGCATTGTGCACGTGTAATGTTGAGCGTTTACAGCAAAAACTAGAAGATAAATGAACGGCTCTTCCGACTGCACTGTAAAGTTAGCTAGATTTAGCTTGACTTTTAAGATTTATCGTGCCGCAGCACATGAGGAATGTTCGTGGCTCAATACTCTAGGCAGCGTTGAAGGCGAAACCTACCAGTGATTCGCGGAGCCGAATAGGAGAAAAAGCGTTTTCAGGTACTCTTCGTTTTCTCAGCCGAAATCGCTGCGGTTCACTCGCACACTCTGAAGTGTGTTTCTATACCTCGACACCATCTAATATTCTACTTTCTATGAAGAAGTATAAAATCAATTTTCAGCATGAACAATTATGATTTATTTTTCAATAGTTCTGCTTACAGATATCAATGTTTTTGGTAACAGGCTGTTTTGACATAATGAAATTTATAATAATTTTATACCTGTATGTTCAGTGCCACGCGCTTTCGTCAGAACTCCACTCCCTTATTTTGTCATATCGCTATGTTAGCAAAGCTGCTACAACGACTAGTTGGTATGATTTCATGACTATCCGCTCTGTGTCGCTTCATCGAAAAACGCGAGCGAGGACAAAAAAAACAAAAAAAAATTTGAGCACGTTATGGCTGAGAGTACACGTGTGAGACATTTTTTTTCTTACTTAACCTTGCGATGCATGGCTACGTAAGTAATTCCGTGGTACACGGCTCATGTGTTTCTCATAAATTTTGTGTTGCAGTTTTTCTTCACGTATACTTTACAGCTCACACAAATGACTGTAGCGCAGATCCGAGGTCATGAAATTCAGTACGCGCATGAGGCTGTTCATTCTTTTTCACTTTTTGCACTTCTAGTGAGGATTTGATAGCTAGAATTTCACTCTTTATTATATTGTCGCAATGCAGAAACAGCAGCAGTTCAATACCGGACAACTCGCTTTAATTGTACCAGAACACTGGCAAACTGATCGGATCAGAACCTCGTCTTTTTCTCTCTCTCTGCGCGTGCTCTTTGTCGTACTCTTGGGGCTGCATATTCAATGCGGCACTTGCCCCCCTCCAGAGTGCAGCATCCCAATGCTCTTCTGCAAAAGTCGGTGCAGTAGATGTATGCTGCAAATCAGTCTGAAAAATAGGGCTTCATTCGCACAACGTGCACGATGTCTGGTTTTTGCTGGCGAGTTGTGGAGGGACTTTCAGGAACGACCATGTAATTAACGTCATTCAGGCGTTGTAAAACTGAGTAGGGGCCAAAATACCTCTTCAGCAATTTTTCAGACAGTCCTCGACGGCGGATCTCCAAGCAGTCTCCAAACGCAGACTTTTTCACTGGGCCGATAGATGATATGTCGGTGTGGCAGATTAAAACGTTGGGCGTCGTAATGTTGCTGCTGGTTCATTCGGAGGCGTGCAAGCTGCCTCACTTCTGCTCGTTCGGTAAAAGATGCAACGTCTAAATCGATGTCATTGCAGTCATGCAGTAACATGGCGTGAAGCATCGTCGTCACTTCACGGCCATGAAGGAGACTTAACGGCGTTCTTCGTGTAGTTTCTTGCTGTGCTGCATTATAGGCGAACGTGACGTATGGTGGAATGTCGTCCCAGTTCTTGTGATCCACGTCAACGTGCATACTCAACATGTCGGCAATAGTCTTGTTGAGGCGTTCTGTTAAGCCGTTAGCTTGCGGATGATAGGAAGTGGTTTTCCGATGGGCTGTTTCACTGAGCTCAAGTACTGTCTTCAGGAGCGTGGCCATGAAAGCGGTACCTCCATTCGTTATTAAGATTGTCGGAGCACCGCGCCGCAGGACAATATTTTCTATGAAGGATAAAGAATCGTGCGGTTTCAACGGTGGTGCCACTTGACAAAGCCTTTGTTTCTGCGTAGCGCATAAGATAATCAGCAGCGACTGTTACCCACTTGTTGCCAGCATGGGAAGTCGGATACGGTTCGAGGAGATCCATTCCACTTTGGGCAAAAGGCACCGTGGGCACTTGAATTGGTTGTAATAGTCCAGCTGGTTTGAACGGTGGTGATTTTCGTCGTTGGCAATCGAGGCACGTGCGCAAGTAATGTTTCAGAATATCTGGAAGTCTTGGCCAGTAGTATTTCGGTTGGATTCTGGCCAATGTGCTTGTGTATCCGAGATGACTGGACGTTGGCTCATCTTGGCAAGCACTAAGTATAACCTCACGAATTGACGTCGGAACGACAAGTAGGCGGGTGCTTCCTCTGGGAGAAAAGTTTTTCTTATAGAGAACACCACTACGTAGGCAGAATGACGGCAGGCTCTTTTCAAATCATTTAGGAACGGTTGTTGTCCGGCCATTCGAAAATTCAATAAGGAGAAGCAACTCACTCTATTCCTTCTGCTTGCACGAAATTGTAGTGGTGTCAACGACTCCTACAAAACGCCATGTTGCCACCTTCTGTGTCATTGTCACGCTTTATCGGTGACCTTGATAAGCAGTCAGCGTCCGCGTGCAGCCGTCCGGACTTATACACGACCGCCAGATCAAACTCTTGAAGGCGTAAGCTCTACCGGGCGAGCCGACGAGACGGGTCTTTCAAGTTGGCCAGCCAGCAGAGGGAACGATGGTCGCTGACTACGTCAAAGGAACGACTGTAGATGTACGGACGAAATTTCATAGCCGCGGATACGACAGCAAGACACTTTTTTTCCGTTGTGGAGTAGTTGAACTCGGCGCGGGAAAGCGTCCTACTAGCATTTGCGATCACACGCTCGGCTGAGTCTTGCCACAGGACGAGTACAGCGCCTAAACCCATGTTGCTGGCATCTGTGTGGACCATGGTAGGAGCGTGCTTGTCAAAGTGAGCAAGCACAGGCGGAGTCTGCAGGCATTGTCGGGGATCGTCAAATGCCGCTTGTTGATGGTCGCCCCATGTGAACGAAACGTCTTCGCTTGTGTCGCGTGTTAACGGCGAGGCTATGTGGGAGAAATTTGCAATAAACCTTTGGTAGTATGCGCATAGACCAAGGAAACGCCTGACTGCTTTCTTATATGTTGGTACCAGAAATTTTCTGACGGCTGCAATCTTATCCAGATCAGGTCGAACACCTTCGTGGCTCACCACATACCCTAAACATTGGAGCTCCTTGAAACCGAAATGACACTTCTCGGGTTTCAGTGTCAGGCCAGCAGACCTTATTGCCCCGAATACCAATAGCAGCCTGCTCAGGTGTTTCTCAAATGTTTTTGAAAAAACAATGACGTCCTCCAGGTAGACCAGACATGTCTGCCACTTAAGGCCTGTCAAAACGGTATCCATTACTCTCTGAAATGTTGCGGGGGCTGAGAACAATCCGAAGGGCAAGACCTTAAATTCATAAAGCCAGTCAGGCGTTTCAAAAGCCGCTTTTTCTCTAATTCGATCGTCGACCTCAATTTGCCAATACCTGCTTTTGAGGTCCATTGTCGAGAAGTAGCGTGCATACCTCAGCCTGTCGAGTGAATCATCGATGCGCAGTAATGGGTTCACGTATTTCTTTGTCACATGTTTCAGCTTGCGGTAGTCGACACAAAATCGCAAGCTTCCGTGTTTCTTTTTGACCAGTACTACCAGCGATGTCCAAGGGCTTCTTGGCGACTGGATGACGTCATCATCGAGCGTTTTCTTCACTTGTTTCTAGATTGCTTCACGCTCTTTCGGTGTACGCGGTATGGGTTTGGTCGTAATGGCTTTGCCGTCTCCTCCGTTATTATCCGGTGCTTCATCAGTGGGGTTTGACTGACCCACGAAGTCGATGAAAAACAGTCTTTGAACTGGTGAAGAAGATCTACTAGACGCTGTCTCTGCGCTGGTGATAAATCCGTGCTTACGTCGATAGGTGGTGAGGCTGACGTGGCTTGAGGCTAGTCCTGTTGCACTACACAGCACTCGCGAATTTCGGTGATATCGTCGAAGGAGGCAACTGTAGTTCCTTGTGTAATGTGTCGTCGCTCGTTGGTAAAATTCGTCAACAGAACCTCCGCTTCACCGCACACAACATCGACGATACTTCTGGCAATTGCAACACCGTGAGAGAGTAGAAGCGTCAATACTTGTTCAGCGATTCCTTCTCCAGTATGTTGCCTGCTGCACGTGACCGAAACAAGGTGGCACCATAACAGAGGTACGGTCCCATCGTCAATGACTCGCAGGGATTTTGGGTGTAGCGCTGCACTTTGATCCGCTGAAAAGGTCAGAACACCGTCCGATATATTTATGATGGCACCATATTCACGCAAGAAATCCATCCCTAGGATTGCCTGTTTGCAACACTCGGAAAGAATAACGGAAGTTGCGACGAAGGATGCATCCCATATTTTCATTCTTGCGCTGCACTTTCCGGTAGGTGTGAGTAGCTGCCCTCCAGCTCCTCTAATCTACGGTCCTGTCCATCCCATTTTAACCTTCCTGAGCTTGTCTGCCAGACTCACAGTCTTTATTGAAAAGTCAGCGCAAGTGTCGACCAATGCCATGACGTCATGTCCGTCAATCGTAATTACAACTTCGGCAGTAATAACCCCATCTTTCGTCAATTCATTGAAAATGTGTCTCTCTTCGCTCGGCAGTATTGGGAGATTTTCAGCACTTCGACGATTCGCAACCTTCCCCCCTGAGGTCGCTGCTTTTAATTTTCTTGGCGTGGACTAGGAGATCTCCCTCTTGGCATGTCAGTGGTGCTCCGTCTAGAGGATGGAGAATAACGCCCAGGAGAGGCTGAGCGTGACCGAAACCCAGAAGGAACACCACACGGGGTCATGACACTCGTGTCGCCATCAGGTGTTTCGTTGAAATGGCGCCGAGTAATGGTGGAAGGAAATCCTTGGTATCCTGCGACGCGATACGGGCAATACCAAATGATGTGCCCTGCTTCCCCACAATGAAAGCACAGGGGCCTATGGTCAGGGGTACGCCAGATGTCAGTTTTGCGAAGTGGTCGCCGCCTCGGCGTCGAAGTTTCTTTGTAGTACCAAGGCGCTGCAGTCGGATGTTGCTGGTGGTACTAATGTGGTGTCGGCACGTTCGATGGCTGTCAGCGGACTATGTCAGCATAGCTTGCACTGGGGGTGCTCACGCTCGGCTCAGGAAACGAGAGCGCTTGCCTGATCTCCTGGCGCACATCTTCTGTTACCGAGGCAATCGCGCAGTCATTCGGTTTGGCGACGAGCTTCTTGACCTCTTCTTGTACGATTTCTCGTATCAGTTGGCGCTAAGAACCTTCGTCGGATGTCGTTGCTGTGGTCGTGGCTGCCGCGCTGATCGGTGCACTGTGGGTTGGGCGGTCATACTGCCGGTAGCGTAGATGCAGCGCGTGTTCGATAGATGTCGCCTTCTTGGAGAATTCAACAATACTTGTAGGTGGGTTTCGTACGACACCAGTGAACAGCTGCTCCTTAACGCCCCGCATGAGGTGGCTAACCTTTTTGACTTCGGGCATATTGGGATCTGCTCGACGAAACAGCCGATTCATGTCCTCAGCAAACATCGTAATGAATTCATTTGGTTTCTGAATCCGTGACTCGCGGAGACGCTGTGCGATTTCTCGTGTTTCGGTGCTCGCGAACGTATCAAGGAACTGCCAGAACTCATCCCAAGACGACCACACGTGATTTGTAAACCATGTTCGGGCTCCATCTTGAAGCATAAAACACACGTAGCCCAACTTCTGTGTGGTGTTCCACCCATTAACATTCACTGTGTGCTCGAATTCTTCGAGCCAGTCATGTGCGTCTTCGTATGTGTTTCCGTGGAAGTCAACCGGATGTCGAGGGTTCAAAACAGTCACCTGTGTCCTGCTTGGGCTGGACATGTTGGGGCTAGTGCTTCAAGCGCAGCTAAGCTTTCTGGCACGGTCACGCTTTCCGGCAATGAACCGAATTCCGGGCTGAGGCCCAACAGGTGGCGGCTGCTGCGGTGAACGGGGGTGCCTATGCATGGAAGTCTTTCTAGACTAGATGCGGGGCTATTGTCAGGTGTCCTGAACATGTATCCATCGCCTCCACCAGTGTAACAGCAGCAGTTGAATACCGGACAACTCGCTTTAGTTGCACCAGAACACTGGCAAACTGATCAGATCAGAACCTCGTCTTTCTATCCCGCTGCGCGTGCTCTTTGTCGTTCTCTTGGTGCTGCATATTCAATGCGGCAATATTGTTTGAGTGCTATAAATGAGAGATCCAATCCACGTGCACGATTTACTTATTCTCTAACGCCACCAGCACTTTGCACCAACGGTAATGAGAGCACCATTGGTTGCTATAGCATGTAATGAAGTTGAGTGCGTTGAAGTACAAAATGAAAATCCACAGAAAAAACATCAGTGCATGCCAGTGAAAGGGACACTCGCATGAATTTTCTCCCGTTCATACCTTGTTCAGATTCAATCTTAGTTGCCGTTTCAGGTGCTGATGGATTGTCGCTGGATAATTCGCTAGTCTCATTTATCTGACCGATGGTGAGCTGGCGAATTTTTTGTAAAGACATGGTGACGTCGTAGTCGCGTTCCAGAAGTTGCTTCGCCTCAATGCTCATCAGGGTGTCGATCCCCAATTAGCCGAGGCTGATGGACGGGTTCGTCTTGGACGTGTCTTTGACACCTGCACGACAAGTAGACGTGAAAGTGCTTACGTGATTGCACAGCGAAGTACTTCGTAATTTTTTGTACGCGGTTCACGCAGCTGCGCCACTTGTAGTAGACAAGAGCAATTGAGGATTTCATGAAACGGGACGACTACCTTCCCACATTGTCTTCACAGAGAGTTTCAAAGATAGCCTAATAATAACACCTGGTATATTACAATCCAAACCACTATAGGAGTATGAGGAATGCCTTTGTAGCGAGCGGCGCAAATTTTGACCATCTAGGGTTGTTTAATGTACTCTGACACTGCACAGTACATGGGCCTCTACCATTTTGCTGAGATCCAACCCGCAATCTTTGGGTGAGCAGCCGAGCACCGCAGTCACTGTTGCACCGAGGCGGCCAAGTTTCAAAACAGGCACTCCTCTTGTTCACCCAAAAACTTTATATTTAATGTCAGAAATATTAGCCACAAAGAACGCATATTTCTTGGGAATCGGCCTTAATAAGTAACTATTACTGAAGGTGTATGAACCAGAGCTTACATACAAGTAGGAGGCAAGCCAACTTCCGGAACTTTCGAATAATCTTAGATTGGCCACGATGCCTTAAACTGCACCTAAATCAAGGTAGAGTTGGGCTAGAAGGAAATGCGGACATGCGGCTTTGGCATTCTCTGATGTTTCGAATTTATGGATGGCTCATTCTGTCATGACAGGCTCTCATTTTATTACTATCGAGGCATTAGCCTGGATGGGGAGAAATTGAGAGATAGTTAAAATATAATCAAGAACCGTATAGCCTTTGTTTATTGCCAAAAAGGACCGGGGTTTACAAAAACTGCTTGCCATGCTTTCTGCGTTTCGTTCTATACACTTGTACACAAGTCTTCTCGCTATTTGCTTCTATGAAGAGGTGGTCGATATAACGAGGAATCAATGTCACAAGTCTCTGCACTGCATGACTGCACCTTATCATAACAATGAAATTTGATTCATTCGCTAGTAGTATTATTCTAAAGACTTACAAAAGGAGGAGGACGAAGAATAAGAAAAAGAAAGGCAGGGAGGTTAACCAAATGAGCATCCGGTTTGCCACCCTGCACTAGGGAAGGGTAGATGAAGGTTTAAACTTACAAAAATGTACTAACAATTGTCTTATAAGGCTTTATACTTTGACAGTGAAGCAAACATAACGTGCTGATATTAGTATACTGGCGTAATTGTGGAATGTAAAACGATAACTCTGAAAATAGTGATTGAGGGACCCGATATACATAAAATTGGTCTTCTAGTGAGTTACAATGAAGATTTCTAGAAGTTGAGATTAAACTGAGTACAATCACTATGTGGTTTTGTGGAACGCCAAAAGAACTTACCAAGTATACGAACTACGCTTTCTACAAGATCTCGCTTATCGATGGCGTCTGGCGTCAATAACTGGCTGCTCTTTACGAAGCTTGAAACGATGGGTTGTTTTTGGCTCAGGCAGTAGTCCATCACTGCCATGCAAGAATTTATTGGCTGTGGCACTAGTCCAGAAATCCTCAAGTTCTACCGGGTCATTTTGTAGAAGACTCCCACGTCACCGATGGGGCCTCACTGAATGGCCAAACCTGAATGCTTACGAATGATTGTTATTATTAGCACGCTGAATGTTGCAACTTCAGTGGCACATCATGATCATCACTGCAGTTATCTGGTAGTCACATGCAACTGCATACAGTAAACGTTGTTATTCAACGTTATACAGATAACCAACATTTCTCTACCAGAACCTTCATGGAAGGTGCCCACACAAAGTAACCACAAAATATTGTAAATTATTTCACTTTGTGAAGATGAATCGAGATGGAAGCTTTTCAGCTCACAGTACAGAAATTACGCAGGCTTTGTACTGTCGCTATCGCACAACTTAATTCAAAATTTCCGCCAAAGACCTGATTTTGAATTTAATGTATGCTCGTTCAAAGCGTGTCATTACAGCAGCATGGATTTTGTGTCTTTTGGCTAATTATCTATTTCACGATGGAAACTATACCCACTGTCACTGTCTCTTCGTTAGTTACTTCAAGTGGACGAGTGCTGATGCGACGATTTTTTTCTGCCTAAAGTAATTAGTAAATGCACTCTTAGACCTCGGGAGTAGACAGTGACCATATTTTCCATTAGCCTTACCGCTAATCTAAAGATAGCTCCATCTGTTTGCCCTTCACAGCTATTCACATACACCAATTTATAAACCTATTAAAATAGAACTGTTCATGAGTAATTGAAGTCAATGAATGAAGAATGCACAATTTGTTTCAGTATTATCTGCGTATGAAACGAATGCAAGAAAAAGTGTTAGCAATGTATCGGACTTCCACTTAAAGTTTGAGCAAACGTACTCTTGATTTTTAAAGGTATGCGTCAATTGTTACATTCTAATTACTGGAAGAAAGATAGCACAAAGCACCACGAAATTGCGTCAGCATATCCTAAAGCAAACAAATAAAAAAACTATTCTGTAAATAATGTATCCGTGCCGTTAATATGATACTTTTACCGCCCACAGCAACATTACCAATCAGATATAACTAGGTCGTTTTTATTGCAAGTGAATTGTAGCTTCTTTACACTTTCTTTGTATTTATAGTAAAATTCAGAGGTTGGAATTATCTGACAATTTTCCTGCAAGAATAACAACAATTACTCCGTCAATATTTCGCTACATGCAGCCTACACAGTAAAATTGTTTGCACTCTTACGGGTGCAAAAGAGTGTTTTCAAAATTGACATCCTTTAGAATTGTTATAACACCATTTTCTTGGCTGGTACATCCTGAGAGAAGGGTGTAAGTGGCATAAGGGTGTTAATACGCCATTCGTGAGGGTGTTAAAGAGCTGAAGGGTGCACACCTATAATTGCAATACAAATTGTTCCGTTTAACGTCTCATATTCGTCATATTTTTTATTTATTTATTAAGGAATACAGCAGGCCTTGAAAAGGTCCAGGCAGGAGTGAAAAAGTACGAACAAACAGTAAAAAGTGTGCAGCTATCAAAGATACTATACTGACTACCAAATGAATCTACCAACAAAAAAACAAGCGCTGAAAAAGTGAAACAATGAAATCGAATAAAATGAAATAAAATACAATCACGAGAGATGCCGTACTGAAGGGCTCCAAAATTTTAAACTACTTGGGGTTACTTAAGATGCACCTAAGTCTAACTACACATGTCTCGAATAATTTCACCTCCACCAAAATGTGGCTGCCGTGAACTGCCAGGATTCAATCCTGTGACTACCGGGTCAACAGTTGAGCATCATAAGCACCAGACCACCGCCGTAGGTAGTGCACCTGCAAGAATCAAGCTGCATCCATGCTTGCAAATAAAATATCTCGCATAGCGCAACGTGCCTGTTGTACTGCCTTTCTTAAGATAACAATGAGGTGGGCATGACAAAATCAAGAAAATGATTAAGACATTGGCACATTTTACATATCACCCTAAGAATAATATAGAAAATGTAAAAGCAAATAACCTTTTTGCGCACTGTATGATTCGACATGCTTTACCTCTTTATGTCGTCCACAATTCATGTGAATAAGGAATGGGCTGCTGCCACGATCTACTGACAGCACATATTCACGTGAAGAAGCAATTGTAAAAAAAGCGTGAATTTATTACAAAAACCTTTTCTCGGTCAAAAGCCGTTTGAGTGCAAGTCGTTTTCACAAGCTTCTCGAAGGCGAGACGTGCTTGGTGGAAGAGTAAAACAGTGCACTACCTTCTGCAACCATGCGGTAGCATAGGAAGTGATTCTTTAAGTCAAGAAATAAAGGTCAGAGAATGGCAAGGTCAGTGAAGGGGAGCAGGGCACGAAAGGAGGGAGAGACACATGCACGCCTCTCGCCCCCGCACACATACAGCCACACACACGCATACGTATATATATATATATATATATATATATATATATATATATATATATATATATATATATATATATATATATATATCTATATATATATATATTGCCGCAAGGCAGTAGTGGGATTGGGGCATAAAGCGGTAGAAGGTCCCTGGCTGAAAGAGAAGACTACGAAGTGGATAGAGACTGGTTCCATCCCGCCAGTGCGCCAGGCATTGTCATCGCGTGTAATATACGTTTTCTTGTAAGATTATTTTTGGAGGTGCGGGGTACGCCTACCTGGCTTTTGCGGCAAACCAACACGGAACTTCGGAGTGGTCGCCACCTTCATTTTCCTGCAATGGCTCAACAGGCCCACTCACAAGAGCAACAGCAGCCGCAGCTGCAGCAGCAGCAGCAGCACCCGCACCAGCAGCACCAGCACCAGCAGCACCAGCACCAGCAGCATCAGCAGAAGCTGCCTCCTCTGATTCTCCTGCCTCCACGAGACCCCGGAACCTTTTCGGGCACAGGCAAGGACAAGGTGAATGTTGAATATTGGGTCACTTCGTACGAGCGCGTGAGCGAATAATATAGGTGGGACCCAACGTTGATGCTGGCCAACGTTGTATTTTACTTGCGGGATACGGCGCTCACCTGGTATGAGACGCATGAGTCGGAGTCGACCAGCTGAGACGTTTGCAAATTGAAGCTTCTTGAGTGATTCAGCAGGCCATTCGGGCGACAGCAGGCCGCGAGGAAACACCTGGAATGTCACGTGCAGACATCGACAGAATCATATGTATCTTACATAAAGGACGTATTGGGCCTCTGTCGAAAGGTGGACGAGAACATGAGCGAAACTGACAAAATCTCTCACATATTGAAGGGACATGCCGATGACGCCTTCAATCTGTTGATGGTTAAAGATTGCGCCACCGTCGACGAGGTTGTCAAGGAGTGTCAGCGCTTCGAGCACGCCAAGAACCGTCGCATAACCCGCCCGTTTGCGCGTCTGCCTAATACTGCAGCCACTTCGACCTGTGAAGACAGCCTCAAGTTCACGCAAGCTACATCGTCCGAAAATGTCACCCGAATCGTTCATCGCGAACTCGAAGCAATGGCTCCTGCAGCCATCGCCTCTGACGGTCCTCAAGACAACGCATCCACCGTCTCCCTCATCCAAGCCGTCGTTCGCCAAGAAATAGCAAATCTCGGCATCACACCTGTTTGCGCTGTTCGCACCCCCGAGAGCTCGGCTTCTGTTAACGAGATTCCGGTGTACCCTTCACGCTACCCTTCCCGCTACCGGAACCCTGCTGAATGGAGAACGTCGGATGATAGACCGATCTGCTTTCACTGCTCTCGCGCTGGCCAGATTGCACGCTACTGTCGCAATCGTTGGTCATCCAATTCATCTTGGAACACTGGGACAGGGCGTCGCTTTCAAGGCAGTTCTCGCCGCTTTTCTACTCCGTACGATCCACAGCCTGCTCCTACTAACGTTCAGGGCCGAAGGTTCAGCCGGTCACCATCACCCCAAAGCCGCCGATCTCTCTCACCGATGATTTCTCGATCCAGGTCCCCTGCACGACCTGGGCTCTCAACCTCGGGAAACTAGACCATGCAGCTCCCGGAGGTGACGCTGCATTAACGACCCATTCTGCAAATCCTCTGTCGACGATTCCTACACGCCGCAATATTTTGGACCTTTTTGTGGATGACGTTACCGTTACAGCCCTCATAGACACTGGTGCACAAATTTCAGTCATGAGCGCTGCTCTCTGTATTAAACTGCGAAAAGTGATCACGCCTCCTACTAAGTGCGCAGTAATGCTTGCCGATGGGAGCACATCTGCCGTTCTCAACATGTGTACCTCTCGCGTGTGTATTGCTGGGCGCCAGACCGTTGTATTGTTCACCATGCTTGAGCAGTGCCCCCATGACGTGATTCTTGGCCTCGACTTTCTCTCTGTGCACTCCGCCCTTATCGACTGCTCGACGGCTCTTCTTCAGTTGGAACTGCCTTTTGACGCCGCTGTTGCACATGACGCTCAAAGTCGCCTTTGTGCCACCGAGTTCCTGCATCTTCCGCCGCAAGCCGCGACTTACGTGCAGCTCGTGTGTGATCCGCCTGTGCGCGATGATTAATATGTCGTTTCACCTAGTACCGACGTTGTGCTAAAGCACTCCATTGCTGTCCCGCACACCGTGGTGAGAGTATGCCACAATCAGACCCATCTGTCTCTTTTGAACTTTGGTTTCTTCACGCATGGGCTGCCTGCTGGTATTAAACGAGGCGTCATGTCGTCGTTGCAAGAGTGTGATATTTTTGAACTGTCGGCTCAGCAACCTACTCCGCACGTCAACTTGCTCACTGCACCCAACCTGTCAAGCATTGACATTGCCAAAATGATAGCACCAGATCTTTCGCCCTCCGAAGCACAAGACCTCCACCGTCTGTTGACATCCTATGCGGACATATTTGATCTTGACAACAGCCCTTTATGCAAGACATCAGTTGTGACCCATCACATCAACACCGGCGATGCCAACCGAATTCATCGCCGCCCTTACCGCGTCTCCGCTGCCAAACGCTCTGTCATCCAGAAAGACATCGAGAAAATGCTCGCCAAAGGCGTCGTCGAACACTCATCTAGTCCGTGGGCATCCCCGGTCGTGCTAGTCAAGAAGAAGGAAAACACATGGCGGTTTCGCGTCGACTATAGACATCTCAACAAGGTCACTAAGAAGGACGTTTACCATTTACCAAGAATAAATGACTCCCTTGACTGCCTTCATGGCGCAAAGTTTTTCTCGTCCATTGACCTTCGATCTGGTTATTGGCAGATTGCTGTTGACCCACGGGACCGAGAAAAAACAGCATTTGTAACCCCCGATGGGTTATACCAATTTAAAGTAATGCCGTTTGGGCTTTGTAAAGCGCCGGCCACCTTTGAGCGTATGATGGACTCCCTTCTGCGCGGCTTCAAATGGTCCACTTGCTTATGCTACTTAGATGATATAATTGTTTTTTCACCGACGTTCGCAAGCCATCTAGAGCAACTGTCCAGTATTCTCCAAGTATTTCGCAACGCTGGTCTCCAGCTGAACTCCTCCAAATGCCGTTTCGGTCGTCGCGAAATAACTGTACTTGGTCACCTCGTTAACGCATCTGGAGTACAGCCCGATCCGGACAAAATTCGCGCGTTGACTCAATTTCCCGCGCCCTCTTCTCATAAGGATGTCCGGAGCTTCCTTGGTTTGTGCTCCTATTTTCTCCGCTTCATTCGAAATCTCGCCGATATTGTGCGGCCTCTCACCGAGCATCTTAAAAAAGACGTCCCATTTACTTGGAATTCGCCTCAGAGTGCTGCATTTTCGGCGCTCATTGCAGCCCTCACGACTACGCCAATATTAGCCCACTTCGATCAGACTGCCCCGACAGAAGTTCGTACGGACGCGAGTGGCCACGTAATTGGTGCTGTTTCAGCTCAGCGTCAGCATGGACGTGACTGTGGCATCGCCTATGCCAGCCGCCTTTTATCCCCTGCCGAGAGGAACTATTCTATCACCGAAAGAGAGAGTCTTGCTCTTGTTTGGGCTGTCACTAAATTTCGCCCGTGCCTCTTCGGCCGCAGTTTTACTGTTGCAACTGATCATCATGCACTCTGCTGGCTTTCCTCGCTAAATAATCCCACGGGACGTCTCGGTCGTTGGTCTCTACGCCTCCAAGAATACACCTTCTCGGTCGTGTATAAATCTGGTCACCTCCATCAAGACGCCGACTGCCTGTCACGGTATCCAGTGGATCCACCAGACGCCACAGAGAGAGCTACGGAGGCTTGCGTCTTATCAGTATCAGACTTTCTTGATATCGCTTCTGAGCAACGCCGCGACCCGGATTTACTCCCCATCATAGAAAGCCTGAGTTTCGCTACTCTACCCACTTCTCTGAACTTGTATTTCCTTCATGAAGGAGTTCTCTACCGCCACAACATGCGCCTTAATGGTCCTGACCACCTTCTTGTCGTGCCTTCCCATTTGCGTGTAGATAATCTCCGACAGCTTCACGATGAACCTGCCGCTGGTCACCTGGGAGTCACCCGCACTTATGATCGCGTCCGGCGCCGTTTTTTCTGGCCACGCCTATATCGCTTTGTGCAAAAGTATGATGCAAGCTGCGACCTTTGTCAACGTCGAAAACAGCCAATATCGCTTCCAGCTGGCCTCCTTAACCCTAATGAGATCCCTGCTGAACCATTCCACAGCGTAGGGCTCGACCTTCTCGGGCCATTTCCCACTTCTGCATCCGGGAACAATTGGGTTGCCGTGGCGACCGACTACGCCACACTTTACACGATCACCCGCGCTCTTCAACCAGCTGCGCTACCGATGTCGCCGACTTTCTGCTACATGACATAATATTGCATCACGGCGCTCCTCGACAGCTCGTTACTGACCAAGGCCGATACTTTTTATCTCGCGTCGTCCAGGATATCGTACGTTCTTGTTTCACGAACCACAAGTTCACAACGGCATACCATGCACAAACTAATGGACTTACAGAGCGCCTGAATCGCACTATCACGGACATGTTGTCAATGTATGTTTCTCCAGACCACCGTGACTGGGACGCAACGTTACCCTACGTCACCTTCGCTTACAACTCCTTCAGACATGACACCGCAGGCTATTCCCCATTCTACCTTCTTTATGGGCGGGAACCCTCTCTGCCTCTTGATACACTCCTTCCCGCTGGTTCAAGCTCCCCTGTCACATACGTCCGCGATGCCATAGAGCGAGCCAACGCAGCACGACAGATTGCTCGAGAACGACTCATGCTTTCTCAAGCGTCTCAGAAAGATCGATACGATCGTCACCACCGCGAAGTTTCGTATGCACCAGGTTCTCTCGTACTCTTGTGGACCCCATGTTGTCACATCGGCCTCTCAGAAAAACTTTTATTTCGCTATGACGGACCATACAAAGTCCTTTGCAAGATCACCAACCTCACCTACGAGATACAGCAAGTCGTCGACGAAGCGCACTCAATGCCACCACGATCCACTTTTGTGCACGTCGTCAGACTGAAGCCTTATGTGTCACCCAACACTCCCCTTTCGTAATAAGCGCCGGGTCGGTGCTTTAACGACGCGGGGTAGTGCCACAAGGCAATAGTGGGATTGGGGCATAAAGCGGTAGAGGGCCCCTGGCTGAAAGAAAAGACTACGAAGTGGATAGAGACTGGTTCCAGCCCGCCAGTGCGCCAGGCACTGTCATCGCGTGTAATCGTTGTAAATATTTGAAAATATACGTTTTCTTGTAACATTACATATATATATATATATATATATATATATACATATATATATATATATATATATATATATATATATATATATATATATATATATATATATATATATATATATATATATATATATATATAAGGAAAGAAGTGTATACCTAAGGGCTCGTTTTTTCGTGTTTTTACACAATATTATTGAGATCTAACAGACGATAATGCCAAGGAAATTATAGGGGGAGATATTAAACCAAATTGTATTGTAAAGATGAAGAAAAGTGGGTGACACGATAACTTGCCGTGGACAGGATCCGAACCTGCGACCTTCGAATGACGCGTTCGGTGCTCTACCACAGAGCTACCATGACAGCTATCCCCCCAGCCACTTTATAGGGTTTATGTGTGAATTAAACGTGGGAGTGTCAGTCTGCGCCGCCAGTGCCATGGCGGCGAGTGTAGCACACTCTTTTGAGCCTGTTTGTGTCATGTTTGAGCCTGTTTGTGTAAATATCATGTGTCTGTGAACATGCATGAAACCACCAAATGTCCAACAGCTGCAGAAAAGAGCCGAGGAAGAAACGTGAAAACAAACCCGGTTTAATAAGGATGAATCCTTTATTAAGGCCGCTGCGGTGGTGCAGTGGTTTCGATGCTCGGCTTCTGACCCGAAAGACGCATTTTCAAGTCTAGTCACGCATGCCGTATTTTGATAGAGGCGAGATAATTGAAACTAGTATACTCAGTGGATGTTAAAGAACCCCGAATGAGCAAACATTCCCAAGACGTTACTTTGGTGGAGCTCTATGTCATATCTCTATAATAAAATTTATTTCTCTATCTATATTGTGGTTCTGTCACGTCGAGAGCCCGCACTTAGTATTGGTAGGAGTCGAGCCTCGGCCCGAGAGTTTCTAGGATTCGAATTTCAGATATTCATGTGTCGTCTTCTACTACTCGAACCATCAACCCGGATTGAAGTCATCTCATTAATTGGATGCATTATAGTAGATTAGGAGAAGTAAGCGTGAATTATAGCGGATTGAGACGTGCAAGAGATGTCGTAGGCTTTCACTTTCGAGTCTTTTCATATTTGGGGGTACCTGGGAATGTTTTTTCCGGAAACCAGAGAAAATCACGAAGGTTGAAAGAGACGTCACCGCTTTCAGTATTTCAATAGAACTCCACCCATTATATATGCACGGAACATTCTCGAACGTGAAGTAGTCGGGAATTGAGACTGCCTCCATTAACATCCGTTGCTCGAGTATCAGCGTGTATTCTGGTATTATGGTCACGTTGTTTTGTAAAATACTGCAGTGAATTACAGGTGTGCACATTTCAGTTCGAAGTGCTCAAATGTTGGAGACCCCACAAGCAAACAAAAGTTAATACCTTAAGCTGTTTGACGAAATACCTCGCATGGTGGCACACCACTCCTTTTGTACACATTACTCACTGCGTGGAAATGCGATTCTTTATTATAACTCTCTCAGAAAAATTGAGCGCTCAGAAGGTTCACGCGTGCTTGCGACGCCGGCGCAAAACCATTTTGTTATTTTTGTCAACTCTTTGCCTTGTTTCGTAGTCTTTCGGGCTTGTTGACGATAAGAAATTATCTCGTACAGCAAATATTGAATGGCAGCATATAGCGGCACAGCCCAGATATTAGACAGTGCCATTCTCGAAAGAGTATAAGATCGGGGGTTTCAAGGACCTCACATTCGTCTTCAAAAATGTCGCCACGAGTACCAGCTTATGGAAGGAGACGCATCGTAGAGTTAAGCATCCAAGGCTTTTCTCAGCGGGCCATCTGCCGGCTCCTTCAAAGATCAAGAAATGCGGTGAGTCGTGCCATCCAAGCGTACCGACAGAGAGATCAGTGACAGAGACCGACCGTGCTGGAAGGTCAAGATGCACAGATGACGAAGTGCACGGGCTAATTATCGCTGCCGTAGTAGCTGATCTTCACATAACAGCGAAAGGTACAAAAGATGCATGGCATCTCAACGCGTCTATCTGGAATATTCGTAGGAGGTTGGCAGAAGCAGGGCTTGCCAACTGCGTCCAGGCCCAGAAGCCCACACCACGACAGGCAAAGATTCATGTGACTGCTGTTTGTGCGTTCTGTGCAGGCATGGGGATCAGAAGAGTGGGGAGAAGTTGCGTTCAGCGATGAATCAACGTTTTCAAGTCGCTGGGATCAGGAATGGCGAGTATGGCGTCCAATGAACTCGAGGTATCATTTGCGATTTGTCTTCTACATTAATGTCATCCTTGTACCATTTACCATTGATTGTGTGGAAAGAGTAGTGCACAGGGTAAGTAACCACAGCTGGTAAAAATTAATGGCAGGTCACCCACTACGGTGCGCCTTAATTACGTTGTGGTTAAGGCAAGTAAAGCCCAGCACTTTATTGTCTTCGAACTTGCTGTAGAACGGTGCTTAGCTTTGATTCTCTTTAAGCTGAGTAACTTCTTATCGTGAGAAGCTCGCCAAACTTAAGCACCTTAGCCAATGTTTGTATATTGTACCTCATTACCTTAGAAAAATACAGTTGAGTTTGCGAGGCCTCCTGGAACGCACTGAGGGTGCCTTACCAACATGTCGAATATTTCGCACCATCTTGGTGATCTCGCATAATTAAAATTTCATTATATGGATCTTCAAGTAAGACGAAAATGTTCGGGGATAAAGTGACTGTGCACCATTGTCGTTCTTATAAATCCGTGTAACGAATCCAGCAATCCCTTCGTCACCAAGTATTCACTACAGTACACGCAGTCGGTCTTTGCCAGTGGCCGATGCTCTGTGAGTGTCTGGGCCGCCATGACCAGGGAAGGACTTGGACCACTGGTTCTTATCGATGGGAACCTTTCAGCCTCCACGTACTCCCTTATAATTGAAAGAAAATTGCTTCCTTATGTCTTTAATGGGCCGTTCAAGGATGTTTGTTTCGTGTACCAGCAAGACAGGAGCCCAATTCACACTGTTCGAAGTGCGAAATCTTTGCTTGAGGGCCTTGCTGTTCGCACACTGGAATGGCCACCTGTAGGAGCGGACCTGAACCCCATTGAAAACGTCTGGGGTCTCGTAAAACGCCTACTTGCGGCGCGGAATCTTGGAACTTCAACGAAGAAGAACCTATTCGCGGCCGTACAGGAGGAGTGGGAAGCACTTCGTTCACGCCCCGAGATCGTGGCCGCGCTTTACAGTTTGGTGCCATCTCGTGTGGCGCAAATAATTGCCACCGATTGGCGTTTCTATAAATACTGAAAGTAGTGATCTTTTCTTGATAGCAGTTATAGCTATCGTTTTCTTTTTTTTCTGGCTTATAAGAATAAACTGTTTATTTATGGCATTTCCTGGCTATTCATTCTGGATGCGTGATATTCAGTGGTTTACTGCATACCACTGTACGCGCGATATTCGCACAAAGAAATGGAGCTGGCATAACGTCTGCAAGACAGAGCACAAAATTCATCACTGCGAAAAGAGCATATCACGCAACTCCGTTTGAGAAAAGCTGAGAAACTGCATGTTTTCCGCGCTGCATCAAGGAAGAAAGCGTATTGAATGGCGCGCTCGAGCCATGCTATTACAATAGAGGCATTTTCGCCGCTATATTATTGCTCGGGGGTACCGGTGCTTGCACAGCAACTGCAGAAGTGGCACTTTGCACCTTCCGCATCGTTTTGAGATGCGCGCCCTTGAAACGAGCGAAAAGGCAGGCTGCTGGGTGATATGAGACGAGCGTGCGCAGCACGCACTCCCGGACAGAGCTGTGCAGCCGCCAGAAGGCGCAGCGACGCGCCTCGGCACGCGCTACCGTGGTCTCTGCAATTATGCACTCGACTGTACCACATTCCTGCTGTCAGCGCTTTGTTAACTCCGAGAGCGTGATAAAGATGCCGTGGTACGGTTTTCGTTACATGTGTATGATAAGTGAGGTTTTTTAACGTAGCGAACCTGTTTGTGTGTGTCATTTCATCAGGGTGAAGGCGTTTTTGTGGGAAGTTAAGCGTGGGCGAGCTTTTTCTCTCGATTGAAGCATGCCTCGTTGTGTGAAGGCACCCTGACTATCCCACTACGTTTTTCCATCACTCGGCTCCCATTTTGATTTTGTTGTGAAGAGTGTGTTTTTGAAAAATGAATGCAGTCTCTATTACCTAGAAAGATACTGAAAAATTACAACTTAAAATTTTAATATGTGGTGAAGCTTCATGGGGTTGGGGCTGATCTGTGAATCTTATCTTTCTTCAGTTACTGACAGATGTACCTTACCTGTTCGAATATTGGCGGTAAAATGCTCTAAACTGTAGTATGAATGAAAATAACATGTATGAAATATCATAATAAATGTGTTTGTTCTTAGTTGAGAGAAAGCCTGTGTTGTGGTACATGTTCTTGACATTTATCTTGCGCTATTACATATCTACTTTTAGAAGGTGTCAAAAGATATTTGTCGTTAGGTGGAAACAATGTCGACTGAAGCCGCTCTGTTATTTTGTATAATTGGAAAGTTTGAAATGAACTATGTGAGGATGAATTCACATAGTATCGTGATGCCACGGTTAAGTGCAAATTAATTTGCTGAAACATGTTTATGTCTGCATTCTGCATGAAACGTGTGCACTGGTACGGGTACTATTGTATTCAATATAATGTGTTTGTGTGTCCACACAAGCGTATGCATACCAAGCACCCTTGCTATATCGACTCACTAAGCCACCAATAGATATACCCGAGATGTTTATGGTATTCAACACTGAATATTTGTATTTAAATGTATAACCATAAAATGCAGTCTAAATTTCTATATATATTATGAAGTCTTGGTAGTCTTGGCTGCGTCAGTCTTTATTTGAGGAAAGACCTCGCAAAACGAACGGGCAGAGCCAGTACACAGACGATGACGATGATGATGACCCACAGTGGCAATGAGGACAAAGAGACAATCGGATGATGGTGATTGTGATTATGCAAATTTGAGAACCATGTAAGTAACAAACGGCCACATTGATTCCCCCACTTGGAAGCGGACACCCTGGCCGCCGTAAGTCAAAGTGACGGGGAACGTCGCTTGAAAGGTTTCTTGCGACAAACGTGGACAAGCTCGGTGCTGCGGTAACGGCGGTCTGTTGGGGTGACAAGTGGTGTCACACAATAATTGACCGGCGAAGTATGTTCTAAAACAATGTATGGCCCGATGAAGCGTCGTTGGAGTTGGTCACAGAGACCAGGAGTGCGAATACATGTCAAAAGCAGCACCTCGTCACCAGGTTGGAAAGACACAACGCGGTTGGATGCGTCACAGATGATCTTCCGTTCGTCCTGTCTCGCTTCAGTATTGATGCGAGCCTGATGATGAGACTGGGCCAGGCGGGAAATGTATTCTTCGCTAGAAGACTGACATGAATTCCCATGGCTGTTAAAGTAGGAGACGTCGAGAAAGATAGTCGGGGTGCGTCCGTACACGAGAAAAAACGGTGAGTAGCAAGTTGTTCGCTGAACGGCGTTGTAAGCGAATGCCAGGAATGGTAAAAGAGTATCCCAGATTTTGTGGTCGCGTTGGATGTAAACGGCTATCATGTCAGCAAGGGTTCGGTGAAATCATTCTGCGAGACCATTTGTCTGAGGGTGGTAGCTTGAAGCTGTCTTTTGAGTAGTTCCAGAAGCGCGCAGTAGTTCATTTACCATTTGTGACAGGAACACTTTGCCGCGGTCACTACGCTGTACACGAGGAGCCCCATGACGCAGGATTATGGCGTGAAGAATAAAGTCTGTAACTTCCGCAGCTGAGCCTGTAATAACAGAGGAAGTGTCAGCGTAGCGTGTCAGGTGGTCCACGGTGGTCGTTATCCATAGTTTGCAGCAGATGTGACGGGGAGAGGCCCGTAAAGGTCGACACCTACAACCTCGAATGGCATTGAAGGGCACGGAAGTGGTTGTACAGGTCCAGCAGGTGCAGACGTGGGGAATTTCTGCCGCTGGCATGGGTAGCAGGAACCAACGTACCACGCTACTCTAGAAGAAAGACCAGGCCAGTAATGACGACATCGAACGCGGTCAACATTTTTTTGAACCAAAATGACCAGCAGTCAAGTCATTGTGGAAGGCTTCGACCACCTGAAGTCGAAGAGAGCATGGCAGTACAGGAACCCAGCGCTGACTGTCAGGATGGTAGACGTAGTGGTAGAGAACCCCATTGTCCAGCTTAAAGTGCAGTAGTTGACGACGGAGTCGCGCGTTTGGTGGATGAGAAACTCCCAAAAAATGGTCCATCAAGCGTCTGCAGTTTGAATCGGACCACAGGCGGGAGATAAATGTTGGCTCGTCGTCCGAAAAGGGTTGCGTTATTGATGCGAGCGTATGAACTTTGGTCGATGTGGCTGTTGAGTTCTCACCAACGCTGATATGGGTAGTTGAAGGCAGGCAACGAGATAAAGCATCGGCGTCTTGATGTTTTCTTCCTGACTTATAAGTTATGTCAAAGTCGTACTCCTGCAAGCGTAGTATCCACCGACCCAAGCTTCCGGACAGGCTCTTCAGGGTAAAAAGCCAGCATAAGGCATGGTGGTCCGTAACGATTGTGAAGTGACGGCCGTGGAGATAGGGACGGAACTTCTGGACCAACCAAACCACAGCCAAACACTCTTGCTCAGTTATAGTGTAGTTCTTTTCAGCAGGGGTGAGTACGCGACTGGCATATGCAACAACTTTCTCTAGGGAAGACTTGTAGCGTTGCAGAAGAACGGCTCCTATACCAAGGCCGCTAGCGTCGGTATGAAGGATAGTCACTGCGGCTTCGTCAAAGTGGCAGAGCAGAGGTTCAGACGTGAATGCCCGCTTCAACAGCTCGAATGCCGTTTGACATTCTCTGGACCACAGAAAGGTGACGTTCGAAACGAGTAGTTGGTGTAATGGAGCAGCAATAGAAGTGAAGTTCTGGATAAACTGGCAAAGATAGGAGGCGACGCCAAGGAAACTGCGAAGCTCCTTTGGCTTTTCGGGACGCGGAAAGTGAAGGACAGCAGAATTCTTGTCAGGGTCGAACAGTATGCCATCTTTGATAACGACATGTCCTAAGACCTTGACAGATTTGCTAGCGAAAGAGCATTTCTTAGTGTTTATTTGAAGCCCGGCGCCGGCAAGGCACGTCAGAACTTGATCCAGTCGTTGTAGGTTCTCAGGAAACGTTGACGAAGAGATAATAATGTCGTCCAGGTAGCAAAGGCACATTTTTCATTTCAGGCCGCGCAGCACGGTATCTATCATGCGCTCAAAAGTCGCCGGTGCGTTGCAGAGCCCGAAAGGCATGACGTTGTATTCATATAGCCTGTAGGGGGTTGCAAACGCCGTTTCCTCCTCATCGTCTTCATGCATAGGGATCTGCCAGTACCCAGAACGCAAGTCGATGCTTGAAAAGAATTCCGCGCCTTGTAGGGAATCAAGGACGTCGTCAATGCGTGGCATAGAGTACACGTCCTTGCGTGTGATCTTATTGAGCACCCAGTAGTCCACAAAAAAACGCAAAAAGCCATTCTTTTTGCGGAACAAAACAATATAAGACGACCAAGAGCTAGATGAGATCGGATGACTTCCCGTTTAAACTTGTCCGCAACATTTTCTTCTATAATTTTTCTTTCAGCTAGAGACACGCGGTAGGGTCAGCGGTGTAAGATAGATGTCCCAACAGTTTTAATTCGATGTGCTGTAATATTAGTGCGGCCCAGCTTAGACGAGCAAAAATCGAAAAAATTTGCATGTTTCTGTAACAGTGTGAGCAGCTGCTGCCTCTGTGAACATGTCAATTCGCTGCTGATAGCGGTGGTAAAGGCAGAGGAAGAAACATGCTCACTGAGGGAAGGTTCTTTAGATGCGATGGCCTGAAGTGGCGTGACAAATACAGGCTCGAAGTCGGCAACACGGGCCACAGTAGTGCCCTGTGGCAGTAAGATCTTCTCCGGTGTAGAGTTGACAGTGGTGACAAGTGCCATTGCAAAAACGAACGACACCGGACGGAAGAACTATACCTTTACGAACGCAAAGTGGTGACGGTGAGACCAATACATCCCCGTGATAGATGTCATTGGACGTAATGCTGGCAATTTGCTCTTGTAGTTGCGGCAGTTTGATGTCTTTCGCAGCGACCAGATGAAGTGGCTTCTGATTGTCGTCGTCGAGCATGTAGTCGGTGTTAGCGAGGTGAACGACGCGTTGTCCACAACAAATCGCCGCGGAAGCAGATGTTAGAAAATCCCACCCTAAAATTAGTTCGTGAGAGCAGCGGGACAGGACAGCAAACTGGACATGCTGGCGGATGCCGTCGATAAAAACACGCACAGTACAAAACGCGCAAGGGCGAATGACGTCCCCCTGGGCAGCAACTAACGTGAGACCATCGTAAGGCGTCAGTACTTTCCTTAAATGTTCACACAATTCAGCATGTATCACAGACAATGTCGCACCTGTGTCCACCAAAGCATCGACTCGCACTCCTTCCAATTCCACAGAAACCATGTTACATGGGCTTGATGGAGGAATTTCAGTTCTAATTCACAATGCAGTTTTTCCTCCACAAACTGCATCACTTAGTTTCCCGAATGAATATCAGATGAGAATGAGGCAGGCCGAAGTGCAGAAGTGGAACGGCGGAAGGGCGAAGGCGAGTGGCGTCTCGTGTTTTGGCTGTTTGGTGGTGCAGTTGATGCCGGAGAAGATGGAGACCGATGCGGGGGACACGATAATGCCGACCTTGATAAGACGCCTGAGTGTACGAATCCCATTCGCGCACGTCATTCCGACGCTCATCTTGCTGGCGCTTTCAGCAGAAACGAGATATGTGGCCGTGATAGCCACAGTTGTAGCATACAGGGCGAGACGAGCACCATGGTGGGGAATAGAAGGCATTTGGGGCACCTGGAGATAGCGCGGTCAGGTGAGCGGAAGGGTCAGGGAGCAGGCAATGGTAGTTTACCGGGGGAGCGGCAGCAACTGATGCGTAGGATGGACGTGGCAATGTCGCGTGGGCGTCGCTGGGAGGCACGGGAGCAACTTCAGGGTACGTGGGTATGGGGCGTGAAGCAGGTGGCTGTACGGGCGCAAAGCTGGTCAGCGATGTAAGTTTCTACCTGACGATATCACGCAAGGGTACTCCCGAAGACTGTGTAGGACGTGGTGTAGGAGGTGTGAAGCCCATAGACCGCAATTCTTCACGTATAATGTCCCGGATGAGGTCACGCAGGTGGCCATGAGACGTAGAGTGGTGGTCGTCAATGACCGGTTGGAGGCGAACAGAGTCCAGCGTATCAAGGCGCTGGCATGTCGTCACAACATCAGCGATTGTAGCTGGGTTTTGCACAGCAAGTGCATTAAAGGCAACATGCCCAATTCCTTTCAATATGTGGCGCACTTTGTCCGATTCCGGCATGAATTGATTGACACGCGGCACAGTGCGAGGACATCCTCGATGTATGAAGTGTACGATTCACCGGGGTGTTGTCGGCGAGTATCAAGTGTCCTCTTCGCGGTGGCGGATCGAATGTCCGGGGTCCCAAAAACGTCTGCTGGAAAGTAGCCCAGTCGGGTAAGTCAATGACGTGGTTAAAATACCATGTCTTTGCGACTCCAGCGAGATAAAAAGGGACGTAACGCAGTTTGGCGGCCTCGTCCCACTGATTAGCGACACTTACGCGGTCGTAGTCGTCGAACCAGTGTTCTACGTCTTCTCCACGAAGACCAGCGAAGAGCGGGGGTTCCTGCTGATGTCCGTGTATGTAAATAGGAGGGGCAGCTTGCGTCGGTGCGTGGTTGATGACATAAGCGCCTGCAGGCTCGGTCTGGGACATGCTGCCTTACAGTGGGCGCAATCGGCGGCCTGAACGAAGCTCCAGCGGGTATAGCGGGCTGCGGGAGGCAAGAGGACTGAAAATCCACCTCCACCACGTAAGGAGTCTTGGTAGTCTTGGTTGTGACAGCGTATAATTGATGAAAGACCTCGCAGAATGAACTGGCAAAGCCAATACACAGACGATGACGATGATGATGAACCAGAGTGGCAATGAGGACAAAGAAACAAGCGGATCATGGTGATTGTGATTATGCAGGGATGAGGACGATGTAAGTAACAAATGCCCACAATATATTCGTGTTTACAAAGAGGGCTTTGGGTAATATCATTGCATTTACGTAATCTTGCATATATATATATATATATATATATATATATATATATATGTATATATATTTATATATATATAAAGAAGTGTATACCTAAGGGCTCGTTCTTTCGTGTTTTTACACACTAATAATAAGATATAACAGACAATATTGCCAAGGAGAGGATAGGGGAAATATTAGACGAAGTTGTAGTGTAAATATAAAGAAAAGTGGCTCAAAAGATAACTTGGCATGAGCAGGTTCCAAGCCTGCGACCTTCGAATGACGCGGTCGATGCTCTACCACTGAGCTACCATGACAGCTAACCCCCCAGCCACTTTATAGGGTTTATATGTGAATTAAAGGTGGCAGAGTCAGCGCCACCAGGAGCCAGGGCGGCGAGTGTGGCACACTCTTTTGAGCCTGTTTGGCGTCACGTAGCATGTGAACTTGTTACGAGTGGGCAGCTGACCAATAGTCCGTCGTATGCAACCTAAGGGTAATAAGTCTGCCAGTACGAGACCCTCGTTAATGAATAAGGAAAGAAGTGTATACCTAAGGGCTCGTTTTTCCGTGTTTTTACACAAGAATAATGAGATCGAACAGACAATAATACCAAGGATCCTGCCCACGCCAAGTTATCTGATATATATATATATAAATATATATATATATATATATATATATATATATATATATATATATATATATATATATATTTATATGTATATATATATATGTGTATAGCAACTAGCCTTCAATGTGACGCAAACAGAGAACCTTTTTTGTTATTACCCTTTGCAGTTGTTGATAGCGTGTCTTGTGCGTATACCTATTCGAGGTTCTGTGAGAGTCGATATAGCAGGGGGCACACACCCTTTCAACACCCTCTTAGAAGAGTGTTGAAGTACAATAACACCCTATCATTCAGTCGGACACCCTTCGTGTGAGGTGTTCAGCTAACACCCTTTAAGTAAGGTGTATTTGAAAACACCCATGGGGTGTCCCTGAGGCGAAAAGCCAGTTTACACCCTTGAGGGTGTAAAAAAATTGCTATGTACCATCAGTGCCCGCACTATTGTTGCAGGTGGTTGTTAAAAGCTGCACGAAAGACAGCTAGAATTCGTCGTTAGTAGCAATAACCAAAGCATTAATAAAACGTTCTGGTATGTATTGTCGCGTATTTATACAGTCGCAATGCATGCCCGATAAGTATTTGGAGGCTCCTTTTGTGTTTGACATAATGTTAATAAAAACCAGCCAATAATGAAGCAAATAAAGAAATTGGTGACCTTAATCGTATTGTTTTAAGGAAATGGCAGTGACTCCGATATAGATATAAAAACACCACCTGGCCTGCATCGAACGTGCAGTACCGCCACAGTGAAGTCTGGAAAAACGGCCTTTCAGAGGCATTTCTAAACACTTTTCGATAACTGATACAAACACACTTGCAGGGTATCCACTACGCAATAAATAATCGTATTCTTGTGTAGTAGGCCGGCGTTCACTCTGGTATCCTTCGTCACTCTAAGGAGAAGTGTGGAATCTGCTGCACACTTGCAAGGAATTTTGTAAGATTTTTATGCATTGGCTGACGACAATGAAGAGTGATGCTTGAAGAAGGTATGTGCCACAGTTATTAGGGTATCAAGAACAAGATTTTATAATGCCTTAGAGCATTGCAAGACCTTATGCTTCAAGACATTACATCAACCTGTTTCATCGAGGAGGAGAAATAAACGCTTATTTTTCAAAACAGTGTAGTGGTGCAGGTTCCACGTCCACCTTAGTTGGCAGTTCTCCTCATTCCAGTAACCCTCTGGCTTTCGCTGCCTCCTTGGCCCTGGCGACGAGACGTCGTTCTTGGTGCAGGTCCTCCAATGCGACCTTGGCCACTCACGTTTCGAGAAGGTGTTCGTTTCATTTAGGAGAATTTTTTTTTCGGAGAGGGATTAATCTCGTGCATATGTGAAGGTGGCGAGGACAAAGAAGCAGCGCGAGAACACTTGGTCCGCACAACAATTAAGAACACGCTGCCGCCCTTTTTGCAGATTCTGATCAACTGTGCTTTGAAGTGCACAGTTTTATTGTCGGCCCTGCGTCGTCACAATATGCATTTAATCGCACAGTAACTTGCACTTCTTTGGCATAAAACTGACATCTGTACTCTAACAACAGTACCGACATTCTTTAGTACCATGGGACATCTTGAGGAATCCCTGAAGTCGGTGGTTTTAGTGAGCTTGTGATCAATACCGCAGCCAAGTAAGCAAGCTTGCTTCCTCAAATGGGCACATTTCCCAAAAACTCGCCTTCAGCGAGTTGTTTCTCCTTTCCAAAAGAAGAAACCGTCAGTACTGCGCTGAACGCACAGCACTGTCACAGCAAAAGCTAGAAGAGCGGCCTTTAGGAGCCTTTCCTTAACACTCTTTAGGTAGCTGTTGCAAGCACGCTTGCAGGTACTCACTATGCCATTATTCAGTGTGTATTAGACAAGCATCCCCTATGCTATCCTACGTCATTCCTCGAGGAAGCGTGATACCGGTGCAGATTTGCAAAGAACATTGTGTATGTTTTGTGTGCTGCGGCTGACAACAATGAATATATATGCCAGAAGCTTCTGTAATTCTCACAGTCCCCCACAGTCAGCATGGACCTCAGTTATTCGGTGAACGTGGTCAAACTTCTGTGAATAGTTGAAGCAATCGACAACCCACTCGTTTCACAATTCGCATTATCTGACATCTGGTTGTTCATTGCTGTTTTGTAACACTTTATTGCTCATGATAACGCAATTTCTTTCCCTACGTCACGCCTGCCTAGGACCTATTCGCAAAGAAGTTCTAAGCACTAGCGTTGCTCAGTGCCGGAATACTGGGCTGGTACGCAACGGACCTGGACTCCAATTTCATTGCGTCCTTAACTTATTTTATTTACTGTATTTTTCCTATTTCTTGCGATAGTGGTACCAATACAGGTGGTGGTGGTGGGCAACTACGGTGCGCACGTGACCTTTCTTGTGACTTCATAGCAGTTCTCACTGTACTTTACAGTCTTTCAAACAATTTAAAACTGTGTGTATGAGGCGTTTTGTACAGGAAGCACCGCTAACATGTACAACGATATGGGCGGCACGGTATCTTAAGGTCTATAGGCTGAGATTTAGGCATATAGGCCTGATTCTCGCAGGGATAGGGCACTGGGTAAAACCGCCCTCGAATCAGCAGAGTTGCAGTATACTTGAAGTTCCTGCATTTCAACTTCACATAATTTATAACTGTTACGTAAACTGTACCTAAAGTAAGTAGAAGGGCAAGCATTGCCAGACATGCACTTACGGTAGAGCGATACCGAGCGACGGCTGTTTTTCAGGCCTCCGTTGGTCGTATAAAGCAGGGGTGTCAGTGTATAGATTGGCCGTTATAACGCTACGTACAACTAAAGAACCGCCCAACAAATTACTGAAGCAATCCACTGAAAAGTATGCCAGTGTATTAGTTCACTAAGGCGTACGAAATTACGGGCTGAAAAATGCGTGTTCTTACATACGAGTCAGAGTAGTACCATCTACTGCGCCCAGCAGCTTTCGGTGGGAGCCTGCGTTACGGAAAAAACAATGCATCAATCGTCGTCGCCGCTTGTGCGGGCACCACACACGAAAAAAAAAATGTCGATTTAGGATGTCGTACATGTGAGCTATACGTTACAGTTGCTTTTACGCTTTATGTTTGTGTGTACTCAAAGAAAAAAGCACCGGTAACATGTACGCTGATGTTGCCGGCACGAGAGGCCTAATCCTCGTTGACGGGGAACTGGGTAAGACCGCTTTCGAAGCAGCTGAATTGTGATACTTGAAGTTTCTGCATTGGAGCTTCAGAACAACTTTAACTGTTACCTGAACTAAGTAGAAGGACAAGCATTATCAGGCATGCATTTCTGGTGTGGCGAAATCCAACAATAGCAGTTTTTATCGTCTCCGCTGGGAAAGCTTGTGAGAGCTCATCTACGTCTTGTCAACTTTGCGGCGCAAACAATTTGCCGTTTCTGTTGAGAATGGCGAGTAGCTCCTAGAATATAAACTCCGACACCCAGAATCGTTACAACAATACATCATTGATGCGGAATAGGTATATGCAATACGCGAGGGACAATTATATATAAAAAAACCTGCGATATTTGCTGCAACGCACACGCACTGTGAACATCAATGCTGATACAGACAATGCGTGACTTAAAACAGCAAAGCGTTCTAGTAGGCGAACTCTTCAGTGTTGGCTGTATTAAGCTATTGACGCATTTTCTCTTCGTTTCAAAGCAAAACACTAAAACTGACAGTCATTTCGTACATCACTCATTACGATCACGATGTGTCATATATGTGCAATTGTGAGGCATGCTAGGAATCTGTTAGGGTGGCATCTGTCGATGCTGTCAAATCAAGAATTTTATATTGAGTAATACCAAACCATACTACTGCACCTGCTTCATAAACGTGCACGCGGCGATGGTAAGTACAGTGCATGGTGCAGTATGTACCAGTGCACTGCAGTGAAGAGCCCAGCTCTTCCAGCTCTTCCCAGTGTCTGTGCGTCACAGCGATAAAGCCAGCGCCCCTATAAGTGCCACCCAGCTATTCCCTAGGGCGTCCAGCAAAGTGCCAGTGAACACCAGCCTGTACCAGGGCCAAAAAAACGCACTTGCATCACGCTGGGGACGCTAATTTTCGCAATAGGAATACAATTATGACTGCGAAGAAAGCAATAGTCATGGTACTAGTTTTAAGGTACACTACTGTATTGTTTCGTTGCACATATCAATACTCGCATTATCACTGCTATAAAATTTACGCTTCTCTATTCCAATATATCTGACAGTGTATCCTGAAAGCGGCAACAGGCTTTTCTCAAGAAGGGCTGCCTTTTAACACAAAAGCCATTCGTGCCAGGCTCCAATGTCACGGATAAGAGCTTGTACCTTATATACTCACAGACTTCAAAAAAAAAGGGGGGGGGGGAGAAAAATCGACATTGGAACGGCTAGCTCTCGCTCGGCAGCACAGGACTCCGACCATTAGGCCACAGAGTGTTTTGTTTACATTATTGTGGTGCTTCGACTTTTCAAAAGTACGAACTTCTACGATTGGTTCATGGTCTAGTGATTCCATTGAGCACCTCCAATGGAATCGCTAGGTCACAGGGCGTGCGTTGTTCAGGTTGTTAACAGAGAGGGAATAAAATACACCATGTACTGTTGCCGGTCATCAGAGCTCAGCAAATTTGGCTCGTTTTCGTGATTTGTAGTAATCGAGATGGCGATAGCGGCACACCATGGGCGCACGCGTCGTCGTCCAGTGCCGCCCTGCACTTTGCGCTGCTGACGCGACTCCACATAACGTGGTCAAAGAAGTCAAATCACCTGTAGAGGTTCTGCGCCATAGCCACTCACTAGTGCGCGCGCTTATCTACAGATTCGGACGCTTCATACCGCTCGTGCTTGCACGGTAAGTTTGCTTTGGGTTACAGTGGTATAAGAAAGCACGAAGTCACTTCGCTCGCTGCCGTGGCAGCGTTTACGAAAGGATCACGTTGCTCACGCAAGAAAAAATAATTGTGGCTGTTGTTCGAGCTTATCCTGTGTGCGCTTGTGCGTTGGCATTGTGCATATTTCTGCTTGAGCACTATGATTTGGTGTCAAGCCACGGCATTTTTTTGTGGACGCTCGTCCTGTATATGCCTATTCTGTGCGTGGTTTTTGCTTGAGCTGCGTGCTTCAACTTTTAAGGTACTAGGCGTTCTGCGTGTGACATTGCAATCTGTTGCTGTTCAATTCATTGCACCCGTCCTTTCGTCAAAACGATGCAAGTAAACGCTTAACTAGCTCATTGAAGGCACATTGCACCCTCGCATCACACAGACTTCTGATCAGCCACGTTTTTTTTTGCCCATACGCTTGCCTCGACTATTTATGAATTTATTGAAGTCAGTTTATTACTTGATTCTGTAACTGAGCGCTGCAGTCTGCTTCAAATATATGCTGACACAAAAAGTAACTCTACAGGCAACAGAAAAATATGGCATTTTTTATTTATGAGTATTTTGACACACATCTCTTGAAACCCACACTTTGCTATTCCGACAACCAGAACCAACTGCGGTAATCACATTGTGAATTTAGTTTTGTCAGAGATCTCAATTGCATGACAAATAATTCAAAACTACTACCTACTGTGACACTTAAAAACTCAAGGTTTTCTTGTAAGATCTAATGTCACGAAAATCGGGTGCAGTGAAAGAGAAGGTACCAACAAGTGCTGATTTGCAATCATTGTTCAATCGTCAACACCACACAATATATACTTGCGCATCTTCATAAAAAACAAAAAAAGGTATTACAGTCTGGAAGGAAAGTTACATAAACGAGGTGTCAGCATCATGACTGCGAATCATACACGTCGCACCTGCAACCAAATGAGACACTATTAGAGTGAATATGCGCCACGATTAGTTTCTAAACGTTAATAAATAGTGATAGTAAATTAATGATATGCACTTACTCAACAATGTGTTCTAGGAAGAGAATTCAGAAAAAGCAGGTTGGTAATATTTTTCATTGCTGATAGAGGCATGTTTTCTCGGATGTAGCAATACTTGGGTTAAGTGTAACGAGTGCTCAAGCAGGAATTTAAATTTTTTCGTCGCTGGCCCACTCCGCGTTTCCGTCGTGTGAGAGAAAGTAAGGCTGTTTCCACCTTTAAATGAAAATAGTTTTTGAATTGCCTTAAAACATGTGAGTGTGCATCCAAAACATTTGCGATGCCACTGGGCTTGTTTATAGAAGCATGTGCGAGATTGTTTATGTTTTTTTGCAAAGATGCTGTGCAACTAGAGCACAGTATTCAGTTGATGTCCGCAATAATCAAGTTAAATACATCAACTTTCAGAGGTAGTAGAACCTACTATTCTAAAGCGATCAATTTGGATGCTCCCTTTCGGAGTTCACACGTGCCGTTTGTTCTACATAAAACTTTGCGACCTGTTCTGTTCATCCGAGATAACGCCATCAACCTACGTCCATTGCCATCAATGAAAAAATGTCTGCTGTCAGCTTTGCTGTCCTATGACTATCACCCGTCTAGTAAAAAATAACCTCTTGAACTCTACAACAGCACAATAAAACTGACTGAGTGTGATACAGCTTACGTTTCTACGGCAAATATGTTATATAATAAAAAAAACGTGCCGTTGAGCAGCAAATGCTAAGCTTCTTGTTTAAGTACTACCTATTAGAAAACTTTCTTAGCAAAATGTTGAATATTATAAATGATCGCAATGTATTTTACGCGTTAATAAATACCTGGCAATATACTGTCGAATTGACTATATATAGCGCTTCATTAAAGATAGAGAGGAAGAAAGAACTGACAAGAAGGTTAAACATAGGAATGCTCCGGTTTGCTAGCCTGTAGTTTGGAGGAAGAATGTGGGTTGCCATGCAGAAGACCACGGTTCGAATTTCATTTCTTTTGAAATATTATATCGTTTCAATATGCAATGCGCTGTTTCACAGACTTACTGCTTCTAGGTGAAGCCGTGACAATTTTAGGTCTGTCAGCAGTACGCAACTGTAGCCTCCATGTTCACTGCGCAGTCTACCTTTGCGCCCAGGTGAATTTTTTGGCAGTTTTAATGCAGCATCCAAACTTTACGCCTTTCAATGTGCATTTCATTATTTACACCTCGCAATATACAATCTTTTTTGTACTTCCTCTCTCTAAGCACTTTAACTTCATTGTAACACCTTTGACTTTCAACAACGATTGTGCGAGCTTCACAGGACACAAGTAAAGTTCCAACACAGCAGACATTCAAAGCACCCACTGAGTAAGGCAATAAAAAACATGAATGTTGACTTGATACACATCCAATGCAGTTCGTCTCGGATCGCTTCTGTGACATAGTCGCGTGAAAAAAATAGCAGTTCCTACTTTTTTCTTTCACCGCTATATGAGACATACCATATTATATGAATAGCACACAGCATACTTCAGTAGTGAATGAAAAATAACGATGTCAGACTCGCCACAAAAGATGAACGAAGGAGAGGCTCAAGAACAAACAGACAACACTTATACGGGAATATTGACAACTGAGGGAGGCACTGGCACAGAGGCTAATATAGCCGGTGATTACGACCCATCGCAGGAACATCAGTGATCAGCTTGTTTCTCAGGTACCCGATGTAAACAGAGCAGTGACATCGGAGGACACTCATGATGCTGTTGCAACCATCCTGGTAGCCACCATAGTAAAAAAAGCTGCGGACTTACCAAAAAATCACAGCATATCCACGGAGTGAATGATGATCAGTGGGGAGAAGCTTCGAGAGTTTTTTTCGCAAACCGTAAACCACCCGCTCGCCGCGTCGTCCGTCTGTCTGTCTGTCCGCCCGTCTGTTTGCTTATGCGTCTGTCTATATGTCTCTTCATCCATCCGTACATCTAGTGAACTCTCCAAGCACCACTATCTTGCACCTTACATCACATAAATACCATATACAAGTGCCGCCATCTAGCGGACATTCTAAAGACTAAAACGAGAGGTGGCTACTACATACAGGATACGCACGACCCACGCCTTGAATAGCTTCGCCCTCAAAAAACTGAATGACCTGATAGAAAAACTAGGAACACCTGAAGCAGCCGACACAGCGCTTGCGATTGTAACTTATAGGATTGAAGCAAGAAATTCAGCGTACCTTCATGGACGAGAAGAACGGGAAGCAAGAAGGCAATGTCCTGACATTTCTAACAAGGACACGCAACCGACGTAAGCAAGAATAGGGAAGAACTGTGATAGAACACAATAAACCTTGACAAAAGCAAAACTAATGATAGAGGTTTTCGTGTTGATAAGAAAATGCTGTACAGAAAATGACCAGCTTAAAAGAAAAAAAAAACAGAAATTGGCATACCTTCACTTATCGCAAAGCTTAAAAGCACCAGCTATCGTGGATGGACTATAGAAGTCCAGAGTTATAGGTAAACCATTGATGCCATCATGCAGCTGTGCAAAAAACAACTGCAAGCAAAAATTGAAATGAAAGCTGCATGGACTGTAAATAGTTTGAGTAGGTGGTTAGAAAAAGGCAAAATGCCCAAACGTCGACTGGAAGAGTTTGGCTTAAAGTACGAATCTTACGTTATGTGTTGCTAAATATTATAAAAGACCTGCGAGTAGATATGACCGTTAGATCCCAGTCCAAACTAAGAGACATGGACAACAGATTGACATTGCGAGTTTAGATTGTAACTTTATGTCACAATATTACCAATAGGTCATTTATAAAACATACAAGAAAGTCATGTGCTCTGCAAGGATTTATTACTGTAAAGAAAAATTTTGTAAAAGAGCTAGTATTACTCGAAAAAAAGAACCAGCGCGTTCTAGGGGTGAGTAACAACTAATTGCACGTTTTTCAGGCAGTATAAATTGTTATATATATGAATGCTTCAAAACAATGTGTCGCAGTGTCAAGAAAATAAAGCTCAAGAGGGTAAACAGGTGCTTCCACAGTACCACTCTTTTCTACTCCAGTATTATTTCTAAGGTAAATATTGTAAGAAAGTTGGCTGAAGAATGGCTTGTGAGGTCTTTGAGCCGAAGTAAGTAACTGACAGCAGACACTTCACAATGCACAGACGTGAGCAATGAATCGACGTCTGCAGAGCAATGAATCTCGTGGAAACGGCGCTCGATTTGCCGACGTTGTACCTGCTCCAGTGCGCATGCCTGTCCCGTCATTATCAGGTGGCGTTTCACGTCGCTTTCTGTAATGGAGAAAGAGAGAGAGAAACGTCTTTATTACAAAAGCATGGAGAAGGAGGGCATGGCAGTAACCCTTAGTCTGGGGTCTCTAGGATGACTCCAGTGACACGTTGGGCCCGATGTATCAGAGCTCGGAGGACCTCAAGGGGTTCATCGCGGAGAGCATCATCCCACAGCTCCTCGTTACGTAAAGGGTGAAAGAAGACAGGTAAGGGAGGAAAAATGTTTGCAGTGCACTTGATCGAGACATGGAAGGTCGTGGGCGAGTTTCCACTGCCGGGGCAAAGTTCTGCATAGCACTGCACGTAGAATTTATGAAGTGATACTAGATTGGGAATTGTTTTAATTTGTAGCTGGCGTAACGCTACTGCCTCCTCTCGCGAGAAATATGGCGGTGGGGTGCTCTGAGCGTGACGAATATTCCTGTAGTGACGAAGAATGTCAGTGTAAGTAAGAAGAGGATTCCCCACTCCGAGGTGGTCACCTCGCCTTGCCGGGCTGCCCGGAAGAAAATTTCGTGGACAACAGCGTGTGCGCGTTCATTTCCTGACAGAGAGGCATGGCCAGGAGTCAAGGGTAAGTGGATGCCAAAAGTACTGTTTGACTCATTTAGCCGAATTTGATTTATAATTCGGTGGGCTGCTCTTGGGCTGCCATGTCCTGATAGCAAAGCCGGACATGCCTGTTGCGAGTCTGTCCATATGTGACCTCACTGTGAACACGGATAGCGTATCGTATTGCTAGAGCGACTCCAAGAATTTCTTCGTGAGCGGCATGTGTCCCACGCATTGCAGCCGAGTCCTGCAGAGAATTATTGGTGCCATCTAACACTACCGAGGTGTAACCTTCGCGAGTTCTGGCTGTGTCTGTGTAAAGAGCATGCGATTCCAGGATGTCTTCGATCAAACGGCTGAGGTATCGTACGTGGGATTTGCGGCGCCCTTTGTCATGTTGGGGGGGGGCATATCACATGGTAAGAGATAAACAGTTAGTATTTTCTGTATCGCAAGCGATAAGGGTGTGGGGCGGGTTTGAATCTCAAGTGGTGGGACGAGATATCCGGGGCGTGAGAGGATATTGCGGCCAGTAGGGGTGAGTAGGAGGCGTTGACGCTGAATGACCCAATCTGCCTCGAGCAGCTTGCTTAGTGTGTTGTGTGTGCCCAACTTAAGAAGAAGACGTGTGGAAGTGTAGTTCGGAACGCCGTGGGCCAGCTTTGTCGCTTCGCGGATCATGGCGTCTATGCGTAGTGGTTGTGATTGGGTCAACCGCTGGAAGGGCAAGTGATATGTCAGCCGGCTGATCACGCAGGTCTTCACCCAGTGACTGAGTAACCATGCTCGTAACCAAAACGACAACTGGGTATTGCTTTTTTTCCTCCATCAAACTTGCGCCATTTTTTACGTAGGGGCAGTGGCAGTGCGGGTTAGAGCTTGTGTCGTTTTTTGCAACCGTTAATCAGCCTAACAAAGCATAGCTCGCATCACACAACCTGATGAAGCCATGCATACGAAGTAACGGTTGTTCAAGCCAGCTTGCATTTTTTCTATTAACTCAAGTGTGGCGTTTAGAGACGTTCGTCGCGTCATTTGCGACTAATGAACGAAAAACAATTTGAAACAACGCAACAGCGGTAAAGAAAAGGGCTTCAAAAAAATCTGGTGAATCAAAATCTGGAAAAGCGATAAGCCAAAGACTGTGTTCAGGGTATTTGAAAGCATGCGCAGCAGGCAGTCCTAAACTGTTCAGAATTCGGCTACCTTACTGCACGACCCTGTCGAGTCCGTAGGGTTCCTCATTGTTAAGCGGTGACAAGAAAAATACTGCCTCAGAGTTCGGATCACTTTCATCTCGTAGTGGTGCGCCGGTCGTCGTGCAGCAGGGCAGAAATTGCACGGTCACACGGTATTGCACGGTCGCAACACACGTATGCTACCGTATGCGGCACCGTTGCATAACACTCGGCGGCCAACTCAGAATGATGGGCTGCCACTCCCGAGCAGCATAATCACCCAGCGGTCCACGAAGGCAGCACCATGCAGCCGTCGCCCACAAACCCGCTTCAGGCCGCTGCACCCAGGCAGGGGCGGCGCCACAGGTCACGCCCTTTAGCCTCAAAATAGGCTACCGGGATTGAACTTCGGGCAGACGCGGCCTTGCTCCGACGCCCACCTAATTAAAGCTGCCCAACGCTCGTCATCTCTAACCATGCTCCTCAATTTGTTTGTTTGTTCCCTTCGATAAATGGCACGTACCCACTTTGGGGGATAGGCCAAGAAAGCGACGTTGATACTTTTAAATGTTATCTTAGGCAAGGTAGGTGGTTAAAAACCAAAAATAAAGAAACGAAATGACAATATTACCTAATACATTGAATTTCAACTACTATTAAAATGCTTTTGAGCTACTATTTCAGACTGTGTGCTATCAGCCTGATAGGATAGTATGAGATTTTTAAAATTAAATTAGTTTTACCTAAATAAATTGACGAAGAATTTTAAATACCAGAATAAAATGGTTCCCATTGAGTAGCTATTACGAAATCACACATGGCATCAAAAGCACCTCTACGGCAGGATCCCGAGTTTGAGAGACCAAAGCTTAAAACATCTTCCTCTGATAAGGTCATGCCTGTTTTTGAAAGAGGAATAATAAGAAGTTGAGTTCTAGCACGACAATATCTTGAACATGACAAAAAGTGCAGTGCAATATTTTCCAGTTGTCCACAGAATCGGCAGAAGGATGATATCATCAGATCAGCCCTGTACAAGTAAAAGTTTTGTGGGGAACACGAAATCGAAAGCTGGTGATCGTCACTTCTGACTCGTGAGATTGGCTTCACTGCTACTTCCCTGGATATTTCAGTTCATTATATTTCGTTGTCACAGGTCCCGCTAATTAGGGAGGCGATTGCCGGCTAATTCCAAGGGCCGAAGTATCGGCCCCTAGAACTGCACCACGAAAGCGTGGACAATAGAGAAGTGGTCCTATTTGGGGGGCCATGGGACGCCGGCTGTGGTCCAAAGAACGAGGGAGAGGAGAGAGTTCATAAACAAAGCAAAATTATATTCTCAAATATGGCTTAGCTAACGGTACACAAATATTCACACTCGAATATAGTTCAAAACGATATGTCCCCCATCAAACAACGTACTACGCAGTACAATCAGCTATGCTCGAAAACACGGACACAAACCACAGTACGCGCTACAATGCAATCACATGCATCAAGCAACCAGGACACTTAAAGACTAAAGAGTTAGAAAACTTATTCAGTCCAAAGTCCTTGGAACAAATTAAGTTTGAGTGATACTCTTTCAAGAATCACTCACTCAAAGTGCAGCATTGTTGTCGATCCACTGCACCCGGAGTTTCCTTTCCAGGAAACCTTGCGTCTTCGCTTGGTCGCTCTCTAAGCACCAAACTTCTTCGTCGATAACACGTCGGCTTCCCACGCGCACTGCTGCAACGCGTCTTCGCTCGCTGGCGGTAGACACACTCTTCTGCTTGTAGCACAAGTCTTCACCCCTCAGGTGGAAACTCTCTTCATCACCTGCTTTGTCACTGAGGACAGAAGCCTTCGCCGACATGGCGGAATGACCCTACGAACATTTGTGCAAAACTTTAATCTCTTGCCCACGCACACAGGCGTAAACTTCCTTCTTCTCCTGCTTTGTCACTAAGGACAAAACCTTCGCCGACACTGCGGAAAACACCCTATGCACACTGGCGCTAACCTTGTTTTTCTCCTGATCTCCCTTCTCCGCTGCTTGCCTAAATACCTTTCGCACTAGATTCCAGAAAATTCTAATCGTTTCGTCGGCGCGACGCACAGCCAATGCGGGGGAAAGGGCGAGACGTTTCAAGAGCCATCCACGCAACTCTGCATCCCCTCGTCCTTCCAGGGCTTACTCGGCGGCCGATGTGAGGCGGTTGGTCGGCGAAACCACGCTTCCGAGGGGGAGAGATGGCAAGCCTGGGGAGTCTTTGGATGCTTGTTTTCTTCTTTAGCGTCAACTTTGAATCGACCCTCCAGCGCCCGGCACCATCACCGCCGCCAGATCTCAGTGGTGCGCTCCCTTTCTGAGTGCTTCTTTGTGAAACTGCTCCCCCCCACTTTACGAATATTATCACATATTATTCAAATCCACAAAAATAAGCGTGAACAGTCACCACGCATTATGAGTCTGTAACACAGTCCATTGCACATGGTGCGTCACATTCACAGCAGAAAACTCGATACATAGTACATTGTAATCCAATTTCACACCACATGAAATATAACCACTAGTACCTGAGTACGACACTCCATCACACATTTCAAACAGTATAAACGTACAAGGGTCTGCTTTACAACAATTGCTTTGCCATCGTTGATACTTTCGACACTGTTAACGGGTCATAACGTTACACCGATCTTCTCTGGTTATTCACTAGCTTGTTCACGTCATGACATTGGGCCTGCCTGGCCGACCCCCTCAGCTTTTCTATGTTGGTCGGTTGAGGCCGTTCTGCCGCAATTCCAGCTGCACGGCAGGATCCCTGGTTCAACACGATAATCTCCTGATTTACTGTCTTTTGCACCCAGGATTCACCTTGCCTCTTGTGAAATCCGTCAGGGGATTTTTCTCCACTGTGTCTTCGTCTCGTGTAAACTCCTTCAGGGGATTTTTCTCCACTGTATCTGGTGGCCCCTGTGTCGGCGAGGGCTCCATCTTTGGGTCTTCCCCCAAACTTTCCGATCGTTCGGCCCTCGCGCCGTGTCGATGGTTCCGACGATGAGGTCGGACAGGGGGGTCGTCATACATAGGGCAGTGACCTTCCCGCTGAAGTTAGCGGTTTCAACCTCAATCTCTGCTTTGGGAAGCATCCGAACCGTGCTGTCAGTTAGGCAAACCGGTTTTGTTGTGCCTGTTAACTCACTTTCCCGTACAAAGTTCCTCCGCACAATAACAGTGGAGCTATCGGTGTTTTTAACACCGTAACTTTCTTGCCCGCGACTTTTCTAGGCAACGTTAGCATTCCCTTCGTAACACCGGTTGACCGTTTTGTCATTACAGCACCAACAACAGGAAGTTTCTTCCCACTTTTAAACTCTACGAATCTGTCGGTGGCCTTGTCATCATCGGCTTTTGGTGCCACCTGCACACAGGCTACTGGTGAGTTTGACTCGCTCCGTTACGACATGCGTCTGACTTGTGCCCGGTCTGGCCACATTTGAAACATCTCACAGCAGTAGGGCTCATAAAGTTAGTTTGACAGCTGTTGGCGCGATGACCCACTCGGTTACACAGAAAACATCGCGGAACACTCTCCGGTGTACGCTTTTTTTCTTCGGGTGCTTATTTCTTCGAATCTTCGAGACATTCCTTCTTAATCTTAGTCAAATTGGTTCCACCTTGCGCTTCCAAAAATTGGTTGGCCAATTCAAGCATGTCTTCAAGGGACTTAGCTTTGCTGTCCCTTGAACAGCGGCAGGCTTGGGTGTCCATTGGTGAGAAATTGCTCTCTAATAAAGAGCTCTGTAAGCTCACCATACTTCAGTGCAGTGCCTGAAAGTTCGATCCATCTGTCGAAACATTGGCTAATTCAGGTGGCGTACTGCGTAGCCGTCTCACCATCAGCTGCTTTTCCTGTCTGAAATTTGTCCCGGAAACCTTCAACAGTAAATCTCGATTGCTTCAATAAAGGAGCTTTCACCTTTGAATAAATGGCTGCATTGGTCGGTGTGAGCCTACTGTACACACTGAGGGCTTCGCCACTTAAGCAAGTACTCAAAGCAGTTGCCAATTGATGTCCTGGCCAATCCTGGCTTCTTGCAATCGTCTCAAATCTGTGAAGGTACGCGTGAAGGTCGTCCTTCCTTTCGTCAAACGCTACGAGCAGCTTGCTTGGGCTCAAGCGGAAGCCATGATGTTCCCGTTCACTGCTTTTGACTGTAGCCTAGAAGCAAGTTTTACTTCGCTGCTACAAACGGAGCCGCTCGAGTTCCATGTCATGCTGCCACTGCCATGCCCTTTCAGCCATCTCCGCCTCTGTTTCTTCTTTCGGCCTCTCAGCTGCCAGTCTTTCTCCAGCTCCAAATCCAATTGCTGATATTTTTCTTCTTTATCTGTCGCTCCTGTGCCTCTCTTTCTCCTTTCGCCCTCTGAGCTGCCTACCTTTCTCTCTCCAACTTAGCTGCTGTTTCTTGCATGGCCCTTTCAGCTGCCAACCCCCGTCTCTCTCCAACTCAGCTGCTTTCTCTTCTTTGGCCCTCTGCGCTGCCAACCTCTATCTCTACACCGCCTCTTTCTCTTTCTGGCTCACCCACCTCCGTAGTTAGGCGCCAGAAAGACCCATCTTCTCACCAAGAACTACTTACTTCTCCAGATCCATGGTGCCCCTCAAATAAAATTCTAGCCTCGTGCACAAGATATCTGCTAACTTAGTCTATCGAAACACTCTCTGCACAATCGTTAACGAGAACACTGAGCAACACACAAAAATTGTTCTGATAGCACTATGGATAACTCGAGTCCCTTTCTCACAACTTTGCACACACTGTGCACCAAAAAGGTCCTGTCGCGGACGCCAGAATAATTGTCACTGGTCCCAATTATTAGAGAGGCAATCGCTGGGCTAATTTCAAGGGCCTAAGTATCGACCCCCCGAACTGCAACACGAAACGCGGACAATATAGAAGTGGTCCTATTTGGCACGCCAGTGGACGCGGGCTGTGGTTTAAAGAACAATTCAGAGGTGACAGTTGATAAACAAAACAAAAAAATATTCTCAAATATAGCCGAACAAATGACACATAAATATGAACACTCGACAGTAGTTGAATACGATATGTCACCAATCAAACAACGTACTACACAGTACAATCAGCTACACTCGAAACAACGGACACAAACAACAATACGCGCTGATGCAATCTCATACAACGAACAACCAGGACACTTAAAGACTAAAGATTTCGAAAACTTATTCAGTACAAAGTCTTTGGAAAACGTCCGAATGATAGTCTTCCAAAAATCACTCACTCGAAGACCAGCGCTGTTGTCGATTTGCTGCCACCGAAGTTTCCTTTCCAGGAAACCTCGCGTCTTCGCTTGACCGCTCTCCAAGCACCAAACTTCTTTGTTGGTAACACGTCAGCTTCCCACACGCAGCTGTTTCAATGCGTCTTAGCTCGCTGGCGGTACACACACTTTTCTGCTTGTAGCACAAGTCTTCACCCATCAGGCAGAAACTCTCTTCATCACCTGCTTCTTCACTGAGGACAGAAGCCTTCGACGACACAGCCGAATGACCCTACGCACACTTGCGCGAAACTTTCTTCTTCTCCTGATCCTTCTCCACTGCTCGCTTAAATAACTTTCACGCTAGATTCCCAAAAATTCGAATCGTTTCGTCGGCACGATGCACAGCCAAGACGGGGTAATGGGCGAGACGTTTCGAGAACCGTCCGTGACACCTGACGAAACTCCGCATCACCACGACCCTTTCCTTCCAAATCTTTCCAGGGCTTGCTGGGCGGCCGATGCGAGGAGGTTGGTCGGCGAAACCACGCTTACTAAGGAGAAAGACGGCGCGCCCGGGGAGTCTTTGGATGCTTGTTGTCTTCTTTAGCGTTGACCTTGAGGTGCCCCTCCAGCGCCCGGAACCGTCAACGCCAGAACTTGGCGGCGCACTCTGTTTCTGGGCGCTCGTTTGTGACATCTGTCAACGTGGTTATTGCTTTCACTGTATCTGTGCGGATAGCTAATATTCCATATATAATTGCTGTAGAGTATTCTACTGCTGGGAGAACCTGAACTATTGGGAGATCTAGCGAGGAGCTGGCTGAAGCGTCGGCCGTTGCATTTAATGTTAACCCACAGTGACCTGAACCCACACGAATTTCAGGTATTTCAGCTGAGACGAAACTACAGATCGTAACGTCGTGATGGCACGAGAAGTATTAGAAGTTGTAGGATCTGTGCATACTGATTGTGAATCAGTATTTATTACTGCCCTGTTCTCATGCATCGGAACTCTTCGCGGTGCCATGAATGACTGCCATGAGCTCGGCTTCAGAAAACGGAGTGAAATCACGTAGCTTCACGGCAAATGACCAGCCAAGTGAATGGGAGACTATTTTTACGCCTGCCCTTTCCTTATTCACGGATGCATTTGTAGCTATTATATTACGTGTCTGTGTATGCACCGGGAAATCTGCTAACCTGTTCTCTAAGAATTTCTGCGATTGAAGTTTAGATTGTGGAAAAAAGATCTGATCATGCCTTCGTAGCTTCTTGTCTTCCCAACGCGAGTCTTTTCCCGCACGTAGCATAGTAGCTTGCTCCTACTTGTTACGCACCCCGCACCACCTACCATGTGCTCTTGGGTTTTTAGGGGCGAAACACCTTATAGCGGCACCCGTTCATCCTTCGTAGCCGTTGTTGTGTGTGTAGTGGAGCATACGCACCAACGCGTATGCGCCTTCGGAAGACAACGAGAAGCCCGTGCTCTGATTGCGCGAGAACCTGTGCCGCCTTTGCCAGACTTGCTGTTCGCCCATTTTCCGTCGCGACCTCGTTGCGACTCCTCTGTTCTAATAAACATCATCGCATTTGGTGGAGGTGCTGGGAATTGTAGTAGAGCATATGCACCAACGCGTATGCTCCACTACATGTGTAACAAGTATAACATTTTGACCTCCAAGGTGGTGCCGGTGAGATACTTCTGTGCGTTGTTGAACAGTAAAAGATCATGCTCGATGTACATGTCGATGGCTGCTAAGGGGGAATGAGCTTTTAGTTAACGCGCACGCTGCGATCCCCAATAGCAGCCATTCGCGTTTACATTAAGCACTATCTGACAATAAAGGGTTGCTACGTTATACTCGCTGGGTGTAACCTCCTTAGTTTTAGAAAGGCTTAGCGAGCGTTGAGCCGCAGTGCCATGAATACAATGAACTAGTATATACCAAGAATGAACACGAGGTGGTTAAAGGTGGGAAGTAGATACGAAGCGCAAGCCGTAAGAAAGTGAAAGTCGAATTCTCCTGTCTTTCATTCCCCATTAGCAGCCATTGGCATGTACATTGAACACTATCTGACAGGAAAAGGTTGCTACGTTATAATCGCTGGGCGTAATCTCCTTGGTTTTAGAAAAGGTTTAGCGAGCGTTGGGCCGCAGTGCCATGAATACAGTGAACTATATATACCATGTACTCAAGGTGGTTAAAGGTGGGACGTAGACCCGAAGTGCAAGCCGTAAGAAAGTGTGCGAGTGTCACCTCTCGTTTAAAAGATGCGAGATGGTGGTACTTTGAGTGTTGAATAGATGGACGAACGGACACACAGACAGATGCATGGATCGACGCATGAACAGCCGCAGGGGCGGATGCATGGACGAACGTAGGTACGGACGCACGAAGAGACGCACGCACGGATGAGCGGATGGACGCATGGACGGTGTGGTGGTTCTTGGGCCCTCAGACGCAGAAACCCAAGACAAGGACAAGAGAAACATCTATTGACTTCACACACAAAACGATCACAACCCTGTGGCTATCTGTACAACACACTGGCTCCATAATTCAGTCATACAGTCCTTATGTCTACGCGCCCGCGAGTAACCCACGCGTCCTCACTACTCGGAAGTCTAATTTCGTCGGGTGCCACTCACGCTCCCGCTGAAGACGATGGCGTCGACGACGCAACCTCGCCACGGGAAGGTTGCCAAGTGCAAGGGAGCTCACAAGCAGACCATCAGCTGCTCGTGCTGGACCAGGCAGCCCCCCGCTGCGGCCGACGCAACACCGAGGTCGCACCTTCAATTGGCGGTTGTGCCGGACCGGCTCCGACGTGGCACCGTGGCCACGATCTCCGTGACTGGTTGTGTCGAACCCGAGTCTGGACAGGATCAGCCGCTTGCCCTGGCCCGCACGCTCGTCCGCCACAGGAACAGCATGTCAGGCCCGGCCCGGAACCGCCACTCGCCTCAGGAACATTCCACGCTCGTCCCAGTTGGGTTGGTGACACCCGCTCGTTGGTTCGGTCCCCTGAGGCCCAACGCCTTGCGCTCTTGCTAGCTGGCCGCGTTCTTCCTCTGCCCGTCGCTGTTCCGAAGCTCACGCGCTCACGATCATCTGACCCCGTGCACACTTTCGTCTTCGTTGGTTATTTTCCGCTGTCGGTTTCACTTCCAGTTTCGATTTTGGTTGTGAGAAGCACTCTTACCACACTCCCACCAACTTCCAGTACCTTGTACACACGTAACACATAGTTCCCGAATATAACAAAGGTTCCGCACACTTTAAATGTCACAGTTTAGATGTAAAAAAAACCAATTGCACTATGATGACAACATGATAAAAAAATTGTGTACAATGGCAATAAGTCACTGCTCGGTAAAAGCCGCACGACTCATATAGTCGGCACCAACGTTGTTCACACCACGAATGTGTTCCACGTGAAAGTCATATTCCATAAGAAGGAGACTCCACCGCAGGACTCGATTATTTAGGTGCCTAGCTGACTGAATATAAGTCAATGGCTGGTGGTCACATTGCAACTTGAACGGCTTGCCATAGAGAAAAATGTGGTATTTGCGAACAGCCCAGACTACGGCAAGGCCTTCTCTTTGAATTGTGTAGTAGGCTGCTTCGCGGGTTAGTAATTTACGGCTCGCGTAGGAAACTGGGTGCAGACGGCCTTGGTGTTCCTGGAGCAATACTGCTCCTAAGCTCCACGAAGACGCATCCGTGCGCAGAACAAATGGCTTATGCAAGTCGGGTGACTTCAGCACAGGCTGCGTGGACAATAGATTCTGCACTTGTCGAAACGCTCTCTCATGTTCTTCACCCCATAATAACTTATTGGGGTGGTCTTTCTTTGTAAGTTCTGTGAGCGGAAATGTCAACTCAGCGTAATTAGGCCAAAAGTCGCGGTAATAACCTGATAGGCCGAGAAAGGCTTTTAATTCCTTCTTGGTGCTTGGCGGCACAGCTGCTTGTATCTTATCAGTAATGCTCTTACTCGTCTGCAGCATACCTTGCCCAACAGTGTGGCCCAAAAAAGTGGTAGTCGGACAGCCGACCGCACATTTCGCTGGTTTTATAGTTAGACGAGCCGCTCTGACGCGCTCAAACAATCTCTTTAGGGTTACCAAGTGTTCTTCCCAAGTTTCAGTAGCGACGAGCACATCGTCAAAGTAATATAGCACATTGGGAATCCCCTCGGTGACGACTTGCATTAACCGAATAAATACTGCCGGCGCAGTCTTGATGCCAAAGGGCATAAAGTTGAAGTGGTACAAGCCAGATTCACATGAGAAAGCCGTGAGCTCTTTCGACTGACTGGCCATAGGTACCTGCCAGTATCATTTAGTAAAATGAAAGCGCGAGAAGTAGTTGCATCCCGTAAGCTTAGCGAACATCGTATCTGTGCGAGGGATCGGCTCACAATCCGGAAGTATGACCTTGTTAAGTTGTCGGAAGCCAATACACAAACGCATGGTGCCATCTTTCTTCTTGACGACCACTATGGGCGAGTGATAGGCTGACGTTGACCTTTCAATGACACCTAACTGCAGCATGTCCTTCACTTCCTTCTCGACGGCACCTTTGACAGTAAAAGGTAGCGGGTACTGTCGTACCTGTATGGGAGCCTCTGATGTAAGCTTCAACTCACAGTGAACAATGTCAGTCTTCCCAGGTACATCTGAGAAAGCGTCTCTGAATTCTTTAAGAACCGCTGTGGCTTGCTGTCGTGCATCAGCGTTGAGCTCCGATGCTATGGTAACATTCGTCCAGTTCTGTGTCTGTTCTAGTGTGATATGGGGCACTTCGTCGGACTGAACCTCGTCTGTGTCAATTGGCAACGTCGTGGTAACGCCTGCAACCGTTCGTTGGCTTAGTCGCTTGCGTTTCTCATGCTTCTTTAACACGTTGATGTGAAAGAGCGTAACCTTGTGGCCCTGGTTTACTAGGTAACCCAGTTCGCTGCGTTTCTCAATAACAGGGAAGGGGCCCTTCCAGGAAAGCACCAGCTTGTTAGCATCGGCTGGTAGCAACACCAGCACCTGGTCACCAGGGACAAGTTCGCGCTGTCTCGCTTTCTTATCGTAGTACCCTTTCTGCAGCTTCTTCGCCTTCATCAATTCTTCGTGTGCGAGCGCACAGGTGCGTTCTAAACGTTGCCGCAGCTTCATCGTATGCGTGTATGTCGTCTTTGTCTCGTCATCGAGGCGAGGGTTCGTCCAGAGCTCCTTGAGAACAGCCATTGGCCCTCACACGTATCTACCATATAATAATTCAAAAGGAGAGAATCCAGTGCTACATTGGGGAAGCTCTCGGTAGGCGAACAGTAACGGACCAATGTAACGGTCCCAGGTTTTCGGACGCTCTTGACACATTCGCCCTATCATGCGTTTTTATGTCCCATTAAAACGTTCAATCAAACCATTGGTCATCGGATGGTATGGCGTAGTAGGCAGTTGTTTGAATGAAAGCAGTCGGCTGAATTCCTTCATAACTGCTGACATGAAAAACGTACCGCGATCACTGATGATCTCTTTAGGTATGCCAACGCGAGAGAACATTTCCAGGAGACCTTCCGCAACCTGTCTCGATTCAATGGAGGGACGTGCTACTGCGTCGGGGTATCGCGTCGCAAAATCTATCATTGTCAGTACGTAGCGATTGCCCTTTTCAGATGTTGGTGACAATGGGCCGATAATATCAATGCCAACTCTCGTAAACGGTGTCTCGATGATAGGGGTGGTGCCCAAGGGAGCGCGTCCCACCAGGTGGCGTGGCACCTTCCGTTGACAGACTGAGTGAAGCTGAGTGGTAGAGGTAGGACGTGTTTTTGGAGAGCTCCGGAATGACAGCTACAGATAAGTGTTTTTGCATGTTTCCAGCTTGCCTCTATATGTAGCGTTATGAGAACGTAAGGCGCTAGCGTAAGGCTTGATTAGGTCTAGTACGGTGTACGGTTTTTTTTATTAGTATTTTGTACTGTGTCTTTTTTTCTCCAGCCACCACGTGGCTGAAGCCTGCGCATAGACCGACCACGTGCATGCGCAGGTGCTGTGAAGTGTAGCGTATTTATTTATTATTGTGGTTCTTTTTGGCTTAGACCAGTGTATTTTAGTACAGTTTTCTAACACGTGGGCATCGGTAAACTGAGCTAGCCATGGTCAAAAAGACCGTAAAGTGTTCCGAGTGCGGGGTAGGGCGGAAGGTGGAAATTAGTGCGGAGGAGAAAGCAGAAGATGACGCCAAGTGTAAACAGTGCGAGTTCGAGGAGAAAATGAAAAATATGATGGCGGTCCAGAGTGGGCTCATGGAGAAAATCGCAGCGCTGGAGAATGCATTGGCGAAGGAGCGAGAGAAAACGTCAGCCATGGAAGAAAGGCTCCGGGCAGCCGAGAAGGGCCTATCGAAGGTCGTGAAAGGGAACGAAGACGCAGGTGACCGCGGAAGCATTATGGCGACGACCCCCCGTGCGGGAGAGATGAAGGAAACAGGCATGACAAAGGCAGATACATTGGCCACAGGGCCCAGCTACCGGGAAGTAGTTTTGAGGGAGGGAGGGAGCAAACCAGCAGCCGTGACTCACGCTAGTCACCTAGTCAGCAGCCAGGTGCAGGTTTCAGAAGGAATGTCTGAACAGGTCATCATCGCCGGTGACTCAAATTTGGTCCGATGCGCAGCGGCAATCAAAGAAAGGGTGAAAGGCGACAAGAGAGTTGCGATAGGGACGTTCCCAGGACAAACGCTGGGGACAGTAATGAGTCAAGCGGGTGAACAACTCGCAGCTAAGGCTGGCAATCGTAACCTCGTTGTAATTGCGGGAGGGTTAAATGACGTCCTGAAAAAAGAATCGTCAGGACTAGCGACGGCCTTGGCGAGAGGGGTGGATGACATGCGCACCGTGTCCCCCCAGGTGCAAATTGTAGTATGCACAGTACCGGAAGTACCGGTGCGCAACGTCAACCTGCGAACAGCGGTTGTCGACGCAAACAAGGAGATATGGCGGATTAGTCGAGAGAAGGGTTTCGAGGTAGTGGATTTAAACAGGGAAGTGCACAGGTGGGGTGGATTCCAAAGAGACAGGATTCATTTCGATAAGAGGCTTGGACACGAGGTGGGCTGGCGACTGGCAGGACGCAGAGTAGCTTTTTTGGGGGGCTCACGGGCCCTTCGGAGTCCGGGGTAGCTCGTAACAGGGAAAGCAACCAGGAGGACGCTTTGACAGGTAGAATTGCGAAAAACCAGAAAAAAGGTAAAAGAAAAAGGAAAAAGGCGCGTGTTGCAATTAGTTACATAAACATGCAGGGTGGCAGAAAGAAGGCAAAATGGTTAGAGATTGAGGAGCAGTTAAACAAAGAACAGATAGGCGTGTATGCGGTTACAGAAACACACCTTAGAGACTTGGAAGAACCACCACATATTAAAAATTATGTTTGGGAAGGGTGTAACAGGACCATATCGGAAAGGAAAGGTGGGGGTGTAGGAATGCTAATTCACCGCGGAGCCAAATGGGTTAGAGTGAAACAGACGTGTTCAGAGCACCTCTGGGTTCGGGGCACAGTAGGTGGAAAGGAAACGTGGCTAGGGGTAGCCTACTTGTGGACGGGGAATAAGTGCAGAGAAAAGAATCAGGAGATAGTGGATTGCATGAGTGCGGATATTAAGGAATTTGGTAATGGGGCCGAAATCATCCTTCTAGGGGACATGAATGCCCACATACATGACCTTGACGGATATTCAGACACCAATGGGAAGTTATTACTCGATCTTTGCGAGCAACATAGTCTGGAGATAGTTAACACGGGGCCTAAATGTGACGGCCAGATCACATGGGAAGTCGGAAACAAGCAATCAAGTATTGATTATTGTCTCATGACTGAAGGAATTTACCACAAACTGACAGAAATGAGGATAGACCAGGAAGGCATTAACAGCTTGGGTAGTGATCATAAACGAATAACATTACAAATGGGATACGAAACTGAAAATATGAGCATGGAATCAAAGTCTGGCAGCTCGTATTTAAATGACAAACAAATAATAAATATAGCCGCAAGAGTCGAGGAAGAAGTAGGCGAAATACCAGGCAAGGACTGGGAGTATAGTGAGCTGTTACATCTAATGACGAAGGAGATAGGGAAAGAGAAGCAAACTGTTTGCTGGAAAGGAAAAAGGAAGCCAAAAAGTTGGTGGAACAAGGAAATCCGGGAGGCGATCGAGAAGCGACGCGAAGCCTCACGGGAGCATAGAAAGGCAAAAAAGGAGAAGCGGCCGCAGGACGAAGTAAAAAAAATATGGGAAATATATTTAGAGAAAAAATCCCTTGTACAGAAATTTGTAGAGGCAAAAATTAAAGGCGAAAGTGAACGCTGGATGACAGAGATACACGAAAAAAAGGAGGCCGCGCCTAGGATTTTTTGGAGCCACATAAAGGCGCTAGGTAGGAAGTCTGTCACAACGCAACAACATATTCTAGATGAAGGAGGAAATCAATTGGAAGGGTACGAAGCGCTAGGTTACATCCAAAAGGTAACAGCCGATTCGTTTCAAAAGAGCGTCCAGGGGATCTCCCCGGTGAGTAAAAGTGTGGCGGAGAAAGCAACAGAGGAAGAGCTAGTACTTGATAATTTCAACTGGAAAAAGGCCGAAGGAAAAATTCCAAAGCGCACTGCCGCGGGTTTAGATGGGATTCCCGTTAGCCTCATTAACGAACTAGGACATAACACTAAAGAAGCATTGTTAAAAGCAGTAGAAAAAAGCTTAAAGGACGGACAAATACCGGACAGTTGGCGACAAAGTAGAATGAACTTAATCTATAAAGGCAAGGGAGAAAAGGACAAGATTCGCTCGTATAGACCACTAACAATTACATCGGTACTATACAGGATGGCGATGCAAGCAGTAAAAATGAAAATAGAAACATGGGCCGAACATAACGATATTTTGGGAGAACTTCAGAACGGATTTCGAGTCGACAGGCGGTTAGACGATAACCTGTTTGTTCTCACTCAGTGTATAGAAATATCCAAAATAGAGAATAGGCCCTTGTACGTGGCTTTTCTAGACATCACGGGGGCATACGACAACGTTAATCAGGAAATTTTGTGGGATATATTGAAAGGAATGGGCATGGGCGACGACTGTATACAGCTTTTGAGGGAGATATACCGAGAAAATACAGTTTGCATAGAGTGGGAAGGAATGCGTAGCAAAGAGAACGTTGAGGTTAGCAGGGGTCTGAGACAGGGATGTCCTTTGTCCCCGCTGTTATTCATGCTGTACATGGTGAGTATGGAAAAAGCGCTAGAAGGTAGCAACATTGGTTTTAATCTGTCACACAAACAGGGCGGCATGATGATTGAGCAGAAGCTTCCAGGTTTATTTTATGCGGACGATATCGTCTTATTTGCGGACAGTCGAGATGATATACAGCAGCTGGCGAATATATGCGGAAGGGAAGGTGAAGCTCTTGGACTAGGATTCAGTGTAACGAAGTGTGGATTGATGGTATTCAATGATCCCTGTGATCAGACGGTGTCCATACAAGGCCAAGAAATACCGAGGGTAAGTGAATACAAGTACCTTGGAGTATGGGTAAATGAGAGTGATAGATACATGGAGGTACAGGAAAAAGCCTCGGCAGCAAAAGGAAAAAGGAATGCGGCAATAATGAAGCACAGAGCGTTGTGGGGATACAATAGGTATGAGGTGCTTCGAGGTCTGTGGAAGGGTGTAATGGTTCCAGGGCTTACTTTTGGGAACTCAGTGGTGTGCATGAGGGCAGAGGTGCAAGCGGGAATGGATGTAAATCAAAGGACTGTGGGACGCCTCGCGTTGGGTGCTCACGGGAAGACGACAAACGAGGCTGTAAAGGGCGATATGGGGTGGGCAGGTTTTGAGGCGAGGGAAGCGCAGAGCAAAATAAGGTTCGAAGAAAGGCTAAGAAATATGAAGGAGAGTAGATGGGCAGAGAAGGTGTTCCGTTATTTGTATAGGAAGAGCGTGGACACACAGTGGAGAAAAAGAACTAGAAGACTCACTAGTAAGTATACGGCTGGTATTGTAAGCCGTATGTCAACAAAGAGCGTTAAGGGAAAAGTCAGGGAGGCAGAGAGGATTTACTGGATGGCAGCTATGGAGAAAAAACCGGCTTTGAGTAACTACCGAAAGGGCAAAAATGAAATAAGGAGGGAGGCATTTTACGATAATTCAAGGGGAAGCGCTTTACTGTTTGAAGCGAGATCGGGTTGCCTTAGAACGCGTAGTTATGAGGCAAGATTCAGTAAAGAAGAAGAACAATGCACATGCTGCGGGAAAGATAAGGAAACGGCGGAGCATGTTCTGATTGAATGTGGAGATATCCACCCAGGTGTACGTTTGGGCACGAGCCTACAGGAAGCCTTGGGTTTTAGGGACAACAATGGAAAGCTGAACACACCCGCGATTGAAATAAGTAAGAGACGGTTAGAGTATTGGTGGCAGAAAATTAGAGAGAAAGGACAAAAATAAATATTGGAAAAATAAAATATGGACAGTGTGCCGTAAATGGCAGAGAACTTAAGCTGAAAATTTACCTTTTTTCTATTAAGATAGAATTTATCGAAGTAGAGGCATTAGGCCAACATAAAAAAAAAAGTTTTTTTTTTGTCGAGCCTGGTGGCATACTTGTCACCACCCCGTTATAAAGGGGACGCTCATAGCATCCATCCATCCATCCACAGATGTCGCAAGATTTCACGAAGCGTTTTGTGTCCGATTGGACACCCGGCCAGTAGAACTCTCCAGTGACCCTGCTTACTGTCTTCGTGATACCTTGATGGCCGGCTAAGATGTCTTCGGGGGCTAGTTTCAGCACCACCTCACGCAACTGTCGTGGTACAACAAGTTGCTCCAAATTAGTTCCATCTGGCAAGTTGTGCTTGCGGAATAAGGTTTTGTCCCGAATGAAAAACACCGTTTCTCGATCGTTCGACATGATTTTCTTGCCAACCGCCTCGAAACACTTTCGCAAAGTTTCGTCATCCACTTGATATTTTTTAAGCGCCTCACTTCCCACTTGTAAAGCAGGCAGAGTCATCACAGGTAAAGAAGTGTGCTTCTTAGTTTCTCCTGCTTTTCCCACGAGGACTTCTTCAGGTAGGGGCCACTTTTCCATGGCTTCATGCGGTGATCATACGCTTCCTCCGCATTCGATCTTGGTTGGGTTGCGTGCAAATTGCCAGGTACATCCTGCTCACCATTGACAGCATTCCCTTTGCTAGAGTCTGTGCATGGTGCACGCCTTGTTTCCACATGGCCATGGTCATGCTGTGGTGGTGACTCATTCATAGGTAACGTATGCAGCAATGCCGCGCCCTTGATGTCGCCCAAAATTACGTCGTATAATGGGTCGGTCATACACTTAACGAGTACTTCCCCAGTAAACAATGTACATTGCAAAAGGACTTTTGCCTCTGGGAGGTATCGCACAGTACGGTCCAGTAAGTACACTGGGCTCGTCGTTCCCGTGAACTTCTTTTTCGAAACCAAGGATTGCCGCACGACGACCGTGTTGCAGCCGGTGTCTCGAAGCACATGCACTGGTCTGTCCTCTAGGAACCCCTCCACAACAGGCATGTCAGCGACTCCAACGTTCGCGGATCGTCGACTTGATGTGGCATTGACGATGCGTATTGTTCCGCCGTCTTGGAAAACAATGTAGCCACTCTTATGGTGTTCAGGTGTCAAGTCTTCGCGTTTTTCCGACAGCATACATGATGCCTGGTCTTTGCCAAATTTTCTACCGGGGCATCTGTCACTGCTGTGTCCACTTTGTTTGCATACTCCGCATCGGCTGAAAGTATTCCCTTTCGTGCGGGACCAGAAGTCAGCTGCGCGATGGCCTGCCTTGTCACAAAGGAAACAGCGACTTGCAGGCTTTTCCGTCTTCTTCGCGGACTCCGGCTTGGACACTGAAGGTCCCGGATCCTTGAAAATCCGTTCTCTTCCTAAGTTTGTGAGCTCCTGTGCTTCCATGAAGTTATCGGCAGTCTCGCAAAGCGAACTCAGGGTTTTGCAACTTCTCTCCTTGAGAAAGATCCTGAGTGCCGGAGAACAGCCCTTCATGAATTGCTCACTTATCATCAGTTCTCGCAGGCTAGCAAAGCTTGTCTCCATTTTTCCCACTTCAAGCCAACGGTCAAAGCAGCCGGAAAGTCTTGCAGCATACTGCAGACTAGTCTCGTTTTCTTCGGGCTTCGCTATACGAAATTTTTCGCGGTAGCCTTCCGCAGTATAGCGGAACCTCTGAAGAAGCGCCGCTTTCAGCTGATCATAATTCAGCACAGCTGTTGGATCTAACCGGCCTATGACTGTTAGCGCTTCTCCTGTCATGCATAGGCTAAGCGAAAAAGCCCACTTTTCAGGCGGCCACCCTTGACACGTGGTGACCCGTTTAAATCGCTGCAGGTACGCGTCGAGGTCGTCCCAAGCCTCACTGAAGGGCGAAATCAGTTTATGAGGACTGCAAACCTCTGTTATTCCTCTGGCGCTCATGCTGGATCCTCCTTGTTCGTCAGCCACCATTGGCTGTACCCTCCTTGCGCTCTCCTGAAGTCGAAGCTTCAGTTCGAGGATCTTCAGCTCTTGTTCCTGCACCTTCTGCTGCTGCTCTAACAGCTTCTGCTGCCTCTCAGCGTTTTCTTTCGCGATCTCGCGCTCCCTAGCACGCTCATCTCGAGCTTCAACGCACTCTCACTCAACCCACTCTCTGAGCTCCTCGTTCTCCAACCCTAGCTGTCGGCCAAGTGCAATAAATTTCTCCCTGTCCATGACAAAGGCTGAATCTCAGTAATGGCTTTAGATTTTAATAAGCCATTTTGGCGGGCTCGCCAATTGTGGTGGTTCTTGGGCCCTCAGACGCAGTAACCCAAGAGAAGGACAAGAGAAACATCTATTGACTTCACACACAAAACGATCACAACACTGTGGCTATCTGTACAACACACTGGCTCTATATTTCAGTCATACAGTCCTTATGTCTACGCGCCCGCGAGTAACCCACGCGTCCTCACTACTCGAAAGTCTAATTCCGTCGGGTGCCACTCACGCTCCCGCTGAAGACGATGGCGTCGACGACGCAACCTTGCCACGGGAAGATTGCCAAGTGCACGGGAGCTCACGAGCAGACCGTCAGCTGCTCGTGCTGGACCAGGCTGCCCCACGCTGCGGCCGACGCAACACCGAGGTCACACCTTTAATTGGCGGTTGTGCCGGACCGGCTCCGACGTGGCACCGTGGCCACGATCTCGGTGACTGGTTGTGCCGCACCCGAGTCTGGACAGGATCAGCCGCTTGCCCTGGCCCGCACGCTCGTCCGCCACAGGAACATCATGTCAGGCCCGGCCCGGAACCGCTACCCGCCTCAGGAACATGCCACGCTCGTCGCGGTTGGGTAGGTGACACCCGCTCGTTGGTTCGGTCCCCTGAGGCCCAACGCCTAGCGCTCTTGCTAGCTGGCCGCGTTCTTCCTCTGCCCGTCGCTTTTCCAAAGCTCACGCGCTCACGTTCGTCTGACGCCGTGCACACGTTCGTCTTCGTCGGTTATTTTCCGCTGTCGGTTTCACTTCCAGTTTCGATTTTGGTTGTGAGAAGCACTCTTACCACAGACGGTCACACAGACGGACGCATGAACGGACGGAAGCAAGAACGAATGGGTGGACGAATGCTTCGCCCCACTCTCCATCATTCACTCCGTGGATATGCTGCTATTTTTTATTTCAGTTTGCCGTTTTAAGTTCTTTGTGCTTACACATCACCCTCAAACGTCACCTATGTTTCTTTTCGTCACACCAAGTTAAACAGAAATAAGCCTAGCTAAGCAAAACAACTGTAGTCGAAACTTATGAAATCTAGTGGAACATGGTGTCACCCAACAGAGTGAAGCATAAGTAGGTTTAATTAGGCTAATTCAATTAAGCCTACTTCAGCTTTATATATTCTTGTCAAACAAAATTGAACTTAGATGAGCTCAGATGAGTCAACCTAAATATATCCAAATCACATTAGGTATAGTTGATCGTGGTAACACTTCATTTAGCCGAGCATATTTACCTTAAATAAGCAAAGCCTAATAGACGCTTTAGAAAATTCAGTCTGGTAACTTGGCTGTTCTGCCATATCTTGTTCACTCGTGAGAGCTGGCGGGCTGTTTGTCCCAGTGACGACGATTAGTGTTCCCTGCCGCACGCACCGACACCGCTTGCTTCCTGCAGGGCGTGTACTGTGTTTGAACGGTACGCCAATGAGTGTCTCTTGGAGGCCATGTCTTGCTCTGCCGGTAAGAACAGTCCATCCGCCGCCTCAAGAAGTCACGCAAGAGCCGCAGTGACACCACTCCTTGAATGATTTATACATGTGGTTTAACGCCTGAAAACTTTCGTATGATTATGAGAGACGCCGCAGTGGAGGGCTCCGGAAATTTCGACCACCAGGGATTCTTTAATGTGCGCCAAAATCTGAGAATAAGGGCCTACAATATTTCCGCCTTTATGGGAAATACAGCCGCCGCAGCTGTGATTCGATCCCACGACCTGCAGTTCAGCAGCCGAGTACCTTAGCCACTAGACAACCGCGGTGGGGCTGACACCACTCTCTGAAGTTACCGCTGTGCGTTCTCTCGGTCGTCTCACGGACTACCAACCACAACCCACATACGCAGCGATAATTTGATCCTGTTATCAGCTGCGCACATTACGGTGGGTGAACAAGACATGACAGAAAAAAATACGTGCTTGGCTTTGTTCAACATGTGGTGCCGACTTTTGTAAAGGTTCTATCATGGTCCAATTCCTTATGACCTCATAAAAGCCAAGTCCAGGAAGAGACTTATCACTCCTTACCGACTGGACGACCTCTTTCAGGTCTAACAAGTGTTGATTGAGACCTACATGTCTCTCATTAGGCAACATTAGTGTTAAATAGGCTTAGCTAGCGTTTTCATGATTCTGTGAAATTGAATATCTCGGGTGGAAATAGTTTGATGTCGTACACTTTAACAAGTTATAGGTATAGTTTGTCTAAACATTAGTACGGTATATCACCTTGTTGAGACTCGACTCGGTCAGAAACAACTAGGATCTTTCTAACCTTGGGTTATTTGAAGTTATGAGGAATTTCAAAGTATTTCGTTCAATCAGTTTAATTGAATAATCTTCCCTACGTGGGACGGTCCCTACGTGGGAGATGCCCGCTACGCGCTAAGCGCGTCCTGCAGGACTGAAATAAGTTTTTTCCTTCGATTTCATCAGTTTGAGTAAATAGGTTTATTTATTACATGAAATTAGTCGCTACCTAAAAGGATGACACAGATTCGATGCATCAAAGAAATGAAGGCCGAGTTCTCATTTCAGCTACGAGCGTCATAACCTGGTCTGACAGGGTGACATCAGGGGCCACCTCATGAAGACAAGGTGGGCCTTTGCCCCACAGCAGGCACCACGTCGGCAGATGGCACATCCAGGCATTCTGCCATGCGATATCATGGACTGCACAGGTTCGGTCATGCCTGTATATATTGTGTACTACAGGTTACAGTAGCTTAAAGCGAGATTCCAAAGAACAAACTTCGATATGTTAATTTGTAGACATCTCATCAAGCTTTCCGCACAGACTGCAGTTGAATTAGCAGATTGCTGAGGACAGTTGTGTCCTTGTAGCATGTTGCACACTGGTACCCATAGCCCAATGTTTTTTACGAGCTTGTCTGAGAAGCCAGGTTGGGAAGTAAAAGAAAGGTGCCACAAGACCGTTTGGAGGGTGTCAAAAAGAGAGAAATATGAAGTACTTTTAAAAACGCTGAATTCCACTCAAAGGCAAGGGAAAAAAACAGTGCCCTTTAATGATCAGTCGTCCGTTGTCTTTTCATCGCTCGCTTTGTTTATAAGATAAGTCTTAACCAACTTTCATGAATATCTGTTCATCAAGTCTAAGTTGATCAAACAATCACTTTTAGTGTGGAAGAAATGTCATTAGAAGCATATGAGGTGGTTGTATATTCCGAAAAAGAAACCTACCGTTCAGGCCAACCTCTCTCGAGAATCATGAAAAAAGTGCCTTCAATCGAGCTAAGTGGTTATGTACATACGCAGCCTACAATAAATGGTGCATATTTGTCGGGTAGGATCAGTTCCGGCAAGTGATGACTGCTTGTATCCAAAAATTTGGGCACAGGATGACAGCTGCAGATCATGTTTACGTCAATGCTTGCGTAAACTGAGTTACCCTTAGACTCAAAGGTGTCAACCGTGATGACGCTATAAGGCAACGCAGGTAATACAAAAATATCTGAAGAAATGCCAACTGAAAAAGCTTTCTTAGGAAGATAAGGAAGACGTTTCTACATGCTCTAATTGTATTCGAAAACTGATGAAGTCTAATATGATAGAAAAAAGGCATACATAAAATCAGATTTATATGCAGCATCATACAATCGTGGTACCACATAAAAATGAAGATGTCTAAAAATCATCAAGAACAGATGTGCAGAAAATCAGGTTATGCCAACAAATTCCTTATTAATTCCTTTTATTGCGGCTGAGACGTATCAAATTTTTTCTTCATAAAGTTTTTAACTTGTTTCAACAGATTATTTTCGGGATTTAATATCAATTGTCCATCCTAATAAAGTACACTGCCGTGACATAGCACACCATGTAATAGGCTGATAGCGTACATGCATAAAAATTGTACCTGCATCGAAAAGGGCATGTACGTGTGCTGCATGACATGACATAATAATTACCGACAAAGGCGAAGCACAAGGGTCAAAGCTTATGACAGAACATTGCCGTTATAGTCGAATTCAATTAAATTCAATTCAAACGAACTGTCACAGCAACTGTAGGAAAAAACGAAACCTATTTGCGAAGCTTGTTTATTAGATAACCTGTTCAGTCAGCGTCGTAGTGATGGTAATGCAGCTGCCATGTTTGCTAGTATCAAGTTGGGAACATTGGCTTGCCCTTCGAAAACGCGGTGTATTGATGAGAACAAAAGGGCTCTCTAGCAAAGTTAATTACGCTTTTCGTGTGGCCTAATTACTTTCACTGGTATCAGGTATATGAATATATTGGACCGTGTCGGAAAAAATAACAATCTTTTAGCATAGCCACATGCCATGGGGAATGATCAGAAGAACTCTGATTTGCTGTTGTACAATATGTGGAAATCAATTTCATGAGCATACTTAAAAGCACCATTCGTCCGCGGACCCGCACAGATCGAAAACATCCAACATGGCTGCACTGAAGGCAACGTTTTCTGCTGCTTTGATTGTTTCGGCAATTGCAACGGCGTCTGCGGCTGATCGTAAGTATAATCAATTTCAATATAGTCGATTGATCCTCTTCTTAGATTATATCTCTGGTATACTAAAGCTAGCAGCGTCTTTTATTATTGTGGAAGCGTATAATATATAAGGTATTCGCATTATCAGTATGCGCATCTGAATGCACGTACCAAAGTTGACGGCTGTGAAAAAATTTATATATTTGCACTTGTTATTTTGATCTCATCAAGGGAAGAAATAGTAAAGAAGGAAAGGCAGGGGGAGTACAAGAAGCTTGGCGTTACGCGTCATTTCCCATTAAAATTATACCTAAATGGCATACAGAAATAAAACTTATACGGCAATAGACAATATTTTGAGCATTAAAAACAGTCCTATTAGGTAACGCCTATTGTAAGTAAAAACAGTGGCAGAAATTAAATGTAAAAAGCACCCGCTCCAGTTTTAACGTTTCTTTCGATACGTCATGTAAGCTTTGTTTGGTATTAAAAATATTTGATAACGATAAGCGCCGTTAGGGTTCCTCTTGAAGAGAGGCGAAGATTCATTGCAGAGTCCCACCCCCCTAAGTCAATGTATGGGACAGACTTTGCACCGCGCACTATGTTAGGTGAATAAGGTTTGCCTAATCATACTTGTGTTCTAGTGCACATGCTCATTATGGTAATTGGAGCTCATTGGAAATATGAAAGCCGTACTTGTCCGTTCACTGGTTTGTCATAAATAAAACTGCACGATCTCGCGTTAAAAAGGTAACTGAACGGAAAGAAAATCTAGGGGACTGTTACTCACCGATTACAAATATAGCACTCAAGGTTCGCTGAGCTCAATGGCAATGCGACTACTTTATATTATCACAAGATTAGTGAAATCAGGAAACCGACCTTGGGCTTTGTGTTTGCCCCTGTTTATGCACGTGAAAGTAATAAGATGCTTTTATTTGTGCTTAAGAGATTATGCGAAAGCAGCCTGATGTGCATTTTCGGAATTCATGTATACTCAGTGGTATAATTGTTCTTCTGAAAAGGCATTGGTGATTTTAAGTTAAACCTAGTTCCATCTAGCCTAGCAACTATTTAAATGGCTGTTTTGGCTCTATAATCTGTCATGTGTGCTCCTATGCGAAGTCTTCTTAGGGGTGTTCACGCACGTGCGAGATGCAATATTGACATCCTTGATTATGTGCTTTCGAAGCACCGCATAGTTTCCACGTTCCGAAAGTGCACAGCTATAAATTTTATAAAATTATCACGCTTGTCCAAGAGGCTACTTCAAAAACACGCGGCAGTTTATTGAAAACTTGCTTCATTCTTGCAGCGCCTCTTGCCACACTGTCAATAAATTCCCCTGAATAAACTTCCATGACAGAATTTTGAGCAGAGAAGAGTTATATCTGGTATCACGTTACAACACCTCACGCACACATGAACAAAGGAACACAAATGTTCTTTTTTTCGTAGAAATTGCGAATATCTTTTTCATAGCTGAAATTTTACAATGCCTTCCGCTTGTTTCTTGCAGAGTCATGTATACAAGTTACTTTCCCAAATATATTCCACTTCGGCGAGGTAAGCAAACTTTCGACGGTCAAGCTCCGTTAGTGGACGAAGGCAATTCATGCTTTGCTACAACAAGCGCTTAAAACGCATTGTGGGGCAAAACTGGCAGAAAAAAAAAGATGACCTGTTGCGTTAAAGAAAGCATAAACAAATCTTTCAAATCAGTGAGCCATTTTTCACTGCATGTACACAACAAATAAAACAGTAACATATGAAGAATATCACTCTGAACGATAGACGTTCAATATTGTCCCAGAAGGATACCGATTATGACTGAGCTGTCTGGTTTGCCTCACTGTGTTCACCTCTGTACTTACAATAACTGTGCGTTTGTAATGTGCGATTTGTATACTGTACGGGAGTCTCAGACGTAGGGCCAAGTTTAATGTTACATTGGTAGAGCATTGTGAAATACAAAGCCACATCGCTAAGATAATTAACAAAGTGTTTACCACAAATGGCACGTTGCCTTTCAAACAATTCTAACATAAATTTTGCGGGAAATTGTTTCTCAGCGAAAAAATTAGGTGAAGGATTCAGCTAATTAGTAGAGGCTTTCGTTCACAAGCTTGCCATGTTTATCCCGGAAAAAAGTCCCAGCATATGCACGGAAGACTCAATGATGATGAGTGGGGTGAAGCATCCGTCAGTGCGTCCGCGCTCTCCTCAGTCCTTTCGTTCTTGCTTGCGTCAGTCCGTCCGCGCATGCATCCATGCGTCCGTCCGTCCGCCCGTGCATAGGTCCGCGCGTACGTCCATTCTTCCGCACGTGCGTCCGTGCGTTCTATCATCCATCCATGCGTTCTTCTGTGCGTCCATCCATCCGTCCGCGCGTCTGTGTGTCCGTTCCTTCGTCCATCCCTATTGAAAAAACAGCGTTTACAGTGCCTTCCACTGCGTTTTAGTGCGCTTAGTAACACCGGAAACGCTGTACAGTGTGGCCCAGCGTACTACAGCGCACTGGGAGCCACTGGGACACACTGTACAGCGTGGCCAGTGTCGCCCAGTGTGCTGAAACACCCTGGGCCACACCGTACCGCGTAGCCCAGTGTTTCAAAGCATGCTGAGAGGCACTCGGCGCGCTGTACCGTCTCTATCACGCACTGGAACTATTAGGGGCATATTGAATGAAACTAGGTGGAATTGGCGCACTTTCTGTAAAAGTTTATAATGAATTGCGAGATGTTGAACGTAAAATTTAAGGAATATAATGGTATTCTCGTCTATCTGCTACACATACTATTACGACGCATACACAGCAGAAGTCGGATATAGGACAGCTCATTTTAATTACATGCAAGGCGCTCCTAAAGAGGGCCGATCAGAAACTTAGCCTTCTTTTCTTGCTGCGCAGGCTCTTCTCTGCAGGTTGAATGCGGCCTTTGCCTCCCTCCAGAAAGAGCATCGTCTCAGTGCTCTGCTACAAAATACATAGTGTATATAGTTAATATGTTATGTAACTGCATCAGAGCAATATGGCTTCCTCCGCACAACGTGTACAATTTCTGATTTCTGCTGGCGAATTCGCGAGGAACTGTTAGAGATGACCTCATAATTCACATCATTTAGGTGCCGTAGGAAATCGTAGGGACCAAAGTGCTGCTAGAGTTACTTTTGCAAAACGCAGTGAATAGGGCTCCAGATCCACATTTCTCCCCTGGCTGATAAAGGACGTATTGATGTCGCAGCTTATAACGTTCTGCGTCGTAATTCTGCTGCCGGGCGATTGGCACGTGAGGAATCTGCCGCTCCTCTTCAGCTCGTTGGGTAAAGCCTTGAGTATCCTTGTCTGTATCGTCGCAGTTGTGCATCAACATGACATCGAGCATTGTCGTCACTTCACGGCCTTAAAGAAGACTAAATGACGTGCTTCGGGCGGTTTTCTGCTGTACCGTATTACAGGCAAATGTCACGTATGGCAGAACGTCGTCCTAACGTTTATGATTCTCGTCGATGTACATACTCAGCATATTGGCAATTTTCTTGTTGAGGCGTTCTGTTAAGCCGTCGCTTTTTGGGTGGTACGAGGTGGTTTGTTGATGCGCCTTTCCACTAAGCTTAAGCACTGACTTAATAAGTATGGCCGTGAAAGCGGTACCTCTCTCCAATATTATAATCCTAGGATCACCATGCCTCAGAACTATATATTAATTAAAAAATCGTGCCACTTCTACCGCGGTTCCGCTTGATAAAGCCTTTTTTTCGGCGTAGCGAGTAAGATAGTGGTTAGCGACAATTACCCAATTGTTTCCAGTATGCGAAGTCGGAAATGGTCCAAGAGGTCGATTCCAACTTGTGCAAAAGGCATGGTGGGCACTTGAACTGGTTGCAACAATCCGGCTGGTTTTAAAGGGGGCGAGTTTCATTGTTGACAATCGAGGCACGTGTGGACGTAATGCTTTAGAGTGCCTGGAAACTTCGGCCAGTAGTACTTCTGTTGAATTCTGGCCAATGTGTGCGTGCATTCGAAGTGGCCAGAGCTTGGCTCATCGTGGAAAGCACTCAGAATCTCATCGCGATTGGATGTGAGGACTACGCTGGAGGAAAATTTCTTCTTATATAAGACACCAATGCGCAAGCGGAATGACGGTAGGCTCATTGCAAACATCTTGGTAATGCTTGTAGACTCTTCGTTAAGAAAATTATTAAGGAGAAACAACTAGCTGTCTTCTTCCTGCCTAGACGAAAGAAGACCGTGTTGACCACTCCTGAAAACGCCATGCCATCCTCTTCTGGGACATCTTCTTGCTTCATAGGTGACCTGGACAAGCAATCAGCATCGGACTGCTGCCATCCCGACCTATAGACGACCGCCATATCGAGTTGTTGTCGTCGGAAGGTCTAGCGCACTAGCCGACCAGATGGATCCTTCAAGTTGGTTAGTCACCAAAGGAAGTGGTGGTCGCTGACAACGTGGAAGAGACAGCTGTAGAGGTATGGGCGAAACTTCATAACTGCCCATTCTACAGCAACACATTAATTTTCCGTTGTGGAATAGTGGGACTCGTCACGGAAAAGCGTCCTACTTGCATATGCGATCTTTCGCTCAGCTGAGTCTTGCCACTGGACGAGTACAGCACCTAAAAATATGTTGTTGGCATCGGTGTGAATTATGGTAGGAGCTTCCTCGTCAAAATGAGCAAGCACAGGTTGTGCCTGCAGGCGCTGTCGCAGATCATCAAATCCCTCTCGTTCCTCTTCGCCGCATCAAAATGGAACGTCGCCGCTCGTTATACGTGTTAAGAGTGACGCTATGTGCGAGAAATTGACAATAAATCTGCGGTAGTAAGTACAGATGTCAATAGAAGTTCTCAGACCTCTTAATTCGTTGGCACCGGAAATTTTCGGACGGCATCAATCTTGTAGAGGTCGGGGCAAACACCTTCATGGCTCACTCCATGCCCTAAGAATAGGAGTTCGTTCAAACCGAAATGACATTTCACACGTTTCAGCGTCCAGCGGGCGGATCGTATGGCTCGAAATACTAATAGCAGCCGTCTTAGATGTTCCTTGATTGTTGCTGAGAAAACAATGATGTTGTCGAGGTATACAATACACATCTGCCACTTAAGGCCTGATAAGACGGTACCTATCAGTCTCTGAAATGTGGCTGAATCTAAGCTCAATACGAAGGGCAAGACTTTACACTCGTAAAGCCCGTCAGGCGTTAAAAAAGCAGTCCTTTCTTTGTCTCACTCATCAACCTCAATTTGCCAATATCCGCTTTTCAGGTCCACCGACGAGAAGAAGCGTGCATGCTTTAGCCTGTCAAGCGAATCGTCAATACGTGGTAATGGGTAAAGGTCTTTCTTTGTCACGCGGTTCAGCTCATGGTAGTCCACACAGAAGCGTAAGCTGCCGTCTTTTTTCTTAACCAGCACTACTGGTGATGTCCAAGGGCTTTTTGACGGCTGAATGATGTCGTCGTCGAGCATTTTCTGGTCTTGTTCTTGAATTGCGTCACGTTCTTTCGGTGCCACGCAGTATGGATTTTGTCGAACTCGTTTCACAGTCTCTTCTGTTGTAATTCGATACTTTGTCAGTGGCGTTTGATTTACCCTGGAGGTCGACGAAAAATAATGTTCGAACTGGCCGACAACATCTAGAAGACTCTGCGTCTGCGCTGGCGATAATTATGTGTCACGTCGACAGGCGGTGGTGCTGAAGCGGCTGGCGTCTCTGCCTGTTGCACTGCGAAGCACTCGCGGAATTCTACAATGTCGTCATAGTATGCAACTGTGGTACCCTCTGTAATGTATCGATGCTCGTTGTAAGCAGGACCTCTGCTTCCCCAGACACTACACTGACGAGACATCTGGCAATAGGAATTCCTCGAGAGAGTAAAAGCGTCGATACTTGTTTCGCCACACCTTCTCCAGTATGCTTCGTGTTACACGTGACAGGGACTAGGCTGCCTGATAAAAATGATATGATCACGTCGTCAACGACGCGCATGAACTTGCGCTGCAGCGCTGCGCTATGGTCCGCTGAGAAGGTCAGTACACCGTCCGGTATAATTTGATGGCACCGTACTCCCGCAAAAACTCCATACCCAAGATGGCCTGTTTACAACACTCAGAAAGAATAAAAAGGTTGCGGAGAATGATGAATCGCCGATCTTGATTCTTGCGGGGTATTTTCCGGTAGGCGTCAGCCGCTGGCCTCTAGCTCCTCTAGTTTGCGGTCCCGTCCATTTCATTTTCCCCTTCTTGAGTTTGTCGGCCAGATTCGCACTTATTATTGAAAAGTCCGTACCAGTGTCGATCAGTGCTGTCACGTCGTGACCGTCAATTGAAAGTGTAATGCCGGCGGCAACACACTAATATTTCGTCAATTCATTTGAAATGTGCGGCGCTTCGTGCTGCGGTGAAGAGGAACGTTCAACTCTTCGTCAATTCTCATTCTTCCCCCCTCAGGTGGCTGTTTTTAGTTTCCCCAGCTTGAACTGCGAGATCTTGCTCTCGCCATGTCCATGGTACTACCTATATTTGATGGCGGAAAATGACCAGGAGAGGGCGAGCGTGACCGGAACCCTGGGGAAACGTCCCACGGGGTCGCCATGCTCGTAACAACGTTGCGTCTTCCGTTGAAATAGCGCCGACGGTAATGGACGGAAATACTTGGTACCCGGCGACGCGATGAGGACATTACCACACGAAGTAGCCTGCTTCCACACAAAGAGGCCAGTAGTCAGGTGTACACAAGATGTCGGTTTCGCGGAGTGGAGGTCGCATCGGCATCGACGTTTTCCTGTAGTACCAAGGCACTGCCGGCGGCTGTTTCTGTTGGTACTGCTGCGGTGGCGGCACGTTATATGGCTGTCGACGGAGAATATCTGCATAGGTTGGCCTAACCATGTCAATGTTTGGCTTGGGAATTCAAAGCGCTTGCCTTTTCATGGCGCACAACTTCTGTGACCGACGCAATCGTGCAGTCATTCGGTGTGGCGGCAAACTGCTTTACCTCTTCTTACGCAATTTCGCGGATCAGATTACCAAAGAACGCTTGTCAGGTGTTACATTTGTCACGGCAGTTGCGCTGATTTGTCCGCTGATGTTTGGGTGGCCGTACTGGCGGTAGCTTAGCTGTAGTGCGCGTTCGACGACGGACCCCTTCTTCAAAAATTCCTCGACGGTTGAAGGTGGGTTCCACATGAGACCAGCAAAGGTCTGTTCTTTAACGCCGTGCATGACGTGGCTGATCATTCTGCTTTTGGACATATCAGGATCGGCTCGATGAAAGAGACGAGTCATGTCCTGAACAAACATAGCAACAGATTTTTTAGCTTTTGAATCCGTGATTTGAGGAGTCGTTGTGAATGCTTCCGCCTTTCGGTGTTTGCGAAGCATTCCAGGAACTTTTGCCGGAACTCGTCCCACGTGGACAAAACGCAGTTCTTAAACCATGTGCGAGCCCCGTCCTGAAGAGGGAAATACATGTACCTCAACTTCTGTGTGGCGTTCCACCCGTTGACGTTTGCTGTGTGCTCTAACTCCTCAAGCCAGTCACCTGCGTCCTCATATGTGTTGCCGTGGAAGTTCACAGCAATTTCAGGGATGAAAACGGTCACCTGCGTTGTGCTTGGGCTGGTGATGGCGGGGCTACTGCTTCCGGGCGTGGTCATGTTTTCCGGCCAAGGACTCAACTCTGGGCTCAAGTCTAACAGGCAGCGGCTGGTGCGGTGAACGGGTGGTTCGACGAGCGGAAGTCTTCGTGGACTAGATCTCGGGCTGTTGGAAGTTATCTTGGACATGTACCCAGCACCTCTACCAGTGTCACGACGCAGACACAGCAGATGTTGGATATATGAGAGCTCACTTTAATAACATGCAAGACGCTCGTAAACAGGAGCGGTCGAAAACTTAGTCTTCTTTTCTTGCTGCGCTAGCTCTTCTCTGCAGGTTGAATGCGGCAATCTATAGCTTTAGTTTTAGTTAGGCGATGAATGTGCGAGTACGCTAAAGCAATCATCAGTTGAGCGCTTTTGTCTGGGGCACCGCCAGGATTCTTCGGGAGGGGGGCGAGCACTGACGACAATTGAGTTCCTGCAGGAGTGTAGGGAGGCACAAAACGTATGCATCATGTTTTCATTATGCTTGCTCTAGGGAGAGGGTGGCAAAGAGGAGGAGGGTGAGAATTTTCGAGAAAAAAATTCCAGCTCACCCGTGCCCGCCCTGGCGTGGGTATGCTTTCATTGGAGTGTGATCGAGCTTCGTCAATGTATTTCACAAACGGCATCAATAGAAGTGACAATTCGCAACAAAGTATCACAGTAGTATTAGTCTGATAATCAAGACCAACCTACTCTAGCAGTCAGTCGTTCAAGCTCGTACTGCGGAAAGCCGCGCGTTCCCGGCAACAGTTAACTTTTGCAACGCCCTATCTCGGTGTCTTTAGCTTCTGATTTGTGTAGTCGAGGGTGCAACTATGACCCCTTAAGGGTCAGTTATGATCGAAACTACAATTTAACGGTTATTAGATTCATTCTGACTGAATATCCACGATCTTCACAGTGACCGTGGCACACGCAGTACAACACTAAGCCTAATGCTAGTTTCAGCTAGAGTGACCTGCTGCGGCTGTTGTACGCGGAATGTAAATGAGGCCGACGGAAAATATTTCTAAACGAGAGAGGAAATCTACAGTGTTCATCGAGCAGTTTAGAAGCGCGCTGTTTTCTACATAGGTATGACTAACCGCATAGTGAGTCATTGCGATCGCCGTAACACATCTGCGGTTGTGCTAAGAAGTTTTGCGGTAAAACGTGTCAGGTATACGTGATCCAAGGCCACTTGTGAGGAATAAGCTTAAAATCACCTGTTAGGTTATCGTGAATCGTGTTTCTAATTGTGGCGCGAATCTGTGTGGCTGATTCAAATGAATTAGTCACACAGATTAGAATAATAAATTGTTCGAAAAGTTTCATCAGTTACGTACTGTGTATCATTTCAGTGCTTGGGGCAACCTCAGGACATGTGCCATAATCCGGTGAGTTGTAACTTCCGCAATCCTGCAACATATTTTCTGAAATATGATAAAAGGCCGCACATCTTCTTTTTTACACCGCTTGCGATAGAATGCAATAGATCAGTCTTGTTGTCCTACCATGTTCCCTTATGCGATTAGTTTATTTTGTGATTTGATGGCGTTTCATCCACGAAAAACTGGTACCGGCACTCAGCACCAACCACGTCACAAGATTTGAAAAATCACTCAATTATTCTAGAGTATTCTGATAAGTGTACGTACCACGAGTAAACAAGATCTGTATTGAGCGAAAACGAGCCCGTGCGATAATGCTACGATTTTCAATTATTCATGTAAAACATATAACGGGCACCGCCAATGATCAGCTTATCGTCGGCCAACGACTGCGGCTGCTGCTATCTATGTACAGCATACAAAATTTTTACCTGGACCTTTCATATTATATGCACAATTCGTCCAGAAAAGGGGTTCGTTTCTGGGAGCCCAACTTCAGTGACGACTTGTTGTCATAGACAAATTAACATATTGACTCATGGTATGGCACTTTGATTCAGCTCATCACCAATGCCTTTATGAAAAACACTCACGCAATGAAGTATTGGGAATCGGGGTTTAGAGACGCACATGCTATACTTTAAATTTCACCGTCATATGTTTTGGATAATATAGGCATAATTTGGACTTAAATCCGTAAACCAAAAGCAACATCATCTTCATGAACCAGCTTCATCTCTGCATGATGTGCTTATCTCGAGCATAACCATTCGTTACATTCAACAACTTAATATTGCGTTTCAGTTCGTGAGTACTGTACAGCTGCGTCCACATCTATGTAGAGTGCGTAATCCGCAAACAGCCGGTTTTAAGGTCGAAGCATTCCCTATCTATCTATCTATCTATCTATCTATCTATCTATCTATCTATCTATCTATCTATCTATCTATCTATCTATCTATCTATCTATCTATCTATCTATCTATCTATCTATCTATCTATCTATCTATCTATCTATTCAACTTGCTTGTAATGGCATGAACAACGTAAAAAACGTCTAATACGCTATTAAACTCTGTCCTTCAGGCACGTCTTGCACATTCCCCTATATCACGTGCCACGGCATATGCCTGAAGTTGTCAGAACTGGTCGAGCAATAGCCATGTTCTCCAAGTACCGGTATAAGTGTCCATGTAGTAATTACTCATTAAACGCACCGAACACAGGCTTCTAGAAACGTGGTGCACCTTCATGATGCTCGCAGTAATTTTCGGTGTCCTCAGATGTCGTTTGCCAATAAAAAATTGTGGTGCTTAAGAAACTTTTTTTGATTGCAAAATCAGGAGCCTCTTGTCATCTGCTTTCAAACGGTGTATATATATAAATCTGTTCTATGCGAAAAACTTAAGTTGCGAGCCAGTTTAACTTTTTTTAACATTCAACTTGCAGTTTTCGTATGGTTTGTTAATGGCTTAGCCTGTTATTAGCATTCACTGTATCCATATACCACGTTCAACATGTCAACACTTGCTACTTTTTTACATTATAAAATAAGGCGTAAAGAGCGGACAAAGTGCACTCATATAAGCACCAGTTTATGTTATGGTTGGTTTCACCTTCCGCTTGCTATTAGTTTGAGTGAACTTCTGTATGTTGGTTACAAGTGTTCAGCTTTAACCATATTCCTTATTCCAGGCGGAAATGGTAACAGTCGCCGAGAAGATCATTCTTGTAAGTAACCGTCTTTGTCAACTACGTAAGTTTTCAGATGCAAATACATGTTTAGAGTAACATTGATTTGTACAGACTGCTCAAGTGTTCAATCTCGCGGCAGGCAATCGAGCCGGTGACAAAGTACTGCCCGAGGAATGTTGATGAAGAACTTCACATTAGCATGAGCGTAACATGTGCTCGTGCACGCTCGTGCGTGCGTGTTTGTTTATGCCATCCGTTCAATATTATCGCTCAATGCAATTTATTTTGAATATATACCAGGCGAAGTTTGAAACAATTCATTTTGTTTATTATTCTGCCTATCATGCAATAACAACTTCATTTTTGCTTCGTGAGACGTCAGCAGAAAATGATGCGCATGCACAACTGCCCAACCAAGGATAGTGAAACCAAAAGAACGGAATATCAGAAAGAGTTAAGGAGCAAAAAGAACTCATCGGTTTGAACGTAGGCATAGATTCCAACCTGGACACTATTCATGAAGCAGACAGCGCATGACTGTGAAACTTCTTGATGTCTAAATGTCACTGCCTGAGAAACATGCAAGATTGGGCGAGCTGATGAATATTTTCTGCAGCATTGTGACAGTTGAATCTGAACAGAAAAATGGTCCTAAATGATTAGGGCAAAAACCGCGAAAAGAAATCAGCTGATTTTTTTAATTAAAATTGCCTGCGCAAGCACAGAACACGCCCCACAATAGACAGAAGTTTCACGCACAAGCACTGGCTCAACAGTTTTATTCCTTCATATGTCAATGCATATTTGCCTGCAAATCAGCCTTATCTCTTATGCGTACACAACTAAAGTTTCACACACGTAAAACGGTGAAAAAAAGAATGGCCAGGCCTGCGCGGAACACGCAGAACAGTCAGAGCGAACGCTTGAAGAACGGCCTTTTAGAGCCTTTTCGAAACGTGCTTGCCTGTTTGCTTCCTTGATCCTCTCTTGTGGCTTTTGCCCACTAAAGGGAATTGGCCAAGAAGCCAGCGGTTAATGTGAGAGCAATTTAGGAATATGTAGGCTTATGATTACTTTGTTTATACAAGATGGGGATATTTTGCTCAATGGTAAAAAAAGTGAAAGCAGAAAAATATTAGGATTTTTCGAATAACTGTGGTGTATTCATAATGCATTATTCTTTAGTAGGTTAAGTCAATGCAGTGTAATATTGGAACACTAAATGTATCTTGGTCAGAAAAAAAGTTTTAAAAAATTCAGAGCTGATCAATGGCTTAGCAAGGTGATCTTCTTGTGTCATGTAGAAACTTGCAGATGACCCGCAGCCTTGCTGTCGCTGAATTTTCATGAAGAAGCCCAAAAAAAGCAAAATATCTTTTTGGGTTAATCCCAGAAACGCACTTGCTGGGTACTCACTACGCCATTAATAATCATAATTTTTGTAAAGCCTGCCGGTGTTCACTACGCTATCCTTCGTCACTCTTCAGAGAAGCTTGGTATCCACTGAACCTTTTCAACAAATACTGTGCGAATTTTGTGTTGCAATTAGGTGTTTAAGATCATGAAGAAATAAGCCTGAAGTGGGTACGTGCCACAGTTAATAGGTAATGAAGAACAAGCTTTTGTAATGTCTTGAACTCGTTACGCGGTTTATATTTTGTGACGCCTGGTTGTTCCTTTACCGTTTTAAAACGCTTCATTACTCATAATTAGGGGATTCCTTCCCCGACATCAAGGCTACCTTAGGCAAGTTTTTGAATGTGACCCAAGTACAAGCGCGCCTCAGCGGTAGAACACTAGGCTGGCATGCGGTGTACTTGGGTTCGAATCCCTCCGTGTAACCACTTGTCTTAAGCGTTTTTTATTCGTTTTTGTTATTTTGTGCAATAGTAGTTACGGTCACCAGCGGTGGATTAGATAGATGACAAGAAATAGTATTTGGGTGAATATAGGGGGCACAGAACTTTCGCTGTTTTATTTATTTCATTGAATCTGTTGGTGTCCTTGGTATTGGAAGTGTGCAGCGCGGAGGCATACAATGCTCTTGTCGTGGGGTAGCAGGTCCTGAGTCCCGAGTATTACCATAAATATATATTTCTTGTAAGTGCAATTTTGAAGAAAACTGAATATTACTGAAGGGCTCACCGACATTGCTAATTCTATAATACTACTAATTATGTGAGAGTATACGAAGGTGACCTTAGATATTAATATTCAAAAAACTACTATTTTATACAGCCCTGTTCTGATAACGGTAGAAGACACACAAAAGCAAACGACACACTCTAGAGCAGTTGTAAAAACTCATCATCATATAAATAAAAATTGACTGTCAGATGCTTATTCCATAAGGAAAAAAAACTGATACTAAATTATAGCTGAGGAAAGGATATCTTAATGTTTCTTTTGCCACCAACCTTGCTTATGTTAAACAAAATACTTCGTTACTGGTTCATTAAATTTTTCTTCACGTACTGAATAAGATAACCAAATGTTTTGCCCCTAAGAACGCTGTAGAGGCTAGTCAACGATGGTTCTTGAAAGAATTCATAAGTGATCGTGTGCCACTGCGGCCAAAATACTTGTGTCGCATGAGAACCTCTCGCCTACCTCCTGGCTTCATTTGCTCGCATTGTTGAGAGGCGCACTTTCAAAATAAATGAATAAAAGTATCGAATGATAATAATATAAATAAAACAACGTAATTTCGCGTAGAATAACATACTAGCTGTTTCAGGTAGAATTTTCGTCGCTACATTTACCGTGTCTAGAACATAAGCCCAGCAATTTTAACATAGGTTCATCCAGATTCATTCTGGCCGCGTTGTGAAATTGTATTTCGTTATAAGTACTCAATTCAAGGTAGGTTTACATATAACGAAGTTTATATATACGTACACTGATCGAATTGATGTCCTTCGCTTGTAGTGTCGTTAGAAGGGCATTATATAGGCAATGAATGCTTGGAGCCTAATGGCTGGCAGTGCTTTGCCTGATTACCATGCAAATGTGAAATAGAAGCGAGATATCTCTATATGATTATGCTCTTCTGAAGCTGCTGAAAATGTATATCATCTCGAGCAGGACACTGAATAATATCGCAAAAAGTGGGCAGATCTCACGTATATTGTGGGAATCGATGATATGCAAAGTACGAATAAGACAGGTTGATCTATCACTTTAAAATCAGCACAGTGTTACGATTAGGAAGTAAATAATGCAGCACTTGACTTCCGTGTCAGAATTACCATGTTTCAATGTACGTTTACTTTTGTCATCTATTCTCGCCACGTGATTCCAAATTTAGTATACGTGCAGCTAGCGAAACGGCCGCGAGCATGCTATCAGCGTGGTATGGTACCATGTTCTTACCTGAAACGCGTGTAAGGACTATCATATTTGCACCAGTCATATATTTCGCTTTCCATTGACATCACGTAAAACCAAATTTAGTAAATGTGGAGCTAGTGATACGACGCGAGCGCATCATGAAAGGCACAGTATACTCCAATTTACCGTTGACGCGCGCGCACGATGGGCACAGCGACGCTACGTTAGCAAAATGCGAGCACTGTACAGTCTAACGCCAGGCGGGACCAGTGCGAACAGCCTCGATCGGCGCGGCCCGATGGCAACCGGCGCGAAATTCACACCGATGGGTTACCCAGACAACACTGCGTCTCCATCTATTCGTGACGGAGAGATGCCGGACGCGCTAAAACGCGCATGCGTCAAAGCAACGCAGCGCGGCGCACGACTGCAAGTATATGGCAAAACCGGCGCCTGGCGTCGCACCGCTTGCGTGACGCGACGAAATGAACGCCGGTGAGCACACAAACCACGTCACGTCCAAATGAATTGGCGCCTTGACTGTGGCATGTCGTCATATTCTCACATGACACGCATCTCATAATCATCATGTTTGCATCAGTCACATCCCTTCGTCATCTATTGACGTCACGTAATACGAAACTTGGCGTATGTGAGGCTAGCGAAACGGGCCGCGAGCGCATAATGAGTGTGGCATGTAGTCATGTTGTTAAATGACACGCAGGTCACGATTATCATGCTTCGATGTGTCATATACCTATGTCGTTCATTGCCGTGGCATAATACCGAGTTTGTACATGTGAATCTAGCGAAATGGCCGTGAGCACATCATAAACGTAGCATGTACATGACACGCATCTCATGTTTATCATGTTTGCACCAGTATCATGTTTTCGTCATCCATTCACGTCCCGTAATACCAAATTTGGTATAAGTGAAGCTAGTGAAACGGTCGCTAGGGCATAGATAGATAGATATGTGGGGTTTAACGTCCCAAAACCACCATATGATTATGAGAGACGCCGTAGTGGAGGGCTTCGGAAATTTCGACCACCTGGGGTTTTTTAACGTGCACCCAAATCTGAATACACAAGCCTACAACATTTGCGCCTCCATCGGAAATGCAGCCGCCGCAGCCGGGATTCGAACCCGCGACATGCGGGTCAGCAGCCGAGTACCTTAGCCACTAGACCACCGCGGCGGGGCAGGGGCTGCTAGGGCATCAAGATCGTGGCATGTAGCCAGGTTGTTACATGACACGGATCGAATGATTATCATGTTTGCACCAGTATCATACAATCATCATCCAATCACGTACAGTAATACCAAATTTGGTATATGTGATGCTAGCGAAACGCCCGCGAGCGCATCATGAGCATTGCATTAAGTCATGTTGTTACATGACACGCATGTCATGATTTTCATTTTAGGGTCTATCGCTTGTGTTCGCCATGCAATCATGCCATACCATATATCAGGTTTGCAACATGCCATGTGAACGATACCACCGCAAAAGCTAGAGGACCATGAAATGTAAATCATGACATTCACGACATACATGTCATGATTTTCATATCATGACTAGTCAAATATGTTCTCCATAAGTCATGTTATGACATACCAAGTTTGGTACCGATACCATTATCGGAACATCCAGGAGAGCTAAAAGTTGTAGGCGGATAGATAGATAGATAGATAGATAGATAGATAGATACCCTCAAATTCGCCGCAGTTTACTAAGAAATGCTTCGCATTTAAAATCGTGTAACGTGACCCCGTGTGATAGTCCTCCCTTCATTATTCCAACCCTGCTCAAATGCGGTATTCAAAAGAAATACAGGGCTTCGCACATATTGGTATACGATGTCTACAGAAGGCGTGAAGGAAAGACAAATTGGACTACATTAGTGCGAGTTTTCTTTTGGACTAATACAATACATCTGTATGCTAACCCCTATGTGATCCACGATTACCTTACCTTTTAACAAAGGGAAATACTTCGAGTAGCTCGTTTCATGTGTACTGGTAGGTTTTAACGAATTTCCCCTCACGTACCGCATTTGGCTGTTTACTGATAAAAAACAGCCTCAAAGCCATGTCACTCGCTAGTGGTGGTGGTGCGCTAAGATGTGCAGTGAGAGAAAACTGCGTTGGCGCGGACCTTGTCTTTCAGTTTAGGAATCGTACCGGATACCAATAGAAAAATAGATTTCTGCATCGGTTTTTTTCATGCGTCTCCCTGGTGACAGTCACCAAGCCATACAACCTGGAATATTCTGCTGGGGACATTACTAAGCGAATGTCTTTAGTATGATTGCAATGAAAAACTCCCACAGGGAGCAACTAAAATACCATGTTCTGAATGGCAAGTAAATGCGTGATATACATTGCAATCTACGTTTAAGCAGGACGCCTCGCTATTCTAGCGATTGCTGCATGTGCAATAATATTTCAAGTTGTAATTAAGTTGCGTCGTGCATGTCAAGCATGTCTTCTGATTATGTCAAATCATGCGTGACATTTTTTAAGCAAGCCAATAATTTTATGTCACCCTATGATGTCACGCATGACATGTCAATCATTTCATGCATAACCTTTCTCTAATCCATGTTACGACATACGCTTGAAGCCTTTTTCATCATGCCTACATGTTGAACTACGCAGGAAAGAATGACACGAAAAACACGCAGGAATGTCCATCTTCACACGTCATGTTGTTCATTAACCCCGAGTCTTGCATTCATATTACTGATGTGACCAAACCCTCTCGTAACTATCACTTCATTGAGGCATGTCTATCATGACATCTTATGTTGTTCATTCATTCCGAGACTTGCAGTCATATTATTAAGGTGAGCGAACCCTCCCGGAACACTTATTTTGTGGAGGCATGCCTTAAATAAGCATACCTTCCAAAAAAGGCAGTGTGGAAATAGAAGGTACCTCTACTATACACCATTGCATTAAAAGACGTCAGATATCTTGTGAACTTTCGCGCTTCCTGACCGCCTTATTCAGTAAACGCACCCACTATCTATAGGCACCTCCGCTAATTGCATACGTGTTCCGACAATGTTGTCTTAATAAATTCTCCTTTCATCGCGTGCAGCTTGAGATGAATACTAAATAATATTTGTTTCAGTAACTGTAATCGAAGATCCGCATAGGTGTGTGATACACTCGTGTAGGGCTACCTGTGTTGCCCTGAAAGCGTCTTACGGAAGGTTGGTGTCCATCGTGTCTTTAAAGTTCAGTTAAGATTATTAAAGATTAATCAGGTCCACTCAGCAAGCGCACGAAAGAGTAAATATGCAAGGCCAGGTCACTCCTACATGCGACATAAGAAATGGAGTCTATGCTTGTGGGTTGAGCGTTGTGCTTTATTCAGCTCAACGCATGCAAGGTACCCATTACACAGAATGATGATGACGATGAAGAATATGTCCGTTAGCACATGCACTGTACCGGATGACGATGACGTTGAATGCACGTGAAGTCGCTGAGGTGTGAATGCGTTTGTAAACGCGTTTTAGACCAAGAAACATTCTCTTTCTGCCGAGCGTAAGGCGTTAGAAGCGGCGACAAAACAACGAAAATGCCAAGCAGACCCGGAGTTGCTGGCGCGGGGAGTGACGGCTCAGTGCTAACGCCGAAGGGCTTGTGAATTATATGGCTTCATGGTGTGTTGTACGACGCAATTCGTATGACTTTGAACGGCCAAAAATCACTATGGTTATTTGCACAGACCTCGCAACTGCCTACTTCAGGCGAGATCTGATCAAAGAACTATCTGCTTTACATTTTAAGGACCACAAAACAGTAATATTGAAGGCAAAACGGAATCCACCACTTAGCACGGTATACACTTTATGACCAAGAAACGATGCATTTAACTGTTTACTGCTTTGTCACTCATATACAAGAATGAGCGCACAATTTTATGGGGAATTTACAGTAACACAAAACAATCCCACTGATTCGCCCATACATGATCATCCAATTCATGGAGATGTGGCAATTCTTTTCACTAACACATATAGTGCGGATAGATAGCACGGCTTATCTAACGGGTCTGACAAAGATAATAAACATAAGCTTCAGTTTTTAGTCAGGACAGTGACTTTTTTAACAAGACTAAGCCTAAGCATGCCACCCAAATGTAGCAAAAATCGCAGCATAATCCCACAGTGAACGATGATGAGTGGGGCTGAAACTTACAAGGGTTTTGTCGGCGAAACATGATTCAGCCGCTGACCACGTCCATTCATCTGTCTGTCCGTGCATCTGTCTGTCTGTCTGTTCGTCAATCTGTCTACCTGTGGATCCGTTGGTCAGCCTGCATGTACGCATGTATGCCTGTATGTATGTATGTATGTATGTATGTATGTATGTATGTATGTATGTATGTATGTATGGCCGTCCACCCGTTCGTCCGTCTGTCCATCTGCCTGTCTGCCTGTCTGTCTGTACGTCCATTCTTCTGTCTGTCTTTCTATCGGTATATCCATTCGTCCATCCATCCATCTATCGGTTCGCCTGCCTGTCTCTGTGTCTGTCCACCTGTCTGTATGTCTTTTCATTCATTCGTCCATCTAGTGAACACTCCAAGTACCACCATCTCGCATCTTTTCAACATAAATTCATCACATACAAGTGCCGCTCTCCAGCGGATGTTCCAACGACTAAAACGAGAGGTGGCTAGTACACATACAGGAGATGCACCACCCACGTCTTAAAGAACTGCCCCCCTAAAAGGAGGACTGAGACGAGGAATGCCTTAGTCTGGTCAACGATACAAAACGTTAAATTGCCTCTTGGCATCTAGCTTCCACTTCCCACTGCCACCACTATAATGTCCGAATCGTTACAGGTATGACCAGTTTCTAGGACATGTTTACATCACTCAATCGAAGCCCCAATTTTCACAATCTGCCACTTCGTTTTCGATTGTAAGTCACTCAGCGTGCGTGTAAAATGAGTTTTAAAGTGGCCGTACTTTTCCGAGTTGTACTTTTCCCCCTGCTGTCTGTGCAGTTCATACTGTAACACCAGCTAGAATACATCATTTGTACCTTAGCATATCACAGAGTGATATTATTGTCGCCACAACTCTGCTAACGGTATCACAATGAACAATATACTATGATAACTGAAACCAGAGTTTGGTACCTCGCTTTCCACGACGATAAGTTGGTCCTAATAAATGTTTCTCTTTGTAGTGCGCCGTGAGTGGAATATCACACCTGGATATAGGATCTCAACTATTTCTTCTGGAAGGTGTTATTACTGAAGTTTTCGAGCGATTTGGTTTTGGTAAGTTTCGCGTTTCTGTCTGCACGCGCCTTTCTAGATTCGCGTGTCACAATATAGTTTCAATGCACAAATTGAGGCATATATACGGGGAGAAAACTTCCCAGATTGCTACAAACTTCCAAAAAAAGTCGCCGTAATAAACAATTATTATAGCTAGTTGCACGCCACTTTATTGTACAAAAGTGTACTATTAACAGAGTAGAGATGATATAACGCAGTAATATTTCCAAAGATATATCTCTAAATGGTAGTAAACAAAACAGATAATGGTTGTAACAAAGAAAACATAAAGAATATTTAAAGAGCTATCAATTTATTTGATATATTATCATAAATTAATTAGTGTCGACCTGTCAGTCACTCATAGGCAGCATAGTAGTTAAAGCTCTTTTATGCAGGAGCCCACAAAACTTTCGAGCGGCTGTACTAGGACATCTGATTTTATTCTGTTCAATACTTAATAAGATAAAACTGTGGAAACAAAACAGGCAAGCAAAACTTTCAAAAAGCTGCGGCTGCCTTGAAACAGGAAAACTGCACACGTCTGGACACTAATCTGGTTGCTTCTAGGTAGATTGCACATCTTGGTAAAGTGATGGAGGTTGTTTTTATGTGCCTTTTAGGTCATTGTGTGGATTGAGGCAGGGGATGCTAGGTTGTGGCTTCGTTGATATTAGGAGAAGATAGGCTCGTTTTAAGCCGCAGGCAGCCACAGACGCGAGACAGGTACGTCGTCGTTGGCGCAGGTCTTCCGTCGCTTAAGGATGTTTTCGTAACCGCAGTTGTCTTTTGCTTTCTTGACTAATATCTGCTTGTGTCGACTCGTTGTCATCGGCATACCACCGTCACTTCGTGGCCATTTTATTTGATTCTTTTATATTGTTATGGACCGCTAACCTACAAGTCGAGAAAGTGGAAAACGGGTTGTCTTCTGTATACTAAGTTTTGGGTGCTGTAGCCTCTATGACATTGCTTCTGGAATCACTATAAATGCACCCATCTTTTGTCGTCTCAATGCAAGATCTTTCTGGTGTTGCTCGGTGCGTCCGACACTGATCATGGAGCGTCAAAGTGGGTGTGTTCTTGGATAATCCATCATATCAACAGATGCACGCCCTGCTATGCTACCTGAACCCAGCCACGTTGTTGTGCCCTGTCTGTGGGACCATTCCACTTTCTGTAGAACTGTTAAAGTGCACGTGAAAATGTGGCTGGCCGAGTACAAGCGTGTCAGAGTGTTCAACTGGTGAGATCCAACTTTGCTGCTAACTAACGTAGGCTACTACCTCAGGGGAACGACCTGTGTGTGGTTCGACACGCACAAGGCGAAGCTGACCAGTTTGGATGGGTGCGGACATAAAAGAAAGCCCTCTTAAGAAAGCCTATTTCATGCCAACGAGAAGCCCAGAAAGAACTCTCGTGCCGCGCACAAACCCCGACGGCGGCCGTACAAAGTGCGAATTCAAGACGCTTTAGCCTTTTGCCGATAAGTTGACGACCACATGCCCGAAGGTGAAAAGTCAGGCACATTTTTATAAGCATCGTTCTTGACACCCTATACTTCCTAGTATAAAAAGACTACTCCACGATTGACATCATCAGGAAGTGTCGAAGCGTTGAAGAAGCGAAGAGCCGTCGAGTTACGCAACAATTCGTCTGGCTCCTTAACAACGCCGCCATGTAGTCTTGGAAGACATCAAGTTCTAGCCACCTTGTACTAAAAACTTTCTGCGCCTTGTGCGGTGAGATATCGAAGCACAATCCTCATCTTCTTCGCTGGCTCGTTCTTACAAGGAGGCCCGCCTGGCGGTATCATATATCAAGGCCGCCGAGTGCGAAGTACTGGCGAGCGCAGGTATCCCACACTTAGGTGCTCTCCCTCGTCCAGCACTCAGCCCTGTTCTCTCCTACTGCCCACCACCGACTTCTTCTCAATACCGTGATCCGAACCAGTAGCGTACATGTGATGACGGACTAATTTGCTTCAACCGCAAAGGGGTAGGCCACAATTGTTGCTATTGTCGCAGTTGTCGGCCATCGTTCCATCGTGTACTTTATTACCCGCACCTCAGCCCGACGCTACGGCCACTCACCGTCCCCGCAGGACCAGCAATGTTCTTGGTAACCTCTGCATGTGGCTCACCTTCACCATAACATCGTTGTCTTTCCTGGGAAAACTGACGAGTCCAACTTCCGAAGTGATGCTGCGTTGGCCTCGAGCCCCAGAAATTCTCTGTTGAGTCTGGCTGTCCGACAAACTATCATCAGCGCCGAAGCACGTGGCGTGCTTGTTTTGGCGCTAATCGACACTCGAGCCCAATGATCGGTCATGAGCGCGCACTTTTGTAGTCGCCTCAGCAAGGTGCTTACGCCCGCCTCATCGCCTATTGTTCGTGTAACCGACAGCAGTACTTCTCACGTTCTTGCAATGTGTACTGCGCGTTTGAGCTTGGCTTAACGACAATCTCAGTTCTCTTGGCGGTTCTGCATTACTGCCTCCATACTCTCATTATTAGCCTAGAATTTCTGTGCACGTGTGCTGCAGTTATCTGTTGTTCTTCTGGTCTCCTACAGTAAAAGCTTCCTGGTATGCCTGACCTCACCAAGGCACCACCGCCATGTTTATGCGTGGTTCTGTTCAATGGCATCGTTTAGTCATGAACTTTCACAAACACAGAGCAAGGAAACACAAAACTTCCAACTAAAGTAGACTGAAAGCAAACACAGAAATAAATAAAGAACGTACACAAATGCACAGTCTTCACACATCCCTATGCTATCGAGCTATCAGAAAATCTCTTTTTCGATACATACAATGTCACCGACGTGTCGCTGATACAGCGTTCTCCTTTCCTTTTAATGCAATGGGCTTCCATGATCTCACGTTCTATGGGCTACGTTGCTCTGCCAATGACCAGTAGGTCGGGGGATCGTATCTCGGCTGCAGCAACTGCAATTTCGATAGAGGCGAAACTCTTTAGACCTGTGTGCTCAGACTGGGGTGCATGTTAAGCACCCCCAGGTGGTTAAAATTTCCGCATTCCTCCGCTCAAGCATCTGTAATACCCATATGATGGTTTTGGGACGTTAAACCCCCTTATTATTATTCAATCAACTCACGTGCAGTTTTTACACTCATTTTTTCCTAGAATCTGGACCTTTTCAAAACGTGGTTTACGCTAAAAGGTTTACAAGAGCGCTCAAGAAATTGTATGCATCAAGTTGTCCCTTAGAAACGGCTCTACGGTCATCCTCATTGCATGTTACCGTCCTCCCAACTGCGACCCCTCTTTCACCGAGCCTTCACTCGGTAATCACTCACCTCACCTCGAGGTTTCCGAATACCAAATATATACTTTGCGGCGACTTCAACTTTCTCAATATTGACTGGACGAAATTGACATATTCTTTTAGACTTTCTAGTGATTTCCTACAACTTACCCTACTGTTTAATCTGGTTCAAACTGTTCACTCCCCCACTCAAAGTAGTAGCATACTTGACACAGTTCTTGTCCCGAACCCTGTTCTTGTTCAGGCAATCTTACTTCTCATTTAGCTAAGTGACCACAAAGTTATAACATTTTTCTGTCTCTACTCATAGAAAAAATTAACCTATACAAATGCATTCGAAACTACAATAAAGCTGACTTTTAAGCAATTAACTCTGACCTAGAAGTACTTTGTGAGCACTTTTGCCAGTCAGCGCCTTTGAGATCTGTCAACAATGACTGGTTGTTTTAAAAACTGCGAATACACACACTAATCGATAAACACGTCCCCATGGTGCGCATTAGTAGTGATACAGATAAGCCGGGGTATTCAAAAGTACTGAAAAAAAGTATCACGCAAAACAGTAGACTAGATTGTTGTGCTCGCACTTCTCCTTCAGTGGTGAGGTGGAACAGATGTTTAACATGCTTGCGTGAATACACTGACCATTTGTTAAAATCTAAAAGAAAGTTCAACCATGAAGACTTAAGGAACACTCTCCAGTGTAACCAAAAATATTAGGAAAATTGTGAAACCAAGAAATCCGTCGCAAAACATAACACTCGTCTTCCCAGATGGCACGGATGTGCCTCTTGCTCAGAGAGCAAACGTTATGAACTCGTATTGTTTTCGTGTGTTTTTACCCTTGACTCCTCCCAGAATGTATCACAACTCCCCCATCAATGTTTCAGCGGTATGGCACCGATCGTTATATCAGCTCAGGGAATTTTTAAACTCATCGACAACTTGAAAACGTCAAGTGCTCCAGGACCTGACGACATGCCGTTCAAATGTCTAAAAAGTACCAAAGTTGTCTCCAGCAAGTTTTTGCGCATTATTTGCACCCAGTTACTCTTAAAGGGCCCAATTCCTGAGAACTGGAAGATAGCCAAAGCCATGCCTGTATTCAAAAAAAGGCAACCGCTCTGATTCATCCGATTACCACCCCGTATCACTGACATGCGTCTAATGCAAAGTATTAGAGCACATAATATTTTCCCATATCGCCCGTCATTTTGAAGATAATTCTTTTTATTACAGCAAGAAGCACAGTTTTCGCCCTGGCTTATCATAAGAAACACAGTTGGCCAATTTCACAACTGACCTGCACTTAAACTTTGATTCACCTTATCAGCCTGATGCCATCTTAACCGAATTCCCATAAACTTTCGACCGCGTAGCCCACCATCGTCTCATAACTAAGCTCTGCACTTTAAATCTCGACCCACCTACCCTGTCATGGTTAGTAAGTTTTGAAAAGCTCGTTCACAATTCACTTCCATTGGCGGGAACTTTTCCACCAAAACGGATGTGCTTTCTGGGGTCCCACAAAGATCGGTCCTTGGCCCTCTTTCGCTCCTCATATTTAACAATTACTTGCCATCTCGAATCACCTCGTCCATCTGTCTTTTCACTGACGACTGTGTTGTGTATCGCAGCATAACCAATAGTAAAGACTACAGATCAATCATCACTGCAGCAAAACCTTAACATCATCGAAGCATGATGCTCGCGCTGGCTCATGGAACCGAATGTCTCTAAATGCAAACACCTGCTCATCTCTCGAAAGAAAATCCAACCTTCTCTTTCAGTACGCCTTAAACTCCATTGTGATATCTTGAAAGGCTTCCTACCGCTACATGGGTGTCCTCATAAACAGTACTCTGACCTGGTCAGGCCACATCATCAAACTTGCAGCAGATGCGTCCAGGACCCTGGGATTCCTAAAACAATCTCTGCGTTCGTCCCCTCCCGCCATCAGAAAACTTGCGTATGAAACGTTCGTAAGGACCAAACCAGAATTCGCTTTCGCCATTAGAAGCCCCAATCAAGATTACCTCATCTCTTCCATTTAGTCGGTCCAAAATCGTGCTGCCCGGTTCCTATATTCTCAGTACTGTAAAAATGGGAGCGTCACTCAGATAAAATCATCTCTTGAGCTTACTCTTTTAGCTGATCGCAGCAAAACTTCGCAGTAAGTCTGTATCATAAACTGTACCACAACTTTTCTCATCTGCATGGCACTCTACTCATTCCACCAACTCGCACCTCCCGTAGGCTGCTCAACTTTAAAAGTGTTCAACGTCTCCATGGATCAACTCCAGTTTTCAACAAATCATTCCTGCCTTCAGCAATTTAATACTGGAGCAGTCTTCCGGAATTTGTTGTCCAGGAGCCTGACCCAGACAAGTTCAAAGTGTTGTTGCCTTCTGTATTTAGTTAACTCTCCCGCCATTCTGCTCGTCAATTAGCTTCTTTTCAACAATAAAGTTTTTTTTTGTTCTTTTTTAAGACATTCATTGGTGTTCACGTCCGACTACCTACAACGTGTAATAGTTCGTACGTTATTCCAATTTACTCTGCCTTTTTTGTTTGCTTGCTGTAAAATTACTTTGGTTTTTTTGCTTGCTCTTCAAATACTGCATTTGTATCACTACACGTCCCTAATATTGTCCCCTTATGTAATGATTTGTATAGGCCTTTAGAGGTTATTAAATGATGATGATGTGAAGTGTACGTCCCAAAATCTCTATATGATTATGAGAGACGCCATAGTGGAAGACTTTGGGAATTTTGACCACTTGGCGTTCTTTAACGTGCACCGAATCTGAGCACACGGGCCTACAGCTTTTCCCCTTCATCGACAATGCAGCAACCGTATCCGGGATTCAATCCCGCGGCCTACGGGTCAACAGCCGAGTACCTTAGCCACTAGACCACTATTACAGGACAAAAACAAACGAGAACAGCGTATTACCAACACGTTGGTGACGGTTTACGTATAAAAAAAGAGATTGTTCAATACCTGAACAGCTTAAGACTGGGTGAAGACTGTGAGTGTCTGTATGTTGTATATTTCTTTTTAGGTTTTCGCTCAGTCTACTTCATTGGGAAGTGACGCATGTCCTTGTCGTGGTGTTTCTTTACTGCGTTTTGGTCATATTTCGCGGCTAAAGGATGCCTTTAGGCAAGTATCAACTGCACCAACATTAAATTCTGATTCAATCAGTCCAGTTTGTTCGCATGCACCCAGACATTGTGACTTCGGTTTCATTTATCCCGGACCCTTCGGTAAGTGATAGAAGGTGTTTATTTGGACGTCAAAACAAGAACCTCCCCCTTCTTTGCACCTTATTCTGGCGCATCATGTAGCTCTGCCTCAGCACTGCTGACTATTTTCGCAAGCCATGAATGCTTACCTATTCTAAACTTCGGACATAGCGAAGAATTGCTTCTCAAAGGTATCACTCTGAGAACAATATTACCTTTAGACGCGCAGAACCTTGTTGGCCTGGCCATTGATGCGCCACAGCTGGCGTCAAGCCACCTTGCTGCAACACATCTGATGACCCGTTCATGGATATGATCTTCCGGGACCTCGAATTTGCCCAAAGCCGGAATCTCAGCCTTTCGTTAGTGTCATACTGCGATGTTTTCTAGTCTCTGGTAGCATGTCGTATTCATACCGGAGAAACGAGCCTCATTCATCGCCATCCTTGCCGTGTCTCTGTGACCGAGGACACTGTTGTACTAACGGAAGTCGACAAGATGCTCGCCAAAGACATAATCGACACACCTCCGAGTCTTTGGCCGTTTTGTGTCGTTGTCGCAAAGAAGAAAGACAACACCCGGTGGTTCTGCATCGACTATTGGCACCTCAATAAGATCATAAAGAGAAACGTCAGCGTCTTGCACCTAATAGACACCTTTAATTTTTGTCATCACGCGCGATGGTTTTATTCTATAGACATTAGCTTAGACAATTCGAGAGTAGCTGTTGATGGGCTCTACCAGTTTAAGGTCAAGACTTTTTGGCAGTGTAATGCACCACCAACGTTTCAGCGTAAGGTGTACGCCTTACTTCAGGGTTTTAGGTTGTCCACATTACTCTGCTACATCGACGATCTCGTCGTTTTTTCACTTACATTCACAAGCTACCTGGAACGCTTATCGCCTATACTGCATGTCTCGCGCGCCGCAGTTCTTCAGCTAAACTCTTCGAAATTTCGCTTTGACCACCGAGAGAGCACTGTGCTCGGCCTTTTTGTTGAAACTGCGAGCATACGACTGGGCCCAGAAAATGTTACACACCGTTATGAACTTCCTCCCTTCACGTTCCTTCAAAAACATTTGCTGTGGTCAATACTCAATATTTCGCCCGCTTTGTAAAATAATTTGCAGGGATTGCGCAGCCCCTCACATGGCTTCTTCAAAATGACGTGCCTTTTTCCTGATGCCCCTATCAGGCGTCGGGATTTTTTCTTCTCACCGACTGACTCACATCGCACCCTGTGTTGGCCCACTTCGATGACTCGGCACCCACCGAAGTAGGAACCTATGCCAGTGGTTATGGCATCTGCGGTGTTCTCAGCGCGTTTTCAACCACCTCAACTCAACGGCTCCTGATTCATCTCTTCATGTCTTCGTGCTACAGATGGGGCTTTGCTTCGCCGCAGTTTATACGTGATGGCCCGAAACTCTTGCTTGTGATTTTGGCACACTGACTGGTTATTCTCCTTTATCTCTTTTATTCGGCTTAAACCCGGCGTAGCCTGTGGATTTAATGTTGCCTCCTTCTAAGCACCCGTTCACTTATTACGCTCAAGAAGCTATTGACCGACTCCAAAAGAGACAGCAATGTCGTTTAGGATAGCCGCCACAGAGACGCCTACTTTCTTCTTAGATATATTCTACTTACTTCGTCTTCAGCACATAGTGCTGGGCTTTTTAAGAAGTTTCTGTCCCCGTCCACGGACCCATACCATCAAGTGACTGAGGTGTCCTATGAACCGTTGTATTTGTTCCCGTCGAAATCACCACACCAACATCATTCACGTTGTGTGCCTGAAGTGCTGTCGCACACCGGACCTACCGATGCAAGTGTATAGTGCCCATTCTCACTACTGTCTTGGTTTGTGCATTGGTTTGGATGCACGGAGTCGGTGCTTTTGCCGCCGGAGGGTAAGGTTTTGTGCTGCGGACGAAGAGGTTGAAAAAGATTAGAACTGGTTGTCTCCTGTTGTCACTATCTTGGCTGCTGCAGCCACAATCAGTTTGCAAGAGCAGTTTCTGTAAATTCACCCGTCTTCGTCGTCTCCTCGTAACAATAATCTGGCCCATACCTACTCTTGAGGATTGGCCAAAACAGTGTAGAGGAACCTTTCAATGAGTTGTATAATACAACTGATTATTAAATATAACGAAAACAATAAAGAAGCAAACCATACAAATATGGGAAAAACAGAGCACTAGAGAAAAAAAAGAAACAAACGACAAAAATGAAATTATGAGCAGACCCGATGGTGGCGTTTACTTGATTTAGCCATTCAGAATATATGTATCAAAACTCTAAAATGATGTTACATCAATAGTATTTGTTACAGCTAAGATATACCGTTAGATACGTTTATTAGCTTGAACACAATCGCAAGCCACAATGAATGCATCCCTGTGGCGATCTCTCAAAACAAAGGCACTGAAGTTTAGAGCAGTTTCCACCTTTAAACTTGTACTTATTTTCAAAACAGAAATAGCTAGAAGCCGTTTTCTAAGTAAACGGTATCGGTGACATAATAGAAAATGGTGTTCAGTGGTTTATATTCAGTGGATGATGTATTGGAATTTACGTGATTTCAATGGCACAAATCTCTTTATGATGGCGATGGCACGCACCCGTTTGTTGTGTCTCCTGTTGCATTTGTTATTAGACGACCACTGGTTAGTTGTAGGAGTCACCTAATTTATGTGGCGAATAATTATTTATGATGATTATAGTGATTTTTATGGTGTGAACGGCCTCCTTAACGTCACCACTGTTTAGACGTCACCATGCAGGGCTTGAATGTTTTGTAATGCTCTGTAGAAATATACACAGCACAGGGTGACACTGTCTGCTTTTGTTCTTTTGCGAAAGTGGAACTCCCCGTAAAGCAATGGTAAAACTCATAGAGTGACAAGATAGCACGTGTAGACAAGACCGCCGTTTCAATAGGCTAGCAAGGATGCCCGAAGCTTTTCACTTTTTCTACTTCAGTGTCGCACTTGGCGTAAATTTGAGCTGGTATTTTTGATTGATGATTGATATGTGTGGTTTAACGTCGCAAAACCGCCATATGATTATGAGAGACGCCGTAGTAGAGGGCTTCGAAAATTTCGACCACCTGAGGTTCTTTAACGTGCACCCAAATCTTGAGCTGGTATTTTTATGGGATTGGTACGTTCGTTTTTTTTTTGAAGCTGTGTGATTACACTGGCGCCAGCTATTCTTTTTTTGTATTACGTGCAATTTCTTTTTCTATTAAGCTACGGTTCTCATACCCCAGGCTAGATAGATTACGCCATAGTTGATGTGGAACAAGAGGTCTTCATAGAGTGCAAGCTTAATGGGTATTGGCAGCGAGAAATGCGCGCTAATAAAACTTTCCGAACACGTTCTATGTGCTAACAGACGGTGCCTCGATATTAATATATCTGCCGAAAAAATGTCTGGGTTCCCCTCATCATTAACTTGACAACATTAGGTGAGAGTTTGTTACTCCTGCTTATACTGAACCAGAATTCTTGCTCTACCGACTTCATCCACAATAAGCCATCATATTTGATTACAACGAACTTCGATATACTGGACCATACTCACCATTTCGTTTTGAAGCACCTTAAGCTGTAGTAGATCATTTCTGTTTCAAGGATGTCCTTTGTTACTTTAAAAACTCACGTTACTAACAGCAGCACGTACAATTTACTTCATGCATTCACATGCGCATGGCAAGTTACTTCTGGAAGCTCGTGGTCACAACGAAGAACTTAATTTTTCAACTCGCCAGACATACAAGGCTGTTGCATTTTTACGAGCTTCTCTGAAACAACCCATGTATATGAGCAATGTGCAAGAAGAACGTTTGAATGGTGTGCGCTTTTTCATGTGTCTGCTGTAGAGTTACCGCTTAGTTACTACTACGCGCGTTTCGTTAACGTAATATCCAACATGCGTTTTAGTTCTTTACATTGAATTTTTTTGTGTGTGGGTACACGAGAGACATTGGTCTATTATTGTTTTCTGATGATGAGTTATACTCGATGGAATGCTGCTAGCCAGATACGTCTTCGATACGCTCAGACCCTTTCTAAAAAATGGAAACAATAATTCGTCTCATCGCGCCATTCCTATGCAATTGTTAGCATTCATATGCCCATTTGTGTTTCGGTTGTCGAAAAGATAGACTGTGTCGAAATGCAGCATTTGCCTGAGCTCACGTTTTCTATTGAACCGTCAGGTTCATTGGTCGACATGATCTTCTCCCTATGTAAGACTGTCGGCGGTGGCATGAAGATGATTTCGAAGATTGGTAACAGCATCTTCGGCGGCATATTTGGAGAAATTGTAGACACCGCCACCTCTATGATGCCCCTTGGAGACTGCACTGGCCTGCACGTAGCCGGGGACATCATGTGCGGCCAGCCGGTAGTCTTCCAATTCCCCAGCACACTTAACATTGGAAAGGTGAGCGCATGCGAACTGTTTCTTTACTGTAATCACCGCTACTCTCCAGTAAGATGTACTATAGTGAGTAATATAAACTCGCACACTCGAGCGCACGGAAAAAAGCCGATAATACGTGAATGGTGCCGCCGAAACTGGAGGGAAATAAAAGGAGAGCTTTGCTTCATATTCTTGGCACTCCCACTTCGATTACGTAGCGGCCAAATGGCATTGGATTTTGTACCATCGGCTGAAAACAATAACAATGCAGAAAATGTTAACAATCTCGCCATATCCATTAAGTTAATGATGATAAGTGGGCGAAGCTCCCGAGGTAAATATGGTAAACCATACTATTTGCTAATTCATTTATTATATATACAGGACAAGCTAGGTAGTGGCACCGTATATACACAACATAATTCTTCGCCCTACGTGGTAGTGAGACGCTGCTTCTGTTAACCTTTCATTAAAACCGGTTCGTCAATGAACTGAAGTGACAGTGGTTCTTAGGATAGCCGTTGGTTGTAGATAATCAAATCATACGCGTCAGAGAGCATATAGAGATGCCGTATGTTGTGTAAGTGAGGTGTCGTATATGATGTTTATGTTGATGTATCCCGCCAGTGTTATTGTTTGTTTGTTTGTTTGTTTGTAGCCTCTATTACATAGCTCATACCTACTCTGGGGGACTGGCGAAGACAACATTTATTCTCACATGGACGATAACTGCACTATTGCTTACAACAAAAAAGAAAAAAAGTTGTATAATGAAGACAGTATAATAAAAAAAGAAATATTCACAGAGTGAGTAAAAAATCAACACGAAAATAGACACTAATAACTATACCTTGATTTCGGGAACCGACCAGACAGCTAGTTTAGCCGAATTCGATTGATTTGGTTTGTTGCGGATTTATCTACATTTCAAAAATTACTTCTCTACCCACTATTTTTTGAGTATTTGTTAATGGGGGCTTTATGCTGAAAATGTTTAGTCTTGAATGAAATTACACACTGAATCAAACGCATCTCTGTGACAATTTTAATCATTCCTTCTTCTTCTTCTTCTTCTTCCTATTATTATTATTATTAGTAGTAGTAGTAGTAGTAGTAGTAGTAGTAGTAGTAGTAGTAGCAGTAGTAGTAGTTCTATACTTTTGCTTTCAATGAGGGGAGGAGGTGCTTCAAGACTGGTGTTGATATGTTCAAAAATATTCTAGTTCAAAAATTTAACTGCTACGCAAAGAGAACGACAGGCTGCGTGAAACAACTATTCTGTACCAATGCGGACACCTTTGCTTGTTTTAGGCACTTTATTGTTTATTATTAGTTGTTGACTATTTCTTGTTGTTTTCGATGTTATGTATTATTCAATATATGTTGTTTTATGGCTATTCATTATTCACTATTTACTATCAACGACTGTGGGCAATGAACATTTATGCAAAAAGAAATAGTACATATACTGAGCGCCAGGAGAAAAAAAACTACAGAAGCGGAATCAAAGTTACGGGAATGTATAGGGTGAATATGATTGGCAAAACATTAAAAATGTAGCTATAATAAAGAAATTATAATGTCAATTTGATAAAATATGTTCATTTGGTTACAATAGTACGACGAAAAAAACTGGCCCTGTATCTGCATGCTTCATTGCATATCTCGTTGAAAGACGATACTCTTGCGTGTGGAGAGAGTGAACAAAACGTTTATATCTTGTTCTGCTCAAGAAAATTGGTGAATTGTATTCTGGAAGCGCTGCGTTAGAGAGTCTCGATCCGTGCAGTGAAGGCTAGTGAGCACATCGAGGCACGTTAGACACGAGTGCCATCTGACAGTTATCTTCGAAAACGAAGGAAGGTGTGCGCGCCTTCGGAGAAAAATATGCGCCTGCCTTGGAGGCGATAAGGTAGAGAACGCAAAGCGACGGGCAGGTGCCACCACTGCGTGATTGATATGCGTGGTTTGACGTCCCAAAACCACCTAATGATTATGAGAGACGCCGTAGTGGAGGGCTCCGGAAATTTCGACCACCTGGGGTACTTACACGTGCACCCAAATACGAGCACACGGGCCAATAACATTTCCCCCTCCATCGGAAACGGAGCCACCGGAGCCGGGATTTGATGCCGCGACCTGTGGGTCAGCATCCGAGTACCTTAGCTGCTATACTGCAGCGGCAGGCCAGGTGCCACTATTGCCTCGTCTTAGCAAAGCGTTGACAATACTTAACTTTTTGAGCATCGCGTTGCACTGTCAGCGCAGCGCAAATTAACGCTACATTCCTTAGAGTTACTTGTGTGTGCCTCTTCTAGCATAAAGGCATACATAGAAAACAACGAAGCGTTGTTGTGGCGCCTTAGATATGCGCAATAACTGCTTTTTAATTGACAATCGCACAACTATGAACGCTAAAACTTGTGCAATATTGGTGGGGGCTGCGGATCGGGTTGGCTGTTCGAGGTATTTTTTGGTCACCTATGGTGCTATAAAAAAAATCATTGCTGCGGACAAACAGACAAATGAACAGACACACAGACATAAACACAGACAGACCAAAATTTTGGCTTTGAAGGTTCTTAGAAAGATTTAAAAAAAATGCTGAAATGTTTTCGCTCTCACGAACTAGAGATACATTGTTTCTATGGGGATATCGCATATCGTATCTCGCGTCTTGTTCATGCACGAGCTCTTACCAATCTTTAATGAGACAGAAACTGAGACGATAGTCTTTCTTGTGGACCTTCGAAGGAAAAAAAATCTGTCTGTCTGTCTGTCTGTCTGTCTGTCTTTTTGTCTGTTTGTCCACCCTTAACGATTCCTCGAATGGCCGACCCCATTCGCAGCAACCACCAGTATTGCTCAAGATTCAGCGTTCATACTTGTGCGATTGTCAATCAAAAATCAATCATTGCGCATATGTGAGGTACTATAACAACACGTCGATGTTTTGTATGTGTACCTTTATACTAGAGAAGGCACTCACATGTAATTCTAAGGACCATAGCATTAAACACGCTGCGCTGACAGTGCAACGCGGTGCTCAAAAAGGCAAGTGTTACCAGCGCTTTGCTGAAACGACACGGTGGCGGCACCTACCCGTCACTTTGTGTTGTACACTTTAACACCTCCGACAAAGGCACGCATCTTTAGCTGCAGCATGCCTTCTTTCGTTTTCGAAGATAACTGGCAGATGGCGCTCGCGCCTAACGTGCCTCGATGCGCTCGTTCGCCTCCGCCGCACGCTCGAGGCACTCTAACGCAGCGCCTCCAGAATACCTGTCACCGATTTTCTTGCGCAGAATATACAATAAATATTTTCTTCACTCTCTCTAGACACAAGACTCGTCTTTAGGCGACATTTGCGATATACCATGCAGATGCGGGGTCATTTTTTGACACGCTAGCGTTCGTTGTAAGTGCTTCTACCGTTGAATACCTGTACATCGCTTAGGCGAAGGCTGCTCCACAATCCAAAGTTCTGTTGTTTACTGTGGTGTTTGCAAGATAAGAACATTACAAGGAGAAACACAGATATCATAGAAGTTATACGGCAACTGTTGAGTGCCGTAATTGAAGTTGTTTGGCACATAGACATCAGCATTGTTAATTTGATTACGTTAATAATCACAATCATTTATTCGCCTTGAAACCTTGACTCTGATGGTATTGACATTACTTAAAATATTCACAGAATGTTCACGCAGTGAATGATGTCGAATGGGCGAAGCCTCGTAAGATCATTAACTTCCGTACATTATTTTTTCATTTATACATGCACCTGCAGGGCTACGAGGGCATTATTGCAGGGGGATAACATGACAGAAAATAACGACGTAAGAATATATGTTAACACAGAGACAAAGATAAAAAAACATGAGCTAATAACACAAGCGGTGTATGCGACAATGAAAAGTGGCGACACATGATTCCGGCACAATTTCATCAAGAAAAAAAAAGAAAGAAAATAAATAAAAGAAAGCAAAAGTGAAAACCAGGGGACAGTTGGTTTATAGGTCACGGAAATTTAATGTAAAAACGGCTCGATTTCGGAGAGTGTATTGAAACTGGTTTTACCTTTAGAAAGTATGTTCCAAAGTGGGGAGGTGTGAGGAAAAAATTATTATTGAAACACATTTGTGCGGCATCGAGTTTCAAGTACTTTACAGTCATGATCACAACGAGTAGAGACAAAGTGAGGGAGCAAAATTTACAAGTTTTTGTTAATACTTGTGAGATCAGAGTAAATACGGGAAAAGTTCTACTTTCGTTGCTAAATGCCGTTGTGCAAGGGTTTTCCAGTCAAGGTTGTCTTTAATTAATGAAATGCTGCTTTATATTTGTGATTACGAGAGACAAACCTGGCTGCGCGATTCTGGATACGCTCAAGTTCATTCACATGACAGGGGGTGTCTGGGTCCTATGCTGCGCAAGCGTACTCGAGTATTGGGCGAACGTTGGTGTTATAAAGATATTGTTTAACGCTCCTGGCGGCTTTGTGAAAAGTGCGCCTGATGAGGTTAGGCATTCAAGAAGACTTTAGTGTTACATGTTCAGTATGTCTAGCTCATGACAGATTTTCTGAAAAATAAACGCCAAGGTATTTGTAATGCTGTGCTCCTTCAAGTGAAATATTGTCCGAATGATAACCCGATCTCACAGGCAAACGTTTGCGGGTAAAAGATATAAATTCACATTTAGTACTATTCACAGAAATACACCATGTGGAACACCAAGTCAGAATTGTGCATAAATCACTTTGTTGGCTAATGACATCGTGTTCGTTTATTACGCTCCTCTAAACGACGCATTCATCTGCATTTAATTTGAAATTGCATTGAAGACCTTGAAGAATATCACTGATGTAAATTAAAATTAGCAAGATCTCAAAACAGATCCTTGAGGTACGCCTAAGTAACTGTTATTCTAGTTGAGGTAAATTTATCTATTATAACAAGCTGTGTCCTTCCGGAAAGGTAATTTTTCATCCGAACAGCTATTGCCGCATGAATGCAGAGAGATGATAATTTATGCAATCACAGATTATGAGAAACAGTACCCAAGGCCTATTTAAAATAAAAAAAATTGCAATCCACTTGAAATCCTGATTTACAAAAATAAAAAAGATCATGGCAAAATACAACCAACTGCGTTCTGCAGGACAAGACAAACCTGAAACCATGTTGAGCAGGTGAAAAAAAAAACCAATGTTTTCAGGGTGTTTCATCGAATCACTGTAAATTACATGTTCTAAAGTTTTACAGCATACAAGAGTTAGCGAAATCGGTCTATAGTTTTGAATAAAATGTTTGGGACCACTTTTATGAATGGGAACAACTCCTGCTGTTTTTCATTCTGTTGGTACAGAACCACCGTTTAGAGACTTATTGAACAAGACGACTAATAAATCAGCTATTTCCTGAAAACACTCTTTGATTACCTTGGTCTGTATGCCACGAGGGCCTCCCGCTAAATTGTTTTTCAGGTTACTAAGCAGCCCAAGAACCCCATTGTACGTGACAGTGACCATGGGCATATTTCCGTAGGGTAAATCTGGAAACACGGGAAGCTGATTAACGCACGTGTTGGGAAAGATGGACCTAAAATAGCAGTTAAAAGAGCAAGCGTTTTTGTAATCATCAAACACTGCTTCTTCGTTGACTAAAAGATTTGGTATCGCGTTCACCTTGTTACTGCTGACTTTATTAAATTTCCAAAATTCTTTTGCATTATTTTTGAGAGCTACATTGAGTGAAGAAATGTATTTCTCCCTATTTACCTAAATTTAAGGTTATATTTTGTAGCCTATATTACGGATTTCTTCAGACACATTCTGTTTGTAATTTTTTAAATAATCAGCGTACAGGTGGCATTTCTTGCTAATAAAGTTCGAATTTTCTTGTTTACACCATGGTTTGTCATTGCGGAGTCGACTTGTTACGAGTTTAGAAGGAATGCATTCTTCAACTGAATTCATCAATGTATCACAAAAACAGACAACACTTCATCAATGTTGATTGATCGGCCACTTCACAGAATGCAGGGTAGAAAAGACAAAGTTCTCGAGACAATGACGCAGAGTCACTTTGCTCATAAAAATAAATCTTTCGTGGTTGTTTGTGGGCTTATCTTAATGATGTGATAGTGTGAATGGCAACGACACAGTCGTGGTCACTAATACTTTGGATGAAAACCACATCATATAGCAACAACTCAGGGTTAGCGAAAATCATATCCAGCATGCTGGCAGAAGAATGACCTTGTCTCGTGCACTCAGATACGGATTGAGTTAGATTATTTGTCGTGACAAGCTCTGAGACAGAAGAGGAAAGTGAACTCAAATCGAAGAACACAGGTTTATTATTACTCCAGGCTACCAGAGGCGCATTTAAAGATCTTCCAAAAATAAAGTCGCAGTTATTTCTTTATAAATATCGTGATAACTCTTCGAATCATTCTGGGTTAGTGCCGCTTGGGGATCGGTAGAAGGAACCAACTGCAAAGCAAATTTCCTTGGTAAGTCGCACCTTGCACCAAACGTATTCTGAATGATGAAAAGTAGCGGACAAATCGTTACGCTGAAGAAGTTTATTGAGAAGTATAAAAACACCACCACCTTGTGTGTTTCTATTAGATCGGTATACATTGTAACCAGGAGGGAAGACTATAAAGTTAGCAATGGATTCATGTGACAAAGATTCAGTTCCAATTACTACGGAAGGTTGCGAAAAAGACAACAAAGTAGCAAATTCAGCCGCTTTATTTTCCAGGCTGTGGCAGTTTACCATTAGTATAGTTAGAGATAAGTTGTGAGGAAGGACACGTTTAGAATTCGCACTTGCGGCGTTTTGATTGGCACATTGCTTGCCACGTAGCTATCTCTTGTGTTCCGTCACTCCTTCTTCTGAAGTGTCATAGATAGAAGTTTTATTACCCATACAAAGTTTATCTAAGCGTAGCTTGAAAGGGAGATTCAAACCTTGAGCATATTCAGTCAACCTAATGCACGCACGCCTAGTAGCAGAATCGAAATCCTCGCAAATTACATGGTCTTTATCTTTCAGCCTTGATCTGGAATACGGAAATCACTTCCTAATCTCAATCTAGGAAAATGGGATAATTATCAGTTGGGTCCTTCGCTCGCAGTACTTTCCTAATGTGTAGGCACGTTCACTATTTTGTGTTTTGACAGTCTGATTAAGCTCCTCCTTAAAAAAACGCGATTACATTTCCCTCGAATTTGGACAAGCTTTCAGTTGTGTTGTCAGGCAGCCCAAACACTATCAGGTGTTACCTGCGAAACCTGTGTTCGCTATGTCCGAGAGACGCTCCTACTTCAACCAGTTTTGGTCGATTTTCAGATGTTCTGTCTTTCACTGTGAGAATGTCGCTCTAAAGAGCAGCAACGGTACTTGGAAGTTGTTGAAGGAAAGCAGCAAAAGCAGACTGCTCTTTGCTTACTTCTAGCTCAGCGAAAAAACGCGCCTGGCCCTGATCTATTCGGCTTACAATTTCATAAATGTCTTCAAGACTGCCACTATCAATTTTACTTCTTGTAGCGGAACTAGGGTCAGGGTTTAGTTCCATGTCACCAGAGAGCAGTAAAAGCAATACATCAAAGAAGCGAAAGCAAGACGTGCGCAAACACATGCACTTTTTCAAGCACTGAAATAGGCAGTTGGGGCACGAAAACGCTATCAAACAACGATTCGAACATCGGTAGCAAGATTCAGGGTTTCGGTAACTAACCTACGCGAAAAGGCGAGGAAAGCTCATGTCGGCAGCGGTGTTATGCCGCAGCATCAGTCTGCTGAAGTGGTGCTTTAGTAGGACCTCCGCCCCTGCTGTATTAGTTGACGAAGCTGGGTGCAGACCAGATGCTTGAAAGAATCCAACGTTGGCACTTGCCTTTCGTTTACCAGAGGAAACGACATAACCATGAGATTGCACGCATCTGTCTGTAACGAAGATTATGAAGACGATGGCAGGCCTCCTCTCACATTGAAGAAACCAGGCAGTGGAATAATCAGGGTTTCGATAAGAACCTGCGCGAAAAAGTGAGGTAAGCTTATGTCGGCAGCGGTGTCACGCTACTGTGTCCTTCACCACTTGATCAAGCAAAGAGGTGAATACACGCGTGCACACTGTGTACAAAGTTTTCATTAATCACAATGCGGATATGGTGTTGGGATGTACAAATGGATATATATTCCTATGGATATCGTATCGACATGGATATCTATGTGGGTATACATATGAATATTTATATGGATATGATACGTATATAATATATGGGTATCTATATGAACATGGACATCCTTCAGATATGGACATTCTTAGCGTGTCGTGCCGATGGACTGGGTAAAATCTCGATTCTAAAGGTTTTCCCCCTAAAATAAATATTTCGTCATTTACAAGCACTACTAGCATCTGAAAATTTGTCGAATAGATATTATTATTGCCATTCTTGTTTTTTGTTCCCTATGTTTGTCTGCAGTCTACTCACGCCAACGCAGCGTCCTTTTCATTTCACTAATGCACAATCTCAATCGCAGTGCCTGAACACTACGATGTCGGCATGCGTTGGAACTCATGCGAATCAGGTATGTTCCACATGTACCTTGTCTTACGCCTGGGTATCCAGGGTATATATTTCGTATTGTAGTTTGGACCTCTAATTTACAAAGCAACCGGGAAAATCAGGCATGTTGGACGTACTACTTCGAGTGTCTAGTGAATAACCATCGAAGCCTAAAACGAAATAAAAGTTTGAGTTAGAAGAGAAATTTTAATATATTTATAATAAGCTTTAGGTTTAAATAAAACTTATATATATATATATATATATATATATATATATATATATATATATATATATATAGCGGTGTGATTTATATATCATCCGGTATGTGTATGCCTAAATATCTGTCTGTTTCTACTGCACTACATACCATGCCGTGGCTTTGGTATCTTCTGCAAGTTGTTTATCATCTTAAACTACCAACATATTTGGGCCCTAAAGAAAGATCATACAGCAAAACATTTCGACGGGTGCACAGCGTACACCTTGCAATTATGTGATTTTCATTGCTTGTTTATGCACGCACTCTGCATGCCCACAATTATTGAGCCGAGAAACGAAAACGTGGAATCGTTCCTCACCACAACTCAGCGGAGATATTACATGGTGTGTTCCTTAAAACTTGCTTCAAAACTCCAACATACCCGTTTGGGAATATTTATTTGGTTAAAATACAATCATTATTTTTCAGCTAGCCCACTAAAGCATCATATACACGCTATAAAAATCCGACTATGGCATCTTGCTAAATATATAGACAACTTAGCGTTGCCTTTGTAGAGCAGGATTTACAATAACGTCTTCAGGCTGGCACATATATTTCAAGCCATCAAACATGCACCACAATACCAAGGGCTTTCACAGCAGTGTATTGTTTTTTGGATTTTTTGCTGCAGGCTCTCGTGATACAGCAATTCTTCGAAGCAGTCACTGTAAGTACCACTCAGGATTCTCTTTCTGAAAGCCTCATGGGAGTAGGGCAAGAGGTTTAGAGGGAGGGGCGTGGAAACCTTTTATAGGTTTTCCGTTTTTGCGTGGGCATATATACTAGCATTCATGAATATATTTAATTTATGGTAACCGTTCCCCCCCCCCCTTCAAAATATTTTTGACTACTTTTCTGCTGTCTATGTGTGGTTTATGGCAAACTGCTATAAGATGCTTAACTAACCCATGCCTATACCAAAACAGAAAACAGGAAGCAGCTTGGTCTTCCATTAGTTAGAAGCTTGCAGATGGCGCGTTGCCTTCAGCCATAGTGTAATTCCTAAGAAACTGATGAATACTGTTGAATTCACTGACGCAAGAGATGACTTTGACAGCGATTGCATAACAATGATATTAATCACATACACGACAATAAGATCCACTTACTTCCCAAATGCTTTCCAAAAGCGAAGTAGGTGCCCCTCTTTCATCATGGTATGTCCCACTTCTACATTTTTTCCAGTCCTCCCCGCGTTGGATCTGTGCGTTCGCCTCTTGAGCGAACAACGGGGTTGGCTTGGTGACGACACGCCTAATCTTGCCTCAACACGCGCTGATTGATGCTCACTTCCTCTTGGGCAATCTTAGCCATTATGAAAGGGCAAACCTCCAGAAAACCGACCACTCCTTTTATGCTGCGCCAGCAGGTTAATTGATCTACTTCTCACAAAGCAGCTATATTCCTCCGATAAGCCTCACATTGCCCTCTGTAGGCATACTTCTCGCCGCTTCCCTCTTTCCGAAAGGCCTGACTCTCCCTCTTCCTGACATGCATCTCGTTGTTTCAGTTTTCAAGCTTGACTCATAGAGTGTGGGATCGAATACCGGCTGTGGCGGCTGCCATTCCAAAGGAGGCGAAAATGCTGTAGGCCCGTGTGCTCAGAGTTGTGTGCATAAAAAAGAACCCCAGGTTGTCAAAATTTCAGGAGCCTCTACTATACGGCATCTCTCATAATCATATGGTGCTTTTGGGACGTTAAACCTCACATACCTTGGGACGTAAAACACCAACACCACGCATCAATCAAATCAAACGCCGCATATCACTCAATTATATCGGTCTTCAAGTTTGACCCTTACCCTTTCCTCAAGAGCGAAGTCCTCACCTTGCTACTAACCCTCATTGCACTTGGTGGCGTGAAGTGGTCAGCGCTACACTATCGTAAGGACGCCTCAATGAAGGACAGCTTCACTTTTAAAGTCATGGTTTGGCTGCAAGTGCGAATTCATGAATGAGATACCCGACATTAGAACATTTTCGCAAATTCCGTATTTCCGCCTGAATACGCTCACTGCAGTGCTAAGGCCTCTCCCTTGATCCGCCAATCAACCCGGTCTTGTGCTGTTTGCTGCCACTTTATGTCTGCGAACATTTTAATCTTATCGGCCCACCTAAATTTCTCTCTCCCCTTGGTACGTTTGCCTTCTCTGTGAGTTGGAGCGAGTGAGAATTTATTATAAGACAAAGAGGTCGGCCTAAGCTAGTTCACTCTAGCCTGCTACTGTACACAGAAGATAAAGGAAGGAGGAAGAAAAGAGGGATGAAGGATGATGATAAGGAATAAAAGAAATAATGCGTATGTACAGTAGCCACTTAGCATAGAAATCGTACACTCTAGTATCTAATTCAGTGCTTTTTATAAAGTCTAAAACAGCCCTTCAAGCAGTGCTTGGCACTGTTTGGTCGTTCATTGCTGACAACATGTGGCTTTCACTTGAGGGCGTTCGTCCGATGCTTGCCAACGTTGAAGTTAGCATTTTTCCTTGCGCAACGTATAATAGGCAGTCACAGAATATGTGAGCTAAAATTTCGCACACTTAGCAGTGCTAATAATGCGGGCTGTCCACACGACCGATTAGGTGGGTGTAGTGACGAGTGAAGGCTACGCTCAGGCGAATCTGGCGGAGTATATTCGCATGCCCTCGGCTGATTTTAGCTGCAAGAGGAAAAGTCATATCGGAGTCTGTTTCCCACAGACGCTTGTTTAGATGATCTGGTAGAGTCTAGTAATGGCAGCGCATACGCGCATGAGCGATCTCAACAGTGTTGATCGATATCTCACACGCACGTTCTGGTCGTCTACACTCTAAGCCAAAAGGGAGCAACAAGGGTATAGGGGTTGCTCCTTTCAGGGAGCAATTGCATTGCCACTCCCATTACTCCCCTAAAAGGAGTAACAGCAGAGGGAGTAACCGTTGCTCTCCTTCCAGTTCCTCCTTCGGGGGATGAACAGTTACTCCCTCCAGTTCCTCCCTGCGGACCAACAGTTACTCCCCAAGTTGCTCCCTGCAGACCAACCATTACTCCCACCAGTTGCTCTTCTAAGAGCAACAGTTACTCTTTACCGTTCCTCCCACGTGTTCGCAGTTACTCTCTGAAAACCAACGGCAGATGCTTCCAGTAACTGCTTGGGGAAATGACTAGCTCGAGTATGCTTGTCACACGTTTAACACAAGGCGAGAGCTCCTTGGAAGAGCTCTGCTTGGGTGCTTCTAACACAAAAAGTGGACAATATTGAAATGAAAATAAATGCTTTATTGTTCTTTTAATGAGGCGACATGTGAGCACACGTAAAAGTAGACTTCGCCACACCACAGCCAGCACTAAACAAGCACCATAATACATCAAAGGGTTTCTGCGTCATCCGGGGAAAAACAATCTTGAATTTCTAGCATAGGGCAGTCTGTGTCATCAGTGGTGAGAGAAGGGCAACTTCTCGAATGCTGAAGGACTCAAGTTTCGCAGCTGGTGTTTCCATCAGGCTAGCACAGCGGAATGTCACCACAGGCATATGTGAAGCATCTCATTGCTGCAAGAAAAAAAAATAGAAGTGTGAGGTTAAACATGCCAGAATCAATACATAACAATGAGTCACACACACTCCAGCAGCGCTTACATTCTAGGATGTCTACTGCAAAACGAAATGTCAAAAAAAAGGAAGGTTTGGCCAAACGTTACTTGGCAAGCCATATAAATGCTGATGTGGTAGACTCTTTTCACATGATGTCTCAGACAGCAATATTCTGGAAGAAAATGTGCAGCAACTCAACAAGGCATACTTGTAGCAGTTAAAGATACCCTTAGGTTCAGTTAACTTGTTTCCTATACACAGCTGAGTGACATTTCTATTAGCCCATTCCCCAATGGGCATTCTAGGTGAGATCATGTGAGTGGCATATAACACGTACCGTCCGCTCATGTTAAAGTACTTATTTAGCTCGTGCACATAGTTGCTCTCCATTCTACTGTTCTATCATACGCTGCTGCGTCTTGAATTGTGCAATAGCTGTAGGCACAAGCCAAGCATGCAAAGCCTGCTTGAAAGTGACCATTTGCAGAGGCTACATGATAATCTTCAGTATATTTTTTTGTACCTGACACAAACGGCTGGACAAAACTATAGACAAATAAATGTAGACCGTGCTACCTTCAAAAAATGCTTTAAATTTAGTAAACTAGGGTGCATTTGTTCACTCGGTTGACGAGTCACAGCCACGAGGTATGTAAACGAAGCAATATATCTTAACGCATGCACAGATATTCTGATTCTTTGTTTGACAGTGTCACAGATAGCTTGCCAATACATATATATCTGAAAGCAACAAGATGTGAAGCTTTTATTAGTTCAACGTCTTGTTGGTTCACAGCCAAACAGGTTACTGCTCTGTTAGACAATTTGGAATAAGCACACCGTGGTTTCCAAAAAAAGCATTATTAGAAGTTAGCTCCCGGTGTGAATGTCTGCCTATTTATTTTGTACTGCCTTCTACATGTGCCACAAAGACATTTGTTGAGGATGTGCTACCAGTCAAGCCAAGATCGCATACTTGGTCAATGTGATGGAAATACAAATATTAGAAACACTGTTACCTCTAGTATAAGAGCATAACACTTCAGGATCTTGGAACAGCAAGGAGGTGCACAAGAAAGTTGAGCCCACTCTTGCAGAACCTTGAACGCGAATTTTTCAGAGTGGGGGAGGTCAACATGCTGTGGCACTTTTAAACCCATGAAACATCTGCAGAAAACAGGGTAAAGTCAAGTCAAGAAACGCTGTTATGAAGGCCTGCGCATGGACAGCTTTGTGAATCTAGGCCCAAGTGTTATGCTTTGTGCAAGCCAAAATCCAAGTAAATAGGGAAAGCGTACTTTTCGGAGCACCAGCGTAAACAAATTTTGGCTGTTGGCTTTGTAGTACAAATAGCAATCCCTGCAATGAAAACAAACATTTTATCTTAACGGTAACAGTGTGAGCACACACACGGGCCAGCGGAGCTATGTCAAATTGTCAGTGCCAGTGTAACCATGTGGCATGACAAACTATTTTCTGGCCAACACATGCACAGTTTGCCCCTAAAAAGCGATGCTTTCACATACGTAGTACAAAAAGTCTGCACTTACCAAAATTCACTTGCTTTCTGTACTTTAGCATCGTTGGGAGCATCTTTATCTGCAGTATAACCAAATTTGTGTCATATCCCTGAAAAAAAGTAGTAAAAGACATGCATCAAATATTGTTTCATTTGGTAGCAGTGAATTCAGGTCAAGAACAGCCAAGTGGGAATCAGCCTGATTATGTGCATGCGGCAAATCCCAAATGGCGTTATTGAGGTTGTCGAAATTTTCGTCGATTGGTATTATCATCGATATGTGACTTCAACGGCATGCCAAGTTTTCACAGCGCATAAAGATTTCATGATGCAGAATAATGACAACACTAACGAGAACATACAGCATTTATGATTGTCTTTTACAATATTCAGTTCTGCGAAGGTTTTGCATGACTAAAGAAATCTGAAAGATTTGGGTCATTCCTCCATCAATTGTTCTGTTCATATGTAAATTGCTCGCTTGATGGTGCGCTCTTAAAAATAGTACGTTCAGCGCAGAGGTGAAGCAAGTGACGCAGTGATGTGGGCAGATTTTTTTTAGGCGTGCGGGGAGGGGGGGGGGGTCCGCTTATCTGAATTGGAGGCCGGGCAAACGAATATGGTCGTCATTATGGGCTCCCTAGGACCAGCCTAAAAAAATTCTGTGCGCAACCGCCTGGCTATGCCAGTGAAGTGATGCGACAATGATTTGTTCGCTTACTGATTTACATACACTTTACAGCTCTGAAAAATGCGGCCCAAGGGCCCAACACTCAGCCGTTAACGTTACATAAAGTCAATGGTAGAAAAGTGCCAGTATGAAGCAGCTACAACCCCGCCCCAATGTTTTTTCAAGCGAGGTAGTGTTGCGAAAATGAACTTTTAACTGCAAAAGTGCACTGGCACTGCAGTGGTGACAGGGGAAGCAAGAGGGTATGCAGGCGGTAATAATTGAGGTAATTTAGTCCGATTCAGCTAGCAATGGATACGGCAAATAAGAAAGAGCAAATCATTTCTCTTTTAATAGCACAACCACTCAACAATGTATTGTAAGAGCACTAAATGTTGCTGAAAATGCCACTCACCTGCACGCTGATGCATGCATAGTCCTTTGTCCGACGAGCGAACAGGCTTGCAGATAGCTGAAGAGGTGTTTACGATGTGTTTGTTCCACCCGGCAGCAAAATTCACAACAACTTCGCGCTCCATAAAGATAAATATACACTAACCCTCATCACGAATAAGTAGAAACGCAAATCTGCGACACACACACACGATCAAAACATAGCGCACAAGCTCGCATGTCCATGTGCTCGCCGGCCACAGACCATATGAATATGAGTAGTGCGAACGTGAACCTCTAGTTGCGCCGAAAAAAAAACGTCGAGCAGTGGCAGCACAGGCGTCAGCGCAATAATTTTAGTGTGTTCTCCTAATACACTTATGAAAACACTGAAGTACACTAAAACTCATAATTAAATATAAAAAATTGAGTGTAATTTTCATTTAGCGCTAGTAAACATAAACACTGAATAAAAATTACTTTGTAAATCACATCGCTTACTACACTAGCACCACACTTGTCGTGCGGGCGCAGTAGGCGCAGATTTGTCATTCTGCCCTCAAACTACACGGTGAAGCGTGCTACTAAGTGTACGGCTGATGAAAAGCGCGTCTGGGTCCACTTTTTTTTCTTCTCTGATATATTTTGGGGGAGGGGGGGAGGCTCCTTATGCACGTGTTTCGGTGCTTGATCGACTTTGACGACCTTCCTTCGCGGACGAACGGCGTGTCTTGGCTTTTTTTATCGTTGTTTTGCACGTGTTTCGGCGTTCGGTCCGCTTTCCATTCTGCCAACTCTCCATTCTGCTGCTGCGTGTGTTAAGCACTTGCCGTAGCTGTATTCTCAGGCCTTCTGTGTTCTGCCAGCGCTGCTATCTTATTATCTGTGGATGCTAAAATAAATCACTGTTTTGGTTTGGTGAAGTTTGGCACACAGAACAAACAATAATCTGGCCCATGAATGTCAATGTGGGCGGCATGCATATTTGTGTGTGGTGTCCTGCCGTGGAGTAACCGTTGCGTGACGAGAGCATTTACAACGGTTCCTGTTTCCGTTGCTCCCTTACAAACTTAAGATGAATACAGTTGCTCCCCCATTCTCGAACAAGTCGGTCATCTTGTTCCGCTTGGTCTTTTCGGAGAGTAACAGTCGGTCTGAAGGAGTAAAAACAGCCGTTGCTCCCATTTCGGCCGTTTTTGGCTTAGAGTGTACCAGCTTCCAAAGATGTCAACTTTATGAACTGGATCCTTGGCTCAAGCTAAAGCTACCGTCACAACTTTCCCGCTCCGATGCGACACTGTTATGCCGCCTTTGGTTGGGTGTTGCATTTACAAAGGTGTACTCCTTTCGCATTGGTATGGCAGACACTCCTACATGCGACTACCGCGGAGCTGAAGAGACCATCGAACACGTCCTGTGCAGCTGCTCTTGCTACGACACACAGCGATGCCAGCTCCGGATGGTTTTGAATGGACTTGACCCCGGACCATTTTGTGTGCAGAAGATACAAGGACCTTGGGCATCTGCCTCAGTTGCGCAGAAAGCAACTAAAGCACTGATACTTTACCTTAAGTCAACAAACCTGAGCGACCGCCTGTAGACTGTGTGTGCTCCCCGAGTGTGCTCGTGATTTTGTGTACCTTCTCATCTTTCTGCAACCTCTTTTCTCCCCTTTATCCCTTCCCCAGTGCAGAGTAGCAAACCGGATGTGCGTCTGGTTAACCTCACTGCCTTTCCTTGCATCTTTATCTCTCTCTCTCTCTCTCTCAACAGTGTTGACGTCACTTCGTCCGCCTTCTATCTAAATCCAGTCAGTCTCTCTTGAAGACCAGCGGTTATCTTGCCTATTTGCTATGGGCCTGGCCCATGTCTATTTCTTTTTCTTGTTTTCAACTTGACATCCTCAAGCCCGGTTTGCTCCCTGACCCACTCAGCTCTCTTTTAGTCTCTTAGGTTAACCCCTATTGTTTTACTTTCGATGCATCGCTGCGTCGTCCTCAATTTAAGCTGAACCCTCTTTCTAAGCCCCCAGGTTTCTTCTCCATAGGTTACTACTGGCAAGATGAAGCTATTGCATACCTTCCTTTTGAAGGTTAATGGCAGATTACCATTCATGATTTCAGAATGCAACTCATACTCATTCTTCTAGGTATTTCACTCCTATGGTTTGGCTCCACTGTTACTACATGTCCAAAGTAGACATAATCTTCACAACTTCCAGCATCGCTTCACCTCTCGCTAATGGCCGTTTTCTGCCGACACTGTTACATAATACTTTAATTTTGTGCATAATAACTTTCAGACCTACTCTTCTGCTTTCATTGTTCACTACAGTATTCTTGAGCTGTAATTTGTCCCGGAGTTACTCGTCAAGGTAATGTCATCAGTGAATCGCGGGATACTAAGGTACTCTCCGTTTAATCTTATCCCTAGTTCTTCCCAAGCTAGGTTTCTGAAAACATCCTCTAAGCGCATGGTGAAAGCAATGGAGGGACCCAGTCTGCCTGCCTTGCACCCTTCCCTATTAGGATTCTTTTTTTTTCTATTGAGAACTATGGTGGCTGAAGATTCGCTGTAAATTTTTTACAGTATGCAAGGTTCTTCGATGTCCTATTTTGTAGTGTGTGCATCACTGCTGATATCTGGACTGTCAAACGCCTTCCCGTAATATGTAAAGGCAATGTACTTGGGTTGATTGGTTGTATTCTGCGCATTTCTCTGTTACCTGATTGATAGTATTAACATGGTCTATTGTGGAGTAGCCTATTCGAAATCCTGCTTGGTTCATTGCTTGCCTGGACTGTAATGTAACGCCAACTCTATTATCTATTATATCTGTAAATAGTTTGTAGAGAACGGACAGTAAGCTGATCAGCTTGTAAGTTTCAAGTCCTCGCCTTTCTCATGACTTAAGATTTTGTTGGTATTCCTCGAAGATTTTTGTACCATTCCCGTCAAGAGAGACTTCGTACATTAGGTTGTCAGTTTTTCTAACACAATTCCTCTACCATTATTCAGAGGGGTTGTTGTTACCTTATTCTCCCCAGTGGCTTCGCCTCTTTGCACTCTTTTTAGGTCTTTTGCTTACTTCCCTGGTCATTACTTGTAGGATATCGAATTCGTTTGGGATATTAATGCTTTTTACGGTGTAATCCAAGTTTAATTAGTTCTTTACAGATCTCTGTAAAAGCCTTCCGCCACCACAACTATCCAGTTCACATTGGTTATGATATTGGCTTCTTTGTTCCTTAATGCATTCAATAATTTTTTGCCCATGCACAAGTCTGCTTTCGCAGCTTTTAGGCTTCTGCGGCTATTTACAGCCTGCCTAATTTTCTTCGTGTTCTACCTTCTCATTTAGACAAGGTTACGCCTCTCGATTCGCTTTGAAAACTCCTCTAGCTCTATTTTTTCAGTTGCATTTGAGGTTTTCATGGTTTATGTTTTTTCATAGGATTTTTCTCGTTTCCTGAGATAGTTTGCCAGTGTCCTGTATAGTGCCTTTATACCTCCGGCTTCCAATGCACACTCTTTGATGATTCTAGTAAGATTATCGTTCTTTTTGTCAACGCTAGCATCAGTTCGCTCGTTTAGAGGTTCAAATACACTCTGAAGTGAAACTGAATTTCTGTACTTTTCCTCTTTTTGCTAGATCGGTTATTCTCTTTCTGCCCATAGGTTTATGCCTCTGATTTTTTAAACCTAAGGGAATGCAAGTCTTCACCATTCTATGGTAAATGTATCAGATCTTGTCAACCAGTTTTACGTCCTGTAAATGCCAGGGTGTGCAAACAGAATGAAGTCAATTGAATTTTTATTTTTGCTAGTAGGACTTTGCCACGTTCACTAATGGTTAGCCAGTTTTCTGAAGAAAGTATTCACGATCAGAAAATTATAACGTTTTCGAACTCTACTAATATTATCCATCTGACATTTCTAGAACCGATGCTTATTCCTCCACAGCATGCTATGCGGCGTGTTTCTTGCCTACTTTGGCATTCAAGTCGTCCTTCAGTATACTCTCTTTTTACTTTATTAATGACTGACTCTACGTCTTCATTGAAATGTTCAACCAATTGATTATCATGGCTCGATGTAGGTGTGCAGGCTTGTACCACCTTCATTATGTACTGTTTTTAAACGTGACTATAACAAAACTCTTTTACTGATGCTCTAGTATTCCTATATGTTGCCAGCGATATTCTTGCAGATAAATAGCCTCACGCCTAGATTTTTTTTCTGTCAACTAATCCGCAGTAGCATAAAGTGAGTTCGTTCTTGAGCACTGTATAAGCTTCACATGTACTCTTTTCTTCTGTGAGCCGTATTACACCCTATTTAACGCTCTCTGATTCCTCAAACAGCAAAGATGGAGTAGCTTCACTAGATAGCATTCTAGCGTTCGAAGTAGCCGAGTTCCGATTCCAATGGCGGCCTGTCAAGTTCCAGGTATTCTGAGCGCCCTCTGCTGCATCGCATCTGTGACAACCGCTTTGGACCGTAACTTCACAGCCGCTGGGCACTGAGGACCAATGGATGATTGGTACTTTCATAAGGGAAGTATAGGCCATGTACTGCAGCAGCGTGGCCAATCCTGCTCTGGTTTAAAAGTACAGTACTGGCAGGTGGTCGCCACTGTGGCTGCCGCTCAGACGTCTTCTTTTTTTCGTTTTTTCTTTTTTACCAACTTCTTTGTTACGCGTCTTGAGTAAATAAACCATAGAGAATGATACAGCATCTGCATTTAAAGCGAATTTTGTCATTGCATGCTAGGCTCTTGTTCTATCTCTAAGTAGAGGGTTCTGGCCCACTTTATTAGCACTCGTGAATACCACCTGACAGCATATCAGCTCGATGCTTCACAAAAGTCGTAGCTCACCTGGCCTTTTCTTAACTGTTCGGAAGTCCGAATTCCACTGAAAAATAAAACCGGCACACTTTTAGTCTTCTACTATGAGATCGTAGGCTGGCTTAGTTCCAAGCTCAGTTTTGACATCGTTGGCTTCTAAGTGTCGGCAGTGTCGGATGTTTGCTAATTTCGAGTGGTCGCACTCCTACTTTGACATTTGGTGTCAACTAACGAGCGGCACGCTCCTGTTTTGTGAACTAATTAGCTACATTTATGTGATAGTTACATTAAGCGTATACGTCACGGGTGGTTGGACTGCATGAGAAGTTTGCGGGACAAGCTTCTAGCTGCTAAAGAACAGATCGGCGCTGCCAATAAGGCTGCATCCTACTTTGCGTTTCGCAGTAGTAATTAAAACTCTTGTAAATCGATACAGTTGCGGTCTTCAGTCGGGAGTCAGGTATACGTACTAGTAATTGCATTTACGGCTTGCCTAACAACGCAGAATAGTGGGTGAAAAGATAAGGAGCAAAATATTTATTATTTCTAGTTCCAGAGAGCGGTTAGAGGCATGAAACTTTGTACAAAAGTAATGACAAGTTTGCATCACTCACCGCATAGTGTCAGCTTGAGTTGATTGACCCCTGCTACTACACACAACGATAAGTACACGCAAAACGTATAGATACGTAATTCTAAAAATCCTAGAATTTCTGACAATGTACTCAATATGTGACCCTGTGCAAAAAAGCACTCTGCCGACAATATGGTGCTGCCATGTGACAATGCCCCTGGATTTCGCAAAATCTCATGCGTCCCGCGACGGCACTACCAAATGGCGTCTATTCCCTTTGGCATCCTCCTGTCTTTTATCCATGTCAGCCATACGCAGCCCATTCAACATAGCAGAGCCACGGTGGAAAGCGAGGCAGAACATCACTCTGTTTTATTGCCCTTGCACGACAAACCCCATCATTCATTCAACATCGGCACTTGGCCGGTGGAAGACTGTCGTCTTTCCAGGACATTCGCAGCGAACTACGCAGATACGCAGTCATTTTTGTAACATTGTACCACATCAATTTTCCCATGCTGATGCGCCTGATAAACTTTTTGGGGATTTATGAAGAAAAAACATCAAACTTTTCTGTTCTTTTTACATAGACTCACATGCATGCACGCGTACGAGCGCCTGAAGATGACCTTGTGCCCTAATTATTCACTTCGCGAGCAGTAAGGCACAAGGGTGCAAAAGACCTTTCTTTTAGAAACGTTTTTGCTTGCCCCTTATGTGCACAGTTTCGTGGTGAAGTTGTTTGATCGGTACGTAAAAAGAGTTTTTGAAAAGATATAGTGCCTTTGTTGCGGGGTGTACAGAGTGTCCTGCGTCTGCACTGCAATAATGCATAGATGTGCACAACCTTGACACTGTGCTTATTGAACCTCAACAAAAAAAAATTGATATCGGGCAGGCAGGCAGGCCGTGTGTAACTTGCGGTGAGGTCTTTTTCGCCTAGGAAGGTAAGTTTAGCAGTGAATCACCTGTGCTTTTTTTTTCCTACTGTAACTATGCTAACAGCAAATAATTTTTTGTTGCAGTGCGTTTTTTCAGGCATTATTGTGGCTCCGGGGAACTCTATGACAAGTGTCTTCTGCACTGTGGCCAATGTCGTTATTAACATCCTCAGCAGTGGACCACTGAAAATCGTGGGCTCTGTGATGAGTGAGCTGGAGAACGCCATCGGAATGCAATGTGAGAACGTTCGCCTCATAAGATTGCTTGCTCGTAGGGCTCGTGTGTGAGAATTGAGCTATCATTCGCCGAGCGAAGTGAAAGAAAACAAGAGTGGCACAGTTATGCCCCACACACGTATTTACCCAATGGATTCTAATTCGGAATGAAGCAAAACCTATCTAACATTTGAAAAAGTGCGTCAATCAACGTAGGTTGGTTGCTTTGCAGTGGCGTAGCCAGGGCTCGATGCACCCCGTCCGTGTACTCCCTCTCCCCCCACATTGTTTTTCGCCATGACACACAGAGCGTGAAGAAACGTCGCCTCTCCACTCCCAGAAAGAAATTTCTTCAAGCGCTCCTGGTGGGTTACGTTGGTTGGTGCCTCTTGTACAAAGAATATTCGCTTGCCAATCAAACAGAACTCCTTGAAATGTTCGCCTTTGAGGCATAAGTAACAATTGGACGACCCCTTGCAGTAACTTGCTGCAGTTGGAGCAGTAACGTATATATTGAGTAAGTCAATTACAACTAGTACTGGTTTGATGTGTTTATATAGCTCAACATATTGAAGTTGTGTTCTAAAGAAAAGCCTGAAGTAGTGCTCAGAAAATGTGACAATGCACCTTTCTAGAAGATTTTTCGTATGAAAGCAATAATTTTTGGTTGTTAGTTTAGACTACACTTTGCCTAAGTTTCGCATATACAGTGTATCACAACACTCCAACTCACCTGTTAAATTGCAAGCTTTAATGGAAAACGAGTATATGCAACAAACCACAGCGTTAAGTAAAAATATCCGCATTATTATTTCGCAGAACCAGGAAAAACAAACCCTTTCTGTTATGTGCACTGACGTGTCCCACAATATACCAGCCCCATACATATACTTTGTTGACAACTTCCGTATTCAGGCAGTGACTTTGAGCTTCAATTTCTTTTTTTTTGCGATTTCGCTTAACCAACACATCTGAATTGACCAAAACAATTTACATTGCCGAAGCTGAGAACATGGCTTTAGGTCTGTAAAACGAGAACAAATTCTTCAGTTCTGCTGTATGGTTGCTCTACCAGAAGAGTTCCTACAGAATCCTCCATTTTCACTATGCTCAAGTTCTCAATCAATGTCCGATAATTTATTTCTACTGCATGAAAAGCCTTCCAAGTAGATTGAGTAATGACTTATTAGAATAGGGTAGAAAATTTTTTATTTTCAACGCGTTTCGGGCCAACATGTTTCATGTAGAAGATTGTGACGGCTAAAGGCTTCTTAGCTGCCTGGCCATGGCCATACACCAAAGCAATGTCGAACATAGTTTCTATCATATCGAGAAATTATGCAAAAATAGAAAGTGGAAGCACTCAAAGAAAATAATACGTCGCACAGTATTATCCCCAACAGTTGATGACAAAAAGAAAATAACATAAATCAATGTTCTTTATATTCTTTTTTAAAGAAATAAGTTGCAGACCACAGGGTGCTTAAGGCCTTTCTCGTTCCACGAATGCACATGTAACAAAATGTATGACTTAACATCACGCTAAAAGACTGATGTTGACATGACTTCAATAAAATTATTTAAAACATATGTACGTTTATTTATAGAAGTAGGTATGAGGTATTTCTGTTGGTTAGTTCCGCATTTTAATCTACAGAGCATAAGTTCAAAGTCTGTGGTTATAGAGCTTTTCTGTTTTTTTTATATACTGGCGCTGTGTCGTCAAGCCATCACAGGAAGAAGAAGAAAGTTTAAGCGGAGTTTTAGGTTAGCCAGTTCTTAGACCGGCTGGCTAGCCTTTGCTTGGGGAAGGGGTGAGGGGAATAAAACATTTTAAAAAGAAATGTTGCGAAGAGAGAGAGAACTTGCAAAAAAATTGCGACAGTGGAAAGGCAACATTAAAGAATATGAGACACTAAAGTCTATCTCTGAGGCCAGTTGTCCGGAAAAAGCGCAGCAAAGCTTTTAAAGCCTTCTGGGCTGAGGATGAGCTCGGCCAAAGGCCCAAAATTCTTTGTTCCGACAAAGCCTTATCGTGCAGTCTATCCAGAGCTGCAGTGAGTTCTTGTCTTTGCGCGTTGAAATGGGTGCACTCACACAGAAGGTGCGCGACAGTTTCTTCGCAGCTGTAGTACGTGCGTGTAGAAGAGCTGGCCATTCCAATGAAATAAGAGTATGCGTTCGTGAAGGAAGTCACAGGCGGCATAGAACTGTCTCCTCAGCTCGAGATATCTTTGGGGGAAGATGAAGCTGCAGATCGGGATCCAAGTTATGCCGGCGCGCATTTGTGAAGTCTGTTGAGTACCACTGTACCAGTGTGAGGTCTCGTGCAAGCGAACGAAGTCTTGTAGCTGCGTCAGTTATTGAAAACGGGATGGCTGTGTATTGGGTACAGTCGTGTGCAGATCTAGTGGCCTCATCTGCGCGGTCATTGCCATATATACCGCAATGACCTGGTATCCACTGACACACTATGCTGTGCTGTTTCTCGATTGCTTGGTGATGAGGGAGCCTTACTTTTCATGATTGGGCAATCTTTTGACGATGCTTCGTGAGGGCTATGACAGTTTCGACATTTTGGAAGTTCTGCCTGGAAAGTGTCTGCGCTATGCGATTCTGAGCATAGCGACCACACAGCAAGGTTTGTACAAACAGCACTGACATGTCCCAATCTATAACATTTCCGGCAATGAAGGGGCTTCGGTACAAAGGGTCGCACTGTGTGTCGAACATAGTTGATCTTGACTTGCGATGGAAGGCTATCTTCCTTGAACACGAGCTTCACGCAGAGTAATTTGCCAAGGCGACGAGCTTGCAGTATGGTAAGTTCTACAGACACCGGTTTGATGACAGCAGCAAAGTCACTTTCGCTGATGGAAATTTCAACATCGCAAATGACGCCAGCAGTAGAGTCGCGGCCATCAGGTATGTATGAGTGAACATTGATGTTATCCAACATCTTGACGTTGCTCAGCACCTCCAATGTGCTCCGTTGAGTGACGTATTCAGCGAGGATATTCTTATGGCCATTGATCCGCACGTCCGCAATCTGTCCCTGGGCGAGTTCCCTAAAAGGCGTAGACGTGGCTTGACGATTGAGCCGGTTGAGACTATGAGCCACATCAACCGGCACAAACCGAATTGTGTATATCGTGGGCTCTCGCATCTCCATCGCATTTTTATTTGTTGATGGTGACGGTATCACTAGTCTTTTTCGCTGCCGCCTTGTCTCTTGCACGAAGTCACCTTCTTTGGAGCTTTCGTCACTGGCCGTAGAAAAATCAGCGTGTCCTCGCTGTCGGCAACACTAGGGTGGCCCGTACGCTTTCTCATGGTAGCTGCAGACGACGTTGGTGGTTGCAATGGAAGCCCAGGTGAATCCACGTCCATCGCCGCAGTCAATGGAACGGTGTCTTTCTCAGAGCCACAGAAAACATTGAAAAAATACAGATACTGACAGCAGTGTTCTACGCCATAATCACTTTGTCGTTATCATAAAAGGTTTTCTATGTGGCTGACAGCCTGCTTTGAAGAACTGCCAGCCAAAATAGGTTTATTTCAGTTGTAGTGGTCCAGATAAGTTGGCAGTTATATCCCAAAGACTGTGCTTTCAACTTCAATACGCGGCTAGCTAACCAGGCAAGAGATACCGCAAGCCCCGCCGCGGTGGTCTTGTGGCTAAGGTACTCGGCTGCTGACCCGCAGGTCGCGGGTTCAAATCCCGGCTGCGGCGGCTGCATTTCGGATGGAGGCGGAAACGTTGTAGGCCCGTGTACTCAGATGTGGGTGCACGTTAAAGAACCCCACGAGGTCGAAATTTCCGGAGGCCTCCACTACGGCGTCTCTCATAATCATATGGTGGTTTTGGGGCGTTAAACCCCACAAATCTTATCTAAGAGATACCGCAAGTTTCTTGATAAGCACTTTAGAAGGGCTTCATGTGCTCGCCCAGAAAGCAGTAAATAACAACAGTTGTTGTTCTTCTAATGTTGATAAAGTTGTCAATTTATGAGAAAGAGAGAGAGAGGGGGGGAATATTTTATTGAAGAGCGGAAGATGTTTGGTTTCTCGCCTGACATTCTGCTCTAGGTACTTGCCTGTTACTGTGATATATACAGATGAATAATCATCAACCGTTGCTTTGGTGTGCGTATAGACTGATTTGATGAATCTCACAAGTATTTAGGGAAGTAACCAAGACAGTCGTGTAATCAGCATAGAACAAATAGCAGAATAGTACACAATCCATTTGAGTAGCAACATCTCACTTCCCAAGTATTCAAGTCACCTTGATGTGTAGCAGAATAACCTTTATAGAATTATCTCTGTAATATTGTAGGTATTCCTAAGGTTAGCACAGAATTTACCTTTATTTATTTATTTATTTATTGAAAATACCTTACAGGCCAGAAGGCATTGAGTAAGGGGGGTTACAGTGAAAAATCGCATGTAAATTTCAAAATAAAAACGGTACAATGTCGGTTAGTAATAACAAAAAAAATTAACAAAGCAATAAGTCAGCAATACGTAAACATGGCGATGAAGTATATAAGAACACTCCGTAACATAAAAACCCTCGGAAAAGAAGTAAAAGAACGTCAAGATGAAATATTAAGGAAGTGCGTCTGAACTTTTTGCCGAAACGTGTTGGGGTCGCTATCAGAGGCGATATCGTCGGGAAGATCATTCCACATGCGGATGGCTTGTGGTAGTGCGGATGTGTTGAACGCGTTCGTGTTTATACGGTGGTTCATCAGGGTGGTATGCAATATGGCGAGAAATTCGCAGTGATCACCAAATGAAATTACTTAGTGGGCCTCAAATATAACCCCTTGAGGCGCGAATGATAATGCATCGTCTAAGAATGTGTTAAATTCATACAGTATATCTTCAAGGTTCCCGTAATACTTGCCAGTAAACTATTACAATTCGTTGTGAGTTTCAATCATAAATTGTTAAAAGCTTGTAACTATGTTGTTTAATAACTTCTCGTCTGTTGTGTTTTATTTTCATATAAAAAGAATCAAAAGGTAGGCTCCAAATGTGTGTGGAATGCGTTCATGGTTGTAGTCGTTTAGAGAATAGGAAAGCAATAGTTTTTACGTTAGTTCTGAGACGCAGCACGCAAAAGAACCCGTCTAACATTGTAGGGCCTTCGATCAATGACCGCTCATGGTCATACGCGGCTCACTGGATTGAGCCAAGGTGTGCTGACTGCCGAGAAAGTTTAGTTCATTCAATTTGATTGTGTCCCTTTTCGCCGCAAGTTGACATAATCAGCATAAATTAGTTACGTACAAAAGATCTTAGCATATCTACGGAGTGAATGATGATGAATGGGGCGAGGCACCGGAGAGTTTTATCGGTAAACCGTCAATCATCTGTCCATTCGTCTAACTCTCTGTTTGTATGTGGATGTGTCTTGGTGTCTGTCTGTCTGTCTGTCTGTCTGTCCGTCTGTCTGTCTGTCTGTCTGTCTGTCTTTCTGTGTGTATGTATGTATGTATGTCAATCCGTACCTCCGTCTGTCTGTCTGTCTGTCTGTCTGTCCGTCTGTCTGTCTGTCTGTTTGTTCGTCCGTATATCTGCCTGTGTGTCTGTCCATCTCTTTCTCCGTACGCACCTGCTGAGTGAGTCATGGAACTAGGTGGCCGCGTACGAGCTAGGAGGAGCTTGCCCACGGATTTAGGAGCTTCGTCCCTTAAACAGAGCCGTTGCCACAGAAGGGAATAAGGTGAAGTAGTACGTCTGAGATACCCGTGATAATGAAAAGTTTTTTCCTGGTAAGGCAGGGCGTTGTCGATAGATAATAATTTTGCGGGAACAGTAGAAAGGAAGTTCTGTTTATAATAACGCTATAGCGTTAAAGAGCTAGTTTCGTTAAAATTCCGGTGAAAGTGACGGCATGGCGTAGGTGTGGGCACCATCGGTGGTAAGCGCAAAATAAGCTTTTTAGTCATCAAAAGACCAAGAAAGATGCAAACAAAAAATGAAAGCTTCTGGATTCCAGTGAGCATCGAACACAGGACGTTGAATTGGCGTGAAGATGTGCGACCACACAGTCACACGTGCGCTTGGATGAACTGTATTATGCAGTGAGAACAACGTTCTTGGATTACAAACACGCGTCTTATGTATACAGGCTTCACAATACAACAGCTAATACCACAATAATACTGAGGACTACAAGCGTACATTGCCGTCGGGCAACAAAACATGTTGTTATCACACCGACATCAGTGCATAAACGACGGTCACTAATCACAAAAGACGCACACCGTACTGAGCACATTCTTTCAAGACCACGTAGTGGGTTCACAACAAGTTCTGAAACATTTAACCTGCATACTTGCTCCTGTTGAAAAGCGTCCTGCCAATTGAAAAGATTGCAGCCACGTAAGGAAGCTTAACCCAGACAAAGCAGTTTCAACCTTAATGATTCCAATGTAGTAACTCAGAATTTCAGCTAGTCAAGCAACATCACACACTAACATTATGCACTCAGTTGATAAAGTACAAACTATGCTTGTGGTGGAAACATTTCTTACTTAATTTGTAGAGAGAGGTATGAAGGGGGGAGTCTGAAGGACAATATATCGCTAATGCATTCAACTTTTCAAAGCGAAGCTTGAGTTTTCTCCAATTTTTATTTATTATTTTTTGTTTGTGCAGGTTGAAGTGATCCAGACATGCGGATGGCTCATCAAGTGGAAGGTTTCTTGGTAAACAAGTCGTAGTTCCGACCCATCGGTAATGTCCCAAGCCGCTAAATAAAGAGGATATAATACTTCGCCTGAGATTACCTTAACAATGCATACTTTGATCGGTACTTCACCTCCGCTGCAAGTTACACTTGTGCAAACTCTCACCTAGTCTTCCCAAGAGAGGTAATTGCACGGATTATTAGGCGGCAGTGTTACATGCCCATCTACTTATATATACGTGCATGCTAAATAACAACGTGGTGAAAAGTTTTGCAGCGTTCGACTAAGGAAACCTTCATAGTCAGACCGTGGTTTTTACACACAAAAAACCAAGTATTGTTATTATTATGATGGTGATCACCATTGAACCCGTGTTAGGCCTGTAGGACACAACTAGCTTGTCGGGAGCGTGGTTTAGTCGGCGAAATTTAAAAAAAACAACGATAGGGCGGTTGGTATTCGATATGCTTTGTCGCTATTGCTAATATTTTATCCTATATTGACTAGGCTGAAATTAAGTTTCTCTTATGCTTGCAACTAAAGATTGCTTCAGTTGTAACGTACAAACAAAACGAAAGCTAGGTGGTAATAACAGTCAATCGATTGATATTGAATACGCCAGTTTGAGAGAAACAAACGGCACATTGCGGGGAGACGACAGGAAATGGAAGTTTCAGATTGGCGCGTGGTTACTTAGCGTTTGTTGTATAATTTAACGGAGGCACCCATGAGGATAGTGTGTGATGTGGTGACAAACGCAAAGCTTTGCGCATAACATTCCAACATTCCCCACTACTATATTACTTCCGTTGGCTTATGCCAGCGGAGTTAAATAGTGCTTGAGTACAGCTTGCTGAATCATAGACATACAAGTTTATTGCTTATCAGGCTCCTGAAAATTTTGTGCCTACATTTGAGACACAACAGGCGTTATCCGACATGACGCCTGTATCCTAGGAGGAATGCGCAGTGTTTACTGCTTTGTTGTGAAATTTGATAGCCAGTACTGCAACCGCAATTGACGTTGCACCGACATTACGCCTGCATGAGGTCTTCTTTTAAAGCCATTTAAATATCTGGCGTGGTTTGGCGCTGCTAGTACTGGAGTGGCATGGCCAGTGCAAACACTGGTAGGACATAGAGTAGCATAGTAAACACAGAGTGGTCAATGGCTGCCTGTCGCGGCCCAAGGCTGTAGAGTCCTGCCATCTGTTTCTACCTTGCACAGACTGCATTCTCCGGTCGCATTTGATACCTTGCTCACGTCGTGCCACCATATTTAGGTATCGTGCGATAACTGCAGTCTGCCTTGTGTTCCTTTTTTTTTGTCAGGCGGCATTGAGTTGGTCTCTCGTGCGGCATTGGGACATCAGCGTTCTCAGGGATGCTTGCTTTTCTCTTCGGTGTTCATATGCTGTCGGCTGCTGGCAATGTACTTCATTTTGCGCCTAATGCAAGGGAAAGAATCTCCCGCAAGAACGCTTGCATATTTCTCTCTGGATACTCACCTTCAGCATTTGATGCCTAATGTGCACCTTAATAGGGGGCCACAGTGAATAAGGCTTTTTTTGTCTTATGCAACAACTGTTGCATTTTTTCGCCACGTCTAGTCGACCTGTCCTGACAACAAGATGTGTTTAACAACCATGTAGTCGAAGCAACTGCTGCTTTGTTGCTTCCGTTGGTTCCTCCAGCCCACCGTGCTCACTCTAGTCGGGTGTGTTGGAGCATATTAATGGCTTCTTTCCTGCTTGGACACCTCCGAAACTTTATGTGGTGCCTGGGATGGGGTGTGCTTTCCACTCTCGACCGCGTCGAAAGGTGGAGCTTGGTCCAGTCAGCAACATGTCCGAACTGCTTCCTTCGGGAAACGAATCAGCATTATCTGAAGCATTTAGTCATTGCTCGTGTTTTTGGAGAGCCGTATGGCGCGTTCACACATGAGGAATGAAGAGAAAACGAAAACGCCAGAGCGGCCGGAAAACCACGACTGCGTGCGTTAAATATGTCCACTTTCGTTCTGCCCCATCCCATCGCCGCTGCCTTCGCTACTTTGACAATCATTTCGATTTTGCCTGCTTTCTGATAACCACAGTCTGTGTTCTAGTTATTGAGACAAAGTATTGAAAAGAAACAGCTTGCACCTCTTCAAACGTTGTTTTGGGAGATACGCCAGCAGAAACGACACGATCGAACGCGCTGGCGGCACTGTGCAGCCACTTGTACACAACAGCGAGACATCTCGGGGCATGCCTACTCGCTGCCGCTGCACCGTATACTGCCACAGTTCTCGGCGATCATAATCCAAGTCGGCATCTCGATGAACGCGTCCTCGCTGAGGCCACCAACCTTCGTCGTGCTGCACGGGGAGTTTTCGATTTGAGCCGATGCGAGTCACCACTGACGCCTGTGCCGCCTTGTCAAATCTGCGGACGGCTGGTTAGGTCACGTGGTTGGATCTAGTGCAGCCAATGCTGAGAAGCGGAAGCCAGATCCGGTTTCGCGGGGTGGGAAATTTGCTCTCTATCCAATTCTCGCGCGCCGGCCCCGTGGCCTGGTTTTCCGGCCGCTTGGTCGGTGAAACAAGCCAGTTTCCGGAAAGTTTCGCTTGTTTCACTCTCTTCGAGGCCAAGTGTGAACGCGCCTGTACATGCTGGATTTCGCTGCCTCAGAGTAAATCGCTTCGTTCCTTATATATAGGCGTTGTTCTTGAGGCAGTTTCGCTTGTCTTCTCATTGTTGCCGGTTTTTTCTGCCTCTGGTGCAACCGCTTCAAGGCGTTGTCAGCAAGCCACCGCCGCCGCACGCTCTTCTCGATCCTTTAGCGATTGTACTCGGATCTGCTGGCTGTTTTGTCTGAGGAGCAGTTCTGCCTCGGTGAAGACGAATTTCTTCGGCACTGGTCTTGCTCTTTTGTGTCAGTCTGTGACAGATGAGTGAAATTTTTCTTAGGGCCGGCCTGGTAGCGCTGGGCTGATGTGTCGATGAACCAGCAGAAATGACATGCCAACGTGTTTATTTTTCAAATCTACATATTCACGTTTCATTTGTGCCTCATGTTTACCTTGCAATAGTCATTAGTGTATCTGTTCTTTTGTTACAAATTTTTGTGTGGCTGTGTTTGTGTGAATCATCGAATGTACATGTTCTTTCCACGTCAATATCTCATTGCCTTTCACGTTAACTTTTTCCGAACACGTGTGTTACGGACATCCCAAGGACTTGGCAAGTTTTGTCATAATTTTCCACGCTACATTGTGCTTACTCGTGTTGTGTGCGTTCATTACTGTCCTTGTTGTACAGACACTATCACCCCTTGTCTCTTTCATACTACGTCGAAGCAAACATTTTTTAAACTCAGAAAGTCACTAGCAGACCCTGCCTGCTTCAGCGTTGCGAAGCAAGAGGTGGAGGTGCATGAGAGGAAATAGGGGGGACGCGCATGCACACTGGGGGTGTAATGCCGAAGGGAGGATGCCTGGAGGAGAAAAAGGGAAGAATAAGCGTAGGTTAGCAGACAGTCCCTGCGTCGGCATTGCGGGGTGAGGGAATGAGAGCTTACGAAATGAGAGAGAAGGAGAGCGGACGTGCATGCGCAGCAAGGGTAGTCACGCCGCACATCGGATACAGCTCGACCGTAAGCTGTTTCGCATCTAAAAAGTAAGAAAAGTAATCAGATGACGTGGCACGGAGTATCGGACCGCTTCACAACGTGTCAAGTGGTGTGTGGCCTTCCTAGTGTTTTTGTGTTTATTTCAATAAATGGGAAGAGTCAACCTATGCAACACCTCTACTTAGTTATTAAATGCGAACCATGCATTTCTTAGCGAACTTTGGCGACTTTGAGCGTATCTATCTGTTTATCTATCTATCTATCTGTCTGGGTGCTCTCGTGGTCATCCCCTCAACTTGGCGTGAACCAAAATTAGCATATGAGGGTAAGATAGTTTGACGATTATGATGCGCTGGTCAAGACATGAATAATGTCACAAATTTGTTCCGTACGTAGTCAAACGCTTCCGACCAGACAGTGGCACATATTCACGGGCGGGTATGTGCCGCTGGTAAGAGGGTATGTGCCTTAGGTGATTGACACTCAGTGTCTACCCAGGAATGACGAGACCACACACAGGAAACTTCAACACGTGAGCGTTAAGCAATACCCGACATCGGTAGCGTCGCCCCAACCAAAGCATGGAATAAATGTCAGTGTTATAGAAAACCAGACATAGGCAGCGTTGGCCACTCGACGAATGCAAATACTAAATTCCCGGGTCCCAGCAGGAATCGAACCCAAGTATTCTGCGTGGCAGTCAAGTGTTCTACCACAGAGCTACCCCAGGTCTCGGAACCACTTTTCAAAAAAAACTATCGTTTTTGTGAAACGTCAATAGTGGTTGCAGTGCTGTCTACCCAATTTTATAAACAATAATGTACTCCTTTTATACAGCTGTTATGTCACGTTAACATCAATTGTGGTGAGCTTCCCTGCGCTGAAATGGTTTTATATAGCAGTGTCAAGGGCGAGCATCTTCGCGAGCATGTCATACGCTTGCGCATCAGCTCTTCATTTCAGCATCTGGTGTTGCTAAAGCACATTTCCAGCTTACATCGTTGTGCAAGAGGAACACTGGTTACACAAACATCCGCAACTCTTCAACACACATCTGCTCTTTGACATATTTCTCTGCGTGCAACATTTGTTCATATATTTATCGTCATTTTATGACGTGTCGCTCAATAAAAAAATGCAACACGGTCACCTTCCCTTCAGGGGCTCCGCATAAAGTTGATTCCCAGGTACGTGGGATCTACCGAATTTATCGTGGGCACTATGCAGTAATAACTATGATTGCATACCAACTGACTCAGTTTTTAAGAGAACCTGCGATCAAGAATGAAAAGCTGTTAACATAGCTGTCATGATTTCGTGTGGCAGACATCAGGGATTTGCCAACAAGAATAAAATTCTTACAATACTTTTGCATGTTAACTCATGAAACCTGTTATTGGTCAACAAAAAACGTGTCAATATGAAAACCACGTCAATGAAAAAAACTCCAAGACGGCGTCGAGTAGGGAACGTGCACGGTAACTTTATTATTGACAGAGGAGGAAACGGCAGAATGCGCAGTGTCATGAACCCTAATATTCAGAACAAACTATGATTGCATCTTTACCTGTCGAAATACCAGGGTTATTGACTGTTTATGCAGCACGAACAACTGGGACAGACAATGATGCGCAAGAAGCGCTTACTCTCAACAAAAACAGGTTTGTGCTACCTTGTCCGTATTAAATTCATACCAACTAGCCAATTGCCAGCCATGCTTTCAGGACAAACACTTCGGCACATTTCGCCAGTAAAGTATGCCTCTTCTATCTATCTATCTATCTATCTATCTATCTATCTATCTATCTATCTATCTATCTATCTATCTATCTATCTATCTATCTATCTATCTATATATATATATATATATATATATATATAATGCCACCATTGATGAACGAGCCGCTGTGGCTCATACCCGCTTTGGGCTACGAAGAAGAAGAGAACCGATGGTTCGCCCACGTTAGCTTTATTTTCATCGAATGGCCACCCTGACGAGGCGTTCGCGAGCACTCTCGACGTAAACGAGAGACTACCTTCGTCTCAACGAGAAAGCCTTTTGCGCTTACTCGGCTCATTTCAAGACTGCTTTGCCACTACGTCAAAGGTTAAACAGGCAGCACTTGCTCTGCACCGTATCATCACGGAACCCACCGAGAGACCCATCCAACAACACGCCTATAGGGTGTCGCAAAAAGAGGAAGACACTATACGTGACCAAGTCCCGCAGATGCTCCAGGACGATGTCATCCAGCCATAAACCAGTCCCTGGGCTTCCCAATTGTGCTAGTAAAGAAGGTGGACGCTACGTGGCGTTTTTGCATTGATTACCGTAAACTGAACAAGGTCACCAAAAAGGACGTTTATCGTCTACCCCAGATAGGTGACTCGTTGGACCGTATACGCAACGCTAAATATTATTCTTCCTTGGATTTTCGTAGCGGCTACTGGCAAATCGCAGTGGATGAGCACGACCACGAAAAGACGGCGTTTATTACTCCCGACGGCCTGTACGAGCTTGAAGTGTTGCCTTTCGGTCTATGCTCAGCGCCAGCTACTTTCCAAAGAATCATGGATACGGTTCTCACAGGGCTCAAATAGCAATCATGTCTTGTTTACCTTGATGACGTCGTGGTCTTTGCAGACACGTTTGAACAACACGTCCAACGCCTTTATGCAGCACTTCAGGCAATCAGAACAGCGGGGCTTTCTCTCAAACCCGAGAAATGTCATTTTCGATATGAAGAACTGAAGTTCCTTGGTCACGTTGTGAGCCATGCCGGCATCCGCCCAGATCCGGAGAAAACCCGTGCTGTTGCTGCCTTTCCCGTGCCCACAAATAAGCGTGACCTATGCCGATTTCTGGGGCTCTGTGCGTATTACAGGCGCTTTGTCAAAAACTTTTCGAAGATTGCTGAACCCCTCAACAAGCTTACAAAAGACGGTGTCTCGTTTGTATGGGGTCTCGATCAGTGTCATGCGTTTGACACCCTCCAAAACCTCCTCCAGGCTCCGCCTGTACTGGGTCATTTTGACGAAAGCGCTGACACGGAATCACACACCGACGCCAGCAACGTTGGACTAGGAGTGGTATTAGTTCAGTAGCATATAGGCGTAGAGCGTGTGATCGCTTATGCGAGCAGAACGTTATCCCCAGCGGAGAAAAGCTATTCTGCAACCGAGAAGGGATGCCTCGCTGTTGTCTGGGCCTTGACAAAGTTCCGCCCATACTTGTATGGCCGCTTATTGAGGGTAGTTAGCGACCACCATTCATTTTGTTGGCTCGCAAATCTAAAAGATCCCTCAGGTCGTCTAGCACGATGAAGCCTTCGGCTACAAGATTTCGATGTCACCATCGTCCACAAATCTGGGCGGAAACACAACGACGCCGACTGTCTTTCACGTGCACCGGTCGAAAATTCCAGCACTGACCTTGAAGACGATGACACTTTTCTTTTTGCCGTATCAGCAACCCGCTTGGCTGAGACACAGCGTCACGACTCGGAGCTCATTCCGCTCATTGACTACCTGGAAGAACGCAATTCCCACCCTCCTCGAAGCTTTGCACGCTCGCTATCCTCCTTTTGTTTCCACGATGGAGTGCTTTACAAAAAGAACTTTTATCCTACACAAGCTATGTATCTGCTTGTTGCGCCAGCTACGCTTTATGGTGACATTTTACGTGCGTGTCATGATGAGTCAATCGTCCGGACACCTCGGCTATACGCGCACGCTGCAACGGATTCAACGCTCCTACTACTGGCCACGTCTCGCAAAGACTGTGAAGCATTACGTTCGCACATGTCGCGACTGTCAGTGACGTAAGGTTCCACCTTTACGACCAGCGGGACTACTGCAACCAGTAGGCCCACCAAAGGCGCCCTTTCATCAGATTGGCATGCACTTGTTGGGGTCAATCCCCACGTCTTCGTCTGGAAACCGGTGGATTGTGGTCACTACCGACTACTTAGCACGCTACTGTGAAACGAAGGCGCTTCCAAAAGCAACCGCAGCAGATGTCGCCCAATTTTTCGTGAACAGCATCGTCTTACGTAACGGTGATCCAGCTGTCGTCATAACTTATCGTGGGACAGCTTTCACCGCAGAGATGCTGCAGGAAGTCTTACGATTAAGTGGCACGGAACATCGTAAAACAACGGCTTACCACCCGCAAGCAAACGGGCTGACTGAACGATTTAATAAGACAATTGCAGACATGCTGTCAATGTATGTGGACATCAATCACAAGAACTGGGACGCCATACTTCCCTACGTAACTTTTGCGTATAATACTGCTGTTCAATAAAGTACCGGCTTCACACCTTTTCGCTTAGTCCACGGTCGCGAGGTCACGACGATGCTCGACGCCATGCTCCTGCCCGACAACTTAGGAATATACCGCACCGATGCCGCCAAATTCGCGCAGTGTGCAGAAGAGGCCCGTCAAATTGCTCGTCACCGTATTAAACATCACCAAACTGCAGACGCACGCCGCTACAATCTTCGTCACCGTGAAGTTATTTTCAAGCCCAGTGATGAAGTCTGGGTGTGGACCCCTATCCGACAACGTGGCTGTTCAGAAAAGCTTCTTCGCCGCTACTTCAGCCCTTACAAGGTCGTACGACGTCTCAGCGACGTCACATATGAGGTTCTACGAGATGGCACTTCGAGACGTTCCCGTTTCACCCCGCGAACTCAAGTCGTTCACGTTTCATGGCTGAAACCATACTTTTCGCGCTGTGAATCGCCAGTGAGTGACTGACTTTATTCGTCTCTTCCTTACATTCTTTCCTATTTTTCTTATTTCTCAATTACCTCTTGGCTCCACAACCAACTACGTTATTCTGCCTTACGCCATTCATTTTGCTTGCATGGTAATTTTCATCTCATTTTCTTTTTTTTGCCTTCATGTACAGCATCAAGACGATGTTTCTTGGGAGAGGGGGTAATGCCGCCATTGATGAACGAGCCGCTGGGGCTCATACCCGTTTTGGGCTACGAAGAAGAAGAGAACGTTTTCGTTGCTCTGGTTCGGATGAAATCCTGGCTGCAGGTCTTGTTTTTGCTCGCGACATTACTTTAGCGAAGCCCCAGAACTCTGAGATCGGTCGAACACTTGAGTACCTCCTAGGGGCGCTACCCAACAAGGATGCCGCTCGCGCTGAGAGTCCGTGCTTGGCCGTGACTGTCGCCATGGCGTACGATCGCTGGTTGCCGCCTAATCAACACCTTGACAAATTGGTGGAGAGTGCTGCGTTTTCTTTCAATGCCCTTGGAGCTTTGATCATGCATAGTGTAAAACAGCAGACCTTCATTGCTCACTTACAACAGAAAAAAATATTTTAGACATTCATTTTCGTTCCCAAAAAGCTGATTCACTTTGTGGCGCTACCAACTACTTGGTTCTAGTTCCAACAAGTCGCGCTTTTTGAAAATATTCAAACCATCATATCAACATCAACATTTCCTCAAAACTTTCCGCTACAAATATCACTGTCAATAGCGATCGCTAACAACAGACACGACGTTAGGTGAACAGCTGTCATAACCGAACCACTACATACACAATGTGCCAATGGTTCTCGACTGCTGACTTCAAAGTGGCGGGGTCGAATGGCGGTGATGGCGGACGCATTTAGATGAAGGCAAAACTTAAGAGTGCAGTGTACTCTGATATGAGTGAAGTCTAAGGAGCATCAAAGGGTGGAAATTTTGAAAGCCCTTCATAGCCATGTCTCCATTAGCATATTGTGGCTTTGGGACACTTTTCCCCAACAGTTGAGCAGGTTTCGCAGATGTGTAAAAAGTTTTACCAACGTGGCTCACGCAATTCCAGGGTCAGTGGATAGACATGGTTGAGAAATCACGATGGTGCACATAGACAGAGTGTGACTACATTGATATATAAATGTTCCTTTTCTGAATAAACCCTTCTGTTTTAGTAGCGCTGGTTTTGTACCCTTCTTTTATTTGTCCCTGTGCCAGTGTGCGCTGAAAATAAGTTACGATGCACTCACACCAACTAGCTCGCCTTTGAATATTACTTCAACCAGAAGAGTAAATATAAATCAGCAATTTTTCCCTAAACATTTAAAACCAATCAGTGAGTCAACAAAATAACGAACAAAAACACACTGAAACACGCACTTTAGCGTTCAGCTTCTCACGAATATATGCTCGGAGATATGCGAAAGACATTCGGGGTAATGGGAAATGTGACATCTGCAAATTTTGTAAACCTCTCCAGCGTCTCGAGGCTGAAATCGCTAGTTTTATTTGACTTCACTGGTGTTTGTAGTGGAAGACGAGTTTTGCCTGTAAAAAGATACTTAATGTAACGGTTATAGCGTCAGTTCTTAGTGAAATAATCTGGTCTTTTCTTAGCAAGATTGGGACAACGTGACATTTGCTGAAGATATATAATTATATGAAAAGCTTTCAAAAATTTCACAAAGGTGTACTCTTTCCACATCGATATAGCACACACCTCTACATGCGACTCCTGCGTAGCTGAAGAGGCCATAGAACACGTCCTGTGCACTTGCGCACGCTACGACACGCAGCGATGCCAGCTCCGGATGGTTTTGAACCAACTTGACTATCGACAATGCTCTGTGCATTAGATTCTGGAACCTTGGGCGTGTGCCTAAATTGCGCAGAAAGGGACTAAAGCGCTACTGCATTAATTAAAGACAACAAACCTGAGTGACCACCTGTAGACTGCGTGTGCTCCCCCGTGTGTGCTCGTGATTGTGTGTACCTTTTTTCTCTCTCTCTTATAAATTTTCTCCCCTTTAACCCTTCACAGTGCAGGGTAGCAAACCATACGTGCGTCTGGGTAACCTCCCTGCCTTTCGTTGCATCTTTATCTCTCTCTCTCTTTCAAAAGTTTAAAACTATGGGCCTGAACTCCCAGCAAATAATTAGTAAGGACACAATGTAGTCAGCTTCTGTGATGTACAAGAACAACTAAATATTGCGCGGTAAATTGTGCTATCCACCACTTCTGAGACCAATAATAAAAATGAATTTATTAACCATTACGTGAACTTGGCAATGAAACGTTTTGTAAAATATGATAACAAAGCGTCTGAACAGTATTATTTCACAGTGTGTGTCTCTTTACATAAGAAATTGAAACGTATAAAATATAGCAGAGAATTTTCTTTTTGCAAAGTACGTGACATTACACCTCCTTCTCCCCCTTCCCCTTGTATGTGTACAGGCCTCCACCTAGTCTACGACCCCTACCACAACTTACGCCGTGCTGGTGGCATTGAATACAGGGCTCAAAAGTTAACAGGATGCAGCGGCGGTGAGTAGCCAACATCCCAATAATAGAAGAACACCGCTTTGTCCCGTATATGGATGATGAAATAGCCCGTCGTCGTCGACAAGACCTTTTACAGGAATATGCTGGCGTATGCAACTGTATCAGCCGACGCTTGCAGAAGTTCAGCGTGGAAGAAACGAGCCATTTCGAGGCCACCTTGAACAGTTCTGTGGAAGTGACAGAAGAACTCCTCACACACTATGTCGAGAACACAGAGCCGAATCAAAGCCTACTACAGTTCCTGATAGCAATGCAGAAAGAATCATTTGATCCTGCGACCCTGGCTTCAACACTGCAATCGGCATTGCTGTCCAGAGCCAATTTTCTCGAAGAAGATATCCTGAGCACTGCACTCCTAGAGGAAGACCCCCTACCAGATGTCATTGATGTAGTTGTTGAAAATACAAGATCCGTTAAGCTATCTGTGCTCGAGATCGCGAAAGACAAAAGTGTAGCAGCCATGGGTCCTCGGGTATCTGCTCTGCTCTCCATGTACAATGTGCGCTTCAACACAGAGTACGCGGTGTGAAGCGTGAACTCAATCAGCCTCGCGTCGCAACAAGTGCCCGAAAACAAGCCGGTGGTCTCAGGGAGATGTTCTTCGGCCACGGGAAAAAAACAACTCGGGGCTGATTTAGTGGTAGCTTTCTGCAGCATGTTGAATTCTTCCGGTGGTCTGAATGATTTGGTAGGAGCGATGGCCTCGCGTTGCAAAGAACACGGCTTCGTTCTCCTATCTCATCGGACAACTCTAACTACAGCTGAGGTCTTGTTGTGTCAAATGAGTGGGGTCCGTTTTCGAATTTACACTGATGAAGCAATGACTGCAGCGTTCTGTGGTCGTGGATTTCGGTGGGTTGCCCTGAAGTTGAACAGCCTCTCAACACTGTTGCTTTTCGGGAAAGTTACCATAGCTGTCGATGTAACCAAGCAGGCAGTCATCAGTGTACGAAATGGGAAGTTTGATTGGGTTGAGTCTTTGAAGCAAAAAGCCGCAGAACATGACATGAAGCCCACAGGAGATAATATATGGCTACTCGCTGAAGACGCCGGTACAAGTGGCATCCTTGGTTTAACTAACTGCCGTCGGAAGGAGAACATTGGTGGTCGCATTCGGTGCGTATTTATCTCAGTGGGTTTCTTTGTTTCTTTTACGTAGATTTGCAGGATGTGAAGGCTGTGAAGTCTGTGAAGTTGTGCAGGCTGCGATGTGAATTCGTTTCTGAAATTTATTATTCGACCAGTTCTTATGTAAAGAGTTCCACATACCATCTGATAGGCTAGCTTTAGATATGAAATGACATATATAAAAGAGTTCACCGTAGCAACGCATCAAAGATACTTTTTAGGTAGCGGTCACTGCAAAGAAAACTGAAATTCCTCTTTATAGACTACGTAAAGAGAAGGCTGCCTTCAAAAACTGGTTGCGACGCATAAGGAACCTCCGGGGCTGCTATTTCACTTTGTCGATGCTTGAAAGTATGCTTTTATTTTTACATATGCACTTTCGCGCTGAAGTTGTAGGAAAGCGCTGCTTTTCACTCGGTCAACAGTTACAACCAGAGTTACTTCAGCTGGATCCTTGACAGTAATGTAAGACTTGACCCCTCTACTAAGTGCGCGCTTGAATGGGCCATTCCGCCATGGCGTACGCGCTGTGCATCGCTGGATATCAGACACTTGGAGTGACGACTCCTTAAGGTTCATATATATTGCAATACCATTTGTTTAGCGCAACGTAATTTTATCCTCCTTCTGATCGAAAATTGTAGTTTAGTATCCTACTTTACCTTTTCCACGGTAGCGAGGGATAATTATGTGATAATACCTATGCTACAGGTGTACTACTACACAAATGTTTCGGCGCATCTTTGTTCTAAGGTTAGTTCAGTTACACAATACGCCGTAGTTCGGCTTTTGACAAGGCTGACTGTCATACGTTGCTCCTCAGCTGTTAGTCTTGCACATCAGTGATTGGTTCATTATTTGCAACAAGATAGCAATGCTGACGGACTGCCAAATGGGTTGTGTACTCACGAGCTGAGTTGCACTTAAAACATAAGGCTGTACACGCATCGCCACATTGTTTCACTGCGTGCTAGCTGACAATGCACATTGTTCATCACGGCATTCTCAGTTAAAGAACAGAAAGGGTACTGATATCTCATATGTCCTTACTTCTAAATTGCGTTTCATACAGCTGTGTATTTGACGCCAATTCGAAAAGTTTCAACAGCGTAGCCAACTTCAGCCTAACCAGCCTAGCCTATAAAGACATAGTAGAAAAAGACCTGGTCATGAACGTCCACCAGCGTGGCCACTAGGGATCCTGCCGGCACCGCGCCGTCAGTGAGTGTCCGACTTTATATCTTCGTCTGTTTCTATTTATTACGGTGTGTTTGACACTCTGATTATCGAAATGAATTATCATATTCTCCTTAGGACTTACTAAGACATTCGCTTTTGCCTCTTAAAAAAAAGTTATATGCGTACGCTGAAATGATAGGCTGTTTCTTATAATAGCTACAAGTTACTGCCCCACATGAGCACAACGAGTGCGTGTAAGCCCCACCAAAGCCTCTAAATTGCTGTCTGCCACTACAAACTTAGGAATCGCATGCTTCAAAATGTGTTTTAAAATTTTCAAAAGAAAAAATTTGCAACTATTCTCACTCGCGTTGGTGGGGTTAATTAACCACGGTAGTAGCCAAGTAATGACTAGCAATTGCTGGCGTTTACTGAAGCTATTCCATTGGGCGGCTTCAAGGTCAGTAGAAAACTAAATCTGGATTTTTCCTTTTAAAAACAGTTTGAAATAATATTGCTTTTTTTCAACTTGAACATTAGTGTACAATCTTAGGGACTACAGTGAATAGGTGTGAAGAAAGAGCAGTCGCGTTCGCATTACTAGCATCATACTCGTCATGTGTTGCCACAGGTAGCAATTAAACTTCCCCAACGCATTTGCTCCTTGCTATCTGAATGAATTCATGATGTATGAAACGCTATTGCTGGTTTGATCAGCAGCGAGTATGTGCAGGTGGACTAACGCTTGCTCAAATTCCACCATTACACAAAGTCAGTAACGGCAGTGTACGAACAAGTAGATAGAAAGCGAAACTACCACCTGAGGGCCTATAAAAGATATATAAGCCAGAGCCAGCAGAGTTATTTTTCCTTCGATAGAAACTGACCACAATTTACATCAAGACAGAAATTTGATGTATAAAGGTGGATAATACTACCCAGAAAAATTATGTTCCTTAGGCCTCTTTACAATCAGGATACCTTGCTTTTCTTTCATGCATTTCCGTTGTGAATAGACATGTATTTTGTAGAGGTCGAGCATGTCTAAAACCAACAATACAGAAAAGTGCCCACTTCTGCTACGTTTGCACAGAATACTGTGTTTGTATCACACTTTGGTATGAGTGTTTACATAAATGTCTGCGCCACAAACCTATCTTCATACACACTCGTAATTATTCAACTCGCAGATGCCAAGGCGAAGATAAAAACGCAGTTCGCGTACCTAGAAGTCGAGACTCGCGGAGACCTGTCGAGTCTGCAGTGGTAAGAGTCACCAACGGCCTATCTCTCACCTTGTGATAAAATCGGCCGAGAGGATCTCTACGTGGACGTTTTTTACAGTGCTATCAACTTCCGGGATATCATGCTTGCTACTCGAAAAGTGAACTTGGGCACTGCGCGTGGTGAGTATAGTTTTCTTCAGCTCCCCCGAGCTCTTCACAATTCAACGTAGATAACTCGCTGCTTGGAAAAGGTCCTTTCAGGGACATGGTTCACTTATATAGGGCAATTCACATAACCACAAAACATTTGTGTTGTAAGGTGGAAACCTTACATTCTTCATCAAATGCTAAAATAGACTGTCAGCGTCAGCGCCATCAACGAGAGTCAAGCGGAAAGCAATGACCATGTGATGACAACACAATATGACGTCATCGTGACCTCATCAGGTGAAATTGTCACTTAAGTACTGCATTCGTGATCGGCGAGCTGATCATGTAGACTGTGGTATACCAGTGAAATAAAAGACTGATATCCTTTCACTAACCTTTCAGCCAGAAGCTACGAGCGCTTCTTTTTTGGCGGGGACCTCTGTCGTAAAGATAGCCTGGTATTATAACTTCGAATCTAAGCCGAGCAGTTCTGTCTCATGATGCTCCCGCAAAAAAATGAGACAAGCTACACATACCTCAAATATAAGATGGCATCAAACAACAAATTCGGTGCCCTTCTATCGGGTCACTGAGAGAAGGCCAGTGTAGCGATTATATGTGCGCTTTGCGAAATTAAAATGAAAATATTATATATCTCGACCTCTGCAGGCCTCTTCTCGTCAAACCTACTGGCAAGTGGTAAATAGTGACCACCGTATACTACTGGTGTGCTGCGCCGAGACAACCTCTATGAGTACTGGGACAGCTGCGAAAGTTCCTGACTTCGTTCTTGACATGTAATTTCTGCGTTATGGGGCTCCTGGTGTACTGCTTAGTGACAATAGAAGGGTGTTCTTCTCACAATGGTAAATTCATTACTGCGCTAATTTATTTAGGTGGTCCTTAGTATGTCTCTTTGCACTTAAAGTTTAAGCGGCCATACATTGAAAGTTGGTTCCGAACATGTCTGACAGAACTGCACAGGTCCCAGTAGAGCGGTATTGATAAAATCCCGTCATATCATTGAGGTTGCACTAGGGATTCTTATATACGCCAAGTGGTCACCTGTGTGTTTGGCTTCACTAGTCTCCTGGTAAATTGTGGCAGTAGGATCTTTTAGCAAGTTACGTAAATACAGTACGCAAAACTGCTAATTTATCGTGGTACCACTTCAACCTTCCAAGTTGTCTACCACTTGCCAGTGAATCAAAAATCGTGATCGGAGCCGCCAGATGGAAACAACATAATGGGATAATCGTAACATAAACAGTGCAATTGCGTTAGACTGGGTGGCCGACGTTTCAACAGAAGGACCTAACTTTTTCAAAGGCGCAGTGTCATCCTTGGCGTGTTGGTTTCGAAGGGCTTAGTGTTGACTTCATCTTATCGTGGTGGCGCGTGTGCCTGTTGATGATGGCCTTCTGAAAAGCAAAGTACTATAAAGCAGAAGAGTGCAGTCCTCTGCTTTATATTGTTCCGCCCAAAAAAATTCTAAAAAAGTTTAAGGCAATTCTTCTTCATAACTTTAATGAATGGGCTTAGTACACGTAGTTGGACTTCTTTATTTCTTCACATCTGAATGTTGAAATCACAATTAGACTCCTTGCATAACTTGTGCTTATTGTTTGTTTAAACGGCTTAGAATGAAAATACTTGCATATTTGTTCTTTGCCTCTCTTGTGTATGATTTGCTAATCAACGGGAAAAGCATAAATATGACATTCCGCATAAGTCTGTTACGTGTTCTATTTTTCTAAACAGTGTAATATGTATGCACCATGTGGGCTTTCATGGAAAATAGCTAGGCTCATGTTATTCCAAAATATTCGCCAAGGTGATGATGTCACGGGAGACACCTTCTTCGGCATGGAGTATTCTGGCCGCGACAGGAACGGACGACGTGTCATGGGAGGTGTCAAATTCCAGTCCATAGCGAGTTTCATCGTTGTTGACCCGGATATGATGTGGGAAATTCCTGCAGCCTGGACCATGGAAGAGGCTGCCGCTGTCCCCGTGGCATACTCCTCGACTGTGTATTACGCACTAAATGTACGAGGAGCTATGAAGCCGGCAGAGTCGGTCCTCATACACAGTGGTTGTGGAGGCGTCAGACAGGCTGCAATCGCAATTGCTCTTTCCATGGGCTGCACAGTATTCACCACTGTAGGTGAGTTGAATGCGCAAAAATCTGTGAGATTAGCAACAGTGCTCTTAATTGTGCTGCTTTTCAAAGTAAAAGAATACATTTACCCTAATGAACAAGGGGTAGATGGTTCGTCATCTATCAACATACAACCTTTCTGAGCAGTGCTTAAGAATATGGTACGTGATTTGTGGCCTCGGGTGGTTTAACAGAGTGCAGTAGGTAGTTGTTTATACGTTTTGAGGTCTGCTTATCTACTATAGGAGCGTTAAAGTACTACCGGGTTTCAAGAGCTTTTTTGAAGTCCTTTCTAAATGTAAATGGTACATGGAAGAGGTTTTTCAAGAGGTTACTGCACCTTGCATTGAACCACAATGCTAAAAAAAAACACCAACGATGATAACCTAGCTAACCCTGGTTATTGCTGCATCACTAATAATTACAATTTTCTGTTTCTTTATTTTCCCGTCTCTATTTTTTATGTTTCGGTTTCTAGTTAAGAATTCGTTTGTTGCTCTCTATCTATTCATTTCTCGTTCAAGCTTTCTTTCTTTTTTTCTTGCTTTTTATCTATTTCTTTCGTTAGTCTGTCTTTCGTGTTTTTTATTTCTGTATTTTGTACGCTGCACTTTTTGTTTCTCTGCACCACACCGTCAGTCTCTTTTCCTACCTTCTTACTATACTATATTGTCGAATGCTATGAGAAGTTCGGCTAGCGTACCTGTGTAGGCGAGGGAATAGGACAATAGCCGACTGATTGAAATGCTTGCCTTCAGATCATGGGTACGCGGGTTTGAGTCCCGCTTCAAGAAGACACACTGGCCCCTTGAAAATCTCTCGTGCTTTCTCTTGTTCGCTTTACTTTGCTCAGCCATCAGAGTCATAGCATCTTTCTCTTTTATGGATTGTCTTCATCTCATTTTTTTTCTGCGTTTTGGTTATTCTATTTCCCTGTCGTTATTTTTAAGCTATGATTTACACTCTCACAATCACTTTTTTCTTTTCTCAGCCTCACATGCTATCTCTTCAACTTCACTTCTCTTTCCTACAAATTCTCTACTATACTATGCAACGACACCGCGAAAAACAGAGCCAACACGGTCGCCATTCCTGCTTATTTCAGTTCTTCCTCTTCCTCCACCTCCAAGGACTAAACACTGGTCTCTTCTTTTCCATTTTCTTCCTTACACTCCCCCCATCTTTCTTTCTTCAACCCTCCTGGGGTGATAGCGAAGAACGTTGCTTGCAGCGGTGAATTGAAATTGTCCCTCATTAGGATAACCTATAGTCTTGAGCATACTTTGCTGTACCGATTACTTGACGACTTTAAAAAGGCCAAGAATCCTTGTGTTCATACTCGGCATACCCTTCCGCACAAGCACCAGATCATTTAGGGCAATACCTAGCCTGTGTCCTGGGTTTCGCTTGTAGAATCGGATCTCCGTCGCCCTTCGGTACCTGCTTCGTTCTTTGTTGGTTTTGCGTTGTTCAAACAATTGTAGTATGTCATCAATTCCAAGTTCTTTGTCGGCTGGCCACATCAAAACTTTGCCGTGAGCTGAAAAGGGTAGGCTGCAGCCAAGGCTCACAGCATGTGTCCTGTTTTGGTGTGCAACAAACAGCTGCTTCGTGACATCATTTCCAACAGCCTTTAGACGTTGGGTATGTGTAGGTGAATGTCTTGATGTCATGAATGACTCTTTCAGCCATTTTATTGGCCTGTGGATGAGAAGGAGCGCAACGGTGTAGTGTAACACTCTGACTGTCGGCCCACTGCTGCAGCTTCTTACTCAAGAATGCTGGTTCATTACCCGATATAACAAGTTTCAGCTGTGATAATTTTGCTTGGTCAAGCAAAGCTATGACGCTGTTTGCGTCTCCTCGTCCAGGACGGGTCGCTACTATTGTCGTGCACTGATATGTATCAATCAGAAAAGACTGTGTCTTGAGAACTCCACCACTCCTTTTTCTAAGTTCCGCAAAGTCCACGTGAACAACTTCAAAGGGTTTCTCCGAGTGGTTTGGCAATACGAGATCGTCTGGTCGAGGCAGGTATTTGGCTTTGTTCAACTGACACAAGTGGCATGACTCGACATCATCATCGATATCTTTTTTCGTGTTTTTTATGTGAAGCGTCTCAAAATGTTGTTATAGGTCGGCCAAAAACAATCATGACCACCTGATTTCAGACTGTCATGGCACAAGTGAAAATCTTTTTTGAATCAGAGTATCTGGAACAGTGAACTTGCCATCTTTGAATCGAAGATTTTGATAGTCTTCTCATAATCTGGTCAAGTTTACGGTTTTATGCGGGACTTAGATTGCTGATAGAGACAAGGCTTCGGCGTCTGTAGGGTGGCCACCTGCACGATGGAAGACGTCAAAGTCGTACTGCTGAAGTTCATTGACCCATGGGGCCAATTTCCTTCTAGGCTCTGACATATTCAACAGGTTCATTAGTACTTGACTGTGTGATTTCAATGCAAACTTTCTTCCGTCGATGTATGATCGGAAGTAGCGGACCGCCATCAAAACTGCAAGAGCCTCCTCTCAAATGTTGAATAGTTCTGCTGAGTTTGGTTGCAAGTACTGAAGTAGCAACCTATAACCCTCTGCTGCTGAGCTAGAGGTGAACTAAGATCTCTATGGCACAGAATAGCCCCAGCTGTATCACATTTTAAAGCACTCGTGTTCATATCAAAAGGTAGGCGATAGTCTGGTAAAGAAATTTGATTGATATGTGGAGTTTAACGTCCCAAAACCACTATATGATTATGAGTGACGGCGTAGTGGAGGGCTCCGGAAATTTCGACCACCTGGGGTACTTTGACATGCACCCAAATCTGAGCAAACAAGCCTGCAACGTTTCCGCCTCCATCAGAAATGCAGCCGCCGCAGCCGGGATTCGGTCCCGCAACCTGCGGGTCAGCAGCCGAGTACCTTAGCCACTAGACCACCGTGCAGGGGCGTAGTCTGGTAAGGTAGGCACAGGGTCCGATGAAATGCCTTGTAAAAGTTCCTGGTAAGCCTTTTGACATTTCTTGGTTCAACCAAACGGCACATTATTTTGTGCACTCTGTCAAGCACATCGTTATCTTCGAGAAATCTTTATAAAACCCATGAAGTGACCAGCGAGTCCTAGAAAAACTCGGAGTGAGTGGATGTCATGCGGCTTTGTAAGTGTCGTGACCATTGGACAGACTCCTGTTTAGTAGTCTTGGTAGTTCCGTCAAACACTGTTCCAAAAAGTTAACTTCTTTTGATTGATTGATTAATTGATTGATTAATTTGTGGGGTTTAACGTCCCAAAATTACGATGTGATTATGACAGACGCCGTAGTGGAAGGCTCCGGAAATATTGACCACCTGGGATTCTCTAACGTGCGCCCAAATCTGGGCACATGGGCCTACAACATTTCCACCTACGTCGGAAATGCAGCCGTCGCAGCCGGGATTTGATCCCGTGACCTGCGGGTCAATAGCTACTTTTGACTTGAAGAATTCACTCTTCTTTTCATTTGTTTTTAGTTCCGCGTCAAAAATGGCTCGGAGCACTTTTAAAAGATGTTTATAAGGCTCTTCTACTGACCGTGAGTACACGAGGATGTCATCATTATAAACATTGTAGAATATTGCAAAGTAGGGCTTCAAAACACTGTTCATCATCTTCTGAACCAAACTGGCGAATTTTTCCCGTCAATTGGAACCTTCTTGTACTCATACGCGTCAAAACGTGTCATGAACGCGGAGAAACTCTTTGTATCTTCTTGCAGAGACATCTGCCAGAATCTTATGCAAAAATCGAGACAAGTAAAAACTTCGCACCCTCCACTTTCAATTATGAATTTGTCACTACGCGGCATTAGAAAAAGGAAAGAGTTCAATTTCTTTTTTTATCTGTCTGTAATCGGTGCGGAGAATAAATGTTCCGTCCTGTTTATATAACGTGCGATGGTTATAGGTGAAGCAAAAGGAGACGTAAGAGGCCGTATGACGCCGGCAATAAGCATTTTCTGTAGCTCTCCCTTCAGTCAAAGCTTTTTTTTTCTCGACATGTTATAGGCCTTCCGCTTTACCACTGTTGTATCTCGCAGCTCGAATGGAACTTCAAACTTTGAGGTCGCTTTTAGGTATCCGCCTATGCAAATAATTTCAATACACGTACGAACGACATATTCCGTGGCATTACCTTACGGAGATGATCGCCGACGGCTGTGAAGGTGGCACGGTGATGGTCATCTTGCGTGATAACTTGCCCACTCCAATATAGATTCAAAGGTAGTTTTTTCATAACTGGACGAAACAGGAGAAGCTCATGTTTCACCCCGTGAAGGACCAACGCTTTTACCATGGAGTTCTTGCCTTGACTTGTAATAAGGATGTCAACCCATTCATGATGCACTTGTTTCTTTCCATCATTCTCGTAAACGATGACAGGACAGTTCTTTCTTAATTCAACTTGGAATTGACGCTTTTTCTGACTACAGTAAAAGACGCTCCGCTGTCAACGAGAGCTTTCACACCCTTTTCATTACCTTCCGTAAACAGGTACACGAGCTTGACGTGGTCAGTAAGCAAAATTTTTCTTGTATTGAAACAAGATATCGTCAGACGTTCTTTTGAATAGTGCATGCTTCTTTTTCTGTCTCGCTTTCTCAGGTGAATACGGTTTGCTAACCATATCTCGCCATCCAGGAGCTGGAAGCGTTTCTGTGATGCTCACTGCTGTCGCCGTATAATGTGGCTGTCGAACGGACAGCTTCATGACCTGTAGCAGCTCCTCGGGCGTTTGAGCTCTTCCAAGATGAATATGTTGCTGTATGCATATGTTAAACCCCAGTGTTACTAGACACACAAGTGATGAGTCGGAGAGAGCAGGATCTGCTGCATGCAATTGCGTCTATTTCTTTAAAAATTAGTTTACAACGAAACCAGAAAAGTAATTTGAGACTAATGCACGATCCCAACTCTAAAACCTGTTTTCAGAGAGGGTTGACTGAAAATTCTGCCTCCAATCAGCCCAAGTATGTTCGGCCTTTGCTGTTGCTTGAATCTCGTGCCACATTTTCTTGACGCTTTCCAAGTACAACGGTATGTTCATTACTTTACCACAATTGTGTTGCCAAGACTTTCGATCGCAAGCATATTCATGTAAGTCAGGTCATGCTTAGGCACTCATTGTTGATGATGTATCGTGTGCATTCGGCCTCATTGTTTCTCTTGGTGCTTTTGGGCAGCGGTCAGTGCAGGTTCGCGTTATAAGCTCCAACTGATGTTGTTACCACTTGCTATTTTTTTTCTTCCTGCAGCTCTATTACTGTTTCAAAAAACTCATTACTTTTTAAAACGCTCTGCCAGTAAAAGCCATATGCACTTACGCAATTCTATCTTTCCGTAGCCTGTCTTCACAACTCCGCCCTTATGTATGATCTGCAGCCGCTTCAACTTTGTGATCATTCATTTTCCGCAAGGTGTTACCGAACACTCAGAACTCACGCGAACAGGTCGTGCTTCCACCATAGACCAACCGTACACCGCTCACCGTTTTTACATCATCCTCACTGCTCTCAGCAATGTAGAGGCACATTGTCCTCTGTAAGTTCTGGCTGCTCAGGCGCGTAGCACAGGATCCTGTCGACGGCTGCGCCAAATGTTTAACGACAGCGAGAATCACAGAGCCAATACCGCTGCGATTCCTGTTTTTTTTTTCAGTTATCTGTCTTCTTCCACCTTCAGAAACTGAACCCTTGTCTCTTCTTTTCCGTCTTCTGCCTTACATACTACTACACATAGTTCCGCTATGGTCTGGGTACGCCGTTCCCACTCTTGCACTATGAAGAATTTTTTTCCTTGCAATTTTTTTTTCTTTGTTTCGCTGGCTTCCTTCTAATCACACTTCTTTTGTCATTCTCCATTCGTATTCATTGTTTTTTGAACTAAATCTATCCTGTTCCGCACTGTAAAATTGGCGCACGTGTTTTAGGAGTGAAGCCGAAAAGCAAAAATATGACGATGATAAAGAGAAGAATTAAAAAAAGCGCGTTCCGGTTCCTGATTAAATTTTTGTTCATAGCTTTGTATAAACGGCTGCTGTAGACTTTTTGATAGTTAAAAACAGAGGTAAAGATAATGAGTGCAAGAACGAAAGAAGGATAAAACGAAAAGAAACAAAAACCAAAGAGAAGCCAAGACGGCTGACCAGCTCAGCACTTCTTTCAGACTGGGTACCACAGGGGTGAAGCTGCCTTGATTTTTCATTCAATGCTAGTGCAAGTTACCGTAAAAGAATACCACTGGTGGGTTTAATACAAGGAGTGTTATTTATACGATACTTTTTTTCTGCCTCGCAGAGTCTCAAGACAAGAGAGAATTTCTCCGGAAGCGGTTTCCAACGTTGCGAGACAGACACATTTCAAATACCCGAGACCTGTCGTTCGAACAACACGTTACGCGTGAAACTGAAGGCCGGGGTGAGCTCGTCTGTTTTTGTAGTCAAGCGACACAAGCAATTGGTGGTGACTGCTGCAGAATGGTAGTGCTGACAAGGATATAAGTTTGGATATTGAAGCCTAAATAATTGCCATAATTTGCATAGACTGTGGTATTCTGATCGATTACCCTGATTATGGGCGTACACAACTCTCATACACTGCTAGCATATCGAACGTTTCACAGGTGGGCAAATGAATACATTATAGGATAATGCTTCATGTACCTCTAGACATTGCATGTTCACTCTATTAAGTGTGGTGGAACGGTCTTTTGTGGAGGGACATTTCTATCACTACTCGAAGAGTGAAATAAGCTGAACATACGGGGTACCTCACCAACACACTTGGAACACAAGAGCTGGCAGCAAATAACTACATAAATAATGAATAAAAAACAACAGAGTCTGTTGCACACAATGCTCATTTACTGCTGGTATCTTGCCGTCTGCAGAAAGACTCAAGACAAGGTACCGGATGAGAGAGCACCCTTTTGCGGCTTGCACGTCTGGCGAAGCCACAACCACGCCCATCTCTATAACGGAAATACTTTCAGTATTTTGGTTTCAAAAACTTTCCGCTACCACATTACACAGAGTATTCTCTAGCTCAGAGAACATGCGTTCATTTGTATATTTTTCTGATAGTTTTCGCTCAGGATCTCAAGGTCTTGCTCTACAATAAATCTCTGATATTGGAAAGCAGCGGAGCTAAGCAGGCACAAGCAAATGCTTTTTAAGCATTCTCCTCAAGTTTATCAAATGTACTCCAGATGGTGAAAATGAATTTCCAATGTTTAAGTTTTGGATGCCGACTGATAATATGCCAATTGTATGGAGTTAAAAGCAAGAGTTTATTGGTACACTGCCTTACAATCTTCATCCTTTGCATCATCAAGTGCTTAATGCCTGCACATTGGTGGGCAATATGCACTCTATAAATCATTCTCAAGCAAACAAGGCACCACGTTTTTAATTATAACACACCCATACTGTTCCAAACAACTTTTGTCGTGAGCGTTTACTAGTCTAGTCTGTGGGATAACAACCGTTTTTTTTCTAAATACCTTGTCTGTTTTTGTTTCCTTTTTTTCAATTTTAGACATCGCTTCAGTCCTTAGTTGGATTTCATATCTAAATACTTGCCACTGCAACAACCAGGTATTTGGTATTGAGTATGTGATAAATACTAGGTATATGTTACATGCTAAGCGATGGTTATTCCATCAGGACCTCCTTTTGGCTCGTTTTCAAAGTTTGCACAATGTAAATATTGTGAATTTGCTTCTATTATTACCTTATCGTTTAGCCAACTTGTTATTTCAAAATTCTATCACATGTATCTGCAACAATGCGAACGTAACAAGATCCTTATCTCTACCTTTTATTCAACCCGCTGTTCCAGGAGTGGGTCTGGTGCTGAATTCTTTGGCCTGCGATAAGTTGCTGGCTAGCGTTCGCTGCTTGGCAACGTGCGGTCGCTTTTTGGAGATCGGCAAGTTCGACCTGTTTGAGGACAAAACTCTTGGAATGTCATTGTTTCTCTAGGACGTGAGCTTCCACGGTGTGATGTTGGACAGCTTGTTGAACCACGATCCAAGTTCTGTTGCATTGAAGCACCACCTCAGATCGCTTATTCCCGAGGGAATCGACAAGGAAGTGGTCAAAACTTTGATGCCCTACACGTTCACCCGAGAGGAGGCCGAAAAAGCGTTCCGTTTTGCGGCTGCAGTTAACACACTGGAAAAGTTCTGATCGAGGTGAGTCATGCTAGAAGCAGTGAGGTGTTACATGACTAATAATGATTTGGTCATGGGGCTACTGTAACCTCTCAGTGGAAAGACAATTTTCTCTGAAGACACTCGCCTTCATTGATAATTGTCGTTCATTTCATTGATACTTTACGGGCTAACTAATGAGCTATGCTAATCGAACAGCCTCATGATAAACTAAGAACAAGTGCTGACTGAACCAATCAGCCATAGAGAAATGTGCCGATACACCGCACGGCTTCAAGTAAACTGCATTTGTGAGGCATCTGCAGAAGATAACTTTATATGCCACGTTTATGTGATCAAGACAGTAGCTGTCATAAATATTGTAGTGCTCCTACTTAAAAGAAAGGAACAGCGTTATTGCTTCAGCATGAAACTGGCGTGCATCTTATTTTGATTTATTCCTAACTTCAACCTTCTCTTCTGCCCTGCCCCCGGCTCTCGTGCTTTTATGTCTTCTGTTCCAAGGCTCATACCGCTTTATCTTTCCCGGTTTCTTTTGATTACCCCTCCTGGTGTAATATTGGAAGACATTTCCAATGGACAGTTTGCAATAATCTGCAAGGCGGCTTTCCTGTGTAGTTTGCTTTCCAACCTAAAACATTCGTTCACACACTGCTTTGCTCACTCATTGTGTTGTAGTCGCGTGCTCCGTGTCATCGCTGGAATTCAGAGAAGTGACATTTTGTTGTACTCCCATGCTCACGTGCCTTCGCTGCAGAATGAGCGAGAAAAGCAGCCTGTGAACGAGAGTTTTTGGTTTGAAAACAAGCCTTACAAGAAAGCCAACTTGCAGATTATTGCAAACTGCCCTTTGAAGCACATTCAACTTATCTGCGTTCACCACTAATTCTGTTTTGGGTGGCTGTCTTGGTCACATAGTAAGGACCGTAAAATTTGGCACTACCATATTTTATGCCTTTCTTCACTATTACGAGGTCGGTAAATTGAATGACTGGCATGGCTGCTCGCTGCTTCTTGTCGAAATTCTTTTTCATTCGTTTTCGGTATCTCAACTCCTGTGATTTTTCATGCCTCTCCTCGACCATCTTGGTGTTTGCCAAGAGTCCAAACCCGAGGTATGCCTGCAAAATAGGGGTTTTTTCTGAAGAAGCGTACTGTGGACTGCACTTCAATCCACTTGCATAGGATCGATTATGATGTTTCACGGCGGCTTCCAAAGAACATTTCCATTCAGCAGAAAAAATATCGTACATCTTGATGTAGTGTTTCACGTCCCGTGTGGCACGTTCTGCCAACCCATTCGCTGCGGGATGGTATGAAGCACAGAATTTGATCGATATATTGTGATCCCGAGCCCATCTTGCTAGCTTTTCGCTCTTGAATGCACGGCCATTATTCCATATGATTGACCGTGTAATGTTTAACATGTCTCTTTCGATGAGAGTTATGACACTATTTGCATCTTATTTTCCTGCTCGTTCCGCGACCACCCTCGTGCATTCATCTATGGCGAGAAGAAAAGCTTGAGTTCCCTTGACTCTTTCCGGTTTCTTATTTAGTTCGGCAAAATCCGGGTGAACAACTTCGAAAGGCACGTTCTAGTGGCAGGGTAGTATCATAGCGTCCGTAGGCTGTTTATACTGGACTTTGTGTACTTGACACACATTGCCGGAGTGAACGTACTGACTGACGGCTTTCTTCATGTGAGGCTATGTAAATATCTTGATCAATTTGTTGTAGGTACGCCAAAATCTGTCGTGTGCTCCAGATTCTGGGCTATCGTGGTACAAATAAAGGACTATGAAAACAAGTGTTGGTGGGACTTGATACCGACCTTCAGTAAAAACCAGTTGTTCGGAGCCTTCCAACAGCTTCACCTCGTTGATTTCTTCTGATTATTCCGTGTTGCTTCGTACCATCAATCTTAATAGAGCATCTGCATATGTCTTCTTCCTTACTACGGCCTCAACTAGAGCCACATCGTCCCAGTATACATTGACCTTTAATTTTTTTTGGTACCTTGTCTTGATAGCAAAAAAAATGCCGCCATATCCACGAAGTGAATGATGATGAGTGGGCGAAGCTCCGGAGGTAAACCTGGTAAACCATGAATCCTCCGTACATTTTGCCCACTCAATTTTATTGCAACGCTCCCCCTAGCGTACGTCGCCGCACTATATCGAACGATGACACGCGCCATATGTGGCATCATTCCTATTTTATAACACCTCGCATGATTCATAATCAACTACACGTACCGCCGTCTAATTTATAACATCTTGCATCTTTTGGACGGACGGACGGACGGACGGATGGACGGATGGACGGATGGATGGATGGACGGACGGACGGACGGACGGACGGACGGATGGATGGATGGACGGATGGATGGACGGACGGACGGACGAACGGACGGACGGACGGACGGACGGACGGACGGACGGACGGACGGACGGACGGACGGACGGACGGATGGATGGATGGACGGATGGATGGATGGATGGACGGGCGGATGGACGGATGGACGGATTGATATGACTGTACCCTTTAGATCGGGCGGTGGCTAGCGTAATACTTAGAACTGAACGAGAGGTGGCTACATACAGGGGACGCACAGCCCACGACTTAAGGAGCTTCGCTCCTGAAAGTTGTACGTCACCCTCTTTACCACCAACACTTCGCTCTCTATTTTTCTGACCCTGGAACTGGATGTTTACAAAGGCCCACTGATCATGTAACGTTACTTTTTCATCATAGCCTTGTACCTGTAGGACTCTTCCACTATGCATGCGACGGTCCTACACATTCTTAGCATTTATAATAAACACAGATGCACCGCTGTCTACAAGAGCCATCACCGGCTTCTTTCCTACTTTGACGGGAATGTGAAGTAGGCTAGAGCAACCTACATAAACAGTCTCATTTGGAGTCACCGGGTGGGACTGATCACCCTCATTTATTATATTTTTTGTCGACTCCTCCTGAGCTTCAGTGCCGATATTATTCACTCGACCTGTTGGAGTGCGTCAAGTCAATTTATTTGTGGTACTTGCGAGGTGACTAAGTTCTCGCTGATCGCCACTTGACCAGTCCGCTTTACTTCGACTGAAAGAGCAGCTCGAATTAGTGGTTGTACTAGTTTTTGATGTTGATGATAAGTACTGAAGACACTCCAGGAGGTCATCTAGACTTTTCGGTGACCGTAATTGCAACTGTTTTAATACTTCAGTCTTTAATCTATGCGTTATTAAGGCTACTATGGCCGTAGATGAAAGCAAAGGCTCTGCTGGCGTTAAAAGACGGCGTTTCACGAAGAAGCACTCGACAAGGAAGCTTTGGTTGGACTTGAAATTAAGTGCTGTACTCCATCTAAGTACTGGATTGCTTACGAATACGGTCAAAAGTTTCTTCTTGCACTGACTGCAAGAGTCAACGCTGTCTTCCTGAATGCATATTTCATACCACATGAGCGCAAAACCTCTCAAGTAAACACGCATGTTAGTGATTTTATCCTCACCAGAGAGCCACCTCTTTTTTCAGAGGCATATTCGTAGAACTCAAGCCAACCTTCTGGACATGAAGATATGCCGCGGAAGGCATCAGGCTCTACGAATTTAGGCAGTGGTTTCTCAGCATTTAAAGAGCGTATAAGGGTTTTTTATTATTTGATTCGGTTGCGCAATCTGTTCATCTTGCAGCTGGAGAGGTTTCAAAACGAGGCTCAGTTCTTCCGTTGAAGACTGTGATCCTGAGTCTCTTCTACGCGCAGGTTCAAGGACTAGGTTGAAGAAGGTCGCCGCACGCAAGTTCACTATTAGAGCACCTTTCCGTCGTAGTTCAGTAGGGCCCACGGCTGCCTTTGCCACAACTAGGTTCACGAGTTCTTCTGAGCAGAGCTCATTGGGCACGCCCACCGCTGCTTCACCTTGAACTTGGTACTTCGAAAAGATGATCTCGTCCGCGGAGGTCTCGTCAACGAAGAACGTCACCCACATGTTGGCTTTGATGGCCGGCTGCGCCAAAATAATGTAGAGTTCCTGGTTAAAAGAAAAGAACAGCATTATAGCTTCTGTATGGAACTGGCATCCATCTTAATCTGCTTTATTCCTAACTTCATCCTTCTCCTCTTTTCTGCCCCCCCCCCCCGGTTCTTGTGCTCTTTCTTCTTCTGTCCCAAGGCTCATACCGCTTCAAATATAACTGCTGCCATATCAGGGCATTCAGGCGCATAAAAGCTGCGTGAGGCGCCTTTTGGCCTGAAAGACGCCGGATAAGTTCGTTGGAAAATAATATTCATGATTTCTGGTGTTCAAAACAACTGTGCCATCTAGTCTCATTCAGGCAGTCCGAGCTTTTGTGTCTTTATCAATATTTTTCGCCTGTTATTTTTAGGCTGACAAGAAGTGGTGCCGTATCTATTGAAGTCGGCGTTAAATAGATTTATTAGTCATCGTCGCTGTTCTTCACAAACTTCTCCTGATGTCATAGACATTCACACTTCCATAACGTTACAATCCATTGGATGCACCCGCGTGCTGTCTCAGATTGTCGAAATTTTGGGGCTCATTTGATGCGAGCCAGACAGCGGATTTCTGAGGCGAACGTGCATACACTGGGCAGATCAATTGAAAGGCCGGAAGAAGATTACAGCCACCAAAATTTATGTCGAAACCAGACGAGGCGCACGAGTATACCACTCTTCGCGGTCCGACGTCAATACGAAAGCGCTCTGAGCTTGAGTGGGCTGCTCTGAAGTAACCAGCCGAACGTGATCCGCCTCGCGAGAGAGCTCTGCAACGCTCGAAAAAACAACTTGCGTGTACCACAGCTGTTATATCTCACTATGTTATATTCTAGTGGGATGTAGCTGCTTTGAACTACTGTAAGAAGGAAAGATGTGATATATATATATATATATATATATATATATATATATGTGTGTGTGTGTGTCTGTATATATATATATATATATATATATATATATATATATATATATATATATATATTTATATATATATATATATATAATCTGGATAATCAACGCCATCAGCACTCGTCAACACTCACGGATTCCGGCGCATGCGCTCACCCGTGGTCGCCCCTCGCGGATCAGCCTATAAATTCGTCACCCAGGAGCGCGGCGGCCAAAGTGCACGGCAGCACCTTGGCCATGCGGATCCCTGACCACTTCGTATTCTTTGTGCAGTTTATACTCAGCCTGCTGTTCCCACCCTGCACCAGCGCTACCGGAAAGCCATTTTCGGTTAACGCCACTCGGAATGAAACGAACAGCCACGTGCCAGAGACAGTTGCAAGGATCGCCCTGGATAATCAACGCCATCAGCACTCGTCAACACTCACGGATTCCGGCACTCGTCAACACTCACGGATTCCGGCGCATGCGCTCACCCGTGGTCGCCCCTCGCGGATCAGCCTATAAATTTGTCACCCAGGAGCGTGGCGGCCAAAGTGCACGGCAGCACCTTGGCCATGCGGATCCCTAACCACTTCGTATTCCTTGTGCAGTTTCTACTCGGCCTGCTGTTCCCACCCTGCACCAGCGCCACCGGAAAGCCATTTTCGGTTAACGCCACTCGGAATGCAACGAACAGCCACGTGCCAGAGACAGTTGCAAGGATCGCCCTGGATAATCAACGCCATCAGCACTCGTCAACACTCGCGGATTGCGGCGCATGCGCTCACCCGTGGTCGCCCCTCGCGGATCGGCCTATAAATTCGTCACCCAGGAGCGCGGCGGCCAAAGTGCACGGCAGCACCTTGGCCATGCGGGTCCCTAACCACTTCGTATTCCTTGTGCAGGTAAGGAAACGTTTCGGTAAATGCATCTGCTCTAGTGACCGATGCCTGTTGGTGCTGCCGTGCCCCCGGCTGTGTGATCTGTTGTTCGAATGCTCATTGTTCGTGAGAAAACTGTTGTTGCTCGGCGGTGATGTAGAGACCAATCCCGGACCTGAGCTTTCTCAAATCATCAAGCAACTAAATGTAATTTCCGCAGATATTAAGGAAATTAAGGAACAGAGACTAGCGGATATTGAAAATAAACTGGACGCTCTAGGCGCACTAGAAGAAAAACTTAAAGCCTGCAACGACCAGGTTTTTGCCATGAATAGTACAATTAAAACGCTTGAGCAAAGAGTTGAGGAGCTTGAAAACCGCAGCCGTCGGTCAAACTTAATTATTTATGGCCTAGAAGAAATGAAAGACGAAACAAGCGATAAACTGGAGCAAGCAGTTAACAAGGGTATAATAGAAAGTGTTCTTGAGCTGGAGCCGGTTCAAATTGAAAGAATTCATAGGTTAGGCAGATATGCGCCAAACAAGACACGACCAGCGATTCTGAAGCTTCTTGACTCGAGACAGAAAGGGAGTATTTTGAAGAATTGCTTCAAGCTCAAGAATACCGACCTCTCTATAGGGGAGGATTTCGCTCGCAAAACCCGTGAGACAAGAAAAAAGCTTTGGGACAGCGCCAAATCTAATCGGGAAAAAAAAGACAAAGTCGCACTAGCATACACCAAGCTTTATATTAACGATGTCGCTTTTGTCTGGGACGACGAAAAGGGTGAAAGGGTACCAGTAGGAAAAAACGGCACAGTAAACCGCCCGAAGACCCGACAACACGCCCAATCGAAGAAATAACGTTACTAACTGTAAACGCCCGCAGTATACTAAATAAAACAGCAAGCCTTGAACATCTACTGCTTGATCAAGAGCCACACATAGTCGCCATCACGGAAACATGGTTGACGCCTGGTATCTCAAACGACGAATTCACTCCCCCGGAGTACGTTGTAATCCGGAAAGATCGTCCCACACGTGGTGGGGGTGTGGCCCTGCTGATAAGCAAATCGATTCCTTTTATCGTGCTTCCCGATGTTATGGGCGCAGAGGCGGTATTCTGTAAAATTCATTGTGATGGAATTAGCATAGTAACCGGGTGCGTTTACAGAAGCCCCTCATCAGACAACAAATGTATTATAGCGATCCAAGATTATCTTCAAACTCATGCCCATAACTCTCGACTAATCATCATGGGTGACTTTAACCTTCCCGACATAAATTCGAACAACATGCAGTACACGTCACAGTCATCGGAGACACTTATTGATTTAATTTTAAATTTCAATCTACAACAAGTCGTGCTTGCGCCAACACGTATAAAAGATCAAACAAAAAGCGTACTCGACCTTATATTGATTAGTGGCCAGTTCCCGTTAAATAAATCAGTCGTCAATGTGATTCCGGGGATATCAGATCACCGCATACCAATCTGTCAGCTCCAACTAGGATATGACATAACACCACGTTCATCAGTAACTACTGTACGAAATTTCCCTAAAGGTGATGATGCCAGCATTGTAACCTACTTAGCTCACGAATTTGAAAACTTTTCAAACCTTGCTATACATCCAACGACTGATGTAAATCGTCTATGGTCGTGCATCAAGACTATCGTTGTGTTCTGCGTTACCCACTTTGTCCCACTGAAAACAAAAAGGCAAAAAAAATATAATCCTTGGATAACCCGCGAAGTTTTACACGCAAAGCGAAAAGTTAAGAGGCTACGCCAAGCAATCAAAAAGAAAGGCAAGAATCCAGTAACCGCATCTAACCTAGCACGTGCTATTACAGACTTCAAACAAAAAGCTAGCTTCGCCAAACGGCAATATTTTACTTCAACGCTTCCGTGTTACATAAAAAACAACCCTCACCGATTCTGGAAACATTTTCGCCCTGCCGCTGAAACAAAGTCGTGCTTAAGCGATAGCGATAAAACAAACCAGGCCAATATCTTCAAGGATTATTTTCAATCTGTCTTTACTGATGACAATGGCACCACTCCTGCGGCCTTGCCTACAGCCTGAATTCCCATTGTACCATTAGTTATAAGTGACCCCGGGATTCTTAACCTACTTTTCAATCTAGACACGAAGAAAGCCAGTGGCCACGATGATATTGCAAATGAATTTCTTTTTCGATACGCAGAACTGTGCAGTAAATACCTCGGCATAATTTATCGCAAATCTATAGAAACATCAAAACTGCCATCAGAATGGAAAATAGCAAAGGTGATACCCATACACAAAACCGGAGATACCGCTGTTCCTTCTAATTTTAGACCTATATCCCTCACCAGTACGTCATGTAAGATACTAGAGCATATATTCGCTAAGCATTTAACTATTTTTCTAGAAAACAACAATCTTCTGTCCCCCCATCAACATGGCTTCCGGAAAGGTTTATCAACAATTACGCAGCTTACCGAGGTTGTCCACGACCTTGCACTCAGTATAAACAACCGTGGCCAAACTGACGTAATTCTACTTGATTTAGCAAAAGCGTTCGATCGAGTGTGTCATACTAAACTAATTTCGAAATTGCAGAACATTATTGGGGATGGGGAAATTACGAACTGGGTAAGAGACATTCTTATAAACCGGTCACAGTTCGTGGTTTTCGAAGGAGTATCGTCGTGGACGGCTTCAGTTAAGTCAGGTGTTCCCCAAGGCTCCGTCCTAGGCCCATTATGATTTCTAATTTATATTAATGACATCACTGATAACATAGACTGCAAAATTAAACTTTTCGCAGACGACTGCAGTATTTATAGAGCAATTAACAGTCCGGATGACCATTTATCTTTAAATAATTCATTGAGTAAGATTGCTCACTGGTGTGAGCAGTGGCAAATGGTAATTAACCTAACAAAAACAGTTTGCATGACGGTAACCAGGAAAAAAAAACCCTCCGACTTTACCTATACAATTAACGGCGTACCTTTACAAAGAGTTACGCAGCAGAAGTATCTTGGTGTCACCTTGACTTCCGAATTAAGATGGGATGCGGACATTAACAATGTTACAGCTTCGGCTTTGCGTAAACTGTTTTTTCTACGAAGGCGTTTACCCTTCGCGCCGACAGATACTAGGCTCCTAACTTACACCACATTCGTGCGACCAATCTTGGAATACGCTAACACTGTGTGGTTCCCGCAAGGTGTTACTAATATAGCAAAAGTTGAACGGGTTCAAAGGAAGGCCATTAGGTTTATACATAAGTACAAACGCACCGACTCGCCCACAAACCTTTTAAAAACCTCCGGTCTACCCACGCTTGCAACAAGAGCAAAAATTGCGCGTCTCAAATTTCTATACCACATTCTGCATAACCACAGCCGGATTGATGCATCCAGGTACATATCTTTGGCAGAATCACGAACACTACGACATAAACATGCATACACTATCAAAGAATACGCTTCCAACAACGACTGTTTCAAGCAATCCTTTTTCCCCCTGTCAATCAGCGAATGGAATAGGTTAGATCCCTCCATTACTAACGCACCATCACTGGCAGAATTCACTTCAAAAATTGAGACTATACTTTGAGACAAAGGCTTTCTTCAACCATGACCTCCATTATTGTTTTCCAGTAGTATTTTTTTGGATGTATAAGTGTACACAATGCCTCCTCTGTATAAAACTGTATTGATTATTTTATGCAGCAAAGGTTCAATTCGCTGCTTCCGAAGTGTGAATATTTGGAGTGCATAAATACCTATGTCTAATGTTTCTATGTAACTAGGATTAATATTACCATTTTTTAAAAAACTACAGTTCTGTATGCCGCCTGTAAGAAAGTACTTAGCTTTCATTGTATTCTGTAACTCATGCCCTCCTGCTTTGGTCTCGTAAGAGACTGGCAGTATTGTAAATAAATAATAAATAAATAAATATATACATATATATATATATATATATATATATATATATATATATATATATATATATATATATATATATATATATATGGCATCGCTGTTGAGAAAGCTTTTCAGCTGCTAGAACTATACTTGTCTCTGCTATTCTCCTTCACAACACTTTTCTTACTGCCCCTACCAGCATCATGATGAACACCTCTGAACACCAGTGTGATCCACTACTTTCTTTTAGTAGATTCATGGTTTCTGGACACTATATCACTTTGCAATCATATTTTCTGTGTCACTGTGCGCCGGTGTTATATGTTTAGGCAACAACTCGTTGCTGCCCATTTGTTTGGGAAGCGTTTCACGTGCAGAGTGGCTCTCAACCATTTTTACAAATAAAAAAAGTCACAGCTTTGCCACAAAGGCGAAGCAATGAACGTGATAGCAGCAAATTGGGTGGTCATGCGCAGAATTGAAAGCAGAATAAAATGTTACCCACGTTTTTCACGCGTGAGTGACGCACGGCACGTATTCACAGGTATGCACGCGAATTAGCGCCTCAGTTGTTACTTTGCTGTGTCGGAAAAGCGTGCGCTTTTTGCAAACGGAGAATGCAATGATTGAACGGACCTTTGTGCGCTAGGTAACTACAACAGAATGGTTCCAGGTAAATCCCGAGATCAGCTATGACGTAACACCCTCCCATATTCCTCGCAGCAAGATAAAGGCAGGCGAGAAAGCGTCGCTCCCCTTCTCTAAGGCAAAGTACGCGTGGGAGATTAGAGCGCACCCTACCGCGCGATGTGGCGAAGTGCGCCCTTTGCGTCATCTTGCTGGTATTGCTGAAAACACGACAATTCCTTCCGAGATTCCTGTGAGCAGCGGTAGGTGGTTGATATATATAGCTTGCCGTTTGAAAGATGAAGGGCGTTCACCTTGGTGGCTCAGCGGTTAATGTCTCGCACTGAAGATTGAGAGGACGCAAGTTCGATTTTGTGCGCTTGAGTCTTTCCTGTTTTTTTTAAATGCCAAGCATTTCTTGGCAAACTTCCGCGACTTTAGGTGTATCTATCTATCTATCTCGCCACCTAAGACTTCTAGCTCTCCTCGCCATTTCGATATTGGTATCAATACCAAACTTGGTACGGCATAACATCTCTGTATCAAGAACATATTTTTCAAGGCATAACATGATAATCATAATCAGAGCCATAATGAGTTGCATATCCACCTGTTAGTTTGTGCCTTCTGTATTGTTGCTTTTTTTGGTCATATTCTCATACTCTACCACCCCCACTCCTGTCTGGGCTATTCTTAGCCTGCAGTATTTCCCAAATAAAACATAAAATACTATGTATGTCATAAATGTCATGATTCACATTTCATGGTCCTACAGGTCTTGCGGTGGTTTTGTTCACATGGCACGTTTCGAAACTTGTTTGACATGGCATTATTCCATGGCGAACACAAGCTGCAGACCATAACATGAATAGCGTGTTATTCGTGTCATGTAACAACATGACTACCTGCCACGCTCAAGATGCGCTCGCGGCCAATTCGCTATTGTCACATATACCAAATTTGTCATTACAGTACGTGAATGTATGACGAAAGTATGATACTGGCGCAAACATGATAATCAGGAGGTGCGTGATGTGTAACAACATGACTACATGCTACGATGCTCTCGCAGCCGTTTCACTAGCTTCAAATGTACTAGAGCCCGTATTACGCGACACGAACGGACGACATAGATAAATGACACATCCAAAGTGATAATCACGACATGCGTGTCATGTAACAACATGGCTACATGCCACACTGATGACGTGCTCGGAGCTGTTTCGCTAGCTTCACATATGCCAAATTTGGTATTACGTGACGCTAAAGAATGTCGAAGGTATGTGAGTGGTGCAAACATGATAATCATGAGATGTGTGTCATTTGAGAACATGAATACATACAACAGTCAAGGCACCTATACATTTCGACGTGACGCGGTGCGCGTGCTCGCCGGCGTTCATTTCATCGCATCACGTCAGCGTTGCCACGCCAGGCGCCGGTCCTGCCATATACTCGCAGGCACACGCCACGCTGCGTTGCTTTGACGCATGCGCGTTTCAGCGCGTCCGGCGTCCCTCCGTCACTAAAAGAAGGAAACGCAGTGTTGTCTGACCAACGCAAGGGTGCGAAATGCAGCATGTCACATTTCGTGCCGGTTGTCGTCGGGCCGCGCCGACGGACGCTGGTCACGCCGGGCGTCAGACTATCAAGTGCTCACAATTTCCTAACGTAGCGTCGCTGTGCCCAGCGTGCACACGCGTCAACGCTACATTGAAGTATGTTGGGCCCCTCATGATGCGCTCACGGCCGTTTTGCTAGCTTCACATATAACGAATTTGGTGTTACGTGACGTCAATGGATGACTAAAGATGTGACTGATGCAAACATGATAAGCATGACACACGTGTCGTGTAAGAACATGACAGCATACCACGCTCATAGCGTGTTCGCGGCCGTTTCGCTAGCTCCACATGCGCTTAATTTGGTATCACGTGATGTAAATAGATGGCAAAAGTAAACGGCACATCCAAACATGATAATCATGACACAGAAGTCATGTACGGCATCATTTAGCTCCACCTCGTAATGTTGTGCTGATCTTGAAGTGGCATATTTGTCATTCGTGCTTCGCATATCATCGATTCCCACTGTACGTGGGATTTGCCAATTTTCTTTCTTTCTTGTATTTTGATATATATTGATACGTTGTTAAGTCGTTTATTTGCGGACACTCAGCGATGCTGCATGACCGCGACAGTAAATGAGGGGACCGATTCTCTAGAGGAGCTGCTCTTCTACTTCCGAAGAAGGCGACCCAATAGAAGGCACTGGAGAGGATGACTTACTGTTGGAAGGCTTCGCTACAACTACACCTGGTACAAAAAGGGTGACCTAACTGTTTTGGCGACCTAACAGCTGGTTACTATGAGAGGTCCATGGTAGGCCTTGAGGCGCTCCACGTTAACATTGTCGCGTCGTCGACGGCGCATGTCCGAAGATAGTTCGATGGGTTCAATCAAGTAGTTGACTGGGGAAGTGCATTTGACGACACGGTAGGAGCCTTCGTATTCGGGCAATAGTTTTGAAGTTAGGCCAGTCGCAGTGATAAGAGTCTAGAGCTAGACGAGTGCTTCAGGAAGGAACGTGGGCGCAGTAGTTCTGGTGTCAGCTCAAAGACTCTTCTGCTGCTCTTTATCATGTGCAGTATAGGTGTTTGCAAGCTCTCGACATTCTTCAGCAAGAGGGCGCACACTCCGACTGATCTGGCTTGTATGGAAGTATCGTGTCGATGGTGTGCGATGGGTGTCTCCCATATGATAAAAAGAAAGGTGAAAGCCAGTAGTGTTCTAAGGGACAATATTATATGCGTAGGTGACGAACGGTAGAATGGCATCTCAATTTGTGTGATCGGTGCCGACGTACTTAGAGAACATGTCGCCGAGCGTACGGTCAAAGCGTTCTGTGAGCCCATTCGTTTATGGTTGGTAAGCAGCAGTTTTGTGGTGAACCACGTTGCACTGTTTGAAAATTGCTTCAACGACTTCGGACAGGACGACACGGCCTCCATCACTGAGCAGTTCTTGAGATGGGCCTTGTCGCAGCATGCATCACTGGAGCAGGAAGGAGGCGACATTGCTCAAAGTATCGGCGTATCGCGTGAGGTGGTCTACCGCGACGATAGCTCAGCAGTAACCAGCCAACGTTAGTGAAAGTGGCCCATACGAATCAATGCGGACGCGCCCAAACAGCCTGTCAGGGCAAGGTAGAGGTTGCAGTTCTACCAGCGACAGGTGCGTTGGAGTTTTGCGGCGTGCACAATCTATGCAGGAACGAATGAATTTCTGCCTGTAGCGGTACATGCCGACCCAAAAGTAGCGTTGGCGAATGCGGTGGTAAGTCTTTGATATCCCGCACCTGCACCAAATTGTTAAGATGTTTATTGGCGGACACTCAACGATGCTGCACGACAGCGACAGTTAATGCGGGAACCGACTCTCTGCCCAAGCTGCTCTTCTTCTTACGAAGAGGGCGACCCAGTAGAAGACGCTGGAGATGATGACCCACTGTTCGAAGGCTTCGCTACAACATATACATATACGGTGAGTGAGGCCGACGCCACCTCCAGCGGTAAAATCCAGCCGTGAGTGTCCCTCTGATTTCTATCACAAAAATAAACCAATCGTTCCTATTTATGTTTCTGCAGTGCTATCCAGACTCTTATAGAGCTCTATGTCTTTCTATTGTTACCAAAATAAATGCTCACATATCCCACATCGAAACAAGCCTTAAAAAGGCCAGGGGATTTTTTAGCCAAGTCAATACCGAGCTTTATTCACTCTTGCGTGGTATCGCATGAAGTGACCCAAATATTCTACGCTAAGCCTCATACTCAAGATCTTCTGCTTGTCTGCGATTTCGAAAAGTAACCTTTCATGGGCTTCATGTGAAGCTTCAGAGTGGCATCAGCGTCCGAAGAATAGTTTTGACTTGAGTAAGTGAAGTGAAGACTTTAGTAGAATAAAAACATCGGGGACGTGAAAGTTAGTTATTAATCAGTGTTGAGCGCCTAAATGAAGGTGAATATTGCGGCTCCGTTAAACTGTCTTTCATGTAGATGGTCGCATGGCATCTGTCTGCATGGGAAGGTGGCGGCAACACAAACACATCATTTGTTCATCGCCACAGGCAAATATACACAATTATTTTCAACAGCATTCTTTCTATCAAAGAATTGATTGATATGTGGAGTTTAACGTTCCAAAACCACAATTTGATTATGAGAGACGCCGTAGTGGAGGGCTCCGGAAATTTTGCCCACCTGGGGTTCTTTAACGTGCATCCAAATCTAAGCACACGGGCCTACAACATTTCCGCCTCCATCGTAAATGCAGCCGCCGCAGCCGGGATTCGAACCCGCGACCTGCGGGCCTTCTATCAAAGAAAGGGTGCTCGTTTTCTAAATGAAACTTACGGTGGACGAAAAATGGCCCCGTATCTGCATGTTTCATTGCAAATGTTGTCAAAAGACGATATAGTCTTGCGTCTGGAGAGAGTGAACAAGCCCTTTGTTCGATGTTCTATGCGAGAAAATTGGTGAATTCTATTCTGGAAGCGCTGCGTCGGGGCGAGTGTACATTGAGCAATGGGGCAGCCGAAAGTGCGCCGAATCCGATTCGGCGGTGGCGAGATCCGCCGAAAGGGCCGTCTCCGGGCCTATCGCTCTCGGATCAATTTTTGCGGTGGTTGCTCCCGAATCTGTCGCCGTGGACCAATAGGAGCTCTAGTCAAGGAAATTTGAAAAGTGGTGGCCAAGCCGTACTTACTTGTCATGTTGCGGTGCCCGTAAGTGAATGTTGTAATCAAAGGTAGCTTAACCAACTCTGTGCTACTTCACGTCCCAATTTCGTCAGAGCGATGGCCAAGCTTGTCTTTGACGTGACCGAGCTTGTCACGGTCTTGCAGAGCAAGACTAATCCCCGTATTCACAAATGCTCCTCGACTTGACTTTCACCCTTGACTAGACAATATTGAGCTCTGTGCCACTGCTCGGCTGAAAATGACGCTGTGCTAGTCAAGAATCGCACTAGATTATTGCTCATATTCAGTGACTTGCCATGCCTAGAGACGGTGCTCCCCTCGCCTTTCTCAAGTTAAGGTGGAGGTTTGAGTGAAGGGACGTTCTAGAATACGGGGGTAACCCACCAACGCCGCTGGCGTCGGCAGTTTTTTCTGCTCTTCATGCATTTCAAGACAGCGATTTGCCAGCAAAGTAAGCATTACTGCTTCTTCTTGCTGCCGGCGCACAAGAATCAACTAAGTCGAGACCACCGAATAATGCATTGTGCGAGCAACGACAACAACCATGTGTCAGCGCATGCATCTCGCGCTGGCCCTGTGGTTGATTGCATATTCGGTGGCACGGTACACGTCCAGTGCGAACGAAACTGCGTTTCGGCGGCAGGCGAATCCTGGCCCCTGTAAAAAGCGGTTGCTTCAGTGTGAACTATGGGTTACAGTGTCTGTGGGTAAAGGCGAACAAGCGCATTGAGCCACGTGAGACACAAGCGCTATGTGGCAGCTATCTTCGAAAACGATGAAAGGCGTGCGCGCCTATCTCGGAAGTGATAAGGTGTACAAAGCAAAGCGATGGGCAGGTGCCACCACCATGTCATCTTAGCAAAGCGTTGAAAACACTTACTTTCTGTGCACAGCGTTGCATTGTCAGCGCAGCGTTATAAACGCTACGGTTCATAGAATTACTTATGTATGCCTTCTCTGGTGTAAAGTCACACATACAGAATATTGACGCGTTGTTATCGTACGTGTCTTAGATATGAGCAATAATTGCTTTTTAATTGACAAGTATGAACGCTTAAGACTGAGAAATCTTGGTGGGCGCTGTGAATGGGGTGGAATTTTGACCGTTGGCGGTACCGTTTTGATGAACAAACAGACAAACGTAGAGACATACAGACCAAAATTCTTGCATTGGGGTACCCCGTGACAGACTAACAACAGTTAGCTAAGAAGAGTAGGTTGGTCATCGTGGCCATCTGGTCTCGACTATATGCGCGCACGCCAAGAGCTCAGCTCCCGAAAGTAGTGAATGAACGAAATACCAAGTGACATAAACTCTTTGTCAACTTGTCTCGTGACAGAGGCCAGATGTGGGAGTGGTAGCTATGTTGTGCTTGGTAAAATCAACATTGCGAGGTTATCACCTCAAGCGCAAATGACTGATCCTCGGGCTCGCAGGGTATCATGCTCATCAAGAGTCAAGTTTTCTATGGAAATATCTTGTTCTAGATAGGGTCGCGTTTGAGAGTGTTGCTTGTGCTTGTTCTCGATTCTCTGATAGGCTGATTTCTGACACGCTTTGTTATTTCTTAAGAAATTACATGTTCCTTTCAGTGTTTTTATTACCATTCATTTGTTACCATTCCTTTCAGGGTTGTGTTTATTAAAATTTTCGCAGTGATGTAATATTTAACTGCAAAAATACAAATGGTATATAAACTTGAAAGGTTTACGCGTGAAAACCACCATTGCATTATCAGGCACACTGCAGTGGACGCTTCAGGAATTTTTTTAATCGTGTGTTTGTTACTGTTAACTGACATTACACAGTACGTTGTCCCCTATATATAGTGCACAGAGATATAGACCCCGGCGTTCGATATCACCACATGAGATATTACAACCATATTGCCACGAGGCGTATTGCGGATAGTGTTGCGCATGCCGATACCGCTGGCACGCGGCCTTATCGTGGTCCAGGATGCACCGCGACTCATCTGCGAAGATCATGGCCCGCACGTCGACCATTCGTTGATAACGAGATAGCGCCAGACGCTACGGCGACTGTGTCTCGGATGGCGAACGCGCCTTGCGTTCCAGTGGGACATTTCTGTTACCCGACGGCCGTCGAACGCGCCTTGCATTCAAGTGGGACATTTCTGTTACCCGACGGCCGTCGAACGCGCCTTGCGTTCATTTCTGTTACCCGACGGCCGTCGAACGCGCTGTTCGCCTCCCGCTAGGCCAGTGTGTCTTTTCTTCCTTTAGTGGGCGCAAGTCCGCCAAATAAACGGATCTACTTCTATTTCTACTAAACTCCCGGACTCCTGTCTTCGGGCTACCCTCACTCTTACGTGACATTCTGGTCGACGTGTGGGCCATGATCTTCGCAGATGAGTCGCGGTGCATCCTGGACCATGATAAGGCCGCGTGCCGGCGGTATCGGCATGCGCAACACTATCCGCAATTCTCCTCGCGGCAATATTTTGTCTCTGATGTTTGGCACAAGTTGCAGACGACCTAAACATTTTTGTGAGGTTTGGTATTCAATAAGAAGGAGTGACTGTGGACTTCCGAAAATGAAGTTTGAGCATTGCTCAATAGTTTTATCAATTAGGCAATATTATAAACAGAGACTGGTGGCATCGCAAAGTAAATTTTGCCCTGGAAATCTTACTACTCTTGTCTTTTTTGTTAACCGTTGATGTCCTCTCTTAAGTTGCCGAACACTCTTCGGTGTCTCTACTGACCGGCCTGACGAAACGGATTATTAGCGCTAAGTTATCACACAAAAAAGCCTGTGGGTAGGCTCTGGCAGATGCCTTGAATGGCAGTTTACTCTTCATATTATAAGTTGCTGTCCTAACTTCCCCATGCACCCTATATTGTTGTAGTTGAAAAGAAGATTACATTGACATCTTGGGTTAAACTTCGCAAAACCACCATATCAATATGAGAGACGCCATAGTGGAGGAATCCAGAAATTTCAACCTCTTGGTGTTCTTTACCGTGCACCCAAATCTGAGCACATGAGCCTACAGCATTTTCACCTCCATCGAAATTGCAGTCGCCGCAGCCGGTATTTGACCCCACCACCTGCGGGTCAGCACCTGAGCGCCTTAACCACTAGACCACTATCTCGGGAAGGCTGAGACGGGACACTTGAAAGAAATATAATGCTTTGTAGCTTCTGCTTTCAAGAGTATCCAGCGTCTCCATCGCACTGTAAGGGGATCGATTTAGAGGATAAAGAGTCTGGGATAAGGAGCATCGATCTTGGATGGACACTTCTTGAGTTACAGACAGACAACCAGACAATCTGTGATAAGGAGCATTGGTCTCGGATGGGCACTTCTTGGGTTACAGACAGACAGACAGAAAGAAAGAAAGAAAGAAAGACACACACACACACAGACAGACAGACAGACAGACAGAAAATCTGGGATAAGGGGCATCGATCTCGGATGGGCACTTCCTCGGTTACAGACAGACAGACAGACAGACAGACAGACAGACAGATAGATAGATAGATAGATAGATAGATACAGAGATACAGAGATAGATAGATAAATAGATAGATAGATAGATAGATAGATAGAGTGGTTGAATTATAGTGAATGGTATGCCGACAATCTTGATTGCATAATGTAGTGCTGGGCACAACCCAGTTCTAGTACTACTCTGAGTACTTTTAAAGGAGAAGAAGACGAAGTTTTTTCCTGAGTGGAACGCTGGTTTCAGTATCTGTTATTTTTTCTTGTTTTTCATTGGTGATTGTAGAAAACGCCGTTCTTCTGCCTGTGAAAATGGACGTATAATCACCAGGGCCTCCACCCATACCTTCCACATTGTCTGTGGCCACTCTAAGAAAGCACTCCGGCCACCCATGTGACGTCGACAGTGAGGACACGCTGATATACTGTACGGCCAGTGATGAGAGCTCCGATGAAAGTGACTTTGTGCCCGTGGCAAGACGCAAGGCAAAGAGGAGGCTACTTACGACATCTCCTTCCCAAAGTAAGGCCATGCCGAATATTCAAGAGCCACCGGTTCACACTAAATTGTTTGTCCCACTGAATGCCGCTGACAGGATAAACCGACCTAATCGCCAGGTCACGTCTAGGTCACTTGAGGCACTCGTTCCGAAACAAATAACACGCGTGAGAACCAATGGCCACAAGAACGTTCTGGCGATAGACGTTACGCAACGTACTGCTCTCGACGTATTGACCAAGGTGAATGTGCTGGGGAACATCAATCAACATACGTTTTTTCATACCAGATGGCAAGGACTCTAGGGCAGGTGTTATCTACGACGTCGACACTTCTATCAGCGATATTGATTTTCCCGTTCTAATCAAACGAGTGACGGAAAATACTATAATCTTGCAAGCCCACCGTCTCGACAACTCATGATGCGTGAAACTAGTTTTCAAGGGTGATAGTCTCCCAACTCAAGTAAGAGTTGGTCATTTTCGACACACAGTACAGCCGTTGGTGCAGAAACCTCCTCAATGTCGGAAGTGCTGTAAAATAGGACACGTGAGCGCTGTTTGCAGAAGTTCTGCTGTGTGCTCTCGATGCTCGGAGTCGCACAATACAGAAGCCTGCCAAGCAGAACATCGCAAATGCGGCATTGCCAAGGTCCTCACGAGGCGTCATGAAAGCAGTGCCCAAATGTGAAGAAGGAGATGCAAGTGCTGTGGCAGATGGCCAGAGACGGTTCCACCCACAGGGAAGCTGCTGCCAAATTGCGACGTCGGCGTTCGCGCCATAAGAAAACTCATCGGACATCCTCTGCCAAGGCCAGGGATACACCACTACCCCATATCACGCACTCACCACCACAAGCATCAACAAGTGCCAACAACAAGCAACCTCAGAAAGACGCAAGAAACATTGACCTTGACGTGTGGCCAGCGCTGCCGTCAATGACACCACCAGTAGAGCCGCAGCATCGCCCGCTGAAAGCTACTTCAGAGCGAGTAAGTCATGACAGTCAAGTTAACAAAATAAAAGACGTGATTAAGACCCTCATGAAGACACTTCGAGTATTCCTGAATAATATTCAGACTCCGGCTGCCCACAGCGCTCTTCAAATATTGGACGCTTTGAATCCGGTGCTATCAAGTCTAAAGAAGCACCATGGCTCTTTTTCTGCAGCCCTTCAGTAAACAAGTGCGAGAGGCATCAATTTTCTAATGGAATGCCCGAGGTCTTAAACCCCGCATTTTGGATTTTTCACCATATGTTTTCAAGAATCAGTTTCCAATTATCGTAATTTGTAAACCACGTCTTCACAATGCTATACGACTTTCTAAATACGAGGCTTTCAGATCTGCAACCCGTAACGAAAACAGTAAGGTCATTGTTTACATCAGCTGGGAAATCACATATATTGAGCATCCAGTAACACGGGATGACAGCGACCAGTGCGTGTTCCTGACAGTTAAGCGTAAGAACGTGAACTTCACGCTGGTGGCAGTATATATTTTGCCTTCAGGCCGCTTCGACCCAGCAAGATTAAGTGCCATTATATAAGCGACACCCGGGCCATGAATTATTACCGGGTATATTAACGCTCATCACCCGCTGTGGGGAAGCCAGAAGATGGACCGCCGGGGACCAAATGTGTCCTCCTTTGCATCTGACCACCAACTAGATTGTTTAAATGACGGCACCCCACGTTTTTACGGGGCCTGACAAATAGTAGCTGTCTCGACCTAACTTTTGTGTCAAGTAGCCTAAGTACCAAGGTGCAGTGGTTTGCGGACAATGAAACGCATGGCAGTTACCACATCCCCACCTATATAATAAATAAAGGGCTTAGCAAGTCGCAAATCGCGCCTGCTTCACGGATAGACTTGTCAAAGTGCAGATCATCCACAGAGAAGCAATGCGAGCGAAACCAAGAAGGTTCTCTTGAAAGCCTAGAAGGTATAATGAAGGCCGCTATCCAAAAGGCAACGTTTAATTGTGGACCTTTGCAAGATTTTTGCAAATATGAGGTGGAGTTGGAGTAACTTCGAGCAATCCGTCGTCGCGCCGCACGGCGTTATAGGCGCACAAAATCCTTCTACGACTTGAGGAAGGCGAGACGTCTACAAAAGAAGATTCAACGTCGAATCAATGCACTACAGTCGCTACGATGGAAGTCACTATGCGAGTCGCTCAATTCACACAAACCTCTCTCGCAAATATGGAGAATAATCCGCGGCCTACGAACATTGCCACAACAGCAGCGCCAGTTCAAATGCCTTGCTCTCCACAAAAACCGACGTGAAATTGATGTAGCAGAAGTCTTCTGTGCCAGGGTTGCAAACAAGGGGTCCGGTATCAACATGAGTAACCTACGAAACGCTCCGGTGTCCAGGGACACTCAGATGGACAATATGTTTTGTCTAGAGGAGCTTCAGGCAGCATTCGCAGCATGCAAGCGCTCGCCATCGCCTGGACCCGATTGAGTCACTTACATGGCCCTTGCTAACCTAACACAAACAGCTTGGCGTGCCCTTCTAGCTGTATACAATGACTCGTGGAGCAACGGTTTGGTTCCTCCTTCGTGGTGTGTAGCCGCCTTGTGCCCTTGCTCAAACCAGGCAAATCGCCTCTGAACATGGCCTCCTATCACCCCCTCGCGCTTGCCAGCTATTTTGGAAAGATGATGGAGAGAATGGTGCTGACTTGCCTAGAGTGGTACCTGGAACATGACAATTATGCCCCGATGCTTTGACCGGCTTTCGACTTGGACGGTCTTCCATAGACAATGTTGTTGATCTTGTCACGTTTGTACAACAGCAGAAAAGCCTAAAGAGATTGTTAGCGGCACTTCTCTTGGATATTAGGGCTTCATATGACAATGTACTACATGAAACTATCCTGGACGCCTTGGGCAGCATTGGATTGGGAGGCCACGTTTACCAATGGACCTACAGCTATTTGAAGGACAAAACCTTCTTCAATCAGACAGAAGATGGTGCAAAAAGGCACCTTCATACTTATAGCGGCGTACCTTAAGGTGGGGTCCTAAGCCCCATACTTTTCAACATTGTGCTCATCGGCCTCGTTGACGTCCTGCCACACTCCGTACATCAGTCGATATACGCGGACGACATCTGCAACTGGGCATCAGGGGTCACGCGTCTGCACGTACGAGCCAGGCTTCACACAGCGGCTACGCTGACATCAAACTACCTTCAAGGACGAGGACTGGAGCTGTCATCTGAGAAATGCGCACTGGTTGCGTTTACGCGCAAGGCAATGACGCCACACCGCATCAGAATTAATGGACACATCATCAGCTATCAAAAAACCCAGTGTTTCCTGGGAGTAATAATAAATCGTGACTTGTCTTGGAGCCCTCATATCGCTCACATGAAGAAGAAACTGACCATAATCACCCACGTCCTAAGGTTTCTTGCGGGAAAACCATGGGGCGCATTGGTACAAGCCATGCTTCAACTGTATGCTGCATTTTCTCTTGTTTTCATGTGCTACAGCCTACCTGTGCTTGGCAAGGCCCGCATAACAAACGTACGTGTCCTCCAGTCATTACAAGCTCAAGCACTCAGAATATGCCTCGGGCTTCCGAGATGCGCATTCTCAGCACCGACTGTCACAATCGCTCATGAACACCCTATCACAACCTACATTCGTGTCGATGCTTTAAGAACGCACATAAGACATGCCACCCGGATTCAATCGCATCACCTCGCCTCCCTTCCAACCTGCAGGCCACGCTCTGCGTTCCGCTCTATTATTGCCCCACATCGCACGGTGATTCCCACAAACTTCACGCACGCAGCAAGACCGTCGTTTCATTGTGGTGTCTACATCCACTGGAAGCCCTGATAACCATCTCTAAAATGCAAAAGCAGAAAAATTTGTCGAAATTGGCCCTAAATAAACAACATTACTGTTTCTGCATGAGAAACACAGTGGACGCATTCACACTTACACGTATGGGTCGGCCATTTCTACAAGTTCAACAGGCGCATTGGTAATTCCGGAGAAATCGATCACAATAAAGTTCGGGACCTCGCATCTCACATAATTCACGGCGGCACAACTCGCCGCCATTCGTGCCGCTCTGGAGATCCTTGCTGAAGAACCGCAACGGACATGGCCAATCATCTCCGACTCCATAGAAGCCCTCCATGGCATCGGCTCGTTATATTGTCATAGACCAAACGAACAGCTAATTGCTGAAATACGACTGCTTCATCACCGGGCTATAGAGAAACAGCATGACATAGCGTATCAGTGGATACCAGGCCACTGCAGCATTGATGGAAACGACCGTGCAGATGAAGCAGCCCGATATGCTCATGATGATGCCCCTTGTTCAGCTATACTATTATCAAGAACGGACGCCACTGCAAGGCTTCGATCACTTGCACGAGAACTGACACTCGCTCAGTGGAACTCACCGGCATTCACCAGCGTCCGCCTTCATAATTTGGACCCACACCTACAGCTCCGTCTTCCATCAGGAATAACCAGAGCTTAGGAGACACTTTTGTGCCGTCTGCGGATTCAGGTGGCCTTCACGAATGCTTATTCGTTTCGAATCGGAATGGCCAGCAGCCCGACATGTGACAACTGTGGCTGCGCAGAGACTTTCTCCCATCTTCTCTGCGAGTGTCCTTGTATCAGCGTTCCAAGAAAAGAACTGTCAAAAGCTTTAGATAAACAGACAATCGCTAATTGTCAGAAGAAAGGGTATTAGAACACTGGCAGAGACCATCCTCTGCACGCAAGGCATTGAGAGCGTTATTGCGGTTTCTGCGGGCAAATGGTCTGAGACAGACTGTAAGCAGCGTCGTGGATCGTCTGATGACCTTCTCTGTCTTTTTTTTCAAACTCTCTTTTCTTTCATCTTTTATCCCCCTTACCCCCTTCTCCAGTACAGGATAGCCAGCCGGTCTGAGAACTGGTTAACCTCCCTGTCCTTCCTCTTTCAATCATCCTCCTCCGCATCCTGAGTACTTTGGGCTGCCATTTAACCCGTGAGAGTGGAGTACCCCATTTCAACATTGAATACAACATGAATAACTGCAGCTTGAAAGAGAGATGCCACGCCGGTGAAACTCTAATTTCTGCGTCTTCTTGAGAAAAGATAATGCTGCTGTCGATGCGCGGAAATGACCATGCATGAGACACTACCGTTAACTTTGTTTGTGAAAGGTGGCGTTGAAGTGTAATAACATCTTCTTTGCTCACGGTGCTTGCACAATACAATACTTTTCATGGGTTATTTCAGATGCGACCAGAAGAAAGCGAGCGGTGGACTCATGCACTTCCGCTGTCCCTAGAAGCTGTGGCCTGTCCCCACTTCTACCGCCACAAGTCCTACGTTATTGCTGGTGGCCTGGGTGGCTTGGGTCTAGAACTCGCTGATTGGATGGTGACACGTGATTGCCACAAGCTTCTCCTGATCTCCAGAAGTGGAATACGTACGGGGTACCAGAGGCTTTGCATTAGACGCTGGAGCGAACAGGGGGCGACAGTGCTAGTCAGCAGTGATGACGTATCGATGGAAGAAGGTGTACTCAAAATCATCCAGACTGCCTCAAGCATGGGACCGGTTGGCGGTATTTTCAACCTCGCCATGGTAAGATGGTCGAGCACTAAAACCACATTAATAATATATTGAGCAAAAATGTTTCATGCATTCTTGTAAGCGTTCTTGTAATTAGACTCTGAAAAAATGAGCCTCTAGCAGTGATCATGAGGTGCATTTGCCCAGTTTCACTAGTCAGGGTGTATCTATTTCATGCGATAAATGTTTCCCTGCAGCAAAGTGGCTTAACAGTACGTATACTCCACTAGCCGTAACTTATGGTACCGGCGTTTCAGACACAGTATCAGAACATATTTCAGTTGCATTGTAATTTTGCAAATTAATGACCCCAACGAATATACTGAAAAGCAAACATTTCTTGATTTTTGGGTATCAGCAAAAACCACGGAATTTTGTGGCTCTAAACATAAGAGAGCTTACACTCACCTTGCTTTTTCCAAATATTTTTAAACCATAGATCAAAGAGCCTGCATGCGTACGCATTTATAAGCTGTAGGGTTGAAAACTTCGAAGCTTCATAACTCTCTTAAATGAAAGTTTAGAAGCTCTCAAGGTAACACTTATTACGGCATGGAACAAAATTGGAGTTTAAAGCTTCAGCAAATCTCATGCCTTGAGGGAAACGATTTCACGAGACACACCCGGCGAGTAACTGTTCTTGCTGCATTTCTTGTGACGCTGTACTGACTGCTACGAGGTGAATTCACAATTTTCTAAGCCTAGCAGTTCTGTATCCCCCGCAGACATGTCACGCACGTCCTCTGCACTGATGTTTGAACGCCCTGACCTATGAAGTTTCCGATATAACGGTAATGTGTGGTCCAACATGGTGCCTGTTCGATTTGAGTGTATAAGTAATGTTCGTTGCTCTGTTCTAAATTTACCTAGCCAGAACCGCAGTTAACTAAGACATTGCACTGACATTAGGCTTGCAGAGGCTTCTTTATCAACGCAGTATCAATACCTGGTGCAGGTCTGTGGGGGAACACTTGGATGTCTAGCAGAGTGCTCAAATCTTTAACACAAAAGTGTCTTATGCCGGTTCCAGCAAAACTCCAGTGACGTATTTCTATCGCAGAAATGACCTCGAACGAATGCATGAGATCAGAGGGCAAAGAAAAAATTCGCCGTGTAACTATGTTCTTCGATGCAAATGTCAAAGAGCCAGAGTGTTCGGACTGGAGGCACAGCGTTAAAAATTGGTGCATCTGGCTGAAATGCCATGAAATAAATGCTTGGATAGAACGCTGAGCCACTGGTAGGTGGCAGCACTATTTAGTCTTATCAGATCGTCCGAAACACCAACTTTTTTTTTCCGTTCACAGCGTTCTATTGTGAGCGCAGCATCAGCAACACTAGGGTCTCTAGAATTCCGTATTTATGCACTTTTAGTGAAAATACGCATCGTCTAAAATCTCCGTATCGATTTTCAGGCTCAGGTATGCTTAATATCTAATTTTCAATCGACAATGTTTTCTAAAGTACGAGCCAAGGCAGCAGATCAAGATGGCTAGGCGTTGAGCAAAGGCTTAACCGTTTGCCTGTTGGTTGAAGAGGCGACATACAGGGAAACGAAAAGGCAGAGAGACAGGCCAAAATAAATAATTTCTGCGACGAAGTATAGCAATTAAAAAGGGCTGTAACGGGAGTTGAACCCACGATCTCCACTAGCGAGAACACAGGCTGTGCTCGCAATCAATGGCGGCCTGCTCAGCCATTCTTGAGGCTTCGCAAACGTGGTGTTGCACGTGGTATATATATATAATATATATATATATATGTGTGTGTGTGTGTGCCTGCGATTGAACGCACCTCTTCTTCGTCGGCTTCTCCTACCATCGCCGTGTTCTTACGTTACTCTTCCCCCTCCCCTCAAGAAAGTCTCAGTTCAGAAGATACAAAATAACGCCATAGTTTGCTATTATGCACCATGTCTGTGTTTTCCCCTAAAAACAACACAGTGTGGTTGACCTCTTAGTTCACTGGTGACACTTATCATAGGATCTTGTAGGAATCTTCCCTTACAGAACTAAGTTTGACGTTGTTGAGATGCCATGGTGTCTTGTAAAGGACAAAGTCACCAACTTGGATCTCAATTGAAAGAAATTTTTTATCATAGATTACTTTGTTCTTGTGGTGGAAGGTGACTGAAATAATAAAAGCAGCTTTGCGCGCTTCTTCAATCGTTTGTCGTCGCTATTTTAGTATAGTTGGATGAGATGAAACTCTACACTTCAGGAAGGATGGTGCCTAGCCCATAACGTCGTGAGGCAATCTGTTGTACTCGTTTATAACCTCAGATAACAGCTTGGTACAACACTTGAGTGGCTCTTCATTGATCTTGCACTTAGAGGGGCTCTGCCACCCTTTTAGAGCATGGTTGGTACAGATCGGCAGAAACACTCTACTACCGATCGACAGAAAACGTTGCCGATTGGTAGTAGAGGCTGGCGACAAAACGCGAGCCAAATTTTATAGCGCCGCATGTGGCCTGAAATTCGCAGTAAGTCATCCAAATTCAGCTTAAAATATTTCTATTTTCTCGACAAATGACAGAAGAGGCTCAAAAATTATTCGTAGCAAGCCGAACTCGAGCCATTCACTGATTTGAACATGGCACGCTCGGTCGTTGCAGAGATCGCCGCTGTAGGCCGCGACTTGACCACGCGTGCGTGCGCAATCACACTGAAAAGCCGCGCATCCAAAGAAAAAGATGAAGTGCTCATGTTATGAGGCACAGTTGACGTGTTTGCTTTGCCCCTGCCATTCCTCCCAGCTTACCTTCCACCATATTCGTCGCGACGAGAGAAGAGAGAACGCGATTGCAGCGTGCGACAAATTGTTATAACTCTGCTCTTACTGCCCGGAATCTGGAAATTTTCGGCGTGTTTAGTTTGTAAGGCTATAAGCTCTCGCAGTACATTTCTTCTATGGTTACTTAAAAAAGTGTTCCAAGGTCCCGAAAGTCAGGTTACTATGGTCTGGTTTGCTCACTTGTTCATACCATTGCATTTCGATTGATGTGATGAGGTTAAGAATTATTTTACTCGGATATGTTGTAGAAACTGTTTAACCCTTTCTGTGGTGAATCCTGTTTCACGAAGACCTGAATGAACTTTTGTATTTCCCCGGCAGCACAATTGTTTTTAAGCATGAGATGTAAACGTCACTGTTCTCACTTTTATAGGCAAATGCCCATACGGAGCTAGTAGTATGGCGAACGACCAAGTGAATAAACCTTTTAGATGAGCCATATCCACAACATCCCCCAATGGTGTGCAACGTAAAATAGTGAAATGGCTCTTGATCATGAAGCAGAAGTTCAGTGTTCTATACTTTTTTGTTTTCGTCACCTTCCACCTCTGGCATGTATCGCAACACTGAATGTAGGTGGCAACTTCATTTACCACATCTGGCCATTAATATAGCGGCCACAACCGTGATAGCGTCTTCTCCACTCTGACATGCCCAAAATGTTGATGTACGTTCTTAAAATTGGTTGCGCGTAGTGCATGGGGCATATAGATCTTCCTTGGTTATTTTCTTTTGAAGATGACTACGCGGTATTCCAATGGATACGTTCATTTCGGGCGCTCATTGCTGCATGGTTGAAGTTCATGGTGGGACAGAAATATTGTGAATCTGGAGAATACATCTGCTTCGACGTTGAGTATGCCGTTTTTATGTTTGGTGTGTACCATACATCAATTGTTTTAACGAGCACCGCGGAAAAGACGGCCTTAAGTATCCTTACCACCGTATTCACAAACGCTCCTCGACTCGACTTCCACCCTTCACCCTTCACTTGACCGAGTTAAACAATGCGCCATCGCTCGGCTGAAAATGACGCTGGGCTACTCAAGAACAGCAGCAGATTATTGCTGACATGCATGACATGCCGTGCCTAGAGAAGGCGCTCCTATAGGTTTTCTCAAGTGAAGGTGAAGAGTTGAGTGAAGGGACGTTCTAGAATACGAAGGTTCTTCAGCCACTGTAGTGCAGAATGATCCGTTACAACAGTCAATGGCTTTTCAGGAAGGTAGCAATGTCATTTATTATTGGCATTTATAATTTTGAGGCATTCCCCTTCTGTACTAGCACCATTTACTTCGTGCTTAAGTATTTTGCCACAGTATTAGGCAACGGGATGTTCCGTGCCTTTCTCGTCAGGTTGCTTCAGCACTGCACCAATGCCTTCACCTGATGAATTACAGTACACAGTACACGATCTCAAATTGTCGTATATGCGAAGTAGCCGTTTTTCAGTTATGGACTGCTTCAGCTCCCGAAAAGCTAGCTCGCATGATTCTGTCCACGTCCACTTGCTTCCTTTGTGGAGTAGCTTCGTGAGTGGAGGAGCGATGTCACTGAAATTAGAATTGTATTGACGGTACGTTTTCACGGTGCCCACGAAAAGCTTGATGTCTTTCTCTCGTTTGGGTATCAGAAGTTCGAGTATTGCAGCCACGTTACTTTTCTTGTCACTATTCGTTGTGAAGCTGTGTGGCCCTAGTATTCAGCGCTGAATCCTGTGAATTAGCACTTCTTTCGTTTTAGTTTTATGTTCTCGTCTCAAAGTGCCTTCAACAGTGCCGAGAGGTGACGTTTGTGATCCTTAAGTGTCTTTGAGTATACGAACATGTCGTCGACGTAACTGCTAACATTAGGGAGCTTATGTTTGGCTGTTATTGATTTCATAGCTCCTTTATATGTAGTAGGAGTATTCTTTAACCCTAACGGCATAACAAGGCACTCATTAGTGATGACAAACCCAGTTTTGTGAACGCCTTTGGGATTGATTCAGACATGCCAGTATCCCGACGTTACATCTATATATTGCGTGGTGAAAAAGTTCGCCTTTCCGAAGTGGTCCAGAATGTCATCTATACGTGAAGTTAGGTGATAGTCTGGTACCGCTATGCCGTTGGGTTGGAGATATTCAATGCAGAGACGAGGGCATCATTTACCGTTATTTTCTTCTAAGGGCGACAACATAGGGCGACAACAATGTAGGGCATAGGGCGACAACAAAGTCTCAACAACACCTTGCCTAACGAGGGTGTCAAAGTGTTTGTTAATTTTCGGTTTCTCAGCCTGTTAACATCTGTTGGTGCTCGATAAAAAGGAACAGCATTGGTACGTGCAATATTATCTTGCTCATTTGTAATGCGTCCATTATCTGTCCCGGATTTTGAGAATATCTCGTCATACTTACACAAAAGAGAGTCGAGCGCTGCTGATGTCGAAACAAGAAAATAAAACAGCTTGCGTTAGGTTTAACCACGTGGCACCAGATGCAAAGGAATTACTCTATGCGCTGCAGTGTAAAAGAAACATAAATATGAAAGAACATCGGCTTCTGCATAGTCGACATTGTGGCGAGCTGCTCAAACACGAAGACGTAACAACTGGCACAGGTAAGTTTACACTTGTCCTATGTATACCTGTGCATTCTGCCTTTTATAAAGTTCTTTTTGATGTTTTGGCGCTGCGCGGCATGTTTTCACCTGTTCGTCGTTCTCTGAGGGTGACACCGATAATTTTTGCTCCCGCATTCACTGTATCGCCCTTCTAGGAAAAATGTGACTCTTTACCATTTCCCCGTAACTGGCACTCGAGAGTGAATCTGGACAGGTTGTTTGTTTTTGCGTCGCGTTTTCAGGTTCTTCGCGATGCCTTAATTGAAAACCAGACAGCAGAGATGTACAGGGATGTGTGCAAGCCCAATGTGATGGGCACTAAGTGCTTAGACAAGGATTCACGAAGAAAGTGTCCCGAGCTCGACCACTTTGTCGTCTTCTCATCAATATCCTGTGGTCATGGTCAAATTAGTCAGACAAACTATGGCTTCGCCAACTCCGTCATGGAGCGTCTGTGTGAACGGAGGGTTGCCAACGGTCTCCCGGTGAGTTTAGATGCTTCTTTGTAAAACGTACAGCTTGAAGTAAATTCAGCATATTCGCCGCTAGAAGCCGTACAAGTTTGTGTATTTCTGGAAACATTATTCAATATTACTTTCTGAGTGGGCAAAACCTATTTATTGTTAGCTGTTCTGAGAGAAGATTCTAAATGAAGAAAGACTTTTGAAATACTTCATAAATGTGCTGACTTTACTCACTAAAGCTTTCATTTATTTCACGCAGCAGGATTAGTGGACTTTTAATGTTCTAAGGGGCATTGTTTGCAAGGTTGCGTTGATTCTTTTTCATACTGCTACCCACAGTTGTTTACGCTAAGATTTCTTTTTCGCTTTGTAAGCTCTTATGTACATGAAACCCTACGTGAAACATTCAAGGCCTCAATAAAAACTACTAAAACTTTGTTTATAAATGTAATAGCAAATAATAATTTTTTTCACACAACTTCACACTTATGTAAAAAAAGACCACTTGTACGCTTTTACTTAACCGAACACAAGTTCAGTGTTGTGAGACATTATGTAAATAAATAATGTACCTACCATAAGTAAACTACTCATTGACAGTAATTTCACAATGATGTTGTTTGCAAATTCGGCTGATAATACTAATCACAATACTTAGCAAGAAGGAAGTGCTCCTAAGTTAAAACTTCGCAAAACATGAGGCGTGAAATGAACATATAAACCATATTTATATCGCAATAGAGAGTATAGCTTTCAAATTTGTGCGCTCTTACTAAAATAATATGTGACAAAGCGCTAATGCACGAATCTCAAGTCATAAAACTCATTCGATGTCCCGCGAAAACTCGCAGTTCTGAGCAGTGATTACGCACAAGATGGGTGTTCGTGAGCTTTACGGCCTGCGAAATTTCGCACTTGTAGTGGACGCAAGCTTTTTGTGTTATAATTCAGTCAGGCATAATATGGCATTTAACGTCGACGTGTGCACACCTCCCCGTCAGAATAATGCTTCCAAAATGTGCCTGGAAGCATGCTTTGGTATTCGGGAGTGCATTAAAAAGTTTTCAAGACAGGTATTTCATGATTATTTAGCGATAACGCCTTATGCTCATGGAAGTTGCTTGCGTGACAGGTTTGTTTATTTTATTCGAACAAGCAAACAGGTGATCAAAAAACGAAGCTGAATAAAACAACTGGTATTTAGACCAATCTCACACTTCGATTACTTGTTTGCTTTATGAAATACAGTATTTTTCATGAAGCACCATATATTTGCAGTGAGGACATTCTATGGAGGCAGTACCATATCATTACCAAGCAAATACACAGAAGAAATTCACTCTCACAAAAGTTGACATGGTACGAGATTCCATAAAGAAATGTTTCCTGACCCAAATGCAGGACTGGCTATCCAGTGGGGCACCATTGGAGACGTTGGCGTTGTCCATGACAGTGTGGACGTCGACTTCGATTTCTTTGAACTTCTGCTACAGCCGATATCTTCCTGTATATAGGTGATGGACTACTGCCTGAGCCAAAAGCAGCCCATTGTCTCATGCTTCGTTAAGAGCAGCCCGTCAGCAAAACAGGACAGCAAGAATAGACAAGATCTTGTTCAGAGACTGGTTCACATACTTGGTAAGTTTTAATGGCTTTTTGCTTGAAAATACGCTCAATATACACCGCATAATGTTACTCGTACTAAGTGTTTTTTTTTAAAAACCATACATAGTCGTCATTGGTGCTCTATCTGCTCTTTCAGCACCATTTCTTCCACTTGAAGAATGATTCAATTGTACCAACATGAGTATTCTATTCTCAATGTCAAACGAATAGTTATAGTTAAAAGACAACTGATAGCTTCTCCAGAGACAGCACTTGCTGCCTAACGCTACATTTATTTCTTCTGCACCACAAGAAACTACGAACAAGTGCTCCCTGTGTAGAAAGTTTCTTCAGTCTCTGGCCACGGGTACAGAATACTGTAGAATCGTGTCTACATGTCGAATGAATTTTGTTATGACCAGTGTTAGTCAAAACAAAGTATGAATCCACTTGTGTCTAAAGAATATTCAACACTTCATTATTGTGGTCTTTGCGAAGCGGCTTATGTAAGATGTTTTCTTGTATGTTTAAATATTGGCGTCTGTTGATTTATGTGCGTCATTTCTCTATTCATGTACATTATGTAGGTGATATCTGAAAATGCGCCGGTCTGGTGGTTTCTGGGTCATATCTAAATTGTAATTGATCCTTTCAGAACTTATCTCTCAGGTGCCTGTTGCAAGCTGAAGCTTCGTCGTCGTCGCCGATACAGCATTGCCAGCTGCGTAATCAATAGGCATGAAAATACAACCGATAGACTTTGAATATGAAATGAGAAGAACCTGCCCAGGGTCTATTGGGCTTACATCATCAAAACTATGATATATGACAACGTCAAGACCTTTCGGAAAGAGAAAGTTTGTATGCAGTTGCCCTTGCCCTAACAGGAAGCTGCGCTGAGCAACCACATTATACAGTATTGAGTTCTTCGGCAACTGTTTAATAAGGACCTAGAAATAAAGCATTCGTTTTACTGAAATGCCAGCGTTGGCGTCAATATAACTTCATTATTAACGTCGGCATCACTGGTTGTGAGCAAAACATCATTATCTTGTGCGTTACCTAGAAATCGAGAAGGGTGCAAATAAAATAAAAAAAATTGTGGGTACGAGTGGAGATTGAACCCAAGTCGTTTGGTTGGCAAGAGGGTGTTATACCACAGAGCAACGAGTTTTTTTTATTGGCTTCCCGCAACAGCCAAAGCATTCATGACATGAAGGCGATATTCACAGTGCTCTTGTTGATTCGCCGCTTGCAATTTTTTGGCTGAATTGGTTTGCTAGAATAATTTTATGTAAGCGACTTTATCCAACAGAGGTGGCCACACGGGTTTCTCTCGTTTTACATAGAAGGCACCTCGTAAAAAAGCAAAGGCTCTCGACAAAATGCTCTCTAGCTCACCGTATGACAATGTGACATCCTACATCCATGCAACATACCTGACATACCGGATCCATACCTGACATACATACAACACAGCAACGCGTCTGCTTATCAATACAGCCAAATAATTTTCTCTGCTTGGAGATGCAGGGAAAGTAACTTTCATGCTTTATAGACACACGCGTCTTGTATACATGCTTGTCAATACAACATGAACTATGGCAGTTATATTGCGTGGTACAAGCGTACATTGCCATCGAACGTCAGAACATGCGATTATCATAATGACTGCAAGGTATAAAGCCAGTCAACCACGTCAAAAGGCACCCACGTTATTGCACCAATTACATTGAGGCCACGTAGTGGGTGCACAGCAAGTTCGAAAAGATTTCATGTACTAAGTGTTTGAAGTATGCACAATCAACCGGTTATCTCCATTGCATTCTACTAAAGGCGAAGCTTAAGGATCTTGCAATTTTCGTCGTCTGTTTTTCTCTTGAGTAAGCAGCCCCAACAATAGTGCATTGCTTGTTACACTTCTATGGTATTACTACCAATGAAATCTATTGTATATGCTCCTAAAGTGCTGCTTTACATATATCTGCCATTTTACCCATGCAAATTGAGCGAATCCGTAACGAAGCCTCCTGAGGGCGAATGACGTTTACCGCCGCCTTCTTTTTTGTACGTTAGTGTTCAAATACACTCGCTGTCTTATTTTATATTTTCCACATAACAATCAAGTTCTATTTATTCAAAATGCATCGTCTGTAACAACAGGTACAACACTACCAATTGATTATACTAAATTGTGTGCTAATAAATCAAACATTTTTTTTCGAAGCATTTGTATTGGCACCCGTTTCTCCCATGCACAGACATGGCCATGTAAGAACGTACAATGTCGATTTCCGTTATATTTAGGTTATCTAGCTTGTGGGAAGCAACATGCCAGCAAGTACACCTCACGAAAGCTACATCGCTCCCGTGTTGTCTCCTATTTGATATTGTTAAGGTTTAAACTTGTAATCACTGTCAACAATCGGGCCTAGCACTGTTGGTATATTACCATCAGATTTTGCGTGACAAATAATTTGTAACCTTCTTGTCTTCGTATCTGCGAGGTAAAGTGAAGCAGCAGTTATTTTGAAACTAATTCTTCAGCTAAAGATGAGAAGAACTACTACATATCCTCTCTTTACCTCTCGTGCAGGCATACGAGACCTGTCGAAGACGAGCCCAACCGTCACCCTCGCTGAATTGGGATTTGACTCGCTAATGAGCGTCGAAATGAAGCAGCTGCTGCAACGTTATTTCGAGGTGACCATGTCTGCACAAGATGTTCGACATTTCACAGTGGCCCAGTTAAAGGCGATAGATGAAAGTGGCAACGGCAGAACACCTGTGCCTGAAGTTCCACCTCCTGCCGAAACTGGACAGGGTATGTAGTTTACAGTGCGTATAGCTAGGGGTCACTCGGCATTGGCTGCACTTACGTTTTACCCTTCCGAAAATGCACGCCTTACAATCGTTGGGTGATCTTTTTACAGATGGTGCTCATTCAAAATTTGCGGTGAGGTAACACAATCATAGTGCAATAGCACAAAACAATAATCGTATTGCTCCGCACAACAAATCTTCTAAAAATACGAAGTTCGACACAGAAACACATTGGCTTAAGTGCGCAGTGATACATGACACATTTCCCGACCTGGGTCATATTATACGCAGGTATGTTCTGCAGAAGCCGCAAAATGGTAAAAGCGACAAAAAGAAAAACACCCGATTACTTTACTTTACCCTGCAGAAGTGCATATCACATCCATGAATTAACAATAACGGTGAGTGTTTTCTTCTTTGCCAACTTAGCTCAATAACATGGGGGTAACAACAATGTCTCACCTGTTCTTTTATCACCTTGCCATCGATCTGAAACTCATTCATCCATTATAGTTTCATCTGAATCATTTGTGATGCGGTGTCAATCGGTTGTAAATCTAAAGCACCGACTCCCACTCAATCTCACAGTCAATTTGATTGGCATCTCCAGAAAAATGATTTTTATTTTGCCCAACATGCCCATATAATTATTTTATCAATTCTAGAAAGAGTTTTCTCGTCAAAAACACAAGAATAAAGCTGTCATTTCGTTTATTTTCTTGTATAAGGTAACGGATAAGAACAAGCAAAAAAAGAGTGTTCCACATTCACCATAATTGAAATAATTTGAAGCAACGTAGGGAACACAGGCCAGGACCACAAATGAAAGAGTGTTTTTTTCTGATACTTCGGATCGCCGCCATCCAGATGCGCCCAGACACATTTCAGCAGTTAACGCAATGCAGCCCTTCCTTCCCCTAAAGTGTCCGGTGAGAACTTGCACTTCTTTTTTTTAAACCTGTCCGGAACTCTCCTATTGCAAGTTGAACGTCTCGGTAAGACCAGGTCTTTCACATTGCTTTTAGGCAGGACAGTACCCGCCCCTTCGGTGGATTGCTGACAGAGTTCCCTTTTTGGGTAGTTGATGTGGCAGTGAACCTTCATAGCTGATGTACGTTTCACTCTCCCATGAGTTAGTCACGAAGGCTTTTCTGTTGCGCGTCCGAAAGCCGTACTTAGTCGGCATGTCGAAGCTGTTCTCCGTCTCTGGTATGAAGAGGGAGCAGCCGACCCCCGCTGGTAGCCGTCACAGCAACAGGCAGCCATTTCTGTCCTCTGCGGTTATATTGTCGTGACCAAACTCGTGGTCCGGGAAGAAAACAAGAGAGAAGGCAGTCCCGGGGCCTTGCTACTGATTGTCTCTTTTGTAAAATCTCGTTTCGGGAAACCAGCACATAGTCTGGTTTTAGGTTAGGCGCCCTGCAACGTCTTCGCAGGCGATTTGCCGTCCTTTGCCGACGTTGCTCTGTAACGAAGGAAGAATTTAGCAATCCAACATTTAAGTGACCCCACTTTTTTCGTTAGGGCTTCCTTGACAGTGCGCACTGCCCACTTGGCTGCTGCGTTTGACTGCGGATGATATGCAACAGCTGTCACATGACGGACATGGTTATCCCGAAACAATGTCTTTGTCACCACATTTGTGATTCGGGGACGATTATTGACCACAACTGTGTGAGGCAGGCCTAAACAAGCAAAAATGCTCCAAAGGACTTCTACTGGGGTATTAGTTCTCGCTGTTTTGAGTAGCACTTCCTCTATCTATTTCGCACTTGTGTCCACCAGCACAAGGATCATGTGATCTTCCACCGGACCAGGAAATCAACATGCAGCCAAGATCAGCGCTTGTCAGTTTCAGGTTGACTTGAAGGAACCTAAACCGCAGGTAGTGACATACACTGCACACAGGATGAAGAATGTTTTACCAGACTCTCTTTATTTTAGTCTTAAGCAAGATGCCAAAAAACGCGCGCTCAAAGGTCTTCGTTGCCCTAATGCCCAGATGGCTTTCGTGCACTTCCTCCAACATGAAAAAACGCACTCTATCGCACAAAAGGGCACGGTAACTCGAATAAAATAATTCGTTGCTCACTGCCAGCACATGTCTACGAGTGAAGAAAGGCCGTTAGCACTGTTGTTCCGTATTCCTTTGTCCTAGCCAGTCCCGCAGAATCCACGTTATTACTTCACAAAACAGGCTATCTTCAGTTGTGTTCTCTGCTAGCTTCTGTTGACACAGAGAAAACTCGTCTAATGCTTGCCCCTGCACCTCGTGTTCTACCGCACGCTTTTTTCTTGCGCTTTCCTAATTAGGCTGAGGTGAGAGACTCAAATAATCGGCGTTACTGCTCAGCTCTCTTTTCTAATATTCCAACTCATACTGATACTCTCACAGGAGTAATGCCCAGCGTTGGTTGATGATTGATTGATTTTGGCGGTTTAACGTCCCAAAACCACCATATGATTATAAGAGACGCTGTAGTAGACGGCTCCGGAAATTTCGACCACCTGGAGTTCTTTAACGTGCGCTCAAATCTTAGCACACGGGCCTAAAACCTTTCCACCTCCATTGCAAATTCAGCTGCCGCAGCCGGGATTCGATCCCGTGACCTGCGGGTCAGCAGCCGAGTACCTTAACCACTAGACCACCACGGTGGGGCTGCCCAGCGTTGGATCCTTGCCACTGTCTGTAGAATGGGCTTTTCTTGATGAAAAAACCCGGTCAATGGCTCGAGATCCATAATCAGCGATAGCCGGTAGCCAAAAAACTTAAAACTTGGTCACACCAAAAACTAAGGCAAGCCCTTTCTTTTCAATCTGCGCGTGGTTTTTCTTTGCTGGTATCAATGTACTCGGTCTAAAACTTATCGGGTAAGTTTTGCCTTTCATGCGATGAGACAGAACTGCAGCCAAACTACACAAGGCAGCGCGAACTTCAAGCCAAAGTTGCTTGCAAGAATCAAAATGAACCAAAAAACCTTGATTTTTATAGCCTTTTTTGCTTCTTTATATACGCTTTCTTGCACCTGTCCCCTTTTCCAGGGAACACCCTTCGTCAGCGTTGCATACAGTGGTGCTAGCATGGTAGAAAAATTGGGTAAGAATTTTGCGCAACACCTGATTAAGCCAAGGAAAGAATTTAACTGGCTCACTGAGGTTGGCGCCGGTGCCCCCAATACGGCACTGACATTTGTCTTGCAACAGGTGCAGGCCTTTTTCTTCGTTGCGGTTGCGGGGGAATTTTAGCTCTTTTTCTTTGAATAGGCATTTGGTTTTGATGAGCTTCAGGTCACTCTCCTGTAGCCGTTCGAACACTTTTCGTAGAAGATACATGTCGACTTCTTATGCACCGGTAATGCTTCTGGCATGCCTCGGAGGACTGATGCCATGCCCCTTTGGAACAGAGCTGAGGCGGAAGCGATTGCAAAAGTGAAGCGGTTTTAACAGTAAGGTCCCTTATGCGTGTAAAGTGCGGCTATCTTTTTAGCTTCAGCATCTAGAGGAAGCTACTTGTATGCATCACGTAGGTCCAACGTGCTAAAGACTTCCCCTACAGCAAGCACTGTAAAGGGATTATCAACCTTCGGCAGAAGGCGTTATTACAAGTAAGTAGCCAGATCCACCGTTTTCTTTAAATATCCGCAGAGTCCTATGTCACCATTCTTTTTCGCCCCAGGAGCTACTGTGTTGCTCATTCAGACACGCTGATCTGGCAAAGCACTCCTTCTACCAGGCAATGAATCTCTACAGAAAGTTGTGTACGCAATGCATAAGGCACTGTCCCTGCTTTGCAAACGCGAGATCGAGCACCGAGTATAGTTCATGTTTAGTTTAACCAGAAGCCCTCTACAGTAACCCACATTGTTGTCAGAAAGCTTCGAAAATTCAATATAGGGCTTTCAACTGCGCATTATTTTGAACAAAGTTTAGACACGTAACATTTTTGGCGTCTAAAAGAGACACGCTAGTATTGCGAAATTCCTCTATCGTACGACGACCGCAGAGCAGTGTTCTTTCACAGTCCACCAGCACTAACGTACTGGTCACGGTAACTGTCTCACACATCACGTCCATAGTTAATTTGCCGATCACGGGCAGAGGTTCCGTAAAGCATGACAGCCGTAGGACAGTTATGGTAAGAGCTGTCCACCACCTCCTTTGTCTCTCGTATACACTCATTGCAATTGTACATTCACCTGCGAGGAATTGTCGGTAATATTTCTCAGTCTTTGCCCTCTTCACCTCCAAACTTCCTCGACAGGCCGCGAGACGTCTATGTCAGTCGCACTGTGCGCCACCAAGCCACCAAGGCAAGCATAAATTCTTCGCTCTCGCTTTTATCTTTTTCCACGACACATGTAACTGACATCCGGGAACAACTCCAGTGCCATACCGATCATAGACAAGTGACCATTCCTCCCGCAACGAGGAATTTGATGTTTTGATGTTAGCACACGTTAAATTTATGTGGCCCGTCCAACGTTCGCCGAGAGGGCTACTTCTTACAAAATTGGTGCTCGGCGTCCCGGACTTCTATCGTCGTAGTCATTGAAGGGCGTTCATGGTAACACTTCAATTGCCCACTCCAGTCTCCTGAATGTCACGGACGTCTTCCTGCGCCTTCTCGGAAGCCTTGGCTAAGTCCTCAGCCTCGTTTAAGCTCAGCTAACCTCGCGTCAACAAAGAACGACGTGCGTCGTCATCCCGGAGGTCTAATTGTTGGCGGAATCGCAAACTATGCGATCTCGTAACATACGGTCCATGGTACTACCGAAGGAGGCTGGTTATCGCCACCTGCGGACGATCGCTGCAGCGATCGTCCACAGGTGGCACCTGTGTTGAGAAAACACAGCATGCTGTGTTTTCTCAACACAGCATGCTGTGTTGAGAAAACAAGGCCCCTTTTCATCTTGACGTTAACGTGGGATTATCGCCAAGTGACGTCGACACCCGTGATAACTCCGGAGCCTTCAAATCTACGTGCCATTTCATCTCGCAGCATTGGGCATTCCGGAAGCCCTGAAGGTAGCATGCTCTCTTTCTCTCTCTTAGTGCTTATGTAAAGCAAAGCAAGAGAAGAGTGCCGTCCATAAGTGTCTATCACTGGGATGACACCTCAATAGGTCGGCACAAGGAGAGGGGAAGTGGGAATAAAAGTGGATAGGAAAATAAAAGCAAAAGAAGTAGAAGAAAAAAAGGGGAGGAGGGAGCATTCGAGTCGTGTTCGCGTGCGCGCATCGAAACGCTCAGCAGACCCAACCATCCAGAAAGGCCACCGAGAAGGCCGGGAGAAGTGGATCCGCCGAGTTGTGAGAGGTGGGACGAGCCGTGTTGGCGCGTTGGATGTCGGGAGAGCGCAGAGCGCTCGCCGGGGCTCGAAGCCGCGGCTCAGTAGAAAACAAGGTCCGGTGTACTACGAAGGCGGGTTCACTGGACCTCGGTGCGATGAAACAAAAAAAAGCATGCTCAATAATCCGCTTTGCCTTGCAATACAGGTTAGTAGGTATTTTCCAGCTCTATGTTAGCGCAGTGATAACCGCTTCCTGCTGCTGCTGCCTTGCCAACTGTGTCTTAAATTTCTTTTTTTCTTGTGTGGCACCTGTTCCCCATTTGGCTTCCGGGAACTTTGAGGCTAATCCTGGTCCTATTACTGAAAAGTAATTGTTGGCTGAGCTACTCACTGGACTAAAAACAATCAAAGCAGCCATGGAGGACATTCAGGCTAACCAGAAAGACATAGTAGAAAAATTTGGCATGCTAGCAGAAATAAAAGATGCCAAGGAGTATCGCATGATTAAATTCTCGTTATTGCCTAAGCAAGTGAAGTAAATTGAGGATTCCGTGAATCAAAAGCAACAAAAATTGGCATCTATTGAAGACAAAGCTGATGATTCTTAAAATTGGATTGAAATAATTATTTACGGCCTAAAAGAACCTTTCAAGGAAACGCCTCAGATGCTCCAAAACACTGTCAATAAAATGTTTGAAAATTAATTAGGTGCAAAAGCAATTTCTGTTGAAAGATGTCACAAGCTTGGCCGGGTAGTTAGAAACAAGCACAACCCAATTATTCTGGCGGTTGCCCCGTTGCGGTGGTCTAGTGGCTAAGGTACTCGGCTGCTGACCCGCAGGTTGCGGGTTCAAATCCGGCTGCGGCGGCTGCATTTCCAATGGAGGCGGAAACGTTGTCGGCCCGTGTGCTCAGATTTGGGTGCACGTTAAAGAACACCAGGTGGTCAAAATTTCCGGAGCCCTCCACTACGGCGTCTCTAATATTCATATGGTGGTTTTGGGACGTTAAATCTCACGTTAATATTCATATGGTGGTTTTGGGACGTTAAATAAGGTGGTTTTGGAACGTTAAATCTATTTTAATGGTTACTGATTATCTAGAGAAGGTGTCTGTTTTGATGTGGATGGGAATTCATTTAGTTGGGATGAAGCGAAAAACTCACATGTTAAGGTAAATAATTAGGAATGAAAAACGACGCAACACACGCAGCACTCAGTCCTTGAAGATACTAAATATAAATTGTAGAAGTGTACTAGCAAAACCTCAAAAGTACTAAGGGTGGCTCCTGGCCTATAATCCTCATATTGCTATCCTAGCAGAGACATGGTTGAACGATAGCATACTTGATAGTTAATTTGTTTCACTGGGCTTCCGTGTGTACCGGAATGATCGTGGTAGTAGAGGTACTGGGGTAACGATCCTGTTCAGTCTCTGCAAATAATAAAAATTTGTGGCATACATCATGTCGGGAGCATATTCTGCAATGCTTAATATGAAAGAATAAGGTATGTTATTGCGGCTATTTATCGCGCACCCATTTCCTCTATGGATGCTCTGGATGACTTATACAACTACCCTGTTGCGCATGTGAAGCCTGATGATTGACTATTCTAGCTGAATATATCGTTTTACCGCATATCGATTGGCGATCTTTCTCTGTGCAGCGATCCAGCGACAAACCCGCTGAAATAATGATGGATATAACGTTTCCTTTTGACTTCACGCAAATCGATGATTATACTCGAATACAACAAAACTGAAGTTCAATGCTAGATCTATTTTCATTAGTGGCTCAATCTCTGCTCAAGCTAGCTGCTCTGTTTTCCGTGAAATTTCGAATTATCAGGCTGTTACTTACGCTCTCTGATGTTGTTTTAAAGAAGAACTGCAAGAAGGTTTGTTCCCAAACTTTTCATGCACAGATGTCACACAACATTTGGCTTAGTGTCATTTAAATTTGATTCGTTTTAAAGTAACACTGCTGACGTTGACTATTTCTGAAAGCGTTTAAAAGACGTCATGATTGAGTGCATCGATAAAATTGTTCTGCTAATTGCAAAAAAAGAAAGGGAACAACCTCAAGATTTATCGAAGAACGTTGCTGTGGCGAAGACGGCCAAAAATACTCGAAAATCAAAGACGGAGCTCTAAAGACGTAAGTGTTCTTCAACATAAAATTTATGAACTTGCTTCTCAAGTGAAATCAAATGCATTGTCTGACAGCGAAAGCTATTTTGACCAACAATTTTCACTTTTCATGTCTTCGTCTCCCGAGAGGTTTTGGTTGCTTCTAACACTGTCACCACTGATAATTTTTTAAATTGATGGTGTAAAAACTAGAGATGATTTGTTATTTCTAATGCTTATAACGATCATTTTAAATATATTTTACAAATGATAAAGGAGTCCTGGAAACACCTATTGTGGCAAACCCATTCCTACCTGATATTGTGTGGGAAATTTGCAAAAACTATTTGAAACTTGATGTTAATAAATCTTCAGGTCCTGACAGAGTGCCCAATGAGTTCCTAGTGTGTCAAGTTTGTGTGTCAAAACATCTAAATATTATCTTTTCTAAATCTTTGCAAGATCTTCAAGGTTTGGATGACAGTGGAACTGCAAAAGTAATGCCCCTACATAAGAGTGACAGTACCATGTATGAAACTTACTATCGCCCAATCTCATTATTCTCCACTTCCAGCAAGCTCCTTCAGCATATATTACATAGCCATATTTCTGAATTCCTTGATGAGCACACTATTTGATCAGAATTGCAGCACAGATTCAGGAAATGATTTTTAACCTCTTCTCACCAGGTAACTAGTGTACGATTTCGCACTAGCTATATATTCTGGAAAACAAGTAGATGCAATTTTCATGAATCTCGCAAAAGCTTTCGATATGGTCTCTCACAACAATTAGCTGTTCAAATTCGATTTATATCTTGAAAGTACTCAGCGTATAAATTGTATTTCCGCTTATCTTTTAAATAGGATGCAATACTTCTTCAATGATCATTGTTCCCGTACAGTACCAGTTAATTTGGGTGTCCCGCAAAGCTCAATGCTTTGGCTACTCCTATTTTTGTTATTTATCAACGATACTTCACATTGTATACCAGTAACTGTCATTTTATATACTGATGACTGCATTCTGTACACAGAGTTGGAAAACCAGAGTGACGAAATCAATTTGAACGATGCATTTATTATAGTCATTAGTTGGTGCGATAAATGGCAGATGTCAGTCATTTTGAAATGACCCTTTTTATGTCAATTACTCATAAGCATGGCCCTCTTCATTTCACATATTCAGCGAATATTTTATTGCAGGTGGTACAACACTACAAGTGCCTTGATCTTTCGATTTCACATGACCTAAACTGAACAAAACACATAAAAACTGCAATAAATACATTGAAAAACAAACTCTATTGTCTTAAACAAGCTCTCAAGCTTTCCACTCCCGCTGTTCGCATTACTGCTTTCAATGCAATCGTTCAACCTACACTACATTGCGCATCATTAATTTGGTACCCTCACACTAAAACCATTATCAACGAAACAGAAAAATTGCCAAGAGAGTCATTAGATTAACTTATGACAGTTTCGGACATACTTCAGTAACATGTTTATTTGCAAGAGGCAACTTCCCAACTCCAACACAAAGAAACACTGTGTTGAGATTGAAAGTTTTCTTTCAGTTAGTTAAAGGTTGCTTTAGTCTAGACATATTACAGATACCTCATTTTTCGACGGGATATGCCACTTAGCAGAGGGATGCGTTCACAATGAGTCTATTCACCACCCGAAATAACGCATTCAAATATTCGCTTTTCTCCAGGACCACTACCGAATGTAATAATTTTAATAACGATGTTGTTTCGCAATCATCTTTGAATCTTTTCACTAGGCAGCTTCAGCAATAACTGTCGGTACTGTGTTACATGAAGTAGTGCTGTGTAGTTTGTTCAGTGTAGTGATTATTTTATGCTGGTAGTCATCTTGAATGCAGTGCTTATTTAATTTTATTAGATGCCCTTGTACTTGTTTATTGCGAATTGTCAGATTTTGTATCTTTTTGATATTCTGAAAGTCTGTATATACTTCTTTATTTTGTTGCCAATTTGTTAATTTAACAATTGTGTAGCTACCCTGCTGAAACCCTTTTTGAGAGTTGCAGTATTGGCAAATAAATAAGGTAAAAATAGGTAGCGGCTTCTGGTTAGCCTCCTCAGTTCTGACATGATCTTTGACACACTCTTGGTTTCCTTTTGCTTCCACATGAAAAACACAACTGGCTGCCATTTCAGTACCTTGCGGGTTTTACTGATCTCCGAGACTTTCCACAACCTGGTCGTAGCTTAAGCTGCAGGTTTACCGGAGGGCTTGGATTACGTCCTTGTAATACACGTACAACGCGGTCGCTCAGCGAAAAAAACAAGCAAAGTGCGGTGCTTTCCTAATTCTGTTACTTCATGATCTCGAAGTCTTCAAGACGTATGCGGTACGTACCTTAGTTTCCCGCTGCTCCTTTGAAAACTGGTGGACGAAATCTCATGCCTTCTGGTCGTCCATCTTTAGTAGAAAGTTATGTCTAGTAATATCTCATCTTCGGCACCACTGAAGTAACGTAGCGGATACAGGTTAGGACCACAAATAAGACAGGATTTATTTCTGAGAAATCGAACTGTCGCTGTGCTGGTGAGCCCAGACACAGTTCCGCAGTTAGCTTCCATGCAGATATAATGGAAGCAGGGATTGACGCTTCTACGCGACGCACATATATACCATATAAAGTGGATGGAGGGATGACAGCTACCGTAGCAGTGTAGAGCATCGGACGCTTTATTCGGAAATCGCCGGTTCGCATTCTGTCGGTGGCATGTTATCTCTTCGTCCACTTTGACTTCTTGAAATATACATGACAAATATTTCTAATATTATCACCTATACTCCCTGTGGCCTTACTGTTGTTTAGTTCCTATTATTATTGCGTCTAACAAAGAAAACGAGGCCCTAAGTTTTTACTTTTCTTCGACTAAAGTTATGTATTTTTACTTAGTGCTTCGAAAAACTGGTGTTTTTCATCCGTGTCTTCTTGTGAATGTCTGATTGCGCAAACATGCCATGCCAGGAATGATGCTCCCGTCGTAATCCCATTTTTTATGACATCCTCACGTATCTGCAGCGAATATATCGCGTGCAAAGAGGGGCCCACCTGTGCCCTTCGATACTGACCGAAGAATGCTGCTGTAAATGGAGCATAAGGGTGCACACTTCACCATCGCTTTTGCGGATTCATTCTCTCCGAGGGAACACCATTGTACTTTATTGCTCCAAAATGACGTTTATACAATTATTTTTTATTTAATTTGAACGAAAACCCATTGAGACAAATTCTGTCTTGAACTGTGTACTGTTAATATCCAGGATATGATGCTGCAGCAAAAATAGTCATGACTTTGGAGTTGTGTATATTAGTTCTGCTTTCCTAGGTCTTGGCAATAAAATTTGAAAAGGAAAGTATTATGTTGCATGGGACATTATTCCAACCCTCCAAATGTACTAGGCAGCACAGCTTTCACGCCGCATATTTTTTATGCTTAAGTGACACCGATGTGCAAGCAGATTTTATTATATTCGTTTATTTTCTCTATTGAGTATAACTTGAACAACATTTAGGTGGTTCACTCATTATCAGATGTACATAGCTAGTTCATTCGTATGTGCTAGCTCCACATTGTCCTCAGCTCGGCGCAAATTACTGTACTTGAGACAGCTGATTGACATCTTATTGCTCTAACACATCATATTTCCCCTACAGTTGTTACACCTGGCGACAATTTTTTGTGGCGGCACAGCCAGGGCTACGAAGCCATAAGACGCACTTTTTTAGAGGTGAAGTTTGTTATGGCGTGGGTTGTGAGTCTCAGTTAAGGGTAACCACCTCTCGTCAATTCTTCAACCGGTCATGGAGGGCGGTACTCATTCTATACGCTGAAAAATGCAAAATGATACGACACAAGAAGGCGTTACTTGTAGAAAAGAAGGATTGACGTTACACGTACAGAAGGAGAGAGGAACAATCGCGCAACTACGATCGCGTGTTCTTCAGCGACACCGTACGCCCACGGCGTTCTATAGTACAATAAAAGTGCCGCTTTAGCGCGCGCTTAGCTTTAGAGGCTCGACGACGGAGGGTGGACAAGGCTGCTGAGCGGCGTGCGCACAGGGCGACGGCGGCTCACGCTCGAAGAAGGGACCCCGATGTGCTGCCTCGCGATGCAGAAGCACGCCATGAAGCTACGCGCCCGCGCCATGAGAACCCTGCAGTAAGACAATGGGAGGCTGAAGCGGTGCTGCAGTGGCGTGCGGACCCAGCTTCGCCTCCCTCTCCATCATTCACCCCGTGGATATGCTGTCATTTTTTTAATGTGCTTCCGCATGAAGTTCGCAATGGCGAATTTTGAAATAATACATCACATCAAAGAAAAAATTTTGAGCACCTTCAAGCTTCACCTATACAAGTTGAACGCGATAGCAATATTCTGTTTCTAGTGTGTGCCCTTGCCACGCAAATGAACCGGGCACGATGCTCGCCATTTATTTTGCATATTTATCAATTTTTCAGTCATGCGAAAATGGCCGATTTTTCTTTGACGCCAAGATGATGATTTTTCGCTCACAACTAACGACGCCCACGCCGACGCCGGGATTTCTGCAACACGCGTTTTTTTTGTCGCGTTAACATAAAAAGAAATGATATGGATAATATATTGAAAAAGTTTCATATCATTATTAAGAAAGTATATCCTGCGGAGGATTTTTCTTTTTTAACACGAAAATATTTCATTGGAGCCCATCGCGACTTCGCAAACATAATTCCATCACGAACATGACATTGCGAATTATAAAGAACTTGCTTAGAAAAAACGCGAAAAGTAAGTGACACATATGCCAGCAACCACGTTGCCGACCCAACGTCCTGTATACGGGCTTGGTACTAAAACGTGTAGTATCACAATGATTTTTATCTTGGTATGAGCGTACGTTGTCATCGGGCGTCAGAACTTGTTATTATGGTAACGACTTGTGTTTGAAAACCGGTCACCCATTACAAAAGACAAACGCATTTTTGCACTAATGACTCGCTCACTGGATTTTGTGCCGACCGGTTGTGCAGCCGCGATCTCCGACGACACCGCAGCTCTGGCTGACTGGCTCGCCCGACGCCATATCCTGACACCGACAAGAGCTCTCGCTGAGTCGTGCCCCGTCCTCGGACTTCTGCGACCGTGTCCATCTTTCCTATGTTCTCTTTCCGTATGAGGCAGTCCCCGCGGCCTCTCTCCCCTCCTGCGTCTCTCTCTATCCCTATACCTTTAATACCTATTCTTTTTAATCCCTCCTTACCACCATCTCTCATGAGCTACTGTTGAGGGTGTCCTCCTTTTGAGAAAGAGTTACAGGGCGCACTTTTATCTTATTTTTTTTAGGAATAACTCCCCCCCCCCCCCCCCCTGCACGTATTTCCTTAATACCGGAGGGTGCTTACTGAATTCGGAAAGATTTCAAGCGCACTATCGCGCGTTGTTTAAAGCGCGCTACCCATTAAACAAAATGCAGCCATATGCAAAAGCTTCTCCGATTACAGCTGCTTTTAACTTTACCGATTACATTGTAGCATCAATTCACAAATTAAAATTATCGAATGAATTCATACAAATAAAAGCATGCACAACGTTGTTCAATTACAAACTAGGTACATCCTTATGCTATCGTTAAGGCGTAAATCTGTAAGTCTGTCAAGCGTCGCCACTGATTTTGTTTAAAGCAACATATGAATTCTTTTTCTTTTACAACCATATATCCACTACACAAAGTATGCGAGCGGCTTCTAGGGCATTTCGCGACAAAAACAATGAACCAGTGCGAACACACTGTCACATTTCAACTCTGTGGAGGAGCAAGTGTCAATATTGCCTTCACTACTGGGGAGACAACGATACCTAACGTGCACGAACGTTCCTCTAGAGCAGCATCATAAATCGTCAAGATAAAGCTATTTTTCGGCAGTAAGCGCTTGTAAAAACTGGTAAGTTCCCGTCCGCATCAGCCGGTGCGTATTGCGCGATGGAGACTGACAATGCTGGCGATAGTGCTGGCGTCACCTATCACACCAGGAGCTTGAAAGATTTGCGGTGGCAGCAGCCACGCAGCGGACTGTGACGCATCGGCATGTCAAAGCGGCGCTCAAAATTCTCAAATGGCAGCATCCCAAACTGTACATTTCTTTTTCCGTCTCTTTCTCTCTCATTGTGCAAGTCCCTTTTTTCCATTCCACGAGTGTGGTGAAGCATTCTTTGTAGTATAAAAGTAAACATTTATTCAGTCTTATACCTTTCAGTGTCCGTTTGTCTCACAAACCAGTCAGTAGGCTCTTACTATTCCTGCTTCGTGTACGCAATTCATGCCAATAGGTTTTTTTGTTGCTAATCGCATCGTACTTCTACCTCACATTTGAGGAGGCGAATCGTATCTCTGCAGGTGTCCGCACGAACCACTTACCTCAACACTGTTCCTTCAATTTTCACTTAAAACCATCTTACTCGTCATCATAGTCTGGTTATCCAGCTGACACAACTTGGTATGTAAATTTTCACAGACTGTTTTTTTGTTTCAGATTGCTAAACATGGAACAAGGTGCTTCAAATTATAACCACAGCGCCGCTTTCATGCTTTTGGGATATAGTCGAGTTGCACACCAACGTAGGGCATCCAAGTACCGATGTCCTCGACTCAGAATAAACATTCTCAAACGCGTGAACTGACATTACCATCATTTTTTTTCCATAGTCCACCAATGAACAAAACAAATTTATCTTTCAGCTAGTCTTGAAACGACCTCTTCGTACCCCATATAGTTTTCTAATATAACCCAGACGCCAGCAAAATGGTAATCGTACCACCTACGCCTCAGTTTTAAATTAATTACATGCTTTACTGCCTCATTTGTTGCATTCTTATGGAATCCAATGGAAGCTGTTGGATAGTCATTCATTTATTTAAGTCAATTTCAACAATCACCTGTGACTTACACACACTATTCAGTTTCCTAAAGTAAGGCCTGGCATCAGCGCGCTTTTCCACATACCTCAAACCCCCTCGCGCCTATTGTAATCTGACAGCCTACAATGTTTCGTTATTGCAGCATCGCTCCTGTCTTTATCTTTTTCGCAGCAAGAACATTGCCTTGTGTCGCAAAATTCATCTTCCCTTCGTTTCCCGCAATGGTGTCCTTGTATTATCTTCCTCTTGGTGTTACTTGGGCATGTATTGCACCAATCACCATTGTCATTGTATTACACCTTCACTCCACACACATCATCATCGTCAGCCTCCATCATCGCACTGAGAGAGGCCTTCGCGGAAAGTACACTTTTAGCGAAGAATATGTGACTTTTTGCGCTTCGGTGGCCCTTCGATTTGTGTTTTTGAGAAACTGGGGAGCGCTAACATATTATATTAGGTAAACAAATGCCGCGTAGCAAATACGGTAGATAAATATGCGCAAAAGTGTAAACAAGGCACACACGCACGCTTTTCGCTAGGCTTTGTGCATAATCGCGCGCAACGCCTGGTGTCATGGAAAGGTGGTATAGAGGGAGTCTCAGTACAGATTTCTCGGTAATATCAGAAGCGTTTTCGAATACGTGCTTTGTCTTACAGTTTTTCTTACCCTGCAATCTGCGCGAAGCTCGTTCAGCTCACCGAAAAGCACAAAACAGAAGAAGCTGACGAAAAAAAGTTGTATTTCAATGCTGAAGCAGAAACACGGTGTTGTAATACTGGCAGTATTTTAAGGTATTTTCTTAACTCAAATAACAACAACAAAATATCAAGAAATAAATTCCGCATGCAGCATGAACGAAACCAAGGGTAACATACAATTTTCACGTTTAAGAGGTGACGTTCCCGTTACTATTCTGTTTCGACGTGCGAAAGATAGAATGGTATGGGGAAGAAACAACAAAAAAAGCGGTATCAGCTAGCAATACCGAACACAAATTACTGCAGATGTGAAGGTTATGCGGAAATGCTTCAGAGGTGTAATGAGGCCACGAATGTTTTGAAACCGGTCCTTTTAATCATTCTATTCTAGAGGCAGAATGCATTCCTAATTTGGTTCTGGTACTGAATTTTAGGGGCGAAGCTCCCTATGGCGTGGCTTGTGCAACCCTCGTAGTACGTAACCACCAGTGGCACATACCCGAAATAGCGGTCTTTACGATTTTGACCTCCAAGGTGATTCCGGTGAGAGATTTCTTCGGTGCGTTGTTGAACAATGAAAGATAGTGCTCAATGCACATGTTAATCGCTGCTAAGGGGGATGAGAGACAGGAGCATTCGGCCTTTAGGTAACGCGCACGCTGCGATACCCATTAGCAGCTATTGGCATGTACATTGAGCACAATCTGACAAGAAAGGGTTGCTACGTTATACTCGCTGGGTGTAACCTCCTTGGTTTTAGAAAGGTTTAGCGAGCGTTCGGCCGCAGTGCCATGAATACAGTGAACTAGTATATACCATGAACTCGAGGTGGTTAAAGGTAGGAAGTAAACCCGAAGCGCAAGCCGTAGAAAGTGTGCATGTGCCACCTCCCGTTTAGTCCTTGAAATGTCCGCTGGATGGCGGTGCTTCTATATGGAGAATATATGATGAAAAGATGCGAGATGGTGGTACTTGGAGTGCTGAATAGATGGAATAGATGGATGAACGAACACACAGACAGATGCATGGATGGACGCATGAACGTACGCAGGCTCGGATGCATGGACGAACGCAGAGATTGACGCACGTACAGACGCACGCACGGACGGGTGGATGAACTAATGGACGGTTACACAGACGTACGCAGGAACGGACGGAAACAAGAACGAATGAACGGACGAATGCTTCGCCCCACTCTTCATCATTCACACCGTGGATATGCTGCCATTTTTTTGTCAGTTCTGCCCCATACCATTCAATCTTTTGTACTTCTTAAACACTGAAATATAAAAAATAACGGGATGTCCCCTCTTAAACGTAAAAATTGCATATTACCACTGGTTTAGTTCGTGCTGCTTGCGAAATTCATTCTTTTGATATTTTGTTGTTATTGCAGTCAAGAAAGCACCCGAAAATTATATTGCCGGTAACATGAGTTGGTACTTGTCATTGAAAAACAACATCTTTTTTTCGTCAGCTTACCCTGTTTCGTGCTTTAGGTCAGCTGAACAATCTTTGCGCAGAATACAGGGCAAGCAAAACTGTGAGACAAAGCGCGTCTCCGAAAATGTTTCTGATATTACTGAGAAATTCGTACTCACGACTCCCATTATAATACTTTTCCAACTTGACACCAGGCGTTGCGCGCAATTCGCACAACGCCTGGTGAAGAGCGCACGTGTGTGCGTTATTGTTTCACGATTCTGCGCATGTTTATCTACCCAATGTGCTACCCAGCATTTCTTTACCTGATATAATGTTGATAGCGCTCCCCGACTTTCTCAAAAAAAAAAATCGAAGGGCCACCGAAGCGCAGAAAATTGCAGTGTTCGCCAAAAGTGTGCCTTCCGTCTCTTTCGGGGTGATCATCTCGCCGTCAGTCGTGTTGAATGTACAGTCGCGCTACCTATATGCCGTGCAATAAGTCGGATTCTGCTAACTGAAGTCAGTCAGTTTTTTTTTCTTTCTGCTTTCCCTTTTACTTGATAAATTCAAAAGATTCCGGTAATATCGGGGCCGTTTGCAATGGTGCCAAACGACCAGAAATGCGGAAGAACAAGCAGCAACAACTGCTGCTTAAAGCAGGTCTAAGACTTCAATCATCTCATCCCAACAGAGCTTCCGGCCGCCACCTCTCAGTGGCGCCACGGTACCTGGAAGTTGCGAATACTACAGAAACCACATTTCTCGAGAACAAGACGGAAACGTGGTCGACATTGGGATCCAGGCAAGAGGTACAATCTCTTTCATGTTGTTCATGGCACATTAACAATAAATATTTAAAAACTTAGAACGAGAAAAAAATAGGAATAAGGGTCAACTAATATGTTAGCAATATTCACGTTTGGCGGCCGATATTGTACTTTTGAGCAAGGATGGTGACTAATCACGGAAAAAATACTAGTCTTGTAAGCTACAGGAACAATAAAGCCTGAACAAGGATGGCCCCACACCGAAAAAAAATAGAATGTAAGGTGACCCAGCAAATAAGAAAAAAGCGGAATTAAGAGCGGAAACTGAACGAAAAGACCACGTGTGTGCGTGGGCTAAGTACTAACAGAGAAGCCAACCCCTGCTGCATATTCATTAGGTTCGCGAACGTGAAGCATTCGTCAAGTTTGCATGACGATTGCCTCACGACATGGCTGGGAAATAAATTACCGCTAACTTTCAGGTGTATATCACAATTATTTATTGATAACCTATGAGCCAGATACATGAATAAGCTACTGCACATGACGTCAAAAACGTTGCGATCGGTACAACGAAATCATATATAGTCTACATCTAAGCGCAGTAAACACTCGCGCACGCATTGCCGGTCTCAACTCAAGGTAAGAAAGCAAAGGAAAGGAACCTGTATGAAAACCTATCACGTTTGCCCATTTGATTGGTAAGAGCATGAATAATACAATTTACCATAGTAAGATAATACACCAAAAGCGATAATCAATGGCAGACGTCCAAATAAGAGAACAAAAATCTGATTATACAGACGGAGCAGGAGTCTACAAAGCCCTTTATATAAGCATAGAGCCACTCACTGCTAGTTGCGGAGATCTGTGCTGAAAACAGGGCCGGAATCTTGCCATGTATTCGTCGCGTGCACGTTGCTGACTTATTGACCGCCACAGTTTGTAGAATCCGGCTGGCCAGAGCAAAAAAAAATAATAACTGCTCTAGCAACAAAAAACGCCATCCCCCCCCCCCCCAATCCTATCCCCGACTCATTGGGCAGACTAAATCCGTACTTGGGCAAGCAAGTTTCGCGGCAATGACGCTGAACGAGGGAGACGGGGGTGGGGGCGACGAGAGGTACTGCTCTCAAACATTACAAAAAGTTACAAGAAGCACACATACCTAACCCTGACTAACATCTGAATGTACTGTGAGGAGACACAAAAAAAAAAGAAAAAAAGGAAAGGAAGAGAAAGGTATAGGAAATTAAAGACACGTCACTTCCCAGCTCCAGCAAAGCGAAACTCCCCCTCTACGAGTGTAGCAGTTTGGGCTAGTCACCCAGTATGAGGTTCTGCACCCCTACACCTGCTATTTGGTAACTCTTTAGCCCTTCTAGGCTGGTTTTTTCACCTTCAGTATGTACAAACTGGACAGGCAACTATCTGCGCTGCACGACCCCAACACCATCGCCAACTCCCTCAAAAAAAAAAAGTTTATGAGCACGCCATTTGAGTAAGGTGTTCGTCAAACGTGTCGCCACATGCAAACTTTGCGGTGACTGCTTTAGAATTGCATTTTTATTGTACTCTTTTCCCGTGCAATAGTAAAAGTATGTGGCAATGTTTCTGCAAGCACCAGGAAAAAAATTGTTCAACGAAACTTTTAAAAGAATGACGACAATGTTAAACACGAATTCACAGACATGTGGTAAGCATGTGTTTTTAAATTTGTTAGAGATTGTGGGTCACCAAGCTAAATTGAAAACATTAAAAAAAAGCTTGTTTTGACTTCGTCCCGGTCTTTTCTTGTGAAATAACTAGTTTTTTAAAGTAATGAACCAGCTAGCTCAAGAACATGCCTTGCTGACTTGTTTTGCCTGTATCACGGGGTAAAACTATGTTAAATCACTGAAGTAAATGCACTTCTTACGCTTAAGCACAACATGCACGTGTCTTAATACGTGCACGGACTGTCCGTGTAGCTTACCAGACCTCTCTTCAAACAATGTCCTCGTATGTCACTTCGTTGTGTGAAAAATCCAGAAACATTAGTGCCACACAACAAGCAGCTGTAATGACGTGATAGATACAGTGCTATAAAGGAAATCTCAGGGTTAGTTTGTGCATGAAATTAGTATACACATCAAAACTTTCGACTAAATGTATTCTCGCAAAAATGATTGGGCGAATGCTGACGCGGAATAAAGTAGCGACGTTGAACAACCAATGACAAAAGCTTCGTACTATCTACTCGTAATAATTCTAACAAGTAGTTTTGTTCATGAGGTTTTTATAATTTAACTTCCGAAAACCACCGTATACATGATCATCAGAGACGACGTATATTGGAGTACTCGTGAAGTTTAGATCAACCGGGGTTGTGCAACATGCACCTAAATCTAAGTACATGGGTCCCATTTTCTCCTTCATCTGAAATGCGGTCGCCGCAGCCAGGATTCGATACCGTGATCTGCGGGTTGGCGGTCAGGCACCATAGCCGACGGACCACCGCGAAGGGTAACAAAACCACTACGAGGCGTGCAAACTTGACATTCCGGCATTGAAACGTGTACATAGGATGCTCGACGTCTGAATGATACGTTCGCAGATCAATGAACAGAATTTCGCTGTTGCTTGTCTCGATCGGATCCTAATAATTGTGTGTCAAGATGGCTTACAATATATTTATCATTAAATATGTACCTGTTTCACAAACAAAGACTTCTATTGTACTCAACAGGGCAACATAACTGAGTGAAAGACAAGAAGGCATTTCAGCATTGCCGGCGAAACGCAACCACTTATTCAGCCAACATTGCTTTACGAGTGGCAACAACACAGAAGTCCGAAAATGCTTTTGAAAACCTTCAAAATTCAAAGTTCGTTCAATGTCGACAATATTAGTTTACAAAAGAGTGTGTACAAGATTGGTGACACTCAAGGAGCCTCAAAGTTAAAAGCTGTCGCGGGAGCTCCCATACAAGATGTGAATTAAAAAGCAAGGTATTCATCCTTCAGTGGTTACAACTGATGTTCCAGCACACGGCCATCCGTGAACATGCCTGAATGACGGTAAGTTTGGTCCAATATTCCCAATGATAGTCATCGGCTAAATCGATATCGGCGAAAGTACGGCGGAACGGCGGCAAACATTGTGCAATGTCCAGCGAAAGCCCAACATCGCCTGAAAGGCGGCTAAGTCGGCCCAATATTTCCGGCGAAATTCAACGGCTCCTTTGATATTGGGACCACGCTGGCAACAGCAGTTCGAGCCACACAAAGCCACCCCCCATCCCCCTCCGCCTTCCCCCGCTGAGACCAATATATATATATATATATATATATATATATATATATATATATATATATATATATATATATATATATATATATATGTATGTATATATATATATATATATATATATATATATATATATATATATATATATATATATATATATATATTGGTTTCGTTAGCACTGTCCGAAGTTGCGTGCTGCTTGGGTCTTATCAAGAGGTCATCATCATCATCATCAGCCTGACTACGTCCACTACAGGACAAAGGCCTCTCCCATGTTCCGCCAGTTAACCCGGTCCTGTGCTTGCTGCTGCCAATTTATACCCGCAAACTTCTTAATCTCATCTGCCCACCTAACCTTCTGTCTACCCCTAACCCGCTTCCCTTCTCTGGGAATCCAGTTAGTTACCCTTAATGAGCAGCGGTTATCCTGTCTACGCGCTACATGCCCGGCCCATGTCCATTTCCTCTTCTTTATTTCAACTATTATATCCTTAACCCCTGTTTGTCCCCTAATCCACTCTGCTCTCTTCTTGTCTCTTAAGGTTACACCTACCATTTTTCTTTCCATTGCTCGCTGCGTCGTTCTCAATTTAAGCTGAACCCTCTATGTAAGTCTCCAGGTTTCTGCTCCGTAGCTAAGTACCGGCAAGATACAGCTGTTATATACCTTCCTCTTGAGGGATAGGGGCAATCTACCTGTCATAATTTGAGAGTGCTTGCCGAATGTGCTCCACCCCATTCTTATTCTTCTAGTTACTTCAATCACGTGGTTAGGCTCAGCGGTTATTACCTGCCCTAAGTAGACATAGTCTTTTACAACTTCAAGTGCACTATTACCTATCTCGAAGAGCTGCTCCTTTCCGAGGTTGTTATACATTACTTTCGTTTTCTGCAGATTAATTTTAAGACCCACATTTCTGCTCTCCTTGTCTAACTCCGTAATCATGAGTTGCAATTCGTCCCCCGAGTTACTCAGCAATGCAATGTCATCGGCGAAGCGCAGGTTACTAAGGTATTCTTCATTAACTCTTATCCCTAACTGTTACCATTCTAGGCTTCTGAAAACCTCCTGTAAGCATGCGGTAAATAGCATTGGGGAGATTGTGTCCCCCTGCCTTACACCCTTCTTGATTGGTATTCTGTTGCTTTCATTATGAAGCACTATGGTAGCAGTTGATCCCCTGTTGATTTCTTCTAGAATGTTTATATATACTTCATCTACGCCCTGATTCCACAGTGTCTGCATGACGGCTGATATTTCTACTGAATCAAACGCCTTCTCGTAATCTATGAAGGCTATGTATAGTGGTTGGTTATACTCTGAGCATTTCTCTATTACCTGATTGATAGTATGAATGTGGTCAATTGTTGAGTAGCCTGTTCTAAATCCTGCTTGTTCCTTTGTTTGATTGAATTCTAATGTTTTCTTTACTCTGTTAGCAATTACCTTTGTAAATAGTTTGTATACTACAGAGAGCAAGCTGATCGGCCTGTAATTCTTCAAGTCCTTGTCATCTCCCTTCTTATGTATTAAGATGATGTAAGCGTTCTTCCAAGACTCTGGTACCCTTCCCGTCAGGAGACACCTCGTAAACAGGGTGGCTAGTTTTTCTAACACAATCTGTCCTCCATCTTTCAGCAGATCTGATGTTACCTGATCCTCACCAGCAGCTTTGCCTCTTTTTATGCTCTCCAAAGCTTTTCTGACTTCTTCTATTATTACTGGTGGGGTGTCATCTGGGTTACTGCTAGTTCTTATAGTATTAAGGTCGTGGTTGTCCCGGCTACTGTACAGATCTCTGTAAAACTCCTCCGCTATTTTAACTGTTCTGTCAATATTGGTAGTTATTTTCTCTTCTTTGTCCCTTAGTGCATACATCCGACTTTTGCCTATTTCTAGTTTCCTCTTCACTGCTTTGACGCTTCTTCCGTTTTTCAGAACGTGTTCAATTTTCTCCATGTTATACCTTCTTACATCGCATACTTTACGTCTATTAATCAACTTCGACAGCTCTGCCAGTTCTATTTTGTCTGTTGTACTTGACACTTTCATGATTTGACGCTTCTTAATTAAGTTCTTCGTTTCCTGGGAAAGCTTGCCAGTGTCCTGTCTAACTACCCTGCCTCCAACTTCTACTGCACACTCCGTAATGATACTCGTCAGATTATCATTCATTGTATCTATGCTAAGGTTGGTTTCCTCACTAAGAGCCGAGTACCTGTTCTGCAGCGACACTCTGAATTCCTGTACTTTCCCTCTCAGTGCTAGCTCATTGATTGGCTTCTTGCGTATTAGTTTCTGTCGTTCCTTCTTGAAGTCTAGGCGAATTCGAGACCGTACCATTCTATGGTCACTGCATCGTACCTTGCCAACCACTTCCACATCCTGCACGATTCCCGGGTGTGCAGTCATTATGAAGTCTATTTCGTTCTTATTTTCGCCATTAGGGCTCCTCCACGTCCACTTGCGGTTTTCTCGTTTTCGGTAGAAGGTATTCAAAATCCGCAAGTTATTGCGTTCTGCGAATTCTACTAGTAGCTCTCCTCTGGCGTTTCTAGTGCCGATGCCATAATCTCCTACTGCCTGGTCTCCAGCCTGCTTCTTCCCTACCTTTGCATTAAAGTCGCCCATCACTATAGTATACTGTGTTTTTACCAAGAGGTCATGAGGTGAACCTAAAGGTTTATTTGGCCAATTTAGTGGCCCGTAAAAGAAAAGTCATACTGCAGAAACACACAGGCACTGACAGCTGCGAACAGAGCTAGTGGCGACCATCGATGAACTGATGAGCGATTACGCTCATCGGCATTTATACATGTGCGGTTGAAAATTCCAGCTAGCGGTGAGGTAAAAGTTCCAGAAGAATCTGTTGCGTTCCCGTTGTGGGCGTAATTGCATCGGAAGGTTCTTCGATTAGCTCGCTTGTTCTCTATATAGTCAATGGTCGGGATTGCGCATGGCAGCACGTACACGTGTACTGCGGCGACAACGAAACTAGAGAAAGGAGCGTGGTCCTGGAAGTTGCGGTATCTAAAATAATAGTCTCAAACAGTTTAATTTCTTTAAGTGTCTGTGCGTGATGGCAAAGTCGACAAATCACACCGCGAAGCACTTAAATTGCACCCTTTCGGCCAATCGTCGGTGCGTTTTGTATTATGTCGTAGATGTTATGCGCCATTCATTAGGAGGTATTGACGTGACGTCATCTGCTAATGGTGCTAGCGAGGTGGCCATAACTGTGCTCGCTTAACTATGTACACCTGATTCTGTGCTGTGCAAGATTTCGTCTCTTAAAAGCTAAGACATGCGCTTTACGGCCATTGTTTGTGTAGTTCGGACATACAATTAGGCATATCTCACTAAAGTTGACGCCTGATTCGCAGCATTGCCATTGCTGTTTTGTTTATTGTTTGTACATATTTAGGTTTCCACTGCCACTATTTGTACGCTTGTCCTGTAGAAACTCCGACCTGCATCAAAATTGCTGTGATTGCTCGGTATTTTGCTTCAATACTCAGTTCTGAGAAAATGTTTTGCGAAATCAGAATAGAATATAGGGAAGTGCTTGTGCAACATGAATTATCGCTTTTTGTCGCTTTAGCGCGTTCAGTGCCTGTGAACAATACTGCTGTGTATAAATATTTGAGATTAACTTTTATAGCCAGTCAGCTTCTATATAAGTTCATTCTCTCGTGCTACTCGAGTCGTATCACTTTTGTACAATACTCTACACACGAGCTTAAAACAGCATGCACAAATCCAGGCAGATCTGCTGCCCTGTTCTTGCGCTGGGAGTGGTCCCACGAGACTACATTTGTTTTCATGACCATTCTTGTAATCTCACTTCCGACGTAATAAATATATTCTCGCTGTACTCGTGCCTCTCGCATCATTTATTTCTTCAAAGTACGCTTCGTTTGAGGGCGAATAAACTGCCGGCAGTCACTCATTCACCCTCCCCAAGTATGTACAAGAAACAAAGCGCATATTTTTGAGAGATGAGCGACAAATAATATAAAAATATGAGAAAGATGGAATCAACAATAAATTTATTTCTGCTGCAGAAAGTCAAATTATTTGTCAGATCCACTAAAGCTGACTGGAAGCATGCACAGCCCATGCGATCAGGCTGCTCTTGCGAAGCATCGAGTACAGTCGAGCGTTTTGAAACTTCAGGCACTGGTTCTCCCCAAACTTTTCACGGCGAGCCCCAGCAATCGGATTTCCATCCCTTCAACGTGCACCTTCATGAGAGGGACAAGGAGAGAATGAACACTGTGACTATCTGCATTAGTTTGTCGTACAAATCGTAAGCACACGCCATTTCAAGCAGCAGAGGGGGATGTTTCGACTCTACTTCTTCTTTTCAATGCATGTCTCTTCTTGGACCTAAAGTCCCTACTGCGTTCCTCACCCGCTAAAAAGCGGCAGCAGACACCATGGAGAAACGTTTCTCGGACCCATCAGGTCATCTTTCGTCCGTTCAGAAAATTTCTATTTAGAACTTTGACTTCCCTTCCCTCCCGGGCCAGCAGGCCAGCCATTCGGCCTCGTCTTTCGCGAAACGCCTTCAGTAGCTTGCCACTGATGCTGCTGACAGAGCACAGTCCTGTACCACGATAATCTTTCAAAGAGAGAACACATTCTAAAACCCTGTTTTTCGCTGCACCACGATTTCACTCTTGGACTTGCAAAGACCCTGGACTCGGTGCGCTTACCCAGCTTCACGTCAGTGACAGAATGAGAATTGTGGCTTTCAGTAGTATTCTAACAAAATCCCAGCATAGTTGAAATGTCGTAAGTTTGATGATCCTGCCCTTCTATTCCAGTGTTTAGCGCACTCGCAACACAAGGACCGAACGACAACTTATGAAGGCAGGCTTTCAAATACATCAGATTATTTGACACACGACAATTCTTCCCTTCGTTAACTAATTAAGTTTCACTACAATAAACGAGTTAAAAAATGAGCCCTTAGGTATGTACTACAGGAATCATCCAACGGCCCCCGTTGTATTTGGAATTGCTGGCTTCGCATCGCACAAAAGACGGAAAAGAAAGAAGGCAAAGAGGACGCCAGTGCCAGCCTATTAATTGCTCGCGCGCTATTGGTTCGCCTCTGGAGGTGACGTACTGGTGACGCGGGCGCTGGTGACACAGCGACACCGACTAAACTTGCAGCACCTGCACCTCATTTTCAGCCATGCTCCCCACTCTGACATATTCCGTGGTAACAAGAAACGGGGTCTAGGCTTGACAATGAGGTAGCGAAGAAAAGAGTTCCTTTGGGTGCTCGAGCTGCCTATTCAGACGCCATGGAAGCATCGGAGAGGGTATTGTTAACTCCCCCAAAATTGCCCACTTCGTGGTCATTTGAAGCAAAGACGTGGGGCGAATTTTCGCTCAGCCGCCGATCTCCCGAAGACACGGCGGCAGTCACTGTTGTCATCGCGGAGTCAAGGAAACACAGAGAAGTTGTTTAAGGCTGTTCCATCGTGCCGAAGCACCCTCGCCCCTTCGGTGTCTTGGATGGATCGGTAGCGTGCGACGAGGGCGCGAGCGAATGGATTTCGATTAGATGGGGATAGCACGGTGATGGTTTCAATGAGCGAAGAGGTTCCGACTGTCAACGTGAAGTTCCTCCGTGACGCCTTCAGCACAGACAGCACCAAGGCAACTAATACGACGTGGATCGTCGTATTACGTCGCGCACGTAAATGTGAGTGAGACTTCCATGTCATTCGGAACCGCGTCGTTGACCGAAACAAGCTTCGCGTTTGATGTGTTGGCGTCTAATTCAGACGTGAGCGTCTGGGCGTCTGTCATGACAGTCGGAATCGTGTTTCTGCAAGGGCAGTTGGAACAGGTATGTTGTGCGACAGAAGTGTGATGCATGTGATCCAACGTTAGATAGTGATTTCAAACTTTAATTCGCACAACAGTGTCGACCACGCCAGCAGTGGCGCATGTGATTTAGTTGTTGAATAAATAAAACAAAACTAAAAGTCACTTTCCTACAACTCTTGCGGGTAGCACGGTTCGGCTTAGCTCTTACAGAAACAGGGAAAGAGGGACGCAAAAAGGAGGAAGGGAAAGGTGGAGGAAGAGTGAGGTGGCAGGGCGCAGGTGCTTCCCTACGATGGAACAGCCGGAAAAACTTCGCACATTCCATCGTGGGCGCGTGGGTGCGTCACCAGCACGTCACCTACAGGCGTGCACGTGACCTACAGAGAGAAACCAATAGTGCGCGAGCAATCCTGACGCTGGCGCTGGCGTCCTCCTCACCCTCTTTCTTTTTCCTCTTTCTTGCATTGCGCGGCCAGGAATACGCTGGCCGGACATGCATACCACCTGGGTCACACAAAATGCTCACAACTAAATTTAAAAATTGATCTTCAACCTTGAATTGCTCCACTAAAACTAATTTTGTGAATGTAAAACAAATATGGTTCTCAAAGTGCGGTGTGTCAAATTAAGCAAAATCATTGCTTAATTCTATACCTTCTAGTCATTTTTGCAAAAATATTCCTTCGATACACATTTTAAAAACTTGGTCTACATGTCGTATAAATGTATACTACACATTCTTTAGGTGTTATCAATTCCATCGGCGCTTTTCATGTGCTCTTTTGGAATGTATGACGGTACACACAAGAAACTGGAAAACGCTGCCCAGTGTACTCGCAAGCACAAATAAACTCGCACTTCTCGCTTCTGTCGGAATGCTGATGAATATGAGCGCCTCTCAACCTACGGTTGAGAGGCGCTCATATTCAAGTGTCCGGTGTGCCAGGAGGTGGCACACCGGACACTTGCCCCTCTCCCACCAAAAGAAAAGTTATTTTCGCCATGGCAAAGAGAGAGAGAGAGAGAAATGTTCATCTTAGGGGTATATATATATATATATATATATATATATATATATGGGACAGAAGTTTATACTAAGAGGCTCGTTTTCCCGTGCTTTGACGCAATAATAATGAGATCTAACAGACAATATTGCCAAGGAATGTATGGGGAAAGTTTTTGGCCAAATGTAATGTAAATGCGAAGAAAAGAAAGTGGGTGAAAAGATAACTTGCCATGAGCAGGAACCAAACCTGCGACCTTTGAATAGCGCGTTCGATGCTCTACCACTGAGCTACCTCGGCGGCTATCGGCCCAGCCACACATTGGGTTTATATGTGAATTTAAACGTGAGAGTGTCAGTCCATGCCACCTGTAGCCACAAAGGCGATCGTGGCTGTGTGGCTTCACCTAGCAGGTGAACTTATTAGGTACGGGCTGGTGGCTGACATATGGTTCCTCGTAAACAACCGAACGGCACCAAGTTTGCCAGTACGAGACCCTTGTTAAGGAATAAGGGAAAGAAGTGTATACTTAGGGCTCGTTTTTCCGTGTTTTAACACAATAATAATGAGTTCTAGGTAGCAATAATGGCAAGAAATGTATAGAGAAAGTTATTAGACCAATTGTAATGTAAATGTGAAGATATATATATATATATATATATATATTCACACATACAAACACAACCACGAGCATATAAAGTATGATTGAGCCTCCCCCCCCCCCCCCCACCGGTGAAAATTCCTAGCTGCAGTACTGAACGTTACCTATGTTGACTTTCCACATGGTAAACAGTTTACCGGTAAAAATGCCTTACGCTACATTTTAAAATGACTACAACGACAGCAGTTTTCAACACTCAAGATATTTGCTTACGCCGAAACACGCCCACTCGGTTTTCGGACAAAGGAAATAAACTCGTTGACCTACCTTAAACTGAGCATTAGGCGTCTCTATAAAAACAGAGTCATGTGGATTGTACACCAACAAATAAGACTTACAACACTGCGTTTTCTAGAGCCGACAAGTTCAAAATTGAAACTCCTAGGTCAAACGGCCAGCTACAAAAATTTTGTTTTTTTGCGATCTATTTGCGTCCTTTTTTGCCTGTAAAATACTATTACGAGACCAATGAAAAAATACGTTTGCCAAATTTTGGCGAGCACTGACATGTTTCAAAGCACTATCTCTTTAAAACTGAGAGAGAAACTGAGACGTTGTGTGCGAGTACTGCCGACGTTTTTTTTTAAAGCAGTTATCCACCATGTAAATATTATCGACGCAGTTGATTTCATACATCTCTACTGCACGTGATTATCAGCTGTTTTAACTGCAACGACGAATGGCGCTTGTTCATCAGCGAACAAAAATAGTCATCTTTTAGAGCCCGGTCAGCTGTTCCTTTTTTGTTCTTTGTAAGAGCCACGCACAAACGCTGGAAACCTTTTCTTGTTTTCACTATAGCGCACCATGGTTAATTATTTGAAGACAGTTTTATGGTGTGTGTGCACTGTTTCGGTTCGAAAACGCTCGTTTCATGCAAACGTACAGTCGCAACGGAAACAAATTAGCATCCCATAGCGAGATTGTCATGTACATTCCATTTTGCGAAAAAAAGGGGGTGGCTGGCGGGGGGCAGCGAATCTTGCTGTTTGTCCTTCTAAAACTCTATATGTTAAGAAAGTGCTTTTACATTGCTTATCGGCAGATGTAACTATGCAGATGTATTTTTTTCTCCTCGAGATATGAGCAAACATATTGTTACGGGGAAGATTTATTCACCGAGAGCTGGTCTTACTAACGGCTTAAAGAGCGGACAGTCATGCAGGCCAACGGGAGAAGCTCGAGAGTCCAACCCACAACAACCACGTTGTCGTCTTCTTCATTTGGGTGCCAGTTCAGCTGTGTCGGGGTGACAGTTCCATACAGGTATCATCACCCCGGCCCATAAGGCACCGTCTCGGTGCCTGTTAAATGAGCGAGTCGGCGTTGTAGGGCTTGAGACGAGAAACGTGGACTACTTCGGTTCTGGGTGTAGGAGCTGATGAGTTTGTGGTAGCGCCAATCTCGTAGGTCACAGGTGTGACCTGACGAATGACTCGGTAGGGCCCAGCGTATCGCGATAGTAGTTTCTCACAGAGGCCAACACTTCGAGATTGGAGCCACAAGAGAACAAGAGATCCCGCAGAAAAAACGGCATCTCTATGTCGACGGTCATAAAGAGACTTCTGTGCTGTCTGCGACGACGATAACTGAGCACGCGCTCCCGCGCGTGCTGTGAGGACACGGGTGATTGCATCCTGAGCGTATGAAGTGGAGGATGGGTGGTCTGATGAAAGCAGTGTGTCGAAGGGCAGTAAGGGATGACGTCAGAAGAGTAGATAAAAAGGGGAGTAACCCACTGTTTCATGACGCGACGAGTTATAGGCGAAGGTTACGAACGGAAGAGCTATGTCCCATTCAGTGTGGTCGGTAGATACGTACATGGAAAGCATGTCCGTCAATGTGCGGTTTAGGCGCTCCGTAAGGCCGTTAGTCTGAGGGTGGTAAGATGTGGTGAAGTTGTGACGGGTAGCACAAGATCGGAGTAGATCATCAACCATACGAGATAGAAAGTAGCGACCACTGTCTGTGAGCAGGTGAGATGGAGCGCAATGCTGCAGTATATTGTCGTTGAGCAGAATGTCGGCAACGTCTATTGCGCAGCTGGTTGGTAGCGCTCGAGTGATTGCATACCGAGTGGCATAATCTGTGGCCACTGCAATTCATTTATTTCCAGTTGTACAAGTAGGAAAGGGACCTAGCAAGTCCAACCCCACTCGATAAAATGGCTCAGCTGGAACTTCAATGGGTTGAAGAAGACCGGCAGGGGTAGTCGTAAGCTTCTTTCGGCGCTGGCAGTGGTCGCAAGATACGACGTAACGGCGAACAGAGCGGTACAGACCCTTCCAGAATACTCGCCGTCGAATGCGGTCGTAAGCTCTGGAGACTCCTAGATGTCAAGAAATTGGAGCATCATGGAATTGTCGCAGAACATCCTTTCGCAGGTGATGCGGTACGACGAGTAAAAGTTCCGCGTCGTCGGGGTGTAAGTTGCGGCGGTACAAAACGTTGTCTTGAAGCAGGTATCTGCTAAGAGAAGGGTCAGCATAACGCGTTTGAAGGCGGTCAATGATGGTGAGCAGTGATGGATCTCGGCGCTGTTCGTCAGCCACGTTCAAAAAGTCAGTGATGGCTAAAACGCAGGCATCGGATTCCAAATCAGTGGAGCTAGGTAAATCAACGGGGTGCCGGGATAAGCAGCCAGCATCACTGTGTAGCTTTACAGATTTGTAAATAACCGAGAACGTGTACTCCTGTAATCGAAGTGCCCATCGGCCGAGTCTCCCTGTAGGGTCCTTAAGCATCGACAGCCAGCAAAGCGCATGATGGTCCGTGATGACTGCGAACGGACGTTCGTATAAGTACGCACGGAATTTCGCAATAGCCCAAACGAGGGCTAAGCATTCTCGCTCAGTGATAGAATATTTTTGTTCCGCTGGCGACAAAAGGCGGCTAGCGTGGACTATCACACGGTTGGTGCCATTCTGTATCTGAGCGAGTATAGCACCAATGCCATGGCCGCTTGCATCGGTGCGAAGCTCTGTTCGAGCCGGTGGATCAAAATGAGCCAACACAGATGGTGATGTGAGGGCGGTAATTAGCGACGCGAAGGAATGTTCTTGGTCCCTTCCCCAAGAAAAGGCCACATTCTTTTTGAGGAGATTCGTTAGGGGCCTAGTGATATCCGCGAAGTTGAACCCAAAGCGGCGGAAGTATGAGCAGAGCCCAATCAAACTGCGAACTTCTTATGTGGAACGCGGAACCGGGAATTCTCGGACTGCACGGACTTTGTCAGGGTCGGGTCGAACACCAGTGGCGTCAACAAGGTGGCCGAGTAGTTTAATCTGCCGACGTCCAAATGAGAATTTCGACGAATTCAGTTGGAGACCAGCGCAACGAAAAACGTCAAGAATTGCCGAGAGACGAGACAGGTGGCTTTCGAAGAAGGGCGAGAAAACTATTACATAATCCAGATAGCAAAGTCAGGTCGACCATTTGGAACCGCGAAAAAGAGAGTCCATCATACGTTCAAAAGTAGCCGGGGCATTGCACAACCCAAAAGGCATGACCTTGAATTGTTAAAGGCCGTCGGGTGTGATAAATGCTGCCTTCTCGCGGTCGCGGTCGTCGACCGAAATTTGCCAGTATCCGGATCGAAGGTCAAGGGTCAAGAAATAGCTGGCGCCATGGAGGCAGTCGAGCGCATCATCAATTCGTGGTAAAGAATAAACGTTCTTCTTGGTGATCCGATTCAGGTGGCGATAGTCGACGCAAAAGCGCCAGGTGTTGTCCTTCTTTTTAACGAAGACCACAGGGGAGGCCCAAGGACTCGATGAAGGCTCAATGACGTCTTTACTCAGCATTTTCTCGACCTCCGTCTGTATAACTTGGCGCTCAGCCTGTGACATGCGATAAGGGCGTTTGTGGAGTGGACTGGCGTCGCCGGTGTCGATGCGGTGGGTTACGGCACTTGTGCGGCCCAGGGACGGTCGTCGACGTCAAAGATACCAAAGTAAGAAAACAGAACACCCCGGAGCGCTGCAACTTGGGAAGGTAAGAGGTCACTGGATATCATTTTGTCGAGGAACGCCTTATTTTGCGACGTGATGACAGGTTTCGCCATGGTCTTAGTGTCAGGTGTAAAAGAACAGATCGAACATTCATCAAGGGTGGAAAGATCGGCTAAAGTGATGCCTTGGGGAAGAACTTGGGTCGACGTAGAGAAGTTCAGAACTAGAAGTAGCACCGGGTTGTTAGCAACAACCACTATAGTATGTGCTAGTGCGATGTGGTGCGTAAGGGTGAAATCAATGAAGGGAGCTACCAGATAGTCTCCATCAGGAACGGACGGGAAGGGTGACAGAGGAACGTACATAGCAGCCTAGGGCAGTAGCCGTAGAGACTCCACGGATCATAGCCGAGTGCGACTTGGAGGAGTGAAATCAGAGCACAAAGGCAATTCGAGTCGTAAGATACCGGTAGAACAACCGATGAGGGCGGAGTGTGCGGTTAAGAAGTCAATTTCAAGGATGATGTAGTGTAGGCAAGCATCGAAGACTGCGAAGAGAACAGAAGTGTGGTGGTGAGCAACAGCAACGCGGGCAGTGCACATACCAAGCTCCGATGTTCGACTTCCGTTGGCAACTCGAACAGTAGAGAACATAGCTGGTGTGAGAACTTTTTTCAGGCGAGATGGAAGTGTAAATTTCATAACAGATACTTGGGCACCAGTGTCAATTAGAGCGGTAACGGCGTGGCCATCAATGAACACCCGAAGTAAATTGCGTCTTGAATTTGTAGCCGGTTGAGGGTTTGCGTTCCGAGTCATCAACGCAGCGCCACCTCCAGGAGCTGCACTCGTCAGTTTCCCGGGGAATGGCTAAAATAAGCCGGTGACAGAGAGCGGTGGCGTTGAGGAGAGCGTGACGGCCGACCCTGAGGTGACGGCGAGTGGCTAGAGTAGTTTTTGTGGGCGACGACGTCAACGTAGGACGGTTCGGAGCGTGGAGATGAACGGCGAGCTGAAGGGTCCTGAGTATGGTCATCCAAAAAAGCGGGTTGCGAATAGTGTCTACGGTCCTGACGGCAGTCGACATTACAAAAGCTTGGCCGGAAATACCACCTGTTGCGGCACTAGTGAGAGACGTACCCCACTCGAGAGCAAGAAAAGCAGATGGGTCGATCATCGTGCGTGCGCCACTCAGGTGGATTTCGGTAGCGTGGTGGAAACCAAGGAGTCGAAGCTGCCGCAGCGACAAGTGGAGCCGAGTGGTGGTCAGCGTTGTGGACAGGAGTGCTCATGGGCTGCGGCATAAGTCTGGCGGGCTGGGGAACCTGGACGCCCAGGTTAGCAAACTTCTGGCGTACGACGGCTTGAATAAGCGAGACTGTTGCCCAGTTGTCTTGCGCAGGTGGCTGATAGGAAGCGGGTGCCATGGCTTCCAGCTCCTGGCGAACAATCCTTGCGATAATGGCAGGAGGCGCAAGTGAACGGGGCGCTGCAGAATCCTCGCAAGACGAAGTCGCAGCAGTGTTTGGTAGTCTCGCGATGTGGTGGGTGATTCGCCTGCTTTTAGCTTGTTCAAATCGTCGGCATTCAGATATGATGGAGTCGACAGTGGTGCAGTTTTTTCACTTTAGTATGTTGAAAGCATCATCAGCAATGCCTTTCAACACGTCTTGTCTGATCTTGTCCGCCTCTGACATGTTTTTGTCAGTCTTCCGGCACAGTGCCAGTACGTCTTGTATGTACGTGACGTACGACTCCGTCGATGATTGAACACGCGACGCAAGTTCCTGCCTGGCTGCCATCTGACGAGCAACTGACCGACCGAACAAATCGCGAAGCTTTTGCTTGCATGTGTCCCAGCTGGTTAATTCTTCTTCATGCGTCTCATACCAGGCGCGTGCCGTGCCCCGTAGGTAGAATAGAATATTTGCCAGCATGAGCGTTTCGTCCAACCTGTAGTGCTTGCTGACACACTCGAATAACGCGAGCCATTCTTCGATGTCCGTGCTGTCCGTCCCGGAAAACGTGCCAGGGTCGAGAAGATGGGGGGGGGGGGGGAATCACAGGTGATGGAGCCGGCGCGGATGGCGAGGCCTGAGTGCCAGTTTCAGGCATCGCGGCTGGACAAAGCTGGCGTCCACTGTGGAGTTCCAGAGCCGGGTTGTGTGAAGACCCCGTACCTCCACCAAAAGACGTTACGGGGAAGATTTATTCACCGAGAGCTGGTCTTGCTAAAGGCTTAAAGAGCGCACAGTCACGCAGGCCAACGGGAGAAGCTGGAGAGTCTAACCCACAACAACCACGTTGTCGTCTTCTTCATTTGGGTGCCAATTCAGCTGTGTCGGGGCGACAGTTTCATACACGTATCAATATCTTTATCGCGTTTTCCCCGAAATCGCTGGTTGTTGGAGTGATTTTCACGCTTTGAAACCACAAATGTTTCTGGCGCTCACGATAGGAGCGTGCTCGTGAAAAATGGCGCCACATGACGCATTCTTGCAGTTCCGGAAACCAGCCACTTGTGCCACTCTTTCATCGTTGAGAGTGCCACGGTGTGCTACGTCAGCTCTGAAAACCACGTTTAAGCGAGCACTGCGTGGACAGCCATTTTCAACGAAGGCTGCACGGGTGTCTCATGTTCTTAACAAGCCCGGCTCTCTGAAATTTCATTCCGAAGCAAGAAACTCAGCCCATTTGCTCCTGTGCCAGTCCATAATAGAGACGTCCCCTCTTTTTGTTAAAAAAGTCTATGAAAAAGTTTTTGAGTGGTCAGAGCTCTCGCAAGGATCACTGCTGCTGTGTGTATCTCCTTCCCTCGTCGCGTTTGGTTTTTTCTATTTATTGTTTTTTTCCATTGAGGCCAACACGCTGAGTACGTTCCCCCGTCGCAAAAGGTCAGGCTACCACCATCATGAAGCGCCAACTTGCCACCCAGAAGTCAAGATTGTGAGTGAGTCTCACAATACTGACGTCAGTGTGAAGTAGAAAAAAGAAAAAAAACTGAAATATTGCTTGCCGTCCAGGAGATAAAAGAGACAGGGAGAGAGATGAGAAAGCAGCATGATAGAAAAAAAGGGAGAAAAAGAGGTTCCAACTCACGAAGAGGAAAAGCGTTGGTAACTGTGGCGAACGGCTAAGGAAAGCTGCCATGCAGAAAGGTCGGATGTGAACGCGTACTTCGAAAGACCCCAGCTAAGCAGCGCGACACCACGGCGCATGGAGTCGTCGAGCTTGTCTTGAAACGTGAGTGGCGTGAATGAGGTCACGTGATTAGGGGGCACATTCCTACGGTGACTTTTGAGTCGTGTCACACTGCTGCACTCGCGGTGGGTTCTGCGGTGCGCTGCTAACCAGTTCGCTTGTACAGTTCGTAAAAGCGGCACAAAGAGGAATCACGTTTTGCATAAAGTTGATCGGCCTAGTGTGCTGCTTAACGGTGGCAAACTGCGTTGACTACGATATCGAGGACCGTGTACTCGTCCTCAACGACAGCAACTTCGATGCGGCCATTAAGGAGCACAAGCACGTGTTCGCCATGTTCGGTGAGTACGAGGATTCTGCCCTCTCGTTGTAATTTCCTTGTCAACAGAACAGAATGAAAAGAAAAATGCCATCGCTTTTCCTACGCTGTGCGGCTGCTGCCTACTGCACTACTGAACAAAACGTCCCATCGTTCGGTGGGCATAGAGCGTATGTCGTTAGCTCACGTGTTGTTTTTCTTAAAGAAAGCCAGTGAAAATTTGTCGTCGGTCAAGCAAATGGCGCTTTCGCCTCTCGAAGTAGATATAACAGTTCAATGGATAAGGATGGCTCCTACAAGGACAGCTTGTGGTTAACCTTCGTCGCGCCGTAGAAATTTAATCTAACCGCCTCGGGGAGCCTTGATCACAGCTTCTTGCTCGACGTTGACACGCACGGCTGATCTTCGCAGGCTACTTTACTGCTTTCAGCAGTGCCTGCAATGCGGTGTCACGAAATCTCAGCAGGCGTGTAACAGCTGCGCCAATTGGGCCAATATGATACAAATCCTTATTTTTGCCCGTACCTGAACCAAACCGTTAAATTTGTTGAAATAGCACTAGGCTCAACAGAAATTAGCGAACCAGCCACGGAATTTTCTCGATACCGGTAATTTTAGCAAGAAACGTAGAATGCACTAATGTCCTGTCGTTCGAACATCGTCCACTCTAATGCAATTCAACCATGGAGACCAGATCCTTAACTACTAGTTCACTATGTCCTAACCTCACCACGATAGAAAATAAAAAAACAGGGCTCAGTGCTCCGTATCTGAAAATTTTCAGTCGGAAACGGCCTAGTAATTCTCTTGCAAAACAAATTTAAAATATACTAAACTGTTTGTGACTGAAGCAAACGTCATTTTTTTGTAAGAACTTTCCTACCTCCGCCGCTTTCTAGAACTACATTATTTCACTCCTTACCTCTTCATCATCTATCATTTACCTTTATTAGGCTAACCGTAGTTCTAATTAATATTATGTATACTTGACTACTGACTGAGGGCCCCTCTCTGCGTTTTTATTAATTTGCCTGAGTTTTAATTACTACTCCAAAACACCAACGAAATAGTATACAGCCTGAAAGGCAGCCCCTGTCTATTCTTTAGTAGTAAGAACTTTCTAACGTTTAACTTTCACGCACTCCAACCGCCCGCGACGTATTTGCTAAACGTAACAACAGGGAGTTTTAGAATAGCGCACCGCGAGCCCTTGCTGTGCGGTCGCTGCCACTGCGCAGGCGTCGTAACGCGAGTAGGCGTTCGCGTTCGCGGACCGCACGCAAAAAATGCGAAATAGCGTGCGGTGATGGCAGCCCGCATGTGGCCCGCAAGTGCTGGTTTCGAGGCTACGATGTCGCTGCGACCGTGCGTTCCGGTTCACAGCCGGGAAAACGCTATTCTAAAACTCATATGGCACCCGCTACGCCCGCAACGCTTACAAACGGTATTCTAAAGCTCCCTAGTGATATAGAAGTAGCCGATTAGTTCGAAACACAGGCGCGTGCAACTCGTCAGCTGACAGGTAACGGCAAAGTAGAAGTGCTATCCCTTGAAATCAGAAAGCCTCTGACCTTGCGGGCACTTTGAAACCAACAATGTCAAACTTGGACGAGATTGGAAGAAGTTAAGAGAAAATAAATGCGTAAAATGATGATCATTCAGGCACTAAGTCGACCGGAGATCGCAAGGCCAGAAGTTGAAAAGCGCGCGAGGTGGTGTGTGGGTGTTTTTTTTTCAGACAGGTAAAAAAGTAAGGCCATGGGAGCTACGAGTCAGATGAAGCTGAGAGCTGATGTGTGGTCATGTGGGGTTCAACGGTGCTAAGAAAGTGCAACAGAACCCTTGCTAGGAGATAGCGCAGCACCTTAGTATAGAATGACAAACTTCTGTTAGAAAGATGCCGGACCATTCTTAATTGTATATTTAATAAAACGTGGGATAAGGGAATCGTTTGAAGAAAAAAGAGGACTAGGGTGTGGCCGCACTAGCGACCACCTGCAAGTAATGCACTTCCACACCAGAGCAGGATTGGTCACCCTGGTGCAGTACTTGGCCACTACCTCCCATGACTACAGCAGTCAACCCTTGACGCTCACTTACCAGCGGCAGCGAAGCAACTATCCGGAGCGGTGGTCAGACCTGTGACACAGCGGAGGGTGCTAAGAATCTTTGGGCCCAGACAAGCTGCCATTGCAATTTGAATTTGGCTAGTTTTAACGCTAGAATGCTGTCTAGTGAAATAGTACAGCTGTCCTATTTGAGGAATCAGACGGTGTTCAATGGAATATAATATGGCTCAGCGAAGTTAAGATGACACCTGAAGCTTATACAGAGCTGAAAAACGGACACGTCCTAGGCTACTGTGAATTATTTGACAGAAAAGAACTAGTGGTGGGGATCCTTATACACAAGGTCATTGCTTGCAACATAGAGGAATACTATAGCATTCCGTGAGAGGGTGGCAAGTATCATAATTAAGTTTCGGAAAAGGTTCAAGATGATCGTAATGTACAGACCTACGCGCCTATATCGAGCCATGATGATAAGTTGGTTGAACGCTTCTATGAAGACGTATATATATAGTCAGCCAATAATAAAGTAAGTCACAGTATACTATTCTGATAGGCGATTTTAATGCCAAAGTTGGAACAAAACAGGCCAGAGACAATGAAGTGGAGTAATATGGCATCAGCTGTAGAAATACCACAGAGGAGTTAAAAGTAGAGTTCGCCGAACGTAATATTTTAAAGGTCTTGAACATCTTCTTCAGAAAACGAGCTAACCGTAAGAGGATGTGGTGCAGTCCTGATGGCGAAACTAAAAATGAGACAGACTTCATTCTGTGCGCACACCCAGGTGCTGTACAGGATGTGGAATTTGTTGGCAAGATCTGATGCAGTGATCAGAAAATGGTAACAGCTCGTATTCTCCTAGGTTTAAAAAAAAAGCAAAGACAAAAAAACATCATGATATGCAAGAACCCAAGTAATGAACTAGCAGTGAGAGCGAAAGCGCGGAAATTAGGAGTTTCGCTTCAGAATATATTCCAGGCACTAAACGAGGTAACTGACATAACAGTGACGCAATAAAGCTTAATCTCACTAGTATCATCAAAGGCTGTACATTAACAAAGTGCTTGATTGGGCCAGCTGGTGCTGCATGGAACACAAAGAAGGCGCTTAAGAGCGCAAACAATAGGAGGGGATAGAAGAGACGAGAACAGAGCGCGGAATTCTATCGCCTTTTGTCATTTGTGCTGTTAAGCACCTTCTTCGTCTACCAAGAATGTACAACGGAAGTCAAAGGTACAGTGACCGAACAGGACCCCGGAAAACTATCTCAGGAGACGAACGATCTTGTCAAGAGATGACAGACCGTGAAAGCCTCAAATGTTACCGAAAAAATTGAGCTAGTGGAGCTTTCAAAGTTAGCCAATAGGTGTAAGGTAGCCGACGTCAGAAGGCATAAGATCCAGAGAAATTAGCATTCTGTAAAAAACGGCAGAAGGCTGAAAGCTGCGTAAGCAAACTTGTACATAGGTAAAAATCAAATTTATGCATGAAGGAACAAAAAATCAATGTCATAATATAGATGTCATGGCTGATGAAAATAAACGTAGAAAAAACTAAGCATGTGCAATTTTCTTCTACGACAAGATCCGAAACTTATAATTACCTAATAGATAATGCCAAATAGAAACAGTTTCATCTTTCAAATATCTGGGAGAGACATTCACCTCCGATTTAAACTGGACCCCCCATATAGAAAAAATCACATCGAAGGCGTGTAAAAAGCTCGGCCTGCTCAAGCGTCACCTTTATTTAGCTAATTCAGAGACACGACTTCACGCGTATAAAGCTCTTATCCGCTCTTCACTAGAATACGCGCAAATCATCTGGCATCCACATCAGATGTGTCTGACTAACATGCTTGAATCCGTACAGAACAAGGCCGCGCGCTTCATTCTGTCATCGTACTCAAGATACCAGAGTGTATCTGCCTTGAAGGACGAGCTTAATCTCCCCCCTCTCACCCAACACAGTCAGTTGTCAAGATTAACTTTTTTTCACACCCTGCACCATCATCCAACACCATTCGCTCGCAAATTTATACTCCCGGCACCCTATACGTCCGCACGCGCTGACCACGCTCACAAAGTTGGCCCAATTTTTGCCCGAACAAACAAATATCAGAACTCACCCCTTGTTCTGGCAATCAATGAATGGAATTCTTTACCTAGTAGCCTAGTGGACCAAACAGACACCTCTTCTTTTCAAACCGCACTCCCCGCTTTTCTAGCTATTCAAAATACCCTGTAACTTGTCTTCATCATGCTCATCTTTTTTAGGCTGTAAATTTGTGTTCCTGCCTTCCAAATACCAGATTTTCTGTCACTTTTACACTTTTTTATATGTTTCACGCTGTACTTTGCAATTGTGTACTTTTGCTGCCTTTATGATATTGTAATGTCACTTTTGTTGTGTTGCTTCTTTCTTTTTACAATATTGTACGTCGTGTCGGCTTTCAACCCATTCCCCCCCTATGTAAGGCCCATTTAGGCCCTTAGGGTACCTAAATAAATAAATAAATAAATAGTACAGTTGTGGTGGCAGAGGAGTTCTACAGAGAGCTGTATAAAAGCCAAAACAGCCAGGATAATATCATTAGAAAGAATATTAGCCCAGAGGAATTCGACTTCCTAAAGTAACGCCAGGGGAAGTAAGAAAAGCCCTAGAAAGAATGCAAAGAGGCAAAACTGTTGATGAGGATAACAGTGGACCTCCTGAAAGATGGAGTAGAAATTGTTAGAAAACTGGCCACCTTATATAAGAAGTGTCCCTTGACGGAAAGGGTACCATATTCTTGGAAGAAGTCCAACATCATCTTAATCAATGAGAAAGATGACGCCAAGGCCCTGAAAAATTACAGGCCAGTCAGCTTAGTGTGCATTCTCTTCCAATTATTTATTAAAATATCAGCTAATAGAGCTCGGGCGACATTAGAGTTGCATAAACATAGGAAAGCGCAAGATTTGATAAAGGCTACCTCACTATAGACCGTATTATTACTATCCATCAAGTAATAAACAAATGAGCGAAATACAACCAACCCTTATACATAGTATTCATAGAACACGAGAAAACGTTTGACTCAGTCAAGACATCAGCAATAATGCAGGCACTACGGAATACGGACATCGAAAAGCACTACCTAACCATACTGGAAAAAAATCTACGGTGGATCCACAGCCACTATAGTTCTCCATAAAGAAAACGAAAGAAACAGAATAAAGAAGGGTGTAAGGCAGGGAGACACGATCTCTCCAATGCTAATCACCACGTGTTTACAGGACATTTTCAGGACCCTAGATCGGGAAGAGTTAGGGGTAAGAGTTATTAGAGAGTATCTTATTAACGAGTGATTCGCTGATAACATTTCCTTGATGAGTAACATCAGAGGACGAATTACAGCTCATGAAACTGGACACTCAAAGCAAAAAAGTGGGCCTTAAATTAATATGCACAGAACTACAGTAGCGTACAACAGTCTCGGCAGAAAACAGCACTTTGCGGTAGGTGGAGAGACGCTGAAAGCTGTAAAGAATGTGTCTATAATTAGGTCGGTTAGCAAGCGCGGAGCCTAACAATGAGATTGAAATACCTAGAAGAATTAGGATAGGGTGGATCACGTTCGGCAAGCATTCTGAAGTCATGAATGATAATCTGCCACTAACTCGCTAGAAGAAGGTATATAAGAGATACATCTTACCAGAACTTTTCTAAGGAGCAGAAACCCGGAGGGTTACAAAGAAGGTCCTGCTTGAATTGAGGGTGACACAGCGAGCAATGAAAAGGACAACAATAGGTGTAACCTTATAAGACAAGAGGTCAGAGTGGGTCAGAGAACAAACCAGGATGAAGGATATCATAGTTAAAATCAAAGAAATGGACAGGGGTCGGGCACGTAGCATGTAGGCAGGATAACCGCTGTTCTTTAGAGGTTACTGAATGGATTCTCAAAAAACGCAAACACACAAAAGGGAGACAGAAAGTTAGGTGGACCGATGAGATTAGAAAGTTCGCCGGGATAACGTGGCAACAGAAAGAATGGGACCGGGTTGATTGGCGGATCATGAGAAAGGCCTTTGCCCTGCAGTGGACATAAACATGCTGATGATGGTTAGGATTAAACAGTTTCTTATGGTGAATCAATCCATCAATCAATGAGCTTTATTAAGACAAAAACTTAACTCAAAGTATCAAGTATTCTGACGAGGGTCCCAAAGTTCGCGGCTGCTAAGAGCCCTCGGTTATGTTTACAATTGAATAAGACAAGTGAATGCAGCAGCAGAACAAAAAAACAAATTTGAAAGCAAGTGGGCCAGAAACCAGAAAAACAAAAACACAGCATATAATGAGTAAGTGTAAAAGCACCACCACACTGAAACAACTGAAAAACCAATGAATGCCTAAACTAAAATGAAAAATGAAACAACATGGCACTAAAACACACTTTATTAGTACAATATATAGCAATAAAACCGGTACAATTAAATGAAGGAACTTCACATAAGTAACCAAAACTGCTCTGATGAATTAATAAATGAAATCAAAGAAATTTTATGTTTTAGCGATGAGGGTAAAGAGTTCCATAATACGATGACTCAGAAGTGTGAAGATGATGTATCGTAGTTAGTATGAATCAAAGGTAGCAGGAAGTTGTTGTTGGCCGCAAACCATGGAGTGTTAGTATTGACTGAAAGTGCATATTCAATGAAATCGGTTGAGAGCTTATGTGTTATGTGTTTATGCAGAAACATGTATAGAATTAATCTAAATAAGTTTCTAACAGTTAAGATGTTATTACAATGGAGGAGGCAAGTGATGTTACTGTAGCGACCACGGTTAAAAATGACGCGATGGGCTCTATTTTGTAAACGCTGTAAGGATGAAAGATGATACTGATAAGTATTATCCCATAAAGCTATACCGTAAGTGATATGAGAATGAATGAAAGTGAAGTAAAGACAAAAGAGTGCTTGATCAGAGATATATGAGTGAGCTTTAAGTAATGCGCGAATGCCAAATGCTCTCCTTTATCTAACGTGAGCAACTTGGAGGTTGAATTGAAGGTTTACATCAAGTAGAACACCAAGAAACGATACGCTGTCAGTGATACTAATAAAATGAGAGTCAATGGTAGTCATTGAAGACGAATTACCTTCCATTGAGGTGATCTAGAAACCATAAACTTAGAAATATTTCAATTATTAACTATGTGATTTTCCTTACACCACATGACCACGTTACAAGTGCAGCATTTATATTATTAGCGACACAGGTAACACAATTATCAGCAAAGAAAATGGTTGTATCATCCGCATATAAGACGCAGTGAGCCTTGTTTAAAATGTCAGAAAGGTCATTAATGTACAGTAAAAAAATAAGGGACCCATTAGTGAGCCTTGGTGAACCCTTAATTTATTGTTATAGTCGATGAAAAGGAACCTGCTATGTATGCAATATGTTTTCTATTAACCAGTTACCTGTTTAGAGAATTAAGGGATGCGCCTGTGATACAGTATGCGTCTTGCTTCTTGGACAAAATGAGATGAGAGTGGTGTCGAATGGCTTTGATAAATCTAAGAAGATGGACCCGATGATGCACCTCGAATCAATGAAGCGGTTGATTTAGTCAAAATGGAAAAGAAGGACAAAGTTAATTGAACTTCCAGAGCGAAAGCCAAGTAAACAGGACTTCAATACATTAACTTCATTCTTTTTAAGCTGAACTATAAATAATTTTCGATGACTTTAAAGTGTGAAGAATGAATATAGATAGGACGATAACTAGAAAGACATTGTTTATCACTTTTTAAAACACCGCAAGTAGTTTGGCTATCTTTAGATAGCCAGCACACTCAGAGAATAACGAACACCATCTAGACTAGCTTGGGGCTATTCATATCCTCCTTTCCGAGTGCCTACGTCACCACACTATTGACGGAGTTGTTTGCCTTGTTGGCACTTTCGGGAAATGGGAAACCGCATGAACCGGGCATATGTTTTGCATCTCTTTCAAGCAGGATTTGTAACTCGCCATTAGAACACTAACGAGTTTGTAGCAATGTTCATTTCAGAGAACGCACCCTTCGTGCTGCCCCTTCTTTTCAAATGACGTCACCGAGAAGTGATGAGTCTTTAACAAGCTAGGACTCCGCTAATCTGTGAGGTGTTCGAATATTGCGCTCTTTCTTTGTGTTTGAGAAATTGTTCGGCTGCCTTTGCAGACCTCTCCTGTATCGACAAGTGTGAGGCCCTGGCGCCAAAATTTTCTAAGGCTGCCAAGAAGCTCGAGAAGGAAGGCTCGGACATCAAGCTGGCCAAGGTGTACACCCCCTTCGATGGCCTGCTCGCTTAGAAGTACCTGCAGGGCTTTCCGACACTCACGTTTTTCCGCAACGGACATCCAGTCTACTACAAGGGTAGCCATACCATAGAGGAGATGATCCAGTGGGTTAAGAAAAAGATTGAACCACCGGCTCAGCTACTCAGCACTATGTACGATGCGAGGATTTTCGTGGACAGCACGGAGGTCACCATCGTGGGCTTCTTCAAAAACCAGACGAGCCTCGAGGCTAAAGAGTTCCTCAAGGCTGCGTATACCATCGACCGGCACGCGTTTGCCATCACATCGGAAGACGTGATGGCAAACGAAGGCAGTGATGTTCTTCAAGAAGGACAGTGCTGTACAGTGGAAGTTGGTTGCTCACCATAAGTTAGACCTACTCCATGTTTGTGAACAGCGGGAGGTACCGTCGAGTTACTGAGGTGCTTGTAGTGACGTCGTGGCGCGTAGGCTCTGCCCAGTGCTTAATCATTACGTCGACGACGCCTACCGCTTTTTACAAATAATTATTAGTTTTATAGTCGCCCCGACGTGATGGTCTAGTAGCTAAGGTACTCGGCTGCTGACCCGCAGGTCGCGGGATCAAATCCCGGTTGCAGCGGCTGCATTTCCGATGGAGGCGGAAATGTTGTAAGCCCATGTGCTTTGATTTTGGCGCACGTTAAAGGATCTCAGGTGGTCCAAATTTCCGGAGCCCTCCACTACGGTGTCTCTCATAATCATATTGTGGTTTGGGGACGTTAAACCCCACAAATCAATCAATTAGTTTTATAGTCTGTGACAACTTTAGAGTAAACATGAAGATGTATAGAGAGGATTGAGAGAAACGCTAACATATGGCATCTAATATATCTGTTTTGCCTCTGTTTTCAAGCTGTTTCAGCATGGATAGTTACAAACAACTAATATCAAAAATCCATAAACCAGGGTTGCGTAGAGCCGACATTTCGACAAGATGACATGGCTTCCTAAAAGCGAGAACAGAACAGTTTTATTTTAGCCTTCAGATAGACAAGTCCGCTTGACGAAACGCAAACTTCCAACTTTTCTTCCTACCTTTTTTTTTTGAAAAAGCTACTAGTCATTTATAGTACACTCGAGGACCTTCTAGTATCTTGCATCACCTCCTATTTCGGAGTCTTTTGAAAACAAAGTGCTGTGCTCTATGTACGTCTTTATTTCTATATCCAACTCAGCGCACCCCCTTCCGCTACCAGCATCCCTTTTAAAGAGGGCTTTGAAACTTTTTCAATTAACCACGAAATGAATTCAGTGGAAGATCTTATTGCCTCACAAATTCAACGCCGGAAAAATTTTAAGAGTACATCCAGTGCGAGTGGAGATCCATAGGTTTGTCGCATACTGCAATTCCATTCTTTATTCTCTCGTCCCGACGAAAGCACGTGAAGCTAAGCAGCGATTGATGGAATGGCCACAGAAAAAGGACACGGACGCCTTCTGACCTTGAGCACTTTTTTTTGTTTTGTTTGAAGGCGCGGCTTTTTTAGTGAGCTCGCGCACACATAGATGGATGGATTTTATGATTGTACCCTGTTGATCGGGCGGTGGCTAACGCCACCAAGTCGTAACATTTAGTGAACCAAAATCTGGGTTTATTTTTTTCCTTTCAATAGTGAGGTTGAGGACTCGTACTTTGCAGTGAAAGGTTTAATTTTGACTCAAGCCTTGACTTTAGCCACCAACCAGATAACCTCCTTCTAGTTAATTCTAACCACTTCGTCTATTTTGCCTTCCCTGTCCCTCCACCTTAACCACTAGACCACCATGGCGGGCCCTATACGAAACGTTAAAAAGGCCGTTAAGTCATTAGTATATCGTGTCAACGAAGAGCCTGAGAACTCTTTCGAAACTTCTATAGCCCTTCCCAATAGAATCCCAAGCAGCGCGAGTTTGGTTTTCCTTCGGTGTACTCATACTCATGATTAAAAGAAAAATTATACAATCTCGCACAAAAGGAAATTATCTGTGAATAAAAAGCAGCTCTGATGTTCACTTCTCTTTCAACTTGTTTGCACTTGTGTGTTTCCGTGTAGGGTTCATTTGTGTATATGTTGTAGGTAAAGACTTCACTACAAAAGTCAAGGACGAAAAAAAAACTGTACTAACACTGACAAAGCGCCTCAAACAACCAAGTTTACTGAAAAACAAAACAAAAAGGGGTTGGGATGACAATCGAGAGAGAGGGCACTGATAGCAAACCATGCACGATCTTACCATGGTGCTATGTTTTATGGCAGAGATAGCACCCTGGTAGGATCGTGCGTGGCTTATTTTCAGTGCCCTCTCCCTCACATGCTACACCACCCTCTATTTGTCTTTTTTAATTGTTTTGATTAGATGCGCTTTTTCTGTGTTAGTGCAGATTTTTGTCGTTCTTAACTTTGCAGTGCATCCTTTACCTACAGTATGTTCAAATTAGCCCCCATACAAACTTTCCTGAGAGTGTACGCTGCGTATCGCTTATGCTCCCTCTATTCCTTTGTGTGTAGTACCGTGAGGGTGTGTGCCGCAATGTGGACAACCAGTGCAGCGCGAAGAGTGCAACGAAGCGAGCGCGCGCTATACGGGCACGCAGCTGCTGTGAGGCAAAGAGATAAATGTTTGTTGTTGTTGTGTGATTCTAGAAAGAGGAAGAAGACACCTAATAAATGGGAACGGAGAAACGAACCGGAGGCAGTGCTCTGCCGCCTCCTCCATCCCACATTTTCATGCTCACGCGAGGAGAGGGGAAGAGTGTGGACGGTCGCCGAGACGGTCGACGGATACAGCCGCGAGCAAAGGCAGCTTCACATTAAAAAAAATATTAGGCAGCATCCAGCTGCTCCAGCGGCGATCGGGCAATGCTTCACTTGAATTTAGAGAACGCCCATTCAACCCTTGTCATGGGTGAAAAAAATCCAAATTGGTGACGTCTGCGCAGCGAAGGCCGTGGGGCGCCTCGACCCTCAAACACTTTATGTATGCTTGAAACGCGGCTGCGTTTTCCCATACGGTCATTTGCAGCTGTACAGGGTGTCTCAATGCATGGGCCAATGCTGCAAGTAGTACGGTATGGTATAAAAAACTTTAATAAGGTTATGAGAACCAGTCTAGGACTGATGCTGGCTGCTCCCACGTCGGGACAGAGAGGCCAAGCCCCTCTGCCACCTCACGGGTCCTCAAGACAACCCCGAGTTGGTTTGCCAGCGCGTCACTGTGCAGCATTCGCTGTACTATGGTCTTTTTGGCAATTAGGATTCGTAATCTGGTCCTGATTGTTGGCTACCAGAGTCTGCGAACGGCACTCCTAGTTCTTCCGCATGTCTTTTTCAGTACAATCATGACATACAAAAATTAAAAATGGCGAGGATCATACATCACTTGTCACTTGCACAGCGTCCATTCACTCAGCATGGAAAATTACTTGTGCAGTGCGGTTTTAACACTTTGGTTGAAATTAAAATAGGTGTAGATTTTTTTTGAACCATACTAAAACGTGCGGCTCCAAGTGAGGAGCAAATAACCTGATGTCGGCACTATAACCAAGCCGTCACACTTTCGCATGATGGTATAATCAGTTGCAACTGCTGTCAACATCATTGTGTTCCACATTCGATTGCCGCAGGTTGATTTATATTTTCGTTTTGTACACTTCAATCACATCCGCAATAAACTACTACATGCTGTGCATTCACTCACAGCTGCTCTGTTGAATACTTCGTTTCTTGCGCTACAGTTTCAACCTAATTTAATGACAACGTTTCAATATAAGTCGTGTCAGCCTGTGAACGTACGTTAGCACCAACATGAATGTTGACGCTTTCTTCTTCTTTCGCAGTTTGACGAGGGCAGAAACACTCTCGCATTGAAGCCCACCTGTGATAAGATTCGGACATTCGTTGCTGTGAACAGCCAGCTCCTGGTTGTGGAGTTGACGGCGCAAGTGAGTTAGAGGCTTTTTCAATATGCTAGTCTGTGCATACGCAGTGGTGGTGGCATGACGCATGAAGTGTGTGTTTTTTGGTGTATGTGTGTTTCGGTGATCTGCAATGGAGGCGTATTCAGTTCGGGCCTAAAAAAAACCCCATTTCTGTTTTTGTTGTGATTCACTAGACAAGTATAGCTCGTGATCACATTATTTGCATTATGCAGTTATAACTAGCGTTAGCGCAACAGTGCGGATTATGGGAATACTGATTCCTTGTCAAAAAGTTGATACAAAGATACACATCTCGATCCCCATTCAAGAACAGAGATACTATAATTGGGCTCAAAAAGCTTTTCAGTCATCTCAACCGACCTAAAGCTCCAATTAGGTTATGCGAGGCAATTCTGAAAGTAAACAACCATCTTATTATTTCTGGGAGGAACTTCACATCGAAGTCCGCAGGTGGCAACGAAACAAACGCAACGAAAAACTCAAACACCGCCGAAATCACCCAACAAGCAAAGCAATATCCCGCACAACTTGCCGACTCAAATTGAGTGGACTGTTGCAATATGGCAGCAGGACAAACTTGCAGTAATAACACCTGGTGCTTGTTCTGAGCTACACAAACTACCCTATAACAAGCAAAACAAAAACTCTGAATCATCTTCAAAAGGACATATATGCTTTTCAAGATGCTGAGAAACTGGCAGATGAACTGTGAGGTCAGCACCTCTGCACTCATCGGGACTTACAAGGACTTGCAAACTCGTATGCAGGGTCCGACAATACAGATCTCGATCGAGCTTTCAAACTTCACGACTTGCACGCAGCCTTGAAGGCTTCGTGAAACGAAAATTTAAACTTCCCGGTTGAAATTTACCCTGATTTATCAGGAATCATAAATACCAATTTTGAAATATTTCTGCACAGGGACGGGCGTCATTACTTCTGCAATTATTGACGCCCGTTAGAAGTCGCAGTTTTGGAAGGGATCGCTAGAGACCATGCGTGACCGTCGGTCGCTATAGGTACTAATATGTGATGTCAGTGAAACGCCACATTAAGAGAAAATAAAAACACAGCGCTAGTCTTATTAGGCTCCAAAGGGATAATTTGTAGAACACTAGAAAAAAAGTAGAGCACTTTTTGCGCTTTGAGTTGTATGCTGTGGAATTAAACTGAGTGATCTGCCGAGCAAGCATCCAACTTGCTGAATGCAGCCGCGCAGCAACCGCACCGGTCTAGCAGCCGCGGCCAATAGCATCGCGGATGAATGGATGGATGGATTGATGTGGCTGTACCTTTAAATCGGGTGGCAGCTAACGTCACCTAGCCATAATACTTAGTGAACAGCAGCTATGTTTATGTTTTTTTCCTTCAAATAGTGAATTGGAGGACTTCTACTTTGCCGTGAAGGATTGAATGTTCACTGTTGCCTGGACTTTAGCCACCATTCAGATAACCTCATTCTAGTTAATTTTACCCGCTTAAAGACTATTTCGCCCTTCCTGTCCCTACACCCCAGTGCTTTGAAAAACTCTGCGTCATCATCTTGAACTATAAGGTGAAGCCCTTTAGAGAACATTATCAAGTGTTCTGCAGTTTCCCCCTCCTATCCACATGCACTGCATACCATGCCTACCATTTTGTATTTGGCTAGATATGTCTCGTTTCGCAATACTCCCGTCCTGGCCTCGAACAGTAGATAACTACGCCGAGTATTATCATGGATCCTTTCCTTAGCAATTTCCTGCCTGAAAGTTTTTTATATCCCTAGTGCAGACTTCTTAATCATGCCACTTCTCCACATTTCGGTCTCCGTTTTCTTCGCCTTCTAGGTAACCGATAGTTCCTTTTTTGGTTTAGCCCCCGCTATTGTCTGAGTATTTACCCGTCAATTTTCTGGTTTGCTTCCTCCATTTTGTATCGCATTCTTCATGTGTGGTTCGCTTCCTCCATTTTGTATCGACATTCTTCCCTGATTTGGTGTATTATTGTGAGCTCCTATAGCAAGCCTACCTATTCCGCGTTGCTTAATTTCTAATCTTGCTTGAATTTCTGATCTCATGCACAAGACTGCATTGCCGAACGTCATACCAGGAACCATGACCCCTTTTCATATTCCTTTCGAATCATACCTATTGTAGTTCCACAGTGCCCTGTTTTTCATCACCGCTGCATTCCTGTTACCTTTGGTCGTCAGGTACACTACGGGATGCCTTAGGTACTCGGCCTCATTGCTTACATACTTGTATCTATCTGTTATCTTTAGTGTGACCTGATGTATTCTAAGCTCACTGCCTTCATTATCTTCAAAAACCATGACTGCTGAATTTTTCTTACTTAATATGAAATATAACCTATCTCCTTCATTACTACAGATGTCCATGAATATCTGCAAATCTTACTTGTTGTCGGCCATAAGCACTATATCATCTGCGTACATCAATGCTGGTAGTGCCTGTTCAATGAGTTTTCCTTGTTTGAAGATAGAGAGGTTGAAGCCCTGTCTACTTCAATCTATGTTGGCCTCTAATCTTTGTAGGTACATCATGAATAACAAGGGTGACAGAGGACATCCCTGCCTAAGCCCCCATTTTACCTATGTCGGCTTGAATACCTGTTTTTCGCAGTTTATAACTACCTTGTTACTTTTATAGGTACCCTTTAAAAGATTAGTGACTCCGTTTCCCACACCCAGTGTGTCCAGTATTCCCCACAAGTCCTCTTGAACCACTCTATCGTAGGCTTCTTGATATCCAAAAATGCTAGCCACAGGGGCCTGTGTTCCTTTTCTGCTATTTTGATGCATTGTGCCAGTGAGAACAAATTCTCTTCCAACCTCCTGTGCTTCCGAAAACCGTTCGGCAGTTCCCACAGCCCCCCTTCCATCTCTATGCATGCCTGCAGTCTCTCCTTTATAGCCTGCATCACCAGCTGGGACAGGTTCCGTTAATTTGGGAGGCGATCGCCGGGCTAATTCCAGGGGCCGAAGTATCGGCACCCCGAACCGCATCACAAAAGCGTGGACAATTTAGAAGCGGTCCTTTTTGGCGCGCCAGCGGACGCCGGCTGTGGCCCAAAGAACAAGTCAGAGCGGAGTGTTGGTAAACAAAACAAAATTATATTCTCAATATTGGTAGATCAAAACCAATACACAAGTATGCACACTCCACAATAGTTGAGTACAATATTTCACCAATCAAACAACGTACTACAGAGTACAATCAGCCACACTCGAAACAACGGACACGGACAACAATACGCACTACAATGCAGTCGCATGCATTGAACAACCAAGACACCTAAAGACTAAAGAGATAGAAAACGTATTCAGTCCAAAGTTATTGGAACAAAAGTCTGGATGGTACTCTTCCGAGAAGCACTCACTCAAAGTCCAGCGTTGTTGTCGTTCCGCTGCCCCCGAAGTTTCTCTTCCAGGAAACATCACGTCATACTTGGCCGCTCTCCAAGCTTCAAACTTCTTCGCCGAAAACACGTCGGCTTCACACACGCAGCTGTTGCCACGCGTCTTCGCTCGATAGCGGTAGGCACACGCTCTTGCCAGTAGCTCGAGCCTTCACCCCTCAGGTGGAAATCCTCTTCTTCTCCTGCTTTGTCTCTACGGACAAAACCTTCGCCGATTACACGGCGGAATACCCTACGCGCTCTGGGGCTAACTTCCGTCTTCTTTTGATCTCCAATCTCGGCTGCTCAATTAAATACCTTCCACGCGAGATTACAGAAAGTTCTCATCATTTCATCGGCCCGATACGCAGTGAAGGCTGGGGAGAGGGCGAGACGGTTCGAAGGCCGAGCGCGACGGATGACGCAACCTGGCATCACCACGCCCCTTTCCATTGAGAATCTTCTAGGGCCTGCTCGGTCGTCGACGTGGGATGAGGAGGTTCGTCAGCAAACCTACGCTTCCGAGGGGAGAGGGACGCGTGCCCGGGGAGTCTTTGAATGCTTGTTTTCTTTCTTTTTTTTATCGTTGGCCTCGCGGCGTCACTCCGGCGTTTTGTCTCGAAAATTTGACGGCGCGGCCTTTTTTGAACGCTCGTTTTGTGACACTGCCCCCCCCTTTAAGAATATTATTTCATAATATTCAAAACCACACAAACGAGCCCGAACTGTCCCCACACTCTAAAAGACTGTAACCTAATCCGTCGCTCATGCCACGTCACACTCACAATAGATCACTCAATACAACTGTACATTGTAATTCAATCTCACAACACATGAACAATAACCACAGGTACATGAGTTCAACACTCCATCATATATTCCAAACAATACAAATGTACAAAGTTCTGTCTTTACAACAAATGTACAATTCTATACATCACATCACTGTAACAAAAATTTTGATTCACTCGGCGTACAGTTGTAACACAGGATAACAAGAACATTAACACAACATATTGAGGATCAACACAGACAAACGCATTCCGATTTGACCTCAGCACCTATCCTGAGTACTTCGAGCTGCGCTTGCGCCCTTTTTTGCTGTGCTCGCTCGACCTCTTCTTGTTTTTTCTCGTTCTTTTTCGGCGAACCCTTTCCAACGACGGGATCTGAGGTGGCGTCTCAGCCATCATTGCAGCTTCCGGCACCGTTAACGGGTCATAACGTTCGACGGGTCCTGTTTGTTTATTTACCAGCTTGTTCATGTCAAGGCATTTGGCCTGGCTGGCCGACTCCATCACCTTTACACTGTCGGTCGGTTGAGGTCGAGCCGACGTAAGTCCGGCTGCCCAGCAAGTAAACTCATTCAATTCGACCATGTTCTCATTCGCTGTCTCTTGCGCCCAGGCTTCACCTTGAGCTCGAGTGAAATCCTTCACGGGATTTTTCTACGCTGTATCTCGCGGCCCCTGTGTCGGCGGGGGTTCCATCGTCGGGTCTTCCCCCAAACGTTCTGGTTCGTTCGGCCCTCGCGCACCATCGATGTTTCCGATGACGAGGTCGCACAGAGGTTCGGCATGCATAGAGCGGTAACTTTTCCGCTGAAGTACGGGGTTTACACTTCAATCTCTGCTTCGGGAAGCATCCGAACCGTACTGTCAATTAGGTAAACTGGTTTCGTTTTGCCTGTTAACTCACTTTCCCGTACCGAATTTCTCCGCACGATAACAGTGGAGCTGCCGGTATCTCTTAACACCGTAACCTTCTTGCCCGCAACTTTACCAGGCAGCGTTGGCATTCCCTTCGAAACACCGGTTGGCTGTTTTGTCTTTACAGCACCTGCAACAGGAAGTTTCTCCCCATTTTCAACTCTACAAATCTGTCGGTGACGGCATCACCATAGGGTTTTGGTGCTGCTAGCACACAGGATACCTGGTGAGTTTGACTCACTTACAACATGCGTCTGCTTTCGGCCCAGTATGACCACATTTGAAACATTCTACAACCGTGGGGCTCGTGAAGTTAGTTCGACAGTTGTTAGCACGGTGATCCACTCGGTTACACAGAAAACATTGTGGAACACTCTCCGGTGCACGCTTCCTTTGTTCGGGTGCCGAATTTTTCCAATCTTCGGCACACTCCTTCTTGACATTGGCCAAATTAGTGCCACCTTGTGCTTCCAAAAACTGATGCGCTAATTTAAGCTTGTCTTCAAGTGACTTAGCTCTCCTCTCTTTCAAGTACAGCGACAGGCTTGGGTGCAACTAGTAAGAAATTGCTCTCTAATGAGGAGCACTCTAAGCTCATCGTACTCCTGCGCTGTCCCTCAAAGTTCAATCCATCTGTCAAAATAATGGCTAAGTCGGGTGGCGTACTGCGTAGCCGTCTCACCATCAGCTGGCTTTCCTGTCCGAAATCTGTCCCGGAATCCTTCCACAGTAAATCTAAATCGCTTCAGCAAAGCATCTTTCACCTTTGCATAGTTGGCTGCATCGGTTGGCGTCAGCCTACCGTACACACTGAGTGCTTCAACACTCAAGCAAGTACTCAAAGCAGTTGCCCGTTGATGTTCTGGCCATTTCTGGCTCTTCTCAATCGTCTCGAATTGGTGAAAGTACGCGTCAAGGTCGTCCTTCCTTTCATAAACGCTACGAGAAGCTTGCTTGGGTTCAAGCGGAAGCCGTGTTCCTCCCGTTCGCTGTTTTCAGCTGTAGCTTGGACCGAAGTTTCACTTCGCTATTGCAAACGGAGCCGCTCGAGTTCTATCTCGTTCTGTCGCTGCCATTCCCTTTCCTCTCTTTCTTCTGTCGCCCTCTAAGCTGCCAGTCTTTCTTTCTTCTGCTCCAACTTCAATTGTTGCTCTATTTCTTCTCTCGCCCTTTCGGCTGCCAACTTTTCTCTCTCCAGCTCCAACTTTAATTGCTGCTCTCTTTCTTTTTTCAGCTGTCGCTCCCTTGCCTCTCTTTCTTCTTTCGCCATTTCAACGGCAAGCCTTTCTCTCTCCAACTCAGCTGCTTTTTGTTCCTTGGCCCTCTCAGCTGCCAACCTCTCTCTCTCTCCACCGCCTGTTTCTCCTTCTGGCTTACCCACTTCTGTAGTTCAGTGCCAGTAAGACCCATCTTCTCGCCAAGAGCTACTAATTTTTCGAGATCCATGGTGTCTCGCAAATAAAGTCTTGCCGCGTGAAAAAAGTATCTGCCTAAAACAGCCTATCGGAACACTCCCCTGCACTCGTTAACGAGAACACTGAACAACACACAAAATCGTTCCGATAGCACTATCAACAACTCGACGCTCTTTCTCACTACTTTGGACACACTTTGCACCAGAAGGTCCTGTCGCGGACGCCAGAATAATTGTCACAGGTCCCGTTAATTTGGGAGGCGATCGTTGGGCTAATTCCAAGGGCCGAAAAATCGGCCGCCCGAACCGCACCATGAAAGCGTGAACAATTTAGAAGTGGTTCTTTTTGGCGCGCCAGCGGACACCAGCTGTGGCCCAAAGAACAAGTCAGAGCCGAGAGTTGCTAAACAAAACAAAATTATATTCTCAATAATGGCAGATCAAAACTAATACACAGGTATGCACACTCCACAATAGTTGAGTACACTATGTCACCAATCAAACAACGTACTACACAGTACCATCAGCCACACTTGAAACAATGGACAGGGACAACAATACGCACTACAATGCAGTCGCATGCATTGAACAACCAAGGCACTTAAAGACTAAAGAGATGGAAAACCTATTTAGTTCAAAGTTCTTGGAACAAAAGTCTGGATGATACTCTTCCGAGAATCACTCACTCAAAGTCCAGCGTTGTTGTCGTTCCGCTGCCCCCGAAGTTTCTCTTCCAGGAAAGCTCTGTCTTTCGGCTGCCCCCGTGTTTTTCTTCCAGGAAACCTCTGTCGTTCTGCTGCCCCCAAAGTTTCTCTTCCATGAAACCTCACGTCTTCACTTGGCTGCTCTCCAAGCTTCAAAATTCTTCGCTGGAAACACGTCGGCTTCACACACGCAGCTGTTGCCACGCGTCTTAGCGGTAGGCACACGCTCTTGCTTTTAGCTCGAGCACACTCCTCCGGTGGAAATCCTCTTCTTCTCCTGCTTTGTCTCTACGGACAAAACCTTCGCCGACTACACGGCGGAATACCCTACGCGCTCTGGCGCTAACTTCCGTCTTCTCGCCTGATCTCCCATCTCGGCTTCTCGATTAAATACCTTCCGCGCGAGATTCCAGAAAGTTCTCATAATTTCGTCGGCACGATACGCAGCGAAAGCTGCGGAGAGAGCGAGATGGTTCAAAGGCCGTCCGCGATGCATGACACAACCCGGCATCACCACGCCCCTTTAAATCGAGAATCTTCTACGACCTGCTTGGCCGTCGATGTGGGGTAAGAAGGTTCGTGGGCGAACCTACGTTTCCGAGGGGAGAGGGACGCGTGCCCGAGGAGTCTTTGGATGCTTGTTTTCTTTCTTTTTTTATCGTTGAGCTCGCCGCGTCACTCCGGCGTTTCGTCACAAGAATTCAGCGGCGCGCCCTTTTTTGAGCACTCGTTTTGTGACACCAACCTGTAGACCACTGTTGTCACTTTTAGAGTACCGTAGTTGTCTATGTCAGCTTTGTCCTCCTTTTCATTATAGATCGTGCTCATCATGCCATAAATGATCATGCTCATCATGCTCATCCATCGGGGACTTCACCATTGATTACTGTTATTCTCACTGCCTTTCTCAAAGTCTGCTTAGACTTCGGACCCAATGTCTTTATTAGGATAATTGGAATGTCATCTGCGCCTGTTGATGTACTATTATGAACCCTCTTCTCAGCCCTTTCCCACTATCATTGTGAAAATAGAGCCATTGTGCCACTTGATTCATCCTTGTCTATTGTGGTGCATAATGCACTTCTTTGTTGAAATTTTTCTGTCACCCTTATTCCTACATACTCAATTGCTTCGTCCCCTTTAAGCCTAGCACCTTGACTTGTATTTATAAACCTCTGCCCTAAGATTGTCTCATTACCTAGGGAGTTCAGATGGTTCCAAAATTTTGCATCTGCATTTCTATCTTTTTTATGTACTTCAGCCAGTCCCTGAGCCTCCTTTCTTCTAATCTTTTATTTGATCAGAACAGATGCTTCCCTTCTACAGCTTAGAAAGCTGTCCTGTTTTCTTTCAACATAATCTGTTGGTTCACCCCGCTCTTAGCATGTCTTGTTCTCTATGTGCTTCGTGACATTTTGCTACGGTACTCTTAACTTCCTCATTCCACCAACACTTGGGTTTGTGTCTTCTTTTCAGGGTGACTTGTCATGTGCCTTAGCAAGCTCTACCTCAAACAGTCAATTAGATTCGTGTATGTCCACACTGTTTTATTATCCTTAGTGATTACTTTCTCAATTTTAGTAGCAATTTCTATGTGCCTTTTTTTATAAAAATTTTCTTGTAGTTGCTCATCTTGTCTTCTTCCCTCTTTCACTGCTGTTCCAAAAGTTAGCTTGATACGTTTGTTAGAACTACCCAGACTTCTTGAGCTGCATTCATCTATCGCATTCCCCTGAGCCTATCATACATCCTATGTGACATCAGTGCATAATCTATTGTTGACTTCAGCCTTCCAACCTCCCATGTTATTGGCCCGTCACACTTCTCAGTACTGTATCAAATGATCAAATCATGCCTTTCACACATATCCATGATCGTTTTGCCTCTTGGGTCAGTATACCCATCTATACCTTCTATGTGCACATTCATATCTCCTAGTATAATTATCTCACACACTCCTGCTGATTCCTCAATGTCCTTTGAAATACACTCCATCATTTCCTGGTCTTCCTCTCTGGCGTTTGCTCCTGTCCAAAAGTACACCAAACCAAGGAGTGTCTTCTGCCCAGCTACTTTCCCTTTTAACCATAAACGTTCCATGCAGTCCTGCTTGACTCTTTCCTAACCAATTCTTTAATGTATGAATGCACGGATTCCACCCCCCTTTTTGCTGCCTTTTCTTCTATTGCAATATTCTTATGCGTAGTCCGGATCTCAAGGTGGTTGCTCCATGTCCCGAAAATGTGTCTCCACAACCCCTTATACCGTCAGCTCCTTCTGCCTCAACTGCCCTTCTATCTCTTGCCACTTTAACCTGTGCCTTCTACCTCGCATGGTAATATAGCCTATGTCTGTCTTAGCTCAACCCTTGTGCTTACGTCGATTTCATCTACCATGTACTCCGTGTGGCATGAATATTTGTGCACCTTTAAAACCGTCTTTGGCTACACTGTTGGCCTCGGGGCCCTCGGTACCCCTAAAAAAAGCTGTGGCTTGGCGACCCGTCCTATTACCAACCCGTCGCACTACTGTATATGACACTATCCTGTGCAATGGGGCGAGCGCCGGGCTCGTACACGTCTTGGTTCACCTCCATTACGCTGTATCCGAGTTGCCGGCTCATACCCTTGATCAGAGAGTTGACCTCCGCTACCCTCCTTTGAATTCCATAGGACTGTCTCAAGACCTCTGGGACATGCACACTTCCAGAGGCGTCTAGGAGCTTACGCATACCATCCTCTAACTGTCTCTGAAGGTTCTGCTCCTTGCCCTTCAACACATCATTGAGCCCAGCATGAATAATGACGAGATTTTCGCCCTTCATGCTGTCCTCTACAACCTCCCGAGCTTTGGCCAGTGCATCCACCATGCTCTTTCCTGACTGGGCTTCCACCCTCACTCTCCCATTTTCCTTCACTGTCGTGAAGAGGCCATCCCTAACCCTGGCCACGTTAGAGTCCTCCACCACTAGGACTCTTCTACTCTCCAATCGATGGCTTTTTGTTTGTGATGGCGCCCCTGTTTGCTTCAGTGGTTTCTCTCTCTGCCGTCTGTCCTGTGTTCCTGCCCTGCTCGAAGTCTGCCACGCCATTGAGCTGTATGTTCTCGGAGCCTCCGTGCTGTGGCCAGACACCAAGGACCCTGACCGCTCTTTTCACCTGTTCCACTATCCACTCCTTCCGCCCTTTTTTTTCTTTTTGAAGGTCACCCTGCATTTGCTTCAATAGGCTGCCGGTAGCCTACTCCCGCTCACGCGACGCTACGAGCTGTTTTTAAAGTTCTATCCTTTGCTCCGTTCCACCCTGAGCTCCCCCGATGCCCCTCGATGCTAGCCTCCATGCGCGGCACAGCCGCCTTCAGCGCTTCGCACAGCCTGCCCACGAAGCTTGCCTTCTGTGCAACGGCCAAACTCGTTAATGCTGTCTCGCCCAAGTAGCACCAGCGCGTGCATTCTTTGCACTGCACCAGATCACTCTCGCCATGGTTTTCATAACCTACTTAGCCATTGCCCGCCCGACTATCGGACCGAGGGCCCAACAGCCCTAAGTTCAACCCAAATCCCACTATCTAGCCGCCTCCGATAACTGTCCTACCTCAACAACTGTTCGAAGCTGCCGCCTACACCACACACACACACTTGTTCAATTTTGCTAGTGGCCTCTCACTAGGTCGACTTCGTGTTCGGCTCTGGCTGTTTAACAACTAACCAGGCGAACCAAACAGCTTCCTACCCCGTTCACGTGGTCAGCCTCACTGCAGCGTTGCCCGTGTCCCACACTTACAGCACTCGCAACGCAAGTCATTCATCAGGGGAGAGAAAAATTTACTGGTGTTCACACACACAAACAAATAAAGAAAAACTTATATCTCATTGGGCACTGCTCCTGCACCAACCGATATGGTCGAGCTTGCACGACCAGCGACGACCAGCCACGGGTGCGTGACAAAGGGCGCCACTGGTGGGCACCAGTCGCAAGCTTTTTTTCTCGCTGCTCGGATCGCCCTTGGCTGTGTTCCAATTCTCACACAGCACGTAGACAGTCTACGCAGACTGCTTAGAAGACCGCACCGAGACAATGCTGTCCGAAAATTGTAACATGTTCAGACTGCTTTTACGTTACGATGCGCCACCACGCGTCGAAAAAAAAACCTAAAAGAAACAAACGTAACAATTGTAGTTTCTGGCTTGTTTCGTGTTGAAATCAAAAACAAATAAATTTTGCTCACGTTTTTTCATTCCATTTCATTCCAATTTACTCACATTGAGCGTCTGGGAAAGCGTCTGCTTGTGTGCAGACGGCCATTCTGGCGAGATTTTATCTATCTCAGCGATTCACTGAGCCGCCATCTTGTTTAGACAGCAAAGTAGCCTACATCGTATTTGTCTACGATGCGGTCTTCTCGGAGTTGTGTACTTTGCCGGCTACGTGAGAATCGGAATGGGACTTAAGATGGCCGCCGTCCATTTAGCTCTATATTTAGCTGTCTACGGTGAGTATTGGAACACAGCCCTTATCGGCCTGGTATCTGTGCATATCGTTGTTGCCAGCGGCATGTAAAATGTACGATAAACAGTTTACGATGGGAAATAACGCATGATTGAATAAGGTAATGCTTCTAGTGAATATTTCTGCAAAGCAACGTCCATTTCCAAACTACCAAAGAGATATTGAGCCGTGATGAAAGGTAATTTTGTAGGTGAACAAACAGTGGCCCCGGCCGTCTCGTCGACAGGCTGGCTTTGTTCCCACCTTAGCTCTTTTTAGATCGAGGCCGTCGACAAAACTATTTGCACGGGTAAAGCATCATATATAATTGTACAAGCTTTTATCGTGGTGGCAAAAAGAAGCGCTTGACATTGAGCTCACGTTGGAAAGCGAGCCGCGCTACCGAAAACGTCGGCCTTGCTAAGCCTAGCCTCGGAGTCTAGAATGAATGTAGGCTGTGGCGATGTTTCTCGCTCTCGAAGGCGTAGCTTTGTTAGCAATGTTATTAGATTACGAACCATGACTGAGTGAAGTTGTTTATTTTGTAAGAAGATACGATGTCTTCCGAGTGTGCAAGCTGAGATGCCGTACGTATGTGGAGCCTGAGCTCTGACGGCGTCGTGTGCAACTTGCGGCGTTACACATCAGATTGGACGCTGAATCGCACCGCGTGTCCAGCGCCTAGTCCTCGCTACGTCACTCAAGTGCGTCGTCAGACAGTGCCGCACGCACAACTTATCAAGGTGCGAACAACGTTCGCTCTCAGAAGCTGCCCAGCGAGTCACAGCGCGGAGCATTGCTTCAAACTATCAACCGCGAAGTCCCCCGATAGAATCGGCATACAGAGTGGAGACTTGTAGTCGGGGCTTCCGCAAACGCAAGTTCTGTCACGCGGTCTCGATACAAGTGCTTTTAGAGCGTAGGCTTCTTTCCCATCATCACCACTGCCACTGCCTTGTTCTTGAGCTGACTCCGCTCAAGCAGACGACGCTGTGGTTCCGGAAAGTCGAATGTTGGTGACGGCGCCTAGCACTACCATGCTCGAACCATGGTCAATTAAGGCTCCAAAACATCGCTGCGCCGCCATTTTTTGTCAACGACAAAGAGACTATTTGTTGTCTTAAAGTGAAGTCAACAGTACAATTGACGAAAACGTGAGCTGGAAAACTGAAATTGCGCTTTTTTATGTATTCATTGAGCACAGACGATCAAATGAGTCGAGGTAAAGTATTGAATGGACTGCCAGAAATCTGAAGACACACGTAGTTTAAAATTTTTTGAGACGGTTTCACGACCTTTTGAAGGGTCAGTAAACAATCCCAATGTCTGAAAATTGTTTTCAAGATATTTATGTGCACCTTTACTTAGTGAATATGCTGCTGCAAGAACTTTTTGAATGAGAGCTATATTAAGGAAGTTACAGAAGCTAGAAGATCGTGTTCAGCTGGTTTCAAATTTTCGCGTGGTCTCGCAACCCTTCTTCTTCAGAGAGAGGGGAAGGTGTGGCCCGTCATCATGACTACGCCCATTTCGGCAATCGGACAAGACTTCAGCAAATAACGTCATCGGCAAACTCGATCAGTCGCAACACACATCCGCTTACTGCGATGCTTGGTTGTTTACTACAACGTTACTAGGTACTTTCAGTTGTAAAATCCGACGCCGCGCCTGATCCCTTTCTGTTACTCTCGCGAGGCGGCACGCAGCGCTGTCAGCCTGAGGTTCAGTGGTGCGAGCAGCGATGGTAGAGGCAACAAGCAGATGTGCCGAAGCACGCGCTTTTTTGTTCTTTGCTCATTTTGGATACCTATGCGCCAAAGTAACGTGGCGTGCTTTGTGAGCAAAAATTGCACCATCTCCCTCCGAAGGGCACCATGAGGCAATGCGACACATCAAGCGGGTGCACACCGCATTTGCATCAGTTACACTAGGTATTTGCAGTGATCTTTCAGATATTGTTGGGCATTTAGTGTCATCGTCGTATTTAGCGTTACTTAGGGGCGTCGGCACCGTCGAAGCCAGGGCGTTGAAGCCGTCGCGTGGGTTCGACGCTGACGCCTCGCTTCGACGTCGGCATTGCATACGGCGGGGTTTGCTTGCTGACGCTGTCCTTGCGTTTCGGCATGTCTAGCCCGCGTTTCATTTGAAGCAGCTTCCCGCCAACTTTGCCGTTAGCGCTGGGATTCCCTAGACCGGAGCTCCGAGTCCGCTTACCCACGTTTACGTCGCGCTTCGGTGCATCAAGCCTTTTGCTGCTCTGCGACCTCGCCAGGCATCTAATGAGTGGCTACCGCCTCTTGCACAGCCACTTACGACGACCCAAATGCTCTAGCAAGATCCAGCGCGTTCCAACTACGATACTACGTGTTGCTTCGCCGCGCTTCTGCAGTGTGTTGTCCCCCGTATGCCATCATATGTTCACTGAAAGAGTGTAACGGGTTGAGGCCCCAGTGTCTCATCTAATCCTTTACATAGGGTGGCATGCGCTAGCGCATGAGCGTGTTCCGGCAGTGCTTGGGCCGGCTGTTGCACATGCGCTCAAAGGGTGCATATGCACATCGGATTGATCCCCACTTTAAGATGCTTGGCATCTAATATGTCTAGATATCTTGTGTCCAGCTGCAGGAGCGGCTGCCCCGCGGTGGCGGACATGTGGCTAAGGCACTCGGTTGCTGACTTGATACTGCGACACTCCTGGTGTCTTCTACATAGATGTCTCAGGCTCAACCTCCTCGGGACACTTTATTTCCGCAGTGATATCCGAGGGTCACAACGTTGACGGCATCTCTCTCCGCTCACCGGATGCTACTCGGGCTGAAGAGGTAGCCATCGTTTTCGCTGCCTCTCACCGCTCAGCAAGCGTCATCCTCATGGACACGCGCATCGCCTGTTCCCTATACCTGCAAGGTGCCGTAGCTCCTCTGGCCGCCGACCTTCACCAGGCTGCCTCATGGCACCTTGAACCTCACTCCATCCGCATAGTATGGTCTCCTGGCCACGCGGTTCTCCGTGGTAACGAACTCATGCCGCTTCCTGCATTTTTCTCTCCCGGGCCGTTACCTTTTTCGACACCGCGCCTCCCCCAGGCACCTTAGCTCTTACGCAGTACCACGAAATCCTCATTTACTATCAAAACTCGCACCGTCTTTACCCAGAACCTGCATGGGGTCTCTCTAAAGTGGACGAGCGACTTCTGAGACGCTTGCAGACAAACACCTTCTTGTGTCCTGACCGCCCAGCATTTCCTGCTACTGTGCGCACGGTGGGGTGCTCGCCGACACGTACCACATAATTGCTGTATGTCCAGCTATACCTCTTTCCTTTTCATCCCCTTTTCCCCTTCCCACATAAGGGACTTGGTAGGAGTTCTTAATTGGCTCCTCCACCCGGGAGGCTCAGCGCTCCCTGCTGGCCCGCGCCCGAGCAGCGATGACCTCCAGTGGACTTCTGGAATAAGGAGACCATCCAAGTGCATTTGGGTTGCAACTCTCTGTGCTTTTTCTTAATAAATGTTTTCCACCACCACCACCCGCAGGTCGTGGGATCGAATCGCGGCTGTGGTGGATGCATTTTCGATGGAGGCGAAAACGCTGTAGGCCCCTGTGCTCAGATTTTTGTGCACGTTAAATAACACCAGGACATCTAAATTTACGGAGGTCTGTACTAGGCCTTCCTCATAGTCATATCATGGTTTTAGGACGTTAAACACCACATATCAATCAATGCATAAGCGACTGTGACTTACTAAAATCTTCGGGTGAGAAGGGGCACTTTTTCAGGCTGCTGAATACCGCTCCACGTCTTCGCGAATGACAGCGTGCCATTTTGAAGTTCGACAAAGAACTTACCAGCTCTTGTGTCGTGTGTTACCTGCACTTTCAGTCAGAAGATCTTGTAAAAGATTTGATCAACAACGTCAATGGTGAATTGGTCACCATACCACGTGATCAGTGCATGCTAAAAGAACACGCGATATCATGTATCCTTCCAGTTGTCCAAAATATTTATCAACGTCCTCAGGGAAGCTCAGGCCTCCCACTACGCAGCCAGCTCTTGACATTCAGCACTACAGTAAATGAAAAAAAAACCCCATGCGTAATGAAACTGACCATGGTGAACGAGTGTACTCCACAAACAACGCGGTTGCCGTCAAAAGCTTTGCATCACTCTTTGACGACGTTTCTACTATCGCTAGAGCGAGCGAAAGAGTGCGGAGACATATTCTGGAAAGTTTTATATGATCTAGAAGGGTGCTGCTTTCCTCTTCTTTGCTGCGCAGAGTATATATTCATATTCATGCACTAAGTGAGTTTTTTTTTCATTTTTATGCGGATGAATTTTCAAGCAAGGGATACGACTCGTCGGCTAGAAAACAGTCACAAGGTAGCTGTAGCAAACAAGAAAAGAAGCACTTGTACTGTGAATACTGCCAATTGCGCATTTATTTTTTATGTCACTGGCTTGTTGTACGCGTGTATAATATACCTCCTACGAAAAGCTTCAATGCCCTATTCATTCACCGATTAGCTGTTTTTGACAGTGAACAAAGCAAAAACGATGTTCCTAGAATTCTTGGTGCTAATGAGAGGAGCGCAAAGACAGGATGAGATAAAGAGAAGCGAAATTTGGTTGGCAGAGCGCTGCCGTCGTGCGAAGTTTCAGTAGCAACAGGGCCAATTGTGGCGGCAGTGCCACCCCTGGAGAAAGAACGACAGAGGGCCGCGTTTTTTCGCCGCTGCCAGGTGCAGTTAGACGACTGACAGGATCTAGCACGGAGGAAGGGAAAATATTGGAGGGCATGCCCAGCCGGCCCGCTACATGGAAAGTGTGGAGGAAATGACATCATGGGAGCCGTAATGACTGGGCACAATGGCAGCATTCCTTTGATTACGTGCTGCGCAGTGGAGCTGATCAAGCAGTGAGCGACCACGGCTTGCATTTGTGCCTCCTGTTGCGAAGCGCGCCTCCGACGACGTTACGAAGGGTGCCACGAATCTCACCGCTTCAACCACTGTTTCGAAAGACGGCGACGCCAACACGGTCCCGAAAGCGCCACTGCTTCCTACTCCGCCGGGAAGGTCACCAGTCGTTTGGTAGCGTAGGTTTCTCAGCTCGCGACTGCTTCTGCCTAGAGCTGGTAGACGAGCGGAAGAGACGACGGTGAGTTAAACAAGGTTTATGTACAGCATATATACAGAGGCGTTACGAATTCGGCACTGGGGCCGACAGCTCAGAGACCCGAAGAGCCGAGCTCTCCTTTCTAACACATAGGTCTGCTGCTCGCGACGCGCAGGGCTTCTTTTATATGCACCGGGTGGATTTTTTGAATAACCAAATGTCCAACCAGAAGCGGCGCTAGTCGTGAGGTCAGAATCCTCGACAGGGGTCGCCGCAGGGCCGTGTCATTCTCATCAAATCCGGAGCCGCTGTGCTGACATGGCTGCACCTAAGGACGAGTCACGTCGCCATGCATTGCGTCAGACTCGCCAGACAGGAAGGCACCGGCTCGCTGGCTGAGGTGACTCACTGTGCGTGCGCGGCAAAAAGGCATCGTCGCGTGATGACGCCGTTGAGTTGTTCATCGTTTCAGGTGGCCTCGCGGGCTGGCCTTGACACAGATTGCCTTTTTCAGAAGCATGAACGTTCGCTGTGGACTCGCAGGCATAACAGCACCCCCGCCGCCAGACAATGCGCCGGAAAGATGAGCTGCTTCCACGTGGCTCGGATGTCAGGCGCGCTCGTTCACCAGGTCCCTCCAGGTTCACCTCCAGGCCCATGGGGAGAATGCAGCTCCAGACTCCGTTCCGGGAACACATCCCATTCTTGAGGATGGATCCCAGCTCCACTGGCTTGTCGCCACAACTAGTCGGCCAGCTTCGCTCGTCTCTTCTGACCATCTTTGGTCTCAGCACTTGTCGATGGTTCTGCAACTTGTCAAGAACGGTTTGACAACAGACAACACACGACACAAGCAGGTGCCTTCGGTCACCCGACAGAACACCAGACAAAGTATGTTACAAGATGTACCTAGCTACGTGCCTATTGGACTTTCGTTCCCTCTACATCAAGAGGCACATGTGGGACACAAGACTCTTAAAATGACAACTCAAAATTTTACACGTAGAATAACTTAACAAAATAAAATAGAACATAAAGTTGGCTCCTTGAGCTCATTCTGCAAGAGAGCACTCAGCTAAAGCCGTGATGAGGGCAAAATTTCGCCCCAAATCGCCAACGAGAAACCGAAAGGTGAAGAAGGTGCTAACTAAACAAACGGCTCAACGCGTCTGCATTAACGTTTAGCTTTCCTTCTGTGTAGCGAACGTCAAAGTTGTGCTGTTGGAGTATCATGCTCCACCTCAGTAACCGGCCACTTTTAGGCGACATGTTATTTAACCAGGTTAGACGACAGTGGTTCGTTTCGACCTTAAACCTCGAACCAGAGACATAACAAGCTAGCTTTTGAGCGGCCCACACGAGGCAAGCGCATTCCTTTTCAGAGGTACTGTATGCCTCTTCCCTGCCACTGAGTTTTCAACTTAAATACAAAACTGGCCTTTCGTTATCGGCACTCTCTTCCTCGCACAGTATAGCTCCCATGCCACGATCACTCGCGTCACATTGATTCACAAATCTCGTAGAGAAATCCGGTGCCATGAGAGCGGGCATTTCGCTTAGGGCCTGTTTTAGCTGGCAAAACGCATTCTCCTTTACTGTGTCCCATACTACTTTAACTGGCTCGAATTTTCGAAGTGCGTCAGTTAGAGGGCTGGCACTGCTACAGTAATTTTGTACGTAATGCTGATAGTATCCAGCTAGGCCCAAGAATGCCCTTATCTCAAATTTTGTGGTTGGTCGTGAATAGGTCACGGCGGCGGCTACCTTAATTTCTGAGAGTCTACGCCAGCCACGTCCCACAACGTGCCCCAGGTAAGACGCCTCGCCGCCCCTAGGTGACAATTAGTAGATTTCACGTTAGGACCAGCTGCTTTCAACCTGTATAGTACGACGCGTAAATGCTCGACATGTTCTTCTCAGTTGTTGGAGAAGGTGGCGACATCGTCAAGGTACGGCAGAGCGAACTCAGAGAGGCTTTTAAGAACGCGGTCCATTAGGCCTGAAAAACAAAAGGGCGCATTTTTTCAATCCAAAGCTCAGCTTAAGTGGACGATACGTTCCAAACGGAGAAACAAATGCAGCAAAGTGGCTAGCACGCTCTGTACGGGGGACTTGCCAATACCCTCGCACGAATTCTAACGTGGAAATATAGCTGGACTGTGACACAGTTTCCACCCTCTCCTCTAGGTTTGGTATCGGGTAAGTTTGGTCTCGAGTTAAGACGTTAACACGCCGATAATCGATGCATGGCCTCGGACCTTTTCCTGGCACCTGGACCAATAATAGAGGGGATGTATAGTCACTCTCGCCCAGTACTATGACTTCCAACTCCAGCATTTTATTGATCTCCTCTTTCATGGTCTGCTTTTGCACAGGGGAACAACGATATGGCTTGCTACGGATTGGCTCCTCACAAGTTAGCTTGATATCGTGTTCGATCACCGTCGTGTTTTCGGGACGGTCCCAAAACACGTCTTCTAACTCGGAAACAATCCTTCTCAGGTCCTCCTTTTGGCTTTCACTTAACCTAGGCTCTAGGTTCAACTGCTTCAGGATTACCTCCGATCCCCTTTCGATTACATCACTAGAACTCAAAATTTCTGCTCCCTCTTCCTCTGAAGCATTCAACAGCAGATTTATGACCGCTTGACGTTGAACGTATGGTTTCATTAGGTTCCTGTGGTAAGTTTTGTACCGCCGCCTTCCTAATTTCACTTCATAATTGGTATCAAAAAGCTTCAATATTACTTTGGCGGGCCCTTCCCAAGGAACCTCAAGCTTGTTCTTTTTGGAGGGTCGTAGCAGCATTACCTGACTACCAACTTCAAAAGCACGCTTCTTCGCCAATTTGTCGTAGTACTCCTTCGACAACACTTGTGCAGCCTTTATGTGGCTTTTCACTAGATCTTTTGTTTTTCCAAGCCTCTGAAGCAGTTCTAGAACATACGCAACTACATTAGGGTCCTCATCGAAACCCTCCCAAGACTCGCGCAGCATCCGCAATGGTGTTCTCAAACTCCTGCCATAGACACGCTCTGCAGGGCTAAAACTAGTGCTCTCATGAGGAGCTCATCTCGAAGCGAACGTAGCGGAAGGAATACATGCTTCCCAATCGCATTCGTGCTCGTAGCAAAGAGCTCTCAGTATTCGTTTCAGAACGAAATGCATACGCTCTACCGGATTAGATTGCGGGTGATGGATCGAGCTGTGCACTACTTTTATTCCGCATTTATCCATAAAGGTAGAGGTAAGGCAGCTGGAAAACACACTACCATTGTCACATTGGATTTCAGAAGGAAATCCGACGCGTGGAACTGTAGATACCAGTGCATCCACGACATGTGGGAAATTGAGCTCATCAAGTGATATCACTTCTGGAAATTTTGTGGCTACACAGAGAGCCGTCAGGATGTACCGACAACCTTGCCTTGACTCTGGCAGTGGGCCGACGATATCAATTACCAGGTGCCAAAAAGGTTCTGTGATAATTGGCACAAGCTTCATGGGTGCCTTCCACTTGTCCGTGGATTTCCCCGCTCTCTGACAAGTGTCGCATGAGCGTACAAAGTCTTCAATATTCTTCCAGCATTTCGGCCAATAAAACTCAAGGGAAACTTTAGCCTTGGTCTTTTTTATGCCGAGATGCCCTGCCCATGTGTTTTCATGCGCCAATCCCAATAGTTGGCGACTATACTTTTGTGGCACCAAGAGCTGCTCATACTTGCGACCTTGCGCATTTGTGTAGCTCCGATACAAAAGCCTTGCTTTCTCAAAAAACGAAACATTCTTTTTCTTTTTTCCCAAGTTTACCCTTCCATTAGCGCTTTTATCGAGAGGTCCTCACGCTGCTCTCGAATGACCGTTTCTCGATCAACCATCGACATTTCACTCCAACTTTCCGCTACAAGCGAAAGCGTTGCACCCCTCTCGCTCTGACTCAATGGCGCCATGTCGTCTCCCCCTGCTACGGAAACCACGCCGGTCGCTTCGGCGACGGGCCACTCGAGTGACTGCTCACATGACTCACACGGAAAATTTCCTGTCTGAGGTTCCGTCGACTCACCGCCAAGGTCACTTGAAGGTTCACAGCATTGAACAAGATCAAGCTTCTGCGAAAGCTTCCGCGCTTGCGATCGCGTGAGGGCCATGTACGCTAATTTGGGGAAGAACGATTTACCCTGCTCTTTGAGAAGCTGCTCTGATTTGTTAGAGAAAAGATAACGAAAACGACCGGGAAACGCGGCAGACGCAGCTGCTTCGGTGCGAAGCTTACCGAACGGGCCTTCAATGACAATCGTAGTGATTGGTAAGCAAGCACTCTGCTCCTCGGCGACTTGCCTGATCCACGCGCATTCTCCCGCAAAGTCACCCGGAGACACCAATGAAGAATGGACAGTGTCCATGGTTGCTTCTGAGTCACGAAGTGCTCGACACGTTTTCCTATTCACACTAATTTCTTGGATATACGGCTTTAACAACTATATGTTATTTTCCGATTCTCGAACTGTTGCAAGAGCAAACTTTTGCTTCCAGTTTATCGCGATGTGCCCTTCCTTTTTGCAGTTGTAGCAGATTAGCGACTTCCGTGATTAAACGCCCATGTGGTATCAGTGTGTTGTTTATGAACCTCACTCCATTTCTCCGCTTTCGTTTGCCCTTCTTCTACAGTGTCCTTCGTAAGAGACGGGTCCTTCTTGAAATTATGGTGTGGAGCGGGTTTCCGTTGATCAGGTTTCTTTCAAAAGCCCTCTCTCCTTTCCTCTTTTTAACGCGCCCTGCCCTGCTATGCAACTTTCGGCGAGTATAATACTCCTCAGCTAACTCTGCTGCCCTGTTTAGCTGTACTTCACCAAGTTTGTTCTGCAGCCAAAGCTTGACATCCTCCTCGATGCAGCGGTAGAATTGCTCCAATGGAATGCATTCCACCACTTTGTCGCGATCGTCATAAACACCTCCGCCCTTGAGCCATTCAATTAAATCGGATTTAAGACGAAACACGAAGTCAACGTGTGACTCGTTCCCCTTTTTAGCATACCGGAACCTTTGCCTGAAAGCCTCGGGTGACAACTTATACGTCTCAAGAGCACTTCCTTAACCTCGTCATAGCTCTCAAACGCTTCCCTCGACAAGCAAGTTATCGCGTCGGACACTTCGCCGGGAAGAAGAGCTAACAGGTTCTGCGCCCAAAGAGCCCACTCTAAAGCATTTCGCTCACAGACGTGTTCAAACGTGACGAGATACTTCGCCATGTCCTCGCCTACTACGAATGGTGGCAGTTGGTCGCGAATTCTCTGACCGCTGACCTGAACTGTCGCAGAAGCTACGCTAGGCGCCTGCGAACACTGTAGGATTGCCAATTCTATTCGTTTCAACTCAAGGCGCTCCTGCCTTTCGGCCTCCTCATGACGTTCTCGCCTTTCAGCTTCTTCACGTTCGTGAACTTCTCGCCTTTCAGCTTCTTCACGTTCCTGAGCTTCTCTTTCAGCTTCCTCGTGGCGTGCTTTGATATCAACCCAGGCCTCATCGACTTCCTCAGCCGACACTCCCTCATCCTTCATGATCTCAAGGATCGCTTGCTTTCGTTTTGCACGGCCCAAAGTAATGGCAACTTCCTCACAAATTTCGCTGAGTTCTTTCACTTTAAGGTTCTCTATCGTTCACACTAGCCTCTTGCTGTTTGCCCCTGTTAAGAATTTACTTGCCGTACCCACTATAAGTCTACTACCAAGACGCGCAAGCAATTTTCAACACGCCCGTGTTTACACCCTCCGCATTCATTTTGGTTTCAAAGCACTTCGACTTAGCTTGAAACAATCAAAGCTCACTCTAATGCTTCGCACAGCCCTTTTCTAAACTACTATAACCTGTGCTAGAGTAGTCTGGTGAACTGAGGGGAAAACATCAGGCACTCACCGCATCAATGTCGCTGACGCTGGCCGATCCCGCAGCTGCCAACCACTGTTGCGAAGCGCGCCTCCGACGACGTTACGAAGGGCGCCACGAATCTCACCGCTGCAACCACTGTTTCCAAAGACGGCGAAGCCAACGCGGTCCCGAAAGCGCCACTGCTTCCTACTCCACCGGAAAGGTCACCAGCCGTTTGGTAGCGTAGGTTTCTCAGCTCGTGACTGCTTCTGCGCAGAGCTGGTAGATGAGTGGACGAGACGACGGTGAGTTAAACAAGGTTCATGTACAGCATATATACAGAGGCGTTACAAATTCGGCACTGGGGCCGACAGCTTAGAGACCCGAAGAGCCGAGCTCTCCACTCTATTACATAGGTCTGCTGCTCGCGACGCGCAGGGCTTTTTTTTATATGCACCGGGTGGATTCTTTGAATAACCAAACGTCCAACCAGACGCGCCGCTGGTCGTGAGGTCAGAATCCTCCAATGAGGTCTCCGCTGGGCCGCGTCATTCTCATCAAATCTGGAGCCGCTGCGCTGCACGTAGCTGCACCCAAGGACGAGTGACGTCGCCACGCATTGCGTCAGACTCGCCAGACAGGAAGGCGCTGGCTCGCTGGCTGAGGTGACTCACTGTGCGTGCGCGGCAGAAAGGCGCCGTCGCGTGATGACGCCGTTGAGTTGTTCATCGCGTCAGGTGGGCTCGCGGGCTGGCCTTGACACAGAATGTCTTTTTCAGAGGCATGGATGTTCGCTGTGGACTCGCAGGCATAACACTTCCCAGGTCTCGTGCAGAGCTGTGGCGGACAATATCCGTGCTCTGCGCCACGTTATTGGTTGCTCAGTGTTCTCCTGGCAGTTACTGTACTCTTAGCAGCTTAACAAATCCTTTTGCCCATCGCGGGGTTTCAGCGGCGTGTAGAACGAGTGCATATCCACGTGTCGTGCTCAGAGCGAAAGTAATCATTGCGCTGACACACCAGACCACACCATACCCGCTTTTCCCACTTTATATAACAGTAACTTTTTCTTTCGATCTATTTCTGCTCCCCTTCTTCCCACCCTTTCCACACGACCATCCACCTCAACACCTGTCCTGTCTACCCCTTTAACGCCCATCCCACTATGTCACGCGCGACGCACAACACAAAGAAAACAAACAAAAGAAAACAAGCAGCCAGGTTGGTGGATAAAGTTGATGAGAAATTGAAAAACGAGAAAGAAAACAGAACAGAGCAATTTTTACTCTCACTGGCAGAGCACATGGACAAGATGTTTGAACACTTGAGGGGGCAATGCAAAATGCACCTACTTGAAGTGATGATGCACTATGAAGTAGGACAAGGGTGGGCAAGGTGGCAGCGCATCTGCAACTATGCGCTACAAGCCTTTTCTGTTTCTTATACAGATCCTGACCCTTGGTTGGATCACGCATGCGTCAACAAAGAGCCATATCTGCTCATCTTTTGACCTCAGCCATGGTAATCATCGCATTGACAGCGCCGTAAAGATGAACGAAAATTCCTGCTGTTTTATGGAGCCACCTTCACTGAAACCGCCCATCTTACCTGCTGACTTCCACGTCACCTTCCGGGGAGCGTCATCAACGGAGAACCTTATAAATTCACCGGCTTGGCCCTGAAGCTCCAGTGGGCAAGGTGGCAGTGCGTCGGCAACTATGCCCTACAAGCCTTTTCTGTTTCTTATACAGATCCTGATCCTTGGTTGGATCACGCATGCGTCAACGGAGGGCCATATCTGCTCATCTTTTGACCTTAGCCATGGTAATCATCGCATGGACAGCGCCGTAAAGATGAACAAAAATTGCTGCTGTTTTACGGAGCCACCTTCACTGGAACCGCCCGTCCTACCTGCTGACTTCCACGTCACCTTCCGGGGAGCGTCATCGACGGAGAACCTTATAAATTCGCCGGCTTGGTCCTGCAGCTCCAGTGGGCAAGGTGGCAGTGCGTCTGCAACTATGCCCTACAAGCCTTTTCTGTTTCTTATACAGATCCTGATCCTTGGTTGGATCACGCATGCGTCAACGGAGGGCCATATCTGCTCATCTTTTGACCTTAGCCATGGTAATCATCGCATGGACAGCGCCGTAAAGATGAACAAAAATTGCTGCTGTTTTACGGAGCCACCTTCACTGGAACCGCCCGTCCTACCTGCTGACTTCCACGTCACCTTCCGGGGAGCGTCTTCGACGGAGAACCTTATAAATTCGCCGGCTTGGTCCTGCAGCTCCAGTGGGCAAGGTGGCAGCGCGTCTGCAACTATGCGCTACAAGCCTTTTCTGTTTCTTAAACAGGTTAGTTATTCACCTGGAGAAAAATCATTTAAAAGTAATAATGTTTTTCTCGTGCTGCTACCTTGCCCACAATGTCTAGAGCGTATTGTTGTAATTTGCCTGCACTTACTGGATTTATTATCCCTCTGTGGTGACTTTGAGTCGAATCCTGGATTCAAGGAATCTAGTGAGTCTGTGCGTGGCAAAGAATCATCATCAGAAACTTAAGTGATCGCAGCCTACTTCTCGAGGTATTCGCGGGCCAAAAAGAGCTGATGAAGCGAATGGACAAATTTGACAGTCCACAGAAAGACATAACAAACACATTAGCTCAATTTAAAGATCGACTAGAATCATTGGAATGCGGTTTAGAAAATCTATCAGTATGCCAAACCAAGGTTGCTGCTGTTGAGTTGCACGTAAGCATGATGAAAAGCGCCAGTACTTCCATAGCAGAAAAAGTAGATGACCTTGAAAATTGAAGTCGGAGGAACAACATTATCATTCATGGTGTCTCAGACCCTCAAGATGAAACACTGCCATCGCTTACTTCACGCATAACTGATGACTTCTTTAAGGGCAAGTTAGACTTACCAGTAACCGGAATCGAAAGATGCCATCGGCTTGGCTCAAAGCGGCCTAATAAAACAAGACCTGTAATCGTCAAACTATTAGATTATCGCGAAAAACTGGAAATTTTTAGGAACTGTGTGAAACTTAAAGACTCGGGCTTATATGTAACTGAGGACTTTTCACAAAAGGTGCGTCAGGTCAGGAAGAATCTATGGTACAGCACAGTTGTAAACAGGAAACGAAATGAACGTGTTAAACTACTCTTCGATAAGGTGTCTGTGAATGGAAAGCTGTTCGTTTGGGACGAGGCCAAGAATGATACGGTTGCCCTTCCCAGGTACGTGCCAAAGAGACAGGAAAGCCCGCGTTCATTGAAACTGTTAAATGTGAATTACCGTAGCATTCTGAACAAAGAGCTCGATCTTGAACACCTGATAGCACTTTATGACCCCGACGTAGTCGCACTCACAGAAACATGACTTCATGACGGTGTCTATGACAGCGAAATTTCGCCTTCGGGTTTCAACGTGTACAGAAGGGATTGTGGTTCCAGAGGGGGCGGAGTTGCGTTGCTGGTTAAAAATATTTACAGGATAGCACGCATGCCTGATGCCCCTGTCGTTGAGGCATTATTTTGTAAGCTTATCGATAGAAAAGAAAGCCTTGTTATTGGAGTTGTGTATAGGCCCCCTGCCTCAATCCCTGAGGTTTTCGAACAATTACAGCTGTATATTTTGTCTAAAACAAATCAAACTACCAAGCCTATTTTGTGTGGAGACTTCAACCTTCCAGACATCAACTGGTCTTCGTTTAACGCAGGAAGTTTTGATCCCATTAACAATGAAGCGCTCATTGACATTGCCTTCCGTTTTGATTTAACGCAACTAGTTAGTGATTGCACTCGTGCGCAAGATAACAGTAAATCTATTCTTGATCTTGTCTTTGTGAATAGTAATATTTCCGGAAAAATTGACTGCGAAGTGGTTACAGGTAATTCAGATCACATGGCAGTCTTGGTTGAGCTTCACTCGCTGAAGTACAAAAATGATGTTAAAAGCACACGTGTGCCAGTATTTCATTTTTCCGACGATGCATCCATCATAGACAGACTGGAGTTAGCCTACGACAAACTTTGCGAAAGTGTTAATCTGGGTTTGAGTGATGTTAACGCTCTGTGGTTAAAGTATAAGAACACTGCGCTTGCGTGCATAAAGCTTTTTGTTCCTTTCAAGAAAAAGAAAGTACATATGTCGAAACCCTGGATTACACGAGATACAATTCACAATTAGAGAAAAACTAATCGTCTTCGGAAATCACTAAACAAGCACACGAGTATCACAACACGTTCTCTGATTCGCGATCTGTCTCAACAACTAAAAGAAGATCGAACAACGTAGTTTTTACGATGTAAAGTTACCTCACATGATGAAGGAATCGCCGTCTCATTTTTGGCAATTTATAAGGCCAAAGTCATCCAATAAAGACACGTTTGTTATAAATAACGTTTGCACATCAGATGAAACAGAAATAGCCAAAGCATTTAACGAACACTTCGCATCTGTTTTTACTTTTGATGACAAAACCACCCCCCCCCTTTTAGCAAGTTTAAAAACCTGCCTCCCATTGAAAATCTGGAAGCCACAGAAGCTGGCGTATTTGAATTGTTACTGAATTTAAATGTAAGAAAATCTTGTGGCCCAGATGACTTACCAAATGCCCTTTTGAAGAGATATGCTTAATGGTCCTCAAACTTTTTGACAATTACTCTTAATGAATCGTTATCCAAAAGTGTCCTGCCCGAGGATTGGAAATTCTCTAAAATTAAGCCTTTATTCAAACATGGAGATAAACAGTTGGTTTGTAATTATCGCTCAATAGCTTTGACTTGCACATGCTGCAAGTTATTGGAACACATAATACATAAACACATTTCCTGCTTTTTGGAGTTGCACTCAGCACTTTCACCAGCTCAGCATGGTTTTAGGCGTGAGTTTTTCACAATAACACAATTGATTGAAATGGTCCATGACTGCGCACTAGCCATAAATAACCAGTCACAGATAGATGCTGTTTTTTTAGACTTCGCGAAGGCCTTCGACGAAATCTCTCATTCCAAACTACTTATGAAACTTTGGGCAGTATTGAAAAACCCACAGCTTTGTCAATGGATACAAGCATACCTGGGATCTCGAAAACAGTATGCTGTTTTTAATGAACATTTCTCAAAAAAGCTGCCTCTAGATTCGGGTGTCCCCAGGGATCAGTTTTAGGACCGTTATTGTTCCTTCTTTTTATAAATGACATGGTGGATGATTCTGGCGTTAAAATAAGACTGTATGCCGACGATTGTGTTTTGTATAGTGAGATAAATTCCACTTCAGATCAAAATGCACTGAATATTGAATTAGATAAAGTGATGCGTTGGTGCAGGACGTGGCAGATGGCTGTGAATTACGACAAATGCACTGTAATGACCATAAGTAACAAAAAAATTCTCTTTTATATACATATACAGCTGATTGTAAATCCTTAAATTGTTTCAATGAGTTCAAATATCTAGGTCTTATTATAACTGATAACATTCACTGGGATATTGATAACACAGCTATTTCTAGTAAGGCATTGTCTAAACTTCATTTTTAAGGAGGTCTCTCAAGAGGGCATCTACCATCTGTAAGCTCGCCACTTTCAAAGCATTAATCCTGCCAATTTTAGAATATGCAAATATTATTTGGGACCCGTTTACACAGACGAACACACGTAGGTTGGTTAGAGTTCAGAGTAAGGCTGTACGATTTATTTTTAACAGTTACGGTCCATCATCTATTACTCAGTTACTTCGCCAAGCAGACTTAAAAAAGCATTACAGTTGTAAATAAAATCGCTCGCCTTAAGTTCATGTTTAAAATGGGCAAGGTTAAGTTACAGAGCCGAACGTGTGACTAAATTTCTTTTTTCAGCAGTTATTCTACAAGGCTACGACATCCATACTCATTAGTGCCATATAAATGCAAGAACAATGTTTTTATGTAGTCTTTTTCCCCGAACTGTAACACAACTGAATGAACTCGATAAAGACGTAGTAACGGTAGTTGAATGTGATACATTTCAGGCTCTTCTTCAATTGTAACCCTGATGTATTTTGTATAACGAAAGGCTTGTCTGCATGTAAATTTTGACATTTCACGTTGATATTGTCAGTTGAATTTGTATTGTCTGAATTTGTTGTATTGGTCAAGAAACCTTGTTATAAGTTTTGTACTACCTTGCTAGAGCCCCTATTATTAGGGTTAGCAGTATTGGAAATAAATAAATAAATAAATAAATAAGTGCCAACTGTATTGTCGACGATCCAAAGACCGGCTGAAGCAAGCCAACAGTAATGAGTGCTGCCAGAAGTATTGTAAATAAATTTTTTAAATTTTTTCCCCATTGCGTAAAGTTTGTTTTGTTTTCATGAAAAGTTTGGGGCCTAAGCAGCACTTGAGCCCTAGGAATTTGTGAAAAAGAGGTGATACAAAGTAGGTCATCAGAGGCAGAGTAAACGATTGACGCTGAAGTAGTTTTCTCTCATATGAAGCACAATATACAAATTTTTCAATCAAGACAGAACCATTATGCAAGTGAATCGCTATAGGCCATGTATCACCCAGAACGTGTAGTTATTGCATAGGCAATACAACTAATTTTTTATATTTATTATTTAAGTTTTACAGAAACTTCATTATCTTTTATTTTTCAGAAAGTGGAGCAAGAGCTAAAGCCCACGTGGCCTCACAGAGGCTTGGTGTTCAAAAAAATACTATTGCGAGCTTTCAAAAGAATCGTATATTCTGCCTCTGATGACAAGCAAGACCTATTCTGCTGGATATGCTGCCCATTGCAGTGCACTGTTGTTTCACCAAAAGTGCCCCTCTCGTATGAACGACACTAAGGTGCATAATGTGCAATTTTCTGAATGCTTGAGGTTCTATGGAATATTAGGCCGTTTCGTTATTGGGGGAAATCTCGGAGCACCTCGCATCGTGATGCGACTAGCGCTGCAATCGTGCACCTGCAGCAGCTCATGCGTGTGCAGACGCTTAAAGAGTGTAGAGTTGAACCACGTCATCTGCTACGACACATTACAAACCACATTATTAGCCAGTGCACGAATATCGTTGTTAATGCAGAGACTGGGCCAATACAGTGGAATAATCAACAAAAAATTGCACCGGAAGATCGGATACAAAGAAACAAAAAACGACAAACGACAAATGCTATAGTGAAGTACAGATGCAATAGTCAAGTGGTAGTGAAGCATATAGCACCTGATTTAGTGTCTTCTGGCTTGACAAACGTTCAGGATTATTTTAGGTTTGCAAGTTTCTTTAACTTTGCTTTGTGACTTTTGTAATTGAGACAGATTTTGAGAGCATTGTACCGTGCTGGCCGGACACTGCAGTTAATAAGACACAAGAAGTGCTTGATTGAATTTGATTATACAATAACAGCATCATCCACAGTACCTTGGTTATTATAACCAGTCCCTACCAAAAGTCTAAACACTCTGAACAGAAATGTTGCTGAACGCGTATGGTGAAACTGAAAACACAGAAAGACCTCCCAGTTTATCCATTGGTAATACCACATAACTGTTTTCCTATCTGCATGTAAGCAAGGCAAATTTACTAGCTGTTTTTTTCTTGGAATCCAGTCAGTTTATTCAGTACAATACAGTGCAAGTAAAAAGTTGATATATTACAGAAGGAAGTCCCAAAGTAAAAACTGTCAGGGGGACCTCCTGTGAATTCATGTATAATAATATAGAACAAAGATTGGCAACTAAGGAAAAAACAGAAAGCGAATAAAACAAACTGAACGTAATGAAAATTATTATTGAAACTTATGGTAGTACAAGATATTTACCTTTAAGTGATAAAACAGGAGATAACAAGTTGAATTAAATGACTATAACATAACACATACATATAACAAACAAATACAGTGTTACTTCATAACCTGTACACGTACACATAAATGCATATAACCGTATTTAAACACACACATATATATATACACATACATATATATATTCAGGTGTCGCATGTTGTTAGTAAGAACTGTTTTAGATGCCGCCGGAAACAGTGTAATGAGGGGCTTGAATATTACAACTAAGTAATTTATGACAGTACAAAACAATATTAAACACGTAGCATAGCCTTGGAATGCTGTGGAGGGGCATTCTTTTAAGTGCCTTCCTGTTGGTCGTCTTATTCTGAGCAAATGCCCCTGATACAGGGAGTCCGCCTTGACTTGCCATTGTGCTGCCTGCTCGTAGTTCTGTCCAATCATCACCTACACAAATTGGGGCACAGTACTGTGGCCTCAAAACAACTTCTACTCGCCTTCGACAACCTGATCTCAATCACACATTGAAGGGCCTGTTTGTGCGTTTTGTGACTCGGTTGTTTCTCGGGCAAGGTGCACTATTTGTCAGCAACTGATCCACATAGTACATGGTTACCCCTTGAAGACGCAGAAGAAAGCACCTGGTGACATGCACTGTGCCATTTCAGTGTGCCCGGTGCAGTTTCTTAGTATGGTTTCTCACTCACTCATGCATTTGGTTCCTCTATTGCTGACAACCTATTGCCGGCCACTGTTCTCAGCTTCTGTGCCTGTTAGAAAAACTTTCTTTATTTTTGCGAACTGTGTTTCTAAATTTGATGCTTTATTTTAAATTTATTAACACCTCTCGTGAAGCTTCTTAGAAGTGATCAGCGCCTCTATTTACATTAGTGGAAGTGCGACGACAAATTGCGAAGACCCATCGGTTGTTGACGCCTGCTACTAAGCTTCTACCCACCGCACAAAATCAAGAAAATCTTTCTATACATGCCAGATCCTACCGAGTGTGCGTCTATTTTTGCCACAGCCAGACATGCTGTAGAGTTTCGTGATGATTGGTGGTGGCTAAACAGAAGCAGGGTATCAAAAGATAACGAAAAATAATGGCCAAACAGGAAATGAAAAGGTAGCCAGCTCGCCGAAGGGCATCAAGTATGGTTGACAGACGAGGGGGGTGGCTTTCAAAAGTGGGTGAGAAAACGTTGACATCATCCAGATAGCAAGGGCAGGTTGACCATTTAAACAGTCACAGACACACGGCTGCCCTAACTTTGAAGACAAAGTCTCAGTGAAACCAAGTGTTTGCACCTCTCGGAGACTACGGGCAAGTCATTGTGGTCCTCAGCCTTCAATCAAGGTCTTCTCGCAGCTGCCATTGCCTTTTATTTTCCCCCGTTATTTTCTCGTTGTTGATACGCAATGCCGTTGGCACTCCACCATGACTTCACAGCCATTTGTTGGACCAACTGTAGCCACCTTCATCTTTGACTAATATTGAGTAGTGGGATTGACACAATGCGTGTGCCACATACCCATTTATGGTGGTGATAGTTTTCAGCTGGGTCACACAGTGGCACGTATTCTTTAACACCATTACTAAGAAAGATGCATTTTCGATGGACGCAGAAATGCTGTAGGCCCGTGTGTTCTGATATGGATGCACGATAAAGAACCCCAGTAGCCCAGGTGGTCGAAATTTCAAGAGCCCTTCACTACAGCGCCTCTCATGATAATATGGTGGTTTTGGGATGTTACACTTCTCATATGAAATTGCTAAAAAATTCCTCTTCACTAAGAAACAGGTGGTGCTGCATTGGGCCCTGTGTTGACAGGACACAATATCTTATCCTGCCAAGGCACTTTGCCTACTTCACTGAAGAAATAAGTAGCATACAGGTTCCTGGCCTGCCGAGCTGCTTTGGCAAAGTGGCGTGTTTGTGTACGAGCCAATTTCATTGGCGGCTGTGCGAGAAGCTCACGCCAATGGCCAGGCCGCCGCTGCCTTAAGCCATCCAAAGAATCAGCAAAGCCAGGGCCACAATATGAATTCTCATCTACAGTGCCTCTGTGCATTAGAAAGTTGAGGAGAGCACAGAGGGCCTTCACCATCTTTGCAGCTTCTTTTGGCTCTTCGCCCATGGTCCGCGCCAAGATTCTCCATCTGGTCATCAGAATCCCGAAAGCGTTCTCGGCACACCTCCTATTCCATGGAGAAAAAAAGAAAGAAAAAAGCATAAATGACAAGTTACCATTTCAGTCCTCATCCCATCACTCTCAGGTAAACTAATACTTTCAGCTCTATTTCTGAACAATCACCAACAACAGTAGCAGAAATTTTGGTGCCACTTCGTGGTGCCAAAATTGACACAGAGAAAAGTCGCAACTTTCCGTCGCTAGACTCCCAATGAAAACGGGTTAATCACATCGGCCTTCTGTGATGAGGTGTAGGTAAGGAGAATCACTGAAGTGAGCCCATGGGACATGCTGCCCGTCCGAGAATTCCGTCCCCCGTGTGAATGCGAAATTAAAGGAACACTGCCACGAAACAGTCAAAGCGAGCATTTTGTGGCATGCAAAAAATATGCAAGACAGCAACAACAAATTTAAACAATGCACATTTAGGGAACATGGTGATGCACATACTGTGGATGTGAGGGCAGACTGGAACGTGTCACAACGTAAACTAGATGCCATAAGCTTACGTCGGCTACCATGTTCGTCCTGTATGGTGATATCACATCAAGCAAAGCTTGTCCACAGCACCACAGCAGTAACTAGATCAGTCCAGAGCATTGCCAAACTACTGGACAAAATCGGTAACTTGACTTCTGTCAGTGTTGCTACAGTCGCCGACCAATTTTTAATGCTTGGTGATGATTGCAATATTGTCGAAAAAATTCAACACACTGAAAATTTGTACAGACAATAAATTTCAGTTCTTTGGGATTATAGTGAAGGTGGAGAATACGTAATGCGCAGAATGGCTCAGAAACGGTTGCCACATGACCTAAATGACCACGTGCAGAATGATATCTACAAAAATTTCCCATGCTGTTTATACATGTTAAAAAAATCCACACTGTTCGCCTGCATTGTGTATCTCTGACATTCGTTCTCTTGGTAGATATTGATACGCCAAAGTGCCCCACAACAGTAGTTCATATTGGAAGTGGAAGAGTGGACACTATTTCGGCCAGCAACGTTTCCTTCTACTTCAGTAGCACTATGCAAAGTCTTGGAAGCACAACAAAGCAAGGGGGGTAGAGTCTATTGAGGGAGATGCTTCAAGTACAATCTCTACATCACATGAGCGATGGAAGATGACACCGGCAAGTTTACAAATACATTTTCAACTCACACCAAATTTTGAAATGCTTTGCCACTTGTTCATTCCCCATCGCTGTTGTCCCATATTCAAAACAATGCAACACTTGCAACATTACTCGATAACTAAAATCTGAGTACTTGTTTGGCAGAGTGTTTAAAAGACAGAAGGTTAAATGAGGCGTAATATGTTCGTAAACATACTGCAAGTTCATGGCTTCTTTTGGCATGTGGCATCAAAAAACGAACTATATTATACCCGGCGATGAAATACTCATGCTCAGCAGATACTGCACATTTTTAGTTTGCATAAATTCAATATGATCTTCAAAAGCGAGTGTTCTGGCTACATTTGGCAAGCCACAGAGTGCCACAGATAGCCAGAACACACAATTTTTTTTTCAGTATGCTTGGCTTACTAAACAGCATGCTTCTTGCATGTCGGCAACATTATCTTTGTATTTGTTTAATGGATTTCAAATAGGGCATTTGAAGGTTTCGACCTTTCTTTTCATTAACAAGTGACATTACCAAAACAAGTGCTAAGTGCGTTCGTACTTAGCACAGGTTCTTGTACAAGTGCAAAATGTACAAGTGCATTTCACAGTTCATTATAAATGTGCGGCTGCGCGGCCATTAGTTATCGAGATCTGTTAATGATTCTGACTCTACGGCTTACTGTACCTTCCACACACCACACTGTGATATGGAAATCGTTATACTGATGGCATGTGTGTGATCGCTTTTGGAAGAAAACTATGGTTACAAGTTTTGAATATTCAGCCACACCTTTACATGTTCGTCTACTTACAGTCATGTACAGTGGTTTCAGTCTGGACCAAAGTGCCGCACATGTCTCTTGCACGGCTTCACGAGCTGTGGATATGCCCACACGAAATGATAAGGCAATGTCTCGCATGAGGGCTCCTGAGGACAGATACCTGCATTTAAATTTAGTTGGTTTCAGGCAGCCACTGCAGAGCCGTATAAAGATTTTATATTGCCATAACGAAATTCAATTGCAACTCGAACCAAGTATGGATATTCTGTATAGTTATTACATATGGTCCTTAGGTGTATTACAGGCACAAATGTTGCATGAGAACAGAAAGCTTTAGTTCCAAGGCTCTCTAGCCACTGGATATTTGTTTGAGCATCGTATTGCACAGGTCCTTTCTTCGATCTGTTTAACAGCCACATAAAAAATCTGTTCAATGGCCACATAAAAAAAAAGAAACAAAACAAGTAACAAAACGAGCTTGTGTATGCAAGTACTTTAAGAGCCATGGCACTAAAGCTCTGTAATAACGGGAAGTCGTACAACACTCAAAACTTGTCATTGATGAAGTACTCCTTAAACAACTAATGTGCCCTCCACATTCTATTCTGCAGCACTGTTTTTATGTACGCACATTCAATTAGCCCGATGATCTTGTGAGGTACTGACAAATGTGGGAAAAGAAATTAACTACAATAGACACTTTTGGAACTATTGGCAAGCAGTTTCTCTTGTCATATTGTAATCACTACAATCACTAAAAAGTAGCATAAATTATGCAAATTGAAGTTGAAGTGCATTGCTCTGTAGGCAAAGCAATTTTGTACGTAATCATGATATATATCAACACAACGCAATGCTTTCAATAGAGGTGTAAAAATTCTGCACCTCATAGATTGCGCTTACGAAACTGCTGTGCCTTTGTTTGAAAACGTTATCTGTTGTCCTGCCATGACTTCGTTACTGCCAACTGGTTTGGGGAACTGCTAGCCACATCAGCTGGCTAGTTTTTTTTTGAGAAAGTTCGAGTGCCTACAGTTTACATATCGTCAAACACAATGGCCACATGCAGCTGAAAACAAGGTGATACTGCACAATCAAATCAGAAATGAACTGCAGGACACATTAAAAGATTTCTGCATATATTGCAAGACAACAGTCCTCAATACATAGTGTGCACATCTGTCACGCAGCGCTCCTTCGTCACTTCCAAAATGGGCCACCGTCATTCCCGGGTACCTATCGACTCCGTCGCCTACCGCTGCCGTGTTGTCTCCTCGTGCTTGCGCACGTTTAGTACCCTATGCATGACACATTGTTCATTGCTGTGCATGGGTGTCGCAATATACGCCAGTTCAATTGGCCATGGGTAACATAGACAGGTGCTGACAAAGCAAACTGAATCGCCATACTTTATATAACATTATGAGCAAGTTTACATGAGAAACAATCACAGTATTTACTAAGTAGGTGAAGTAATGCACTACATATGTGTATTATGCATGTAATCCTGTAGTACATTTGGCATTAAAAATATTCATCATGCATTAAACAAACATTTAAAATACAAGTGTACTGCCACAAGGTTCCAGGCAAATTGTATTACCTCAGGATCATAGCAAGTTGCTCTGCTGAAGATATGGGCTCTAGGATAAAGGTCTCTCTCTCCAAGTCTTCCTTGACCAAACTGAGAATACAGTTAAATTGTTATGGGGCCATGGGATAGTACTTTTTGAAGTATTCTAGGTCCCCTGCACGCATTTTTTTTCATCTGAAATAGAAACAATAATTTCGCTTTTTTTACTTTCCCAGCAAAGGTCACAAAAAATAACTATGCAGATTTATGTTGTCTGGTACCTAAGCGAGCAGCATATCCATAGCTCAACACTTCTAGAAATATGTGTCGCGTATATTGCATGTGTATTGCTCCATACATGCCAAGGAGATTACTTCATGCATGTTCCAGACTCAGTCTCAGATGACCAAATTAGAAATCATATCTCTGGCAGTCACAAGCACAATCGAATAACTTTAAGTAAATAAAAAGAAGTAGCTGTGCATTGATTGCCCGGAATTGCCCTCAACAAAATGTGGCCGGCATAATACGACTTCTATGCAAGGTGAAATCGATTTAGGCTGATCTGAATAATAAAAGAAGTGGTTCACTTTTAGGATGAATATTTATGGAATTAAGGTACGCATGAAATATTTATTTTTATCGGAGCAAGCAGTGTATTGAGCACAGGATGGCTGTGCACTAATATGAAAAAAAAGGGGGGGGGGGAGGCTCGAATGAGCCTGATAACCAGGCATTCACAATTATTGATTGGTCCACGCGGAGTGAGGTGCTGCCGTGTGTCCTTTGTCGTCACGAACACTTTTTAATTGACAGCTCACCCGCACTGTCGATGATCAACTTACTTTTGAAGAACGTTAAAATCACATAAACAAACGAGACTAAAGCGTTTTCAAACAACGCTTTCTTAGAAAATGTAGAATCGCAATGCACATTTCATGTTCTGACGAGGAACCACTTGAGTTAGTATTATGCTTCGTTTTAACGCGCAGAGCAATGATTTAATGCGTGCGCAACTAGCAATGTAATTTATTAGCGGTAATGCGATAACTGGTATACGTACCGTGGTGAAGAATTCACTCTCGGCGTGCCGCGTTCACCATGACGGGCGCACCCACCACCTCCGCTGGCGTTGATCCTCCAGCATCATTTGGGCCGAAAGGACCTTCTTCTTTAACAGAAGCAGTCGCTTTCGGCGCTTAGTCAAAACCATGTCGGCGACCCGCGAACAACAATAACAGGCAGCCCAACTAGAGTGAAAGGTCTTTCTAGTCAAACACGACACAACGCTGACTACCGCCACTGTTGCCAATATTTTGAAGCGACTCCTTCTCATTTGAGTGGTAGTTACACATACGTGCGTATACAAACTCACTACGTTTCTCAGAATAGATTGCAGTAACTCAATTTTTTGAGTTTGTTTTTATATTTCGTTATGCTGAAGTCAAGAAAGAGAGGACTTTTACGTACTTTCTCTTTTGTAAACACATTGCTGGTCAGGCAACGCTGTGAAAGGCGGAGCCTCTACTATCCGGCGAACCAGCAGTTTTTGCTCCATGTGTCTCAAAACGTCGCATGCTGCACGCCGCACCATGCCACGCTGTCACACGGTCCCGTTAATTCGGGAGGCGATCTCCGGGCTAATTCTAAGGGCCGAAGTATCGGCCCCCCGAACCGCACCACGAATGCGTGGACAATTTCGAAGTGGTCCTTTTTGGAGCGCCACCGGACGCTGGCTGTGGCCCAAAGAACAAGCCAGAGCCGAGAGTTGATAAACAAAACAAAATTATATTCTCAATATTGTCATATCAAAAACAATACACAAGTATGCACACTCCACAATAGTTGCATACAATATGTCACCAATCAAACAACGTACTACACAGTCCAATCAGCCACACTTGAAACAACGAACACAGACAACAAAACGCACTACAATGCAGTCGCATGCATTGAACAACCAAGACACTTAAAGACTAAAGAGATACAAAACCTATTCAGTCCAAAGTTTTTTGAACAAAAGTCTGGATGATACTCTTCCGAGAATCACTCACTCAAAGTCCAGCGTTGTTGTCGTTCCGCTGCCCCCAAAGTTTCTTTTCCAGGAAACCTCGCCGAAGCTTCTCTTCCAGGAAACCTCGCGTCTTTACTTGGCCAGTCTCCAAGCTTCAAACTTCTTCGCCGGAAACACGTAGGCTTCACACACGCAGATGTTGCCACGCGTCCTCACTCGATAGCGATAAACACACACACTTGCCTGTAGCTCGAGTCGTCACCCCTCAGGTGAAAATCATCTTCTTCTCCTGCTTTGTCTCTACGGACAAAACCTTCACCGACTACACGACGGAATCCCTACGCGCTCTGGCGCTAACTTCCGTCTTCTTCTGATCTCCCATTTCCGCTGCTCGGGTAAATACCTTCCGCGCGCTATTCCAGAAAATTCTCGTCATTTCATCGGCGCAATGCGTAGCGAAGGCTCGGGGAAAGCGCGAGACGGTACGAGGGCCGTCCGCGACGGATGACTCAACCCGACATCACCACAACCCTTTCCATCGAGGAATTTCGAGGGCTTGCTCGGCCGCCGATGCGAGGAGGTTTCGTCGGCGAACCTACACTTCCGAGGGGAGAGGGATGCGTGCCCGGGGAGTCTTTGGATGCTTGTTTTCTTTTTTTATTGTTGACCTCTCGGCGCTTCGTCGCGAAAATTGGGCGGCACGCCCTTTTTTGAGCGGTCGGTTTGTGACAGACGCCGCACGACGCATCACAGAGAAAATCGCACGTCTGTCTCGCGTTGCTGAGTCCCTTGTAACAAATTTCCTTGGCCGCTGGAATGAAGGACGTTACCTTTCAGCAAAACTAGCACTATGGTAGCCGTATTTACCGTAAGGTAATATACCTTAGGGTAAAAATGAACTTACGTGCTCTCATGATTTTGAATAATGTAATTATTCACACATGAAGATCCCATTTGCGTGTTGATGTGTTCCAAAAAATTCAGCAGATCCCACGTACTGTGAATCAACTTCATGCGAAGCACGTGGAGGGAAGGTCACCGTGTTGCCTTTTCTTTTGAACCTCACGTCAAGAAATGACGCTGAATATATCTACAAATGTTGCACGCAGGGACATATGTTGAAGAGTTGCAGATGTTTATGTAACCATTTTTTCTCTTGCACAACAATGTCAGCTGGAAATATGTTTTAGCAACATCAAAAGCTGATATGAAGCGCTGATTATCGCGAATATGCTGGCCCTTGACACTGCTACTTAAACCAATTTCAGCACATGGCACCTCACCACAATCCACGTTATCTCGACGTGACGGCTGTATGAAAGGAGTACATATGTAATGTTTATAAAATCGGGTAGACAGCACTGCAACCACTATTGATGTTTCAGGAAGATTGGGGTCTATTTGAAAAGTAGTTCCGAGACTTGGCGTAGCTCTGTGCTAGAATGCTTGACTGCCGCGCAGAATGCTTGGGTTTGATTCCTGCTGGGACCATGAAATTTATTATTTGCATTTGTTCGGCGGCCAATGCTCTATATGCCAGGTTTCTTTTAACACTGACATTAACATTGACGTTGGGTCGACGCTACCAATGTCGGGCATTGCTTAACGCTCACGCGTTAAAATTGCCCATGTGTGTTCTCATGGTTACTGGGTAGATACTAAGCGTCAATCACCTGTGGCACATACCCGCTTACCAGCGGCACATACCTGCCCCTGAGTATGTGCCACTGTCTGACGGGAAGTGTTTGACGACGTACGCGACAGGATCGTGACATTTTTCATATTTTGACCAGCGCGTCATATTTGTCAAACTATATTACCCTCCCATGCTAATTTTGGTTCTCGCAAAGTTAAGGGGGTGACCACCGGAGCACCCAAACGTAAGCGGCTAGATAGATAGATAGATAGATAGATAGATAGATAGATGAATAGATAGATAGATAGATAGATAGATAGATAGATAGATAGATAGATAGATAGATAGATAGATAGATAGATAGATAGATAGATAGATAGATAGATACGCTCAAAGTCGTCGAAGTTCACTGAGAAATGCTTTGCATTTAGAACATGTAAGGTGTGGCAAGCACTAGTTTTCCGTTCATGTTTTTCCTATTCCATAATTTAATTCGCGAATTACGGTTTCCAAACAATATGAACATGGCGCATGCTATACTGTTGGGCTTCCGGTGATTTTTATTACCTTAAATTTTATTGTCACGAGGTTTTATGTTACGTTGGCTTCTACCACGCCGCCTTACTCAAAATATGATGGGCATGGCCATTATCGCACTCGTACATTCAAGTTGAGTAGCCGAGCTCCGTAACCACTTCGGCACTACGGCAACCAAATATTTCGGCTTTTCGCTATTATTTCGTAGTGCATAGCACTTCAGGGCATTATACAGTAGATTCTAAATCTGGAGAATAAAACGACCGGGCAAATTTCAGAGCGAAACAAGCCTTCGAAGACGCAGAAATGTAAAACTGACATGTAGGTGCTGCAATTACTATTCGTCTGGCGGCTGGTTTTTATGAAGAGCAGAACGGTATGTAAAAGTTCGTTCGAGAATGGTTGCAGAAAGGATTTATTTGTTTCGTGGCTAGTTTATGTCGTAAAATATTGGCGTATTCATAATGTTCAGCATATGTGATGAACATCATTAGGTGGATGACCTCGGTTGGTGCACCAGTCGGTTCCTGATGGTTTCATGGTGGGGCTCGCACCTGGTTGGGGGTGATATTAGATAACCCATCTGTCTTCTGGACTTGAAACAGTTTGATCCAGTTCTGGCAACGAACAAGAAAGAGAATAGGTAGTTATACATACCAATTTTTATCTCGATAATCTCACTAGTGTGTTAAAACTGCTGTAGTTTAAAATGAAGAAAAAGTGTTTAGATATTGTGATTTGCACCGACTGCAGTGAGCAGCTGCGGTGAATACACCTTTTGTGAATATACCTGCAGTGACCACAGTTATTCTTTTTAAACACTAAGTGAAAATTAAGATGCAATTGCGAACGACTTAATGGTGTGAGCTGCATACATGATGTAGAGCAAGATAACTCTTAGGAAGTGTGTAAGACAGAAAGCACACAATGTCCGAAGGCTGAAAGGTTTAGTAAAATGCTATGTGGTGCACTTCGTAGAGCTGGCAGAATGCAAAAGAGGGTTCGAAAGCCGAGAAAAAAAGAATGGAAAGAAAAAAAACAATGAATTAGCAATGCGCTGCCACACGTAGGACTGCACGGCTCGACAGAGGCACTATGCGCACATCTATCGTTTGATAGAAGTGCAAGAAAACCGATATTTCCCAACATGTAGCGGCCACTGGACAATCATCCTCTTTCATGACATGTGCTGCTCAACACCTTTTACATCCATTCATCAGAGAGAGAGAGAGAGCATAGAGAGAAAGGCAAGGAGGTACGTTAACCAGGGCTGAGCCCCGGTAGGCTTCATTGCACTGCGGAAGGAGAGACGGGAAAGAAAGTTACAGAGGGGGAGAGAAAAGTTGACTGACTGGGCCGACGCGTAACAGTTTCACATCACAAACGATGAAACAGGCCGGTGTCTTTGAAAAAACGCAACAGCGCTTCCGTTGCATTTCAGAATTGGGATGTGTAGTGCCATGGTCCCAATACTTTATCGACAGTAAAATCACTTCTGTCCAGTTGATTTAAAACACTGCGCAGTTAAAGCTTCTCGGTTGTGTATGCTGGGCAGTAACATAACTGGTATTCAATTGTCTCATTGATGGCGCAGTCCTTGCCCTCCGCACTATCGGCCATTGCAATCCTAAATGAGTAGGCATTGGTGAAGGCTACACCCAGGCGCGGACGGCACAACACCATACCCTCCTCCCTAAAAAGACCAGAGGGTAGCTGCAACGTAGAGATGGGTCGAGAAAATACAGTTGATGATGTGCGAACTGTGATGACTGCCCCCTCTGGAGGGTCATGTTCTGCGCCAACTTGAGTATTTAGCCGAGTCAATCTGAGATAAAAGTATGGAAGCAGTCTTTTTGTACGTGTGCCTTTCTGGCGGCTTCATCCGCGATGTCGTTGCCGGACACACCGCAATGACATGTTATCCCCTGAACCACAGCGTTGTGTCCCTGTTCGGTCGCAAAATGCAGCATTGCGACCGAACGCATAATGCATAATGCGCATAATGCAGAATTGCGAGTCTGTTGGAGGAATGCGCAGGGGGTGTTGCGGACAGAAAATTGGCAGCTTTTACAAGCGTTGATTAGAAATAAATATCTATAGCTTGGTGTTTACATTGCTTGATGGTGCAGTTCTATACAGAGGAACGTTTGTGCGCATTAGTAGTCGTTCTCTTACCAGCGCGACACGAGAGATTTGCATTTGGTCGGCAAGCGAGCCGATTAAGAAGAACATGTTGTGTAGGTACTGGTTGCTTGATTTTGCAATGAAATGCGTTTCTGACCACCCGGGGCCTTTGGTTACTGGTTAGAACGCAAAAAGAATATTTCTGCAATTCGCAAGGGAGTAAGTTCATAGATTTTATACTTTTTTCAGCTTTATTCAGTTGAATTGGTCTCGTACCTGTATACAAAACGATACACTAACGGCCAAAAAAGACGTGGTAGTTCCAATATAACCTGGTATTTAAAACGTTTTAGGCCCGATTCAGATGTTTCTTTCCTGCGTACACCTTCTTTTAGAAAGTGAAGCTACCTCCTGAACGAGTAGTGGCCCACAGTTTATTATTTTTACATAGAGAGCAGTACCTCACATTCATCGCGAGGGACGCACTGCCTTGGCATGAGACGTGAGTGCTGTGGACTTTCAATTACCCAATCTGTGTTTTAACAAGTACGTACCTTCTACATCAACCAGAACTGATGCTTCAAGCGCTGGTGGTTGACGCTGGCTTGCTTCACCGATCTCTTTTATCTGACTGATGGTGAGCTGCCGAGTTTCTTGCATGGACAGAGTCACGTCGTATTCTCGCTCCAGCAGTTGCTTCACTTCGATGCCCATCAAGGAGTCAATGCCTAACTCACCGAGGCTGATAGACGAGTTCAGTTTGGACGGATCTTTGACGCCTGCATGAAATATGACCAGGATTGCGTCACGATATTCATAAACTACGCATACTGGCTTTAGATGATGAATGTATGTGTATTTGTTTCTTCGCTTCAGACACCTTTCTCGCCTTATCACAACATAGGTGGCGTTGCTAGGGGATGGGGGGCGAGTGCACACTGTGCTTGTTCTCTCCGCTTCAGAATTGTTTCGACATGGCATAGAAAACCTAAAATAACACTCAGCCATATCTGTCTGTCTGTCTTCCACTTGACGTAGATGACGTGCCCCTCGAACCCTACAAAAAACATTAATACCTACGCCCCTTCTTGACCTGTTCAAAGATAGTGGCAACTCGTGTGTTTGCGCCCTAAATATGCTAAAAGCAGTGATTACCTGCAAATGTTCTAGAACTGCCTATATTTAACAATTTGTTAGCTGCGATATCCGAGGCATCCAGCATGCCGGCCACATAAAATTCGCATGCCCTGTGGCGTCCTGTAAACAGCACTATTGATAACTTCTTCAAATGGTGCATGTCCACAAATAAGTACTCATGACGGTCATCTAAAAGTTATACCCCTCTGTATATGAAACGCCAATGAATTCTGAGTGACACAGGTAAAATAATTGCACTAAGAGAACATACAAAAAGCGGACACTAGGCCTTTCACTCTACCTTGTGTGAAGCTGCAAATTATAGCACCCCCTACGGTAGTGCCGCAATTGGAGTCCTAGATACCGCGGGAACACATTGCAGCCGCAGAGCTTCTAAGATTAGGTAGAAACCACGCAGCTTGCCGCCAAGGTTTAGTGGACAATAGGCTCAGACCGATCCCGTACCATGCGAAGGGACAAGCATATTTTCAATATTGAGAGGCTGCCAGCGAGGGCGGTGGTTCGGAACTTCCATGGTTCGGACCAAAGGCGCTGCCGCCTAGATGGTGCGCCGTGGTATGGACAAGTACACATGTGCACTGGGGGTGCGCCGCCTTATTGCGGCACTACACGATACTGCACGTGCACGTCTTGGGCCCTGATTGGCTTCGACCAAAGTGGCAAACATTTCGGCGAGGATACAAATTCACTTCGGAAGTCATCCAGGCAAGCCGCTACTGGTAATACTCTGTTGTGAATCGTCGGCGATTACCATCACGGGTACGCCTCTCCACTTGCGTTCTTAGCGTTCTGCCAAACCGTGCTAAACGTAGGTTACTTACCTACTGTGGTGCTGGTACTTTGGAGAGCGAAAGGTAAACTTATAATTTTGGCTCTCCTAGGTTAGGTATATTTAGACGCTACAATGATAAAAATGACGGAAATGATAAAAAGTTACACCGTCTCCTAGTAAAAGAAACCATGAGTGTAATGACAAGCGCATGGGTTGACTTAAAGTACCCTTCATCACGGGCACCTTGGTAGATGTTGAAGCGTCATTGCAAATGGAGCGAACCGTGAATAATTGACAATGTAATATTGCTGTTACTCGTCCAGAACTCTTTTTGGAGCACGCCACGTTGGTTTCTTACCACGTCATATGGCAGTAAGTGCGTTCGTCGCGCGTCTGTAGAGTCTCAATACCCAACGCCATCGCATGATTGCTGAGAGAGAGTAAGGAGGAGAGGCCTCAGCATCCTACCCAGGCCCTTACACAAGCACGAACTCTCTTGCGTAAGAGTGCGATCTGGCTTTGCTTGGAACAGGGAGGAGGAAGAGGAGGAGAAGGAAGAGAGGGAAGAAACGAAAGGCAGGGAGGTCAACCAGACGCACGTCCGGTTTGCTACCCTGCACTGGGAGAAGAGGTGAGGGGATTAAAGGAGAAGAGAGAGAAAAGTGGAAGGAAGCGTGTATGTAGATGTGACCTTGTCCATTGCACGCTTATAAGTAGTTGCGTCGTCCGGTCATCGTTAGAAAACTTAGCAATGCACGCGTCGCTTTGCTCGCTTGCGACGCATAGAGCCATGAATCAAGGATCTTCTCTTCGGAAAAAGGTTTACCGTCTACTGTCTCTTACGTTTCGGGTAGCAAGTTGCATTCGCTCGCAAAGCATTCACATGAACACAGTAGATGTTCTATTGTCTCGTCCGGGTCGCACGATTCACATTGGGAGCTACCCGCCATGTCTGTGCGAAAGGAGTACGCCTTCGTAAAAGCTGCTACTAACCACAGGCGGCACAGTAAAGTTGCATCCTGGCGGGAGAGGTTTGATAGAACTTGAAGCTTTTTCGATGGGTCCAATTTGTGTAGGCGGCGGTTTCCGACACTGGGGTCACTCAGCCAAGTGTCCGACATAGTTTTTGCGAAGGAGTGAAGGCCCCTTGCAGAGTCGGTTATCGACAATGGAATTGGGGTTGTCTGGGCGTCCGCGTCGCCGGATCATGCAGCATTATCAGCAAGGTCGTTACCGACAATACCACAATGTCCCGGTAACCACTGAAACACCACGTCATGTCCTTTCGATCGAAAATTCATGAAGCACTTTTCTTATTTCATTCACTAGTTGTTGATGCACCTTTTGTCGTAAAGCTGATTGCAAGCTCTGAAGGTATGCCTTGGAGCCGCAGAACACAGCCCAGTTTTTAGGTCGGGCTTTCGAAATATAAAGTATAGCAACACGTAAGGCGGCAAGCTCCGCTGCTGTGGATGTTGTCCTATGTGACAGTTCGAACTTTATAGTGACCTGGTACGTCGGGATGACAACAGCACCTGTGGAGCTGTCAGCCGAGACCAATCGAACGGTGTAAATGTGGAGCCTCTGTCCGTAGTTTTTGTTGAGTAGCGACAATGTCAACGTCGTAGAATCACTGCTGAATGACGGCTCTTGTTCGTTATTCCCGGAATAGTGAGGCACACCTGTGGTTGTTGTAGGCACCACGGAGATGACGCTGGTCTTGTTGCTGGAGTGAAGCCAAAAGGAAGGCATTCTCTAGGGGAAAAAATTTTCTTTGAAAACATCGCTAATGGTCTTTGAAGTGGCAGCACTGCAACATGGTGACCAGGAACTCGGCAGAGGTGTCTTATGTGGGCTCTGAAATTGTCAGTGGTGATGTATGTTTGAATCGGATGCTCTCTTGCGATCATAATTGCCCCGTAGGTTGAGGTGCATCGCGACAATCTTAAGCACAGGCGTAGTGCTTCTCGTTGCAGACTTTCGAGAGTGCGAATGTTCGTCTTGCACGTACTTACCAGTAACGGCAAGCTGTAGCGCAAAAATCACAGAAACAGTGCCCTGTATAGATGTATCATTGACGTTATCGATGTGCCCCAAGATTTTCTGCAGAGGAACCGCATTATATGGACGATGCATGTTAGGCCTCTCTTCAGGTAATTGCGGTGGGCACTCCATGAAAGGTTCCTAACAATCATCGCACCCAGGAAGCGATGGTTCTTCTGGTATGGAATTTTTTGTCCATTGATGGTAACGGGGTATCGTGTCATGGTTCTGCGAGCAAACGCAACCAATGCACATTTCTTCGTTGTGACGGAAAGACTTTGCTTACGGAGATATGAGCATGTCAGGGTGGCAGCCTGCTGGACTCTTGCACGTACTTGTAGATGAGTTACAGCCGAAGTTCATAGACAAATATCGTCAGCATATGTAGATATGAGGATAGTACTGGACAAAGTTTCACGAAGACCTACCATCATGAGGTTAAATAAAGTGGGACTTAATATTGCGCCCTGAGGGACACCACGTGAGGTATAATAATTGGTGGTAGGTACATCTGCGGTTTGCGCAAAGGAGGACCTTCTCTTCAATTAATTCTGGATCCATTTGAACATTCGACTACCGATTCCGACAGCTTCAAACGAGTCTAAGAAGGCTTTTTGTGTTACGTTATCATAAGCCCCTTTGACTTCGAGGAAGAGTGCCAGTTGTATGCGCTTGAGGCTCTTCTGTCGCTAGATAAATGTAGTGAAATTAATCACGTTGTCAAGAGATGACCTACCTCGCCGAAAATCCGTCATGCAGTTTGGGTATACGTTGTAGCACTCCAGGTACCATTCTAGGCATGTAAGCATCATCGTTTATATGACTTTTCCTACGCAACTTGCGAGGGCAATAGGGTGAACTGATTTTAAATCAAATGGTGACTTTCCTGGTTTGAGTAGTGGCACAAGTCGACTTATCTTGCAATCCTGGGGAGCAATGCCCGCCTGCCATGAGTGGTTGTAACAGCATAACAAGTGTCCCCTAGCCTTCTGTTGATGGTTGGCTAGAGCGGCGAAGGTGATGCCATCAGTCCTGGGGAAGATGATTGTCGGGAAGCCGCCAAAGATGCGTCAAGTTCTTCTATAGTGAAAAGATTGTCCATTTCGGAGATGCGGGGTTCAGGGATAACACTCCTAACGTTGCCAGCAGACAAGTAGGACACACTAGCGATTCGCGTACAAAACTAATTTGCCACTTCAAGTTGGGTGTGGCCTAATTGTAGCTTAAGCCATGAAAGGATGTCTTTGTTGGAGAGTCGAGCGCAGGCCGCGAATAGTGCTCAAGATGCGTGACAATGGCTTTTGGGGATCCAATGATTCGCAGAATGATTTAGAGCGTTCCTGTTCAAGTTTGTCTAAACGTCGTTGGACATTTTTCTGTATTCATCGTGCCAGCCTCAAGTCGCATATTGCTTTCGTCCATCTGTATCTCCCTTCTGCCCTTCGGCGAAGCGCACACAGTTTTTCCAGTTCAACGTCGAAATCTGAACGCTTGCCGGTGAACGGGAGGAGACAGGAAGCTTCCCGCATTGCCTCTTTGATGAAAACCTCCAAGTTCTGGTCAGGGTCTTCACTGGATGTATTTCCCATGAGTCGCTTGAATTTGAACCAATCAATTCTTCGCATTGTGGTCCTAGGAGAGCAGTTAGTAAGACCTTTTATACGCATATAAGTTGCAATGTGGTCACTCCCATGCGTTTCGATGTCTGAAAACCAGTGCACTTGCGACCAGAAGTTTCTGGATACCAGAGTCAAATCAAGGCAACTGCTGTACTTAAGGCCCCGCAGGTATGTAGGGCTGCCATCATTTAAGAAACATAGGTCGTGCTTGGAGGCGAATGACCCGAGGTTTCTTTCTTCAGCGTTGATCGTCTAACTACCCCAGATTAACTGATGTGCGTTGAAGTCTCCAGTTATAACGCATGGGCCCATAGTTGTTGTCAGTATGTCTTGTAGTCGGTCTTGTTTAAACTGTCCAGATGGTAATATGTAGACACCAATGAGTGTGAATGACATTTTTTTCTTTTTAACACGTAAGCAGACATATTGATTGTAATCATGCGGTTGAACTGCGTGATGCACATATGTGAAATCTGTGCGAATGTAAACAACCACCTTGCTGCGTTCCTCACACGATGAAGAAACGAAAGATTCATATCCTGATAGTTTAGGAGGTTGTTGCACATTTGGTTCACATATAACTATTACATACGATTCATGAATATATACTGACGGAATGAAGATATGCGGGATCTCAGGCCTCTACCGTTCCACTGCAGTATCGACGCTTGTCAGACCTCGTTGCGGAAGGAGAAAAATGGCCGTGTCATGGTTGCTACTGGAGACTTGCAAATACTGGACTTGGAGCATCCAGTACTTGTTGTGCACTCTGAGTGAGTGGAGACTTCAGACTGCTGCACAGCTTTCGCATGGCATCCAGCAGTGTTCGGAACATTCTGATGACTTCTGTTTCCTCCTCATGCAGCTTGTCAGCGACAGGCTGGAGGGATGTGATTGTCGATGTGCAGTTGAAATTTCCTGCTGGCTGTGATTTCGGCAATGAAGGCAAGGCCAAACTTCTGCAACACTGCTGTTCGTTGGTTTATTGACCGCGCTGGCCACCTTTAGTCTGCGAGGCAAGGGTGGTGGAAGAGAAGGGCGGTGGAGTGGCGCTGTCGATGCAGTGTCTGCGGCATTCTTTGATGAACTGCGGCGACGATGACGCCTCTTTCGGACGTCCGAGGCAGCCTCTCGATGCGAGAAATTGTCTCTGACCATTTGTTTCGATACCGCTTTTTCTCTTTAGATTTTCGGGCATTCTTTTGACGAAGCTGCATGTGACCCATGACAATTCGAGCATTTAAGGGTAGTTGCTTCGCAGTCATCCGCAGATAGGGCTTCCGCGCAACGAGGACACACCATCCTATTTTCGCATACGCTTCTGACGCGGCCCAGCTTCATGCACTTATGACACTGCAAGGGCTTCGGTACGAAAGGTCGCATAGAATGCCGAAAGTGGCCCACCTTTACGTGTGAAGGAAGAGAGTCGCCCTTGAACATGATCTTCAATCAGCGTGAGTTTACCAAACTGACAACTTTTGCGATGACGCCGCCTTCATTAGCCGGTTTGACCAGAACATCTAAGTTCGAAGGTTTGACCAGAACACGATGCGTTCTCATTGCTGCACGAGGTCAGCACTTACAGGTTGTTTTCGTCTTAAAAAGTGTCAAAATGGCCGCATCACTATAACATCCTTCGGAATTATTGCCAATAAGAATATTCATTATGGTACACAGACATTATCCAACGCGAAAACAGATGACGCAATGTGTACATCACGTCCACAGGCAGTTTTTTTCAGTCGCAGCTGCAGGATTTACAGCATATTGTTACTCTCGCTGCTCTCAAACTACTCATTAGGACACACTTGGCTCAAGAATATGGCAATTCTATTCCCGTATACATCGATGATTATGTGACTATGTGCTTCGACTGCTTTCTTGTCGAAATTGGAAATTAGGCAATAAGCCATCTTCAAGACTGATTCATTGATATGTGCGATTTAACGTTCCGAAACCACGATATGATTATGACAGACGTCGTAGTGGAGGGCTCCGGAAATTTCGACCTCATAAGGTTCTTTAACGTGCACCCAAATCTGAGCACGCGGGTCTACAACATCACCACTTCCATCTGAAATGCAGCCGCCGCAGCCGGGCCTAGATCCTGCGACCTGCGGTTCAGCAGCCGAGTACCTTAGCCACTAGACCACCGCGGCAGGGCACCATCTTTAACAGCTGAAGAACATGTTGCTATACGGAAAGCCATCCTATTTGTGTACTGCCGGACACCTCGTAAACGGGGGGTACTATCAGACTCAGATTTCGCATTGCAGACATTTACACTTGCTTAAAGAGCGCACAACATTTTAAATTATCTTAAAAAATCATTAAACATTTTCTCTCATGCGACCACAAGATGGCATTGCAATGGACACTGGGAAATGACAGCCAAAAGCTTGCTGACACTGAAGCAATAGTCGAAGTACGTAACGCCCCCTTTGACGTGAAAGTGCCGTTTTCTAGAAGTGGCGTTAATCCTTTATGGATATCGCGTATTCTGGAGTGCTCAGCAACTTATTGGTCGCAGCCAGACCATCCATACAGGTGCGTGCAAGAAACAGTCCCTGAGATAACTTTTCGCCGCTCGGCTTGCATGAAACGATGCAACTCCGGTCTACTACAACGCATTTACCTGGGAGTTGCATTCACTCACCGCTACGAACGCTTTTTCCGCCGTGCACACAGCCCGAACTGTGAATGTTGCCAAGTGTGTGAAATAACAGCGCATATATTTTGTGACTGCCTACTTTACATGTCGCAACAAAAAAAAAAAACGCTCGCTTCAAAGCTCACAGAAATCGCTGTGGCAACGCCAAGTGAAAGCGATATTTGGACAGCAACGTGCGATCAAACAAGATGGACTGTAATATGGTTGTGATATGCTTGCTAAAACAATAGACTGTAGTGAATCCACGGCGATGCACCGTTATTTTATATGTGAAAACTTGTTTTTCTCCCAATTTTCACTCCTCACTTCTTTTTTTCGCCCTGTCCCTCCTACCCAGTGCAGAGTAGCAGACTATAGAGCGAACTAGATCAGGCCGACCTCTCTACCTTCTATTAAAACATATATCCCTCTCTCTCTTTCTATATACAGTCACCAATTACCTAAGCAAAAGGCCATGCAAACTCACCAAGAATGCGAGCCACGCTCTCAACAAGATTTCGCTTCTCGCCGCCGTCTTGTGTTGATGACTTCGTACTCTTCACGAAGCAGGAGACGATGGGCTGTTTTTGACTGAGGAAGTAGTCCATAACAGCCAAACAGGAATTTATCGGCTGTGGCAAAAGTCCGAAAAATTGCGTTTCCGTGTGCATACTTTCGTGGAACGCGCCAACTTCTCCAATAGGGCCCCACTGGATGGCCAAGCCTGGACACACAAAAATATTGTATTTACATAATTTCGATGATATGTGAAGTTTAACGTCCCCAAACCACCATATGAATATGAGAGACGCCGTAGTGGAGGGCTCTGGAAATTTCGACTACCTGTGGTTATATACCGTGCACCCAAATCTGAGCACACGGGCCTACAACACTTCCGCCTACATATTAACATAATTTTTGAAAACAAAAGCTTGTAAACGTCGATATCAATCAAATATTTATTATGAAGAGTTTCGTCGTTACAAGTATTGGCAAGGACTTCCAGGGTATTCAGCTCATTGAAAACAATTGCTCTGCATGAGAAAAATCGGGGTATTGTGGTCTCGAGGATTGTACCGACAGATTGAGAAATATATGTCGAGGTTGTTTCTGACAAAATCATTGAACAGAAAACTTTCGTACAACCCTATGTATTGAATGACAGCCGCAAAATTTCCGACAAGAATTAAAAAAAATATCAGTTGAAGGTCAGCGATCGTCCACGTCAACTCCCCTTTTGTGCATTCGAGGTTTTTTTATTTTTCCCCCGCTATGGAAATTTTTCTTCACAATGAACTACCAACTAGCGCAAACGCTCACGTTAATTTGTGAATGCTAGAAAACTACCGCTACTGATAATAAACACAACAAAGGAAAATCAAACGTACCAGGACACTGATACTACACGACACCATGAGTCTTACCACGTTTCTTGGACACAAAATATAGCGTATTGCACAAGGTGCGCAGAGAAGATCATTTCGAGAGTTGTAGTTTTTGTGTTTGGTACCCTGAAGTACTAAATTCAATGACCAGATTTTGCAAATTTATACAAATACCTTATTCGTTTCTAAACGGAAGAGAGGTTGTATAAAGGTGAAAACAAAAAGAAAATCAAAACCATATGATGAGAGGGGGCTACAAGGAGGGCGTGCTCTAACAAAGTGAATTGAAGAAGTTAAAGTTCGAAGCGTTGCTATTACGTACTGAAAGCTTTTTTGGTGCTCTCTTCATATCTATCTATCTATCTATCTATCTATCTATCTATCTATCTAACCACCGTCGATTTTTAGCCTTCCTAGCCATCTCGATGATAGCATAGGTGCGAAAGTTGATATGGCACAACATGACTGTATAACAAACACAATTGACTATTCATAATACGAAACTTATAACCTGCATGTCAAGAACGTCATAAATTACATTTCATAGTCTTGCGTGCTCTTGGGTTGGTTTTGTTCACATGACGTTTAAAAAAACTTGTATGGTATGACATGACTGCTTGACGAGCATAAGTGTGAGACACTATTGTGGAATTCATGACATTCATTCAAGATTTTGATGGTATGAGTAGTCATGACTACACGCCAAACTCATGGTGCGCTCGTGGTCATTCGCTAGCTTCACATATACCAAATTTGGTGTTACATGACGTCATTGAATGCTGAAAGTACATGACTGGTGTAAACATAATAATATTGACATGAGTGTCATGTAAGAACGTTACAACTTACCACGCTCATGATACGCACACGGCCCTTTCGCTAGCTTCACATATACCAAATTTGATATTACGTGATGTGAATGGCCGATGGAGCTAAATGACATATGTGAATAAGATAACCCTGACATGCCTGTCATGCAAAACATGAATACATGCTACGCTCATAGCGTGCTCACGGCCGTTTCCCTATCTGCACATATACCAAATTTGGCATCGCATGACGTGAATAGACGACGAAAGTAAATGAAACGTCCAAACATTATAACCATGACATGCGTGTGGTGTAAAACATGACTACACGCTGCGCTCATCGCCTGCTCACGGCCGTTTTGCTCGCTCCAATTATACCAAACTTGATGTCACGTGGCGTGAATAGACGACGAAGTGAAATGACTCATACAAACATGGTAATCATGACATGAATGACATCTTTGGCATGATTCAGGTGTGCCTTGTAATGTTGCGCTGATTTTAAGATGATACATCATCCTTCATCTTTCGCGCTTTGCGTTTTATCGATTTCCACAGGACATGGGATCTGCCAATTTTTATCACAACCTTTTGTTATATATAATTTCGGTAAAGTTGTTTATAACAGCATTAGTATCACATATACATTATAAAACAGCTCTATCAAACTTTCTGGTGATTTTAGCACATTGCCAGAGCACTGTTGTAGAGCCCCTTATTAAAGTATGAACGTACAGTTATACTTAAATATAACACATTTTGCCGCTAACAGAGCAACTACTGCATGCACATTTCACACCATTTGTAAGTTCGTCTCTAAATTAGGAAAGGATCTGTATTCAGGGCAAGGCTGTGTTTGAGAGAACATTTCCTCAAGTGCAGTTGTCTCCTTCAAGGCTAGGACTGACTTCCGTATACCTATATTGCGTGTTTTTTTATGTAAATACTTTTCTAACAAACTAAATCCGTTATATGAGTAGAGTTTCGAAACGGTCCTTTCTATATATCTGTTTCATCATTTAAATGAGATGTATTTCCGTTTTCTTAACCTACACATTTCCCGATGCGTTTCTGGTGGTAGGGTGTAATAATATTAGAATTTTGCTTTGAACTACAGCATACTTGGCCACAGCCTTCATTAGGACGCTTAACATCTGCTCAAGTGAAGGCAACGCTTTTTTAGTAGCTATGTAGCGTAAAATTTGAGCGCCGGCCTAACGATAGAAGTACTCATGGCACCACTTCCGTACTGCTCTGGTTCTTCCTATTTGAAGGAAAGCACATTTTGAAGCATCCATGTGAAAATACTGATGATGTGACGTAATCCTATCACCCGAGCAAGCGTTTACATGTAGTGCAACGCATACATTTGAAACAGTAGCAGATTATCTCACCGGAAAGCCCGTCGGCGACCCTTCGCTCACACAGGCGCTCCGCGACAGAGTTGGCAAAGCCGTAGTTTGTCTGACCAACTTGACCACGGCCAGAAGAGAAAGAGGAGAAGACAACGAAGTGGTCGAGCTCGGGACACTCCTGCCGCGACACCTCGTCGAGGCTCTGAGTGGCCAGCACTTTCGGCTTACACACCTCCGCGTACATCTCTGCTGTCTGGTTCTCCATCAAGGCATCACGCAGAACCTGCCATTATCAAATATATATAGAGAAAAAAGACCTTTTTTCACACTGCTAATTGTCAATCCGGCTATGCTTGTATTTTTTATGGTGCGTGATTGAAAGCAAGTTGATACAGTTGTGGCGAACATAATTTTATTCTGGTTGTGTATACTAACTTCAGGAGACCCCTATGATAGTGAGGCTGGGAAACCTTCTCTGTATGCGAGTTGTAAATTCATAATAATTTCAGGTGGCTAGCTGCTGTTGTTACCTTTTATCATACGCTCGTGCTCCTATTGCGTGCTGAATTATTAAATATATGCGAATAAACAATAAGTGAAGTGGTGATCACACTACAACCGTCCTGTTTTCTGTCCAAAGCAAGGTACAACAGTTATACCAGCACTTATTTTAGGTTTTCTTTCACGTGGCGTCTTCAGTGGCCCCTATAGCTGCTCCATGTGCTAATTCCGATTGTTTTTACTTATATTTTGCTGCTCAATGCACTCTAGATACCATCTTTTTGTTACAGTCGACCATCAGGTAAAACACAGGTACATTTTCATCTTTGGAAAGAAATATAGCCCTGTACCCATAAAGTATGTATTTAGGAAGAATTGTAAAACTGGGGATTTCAGTCTTCATATCTAAAGTAAGAACCTTGCTGTACATGGGTAACAGGTCAAGCTTGCGTCTCTGCAAGACAGGAGAGCCGCTAACAGCGTTTGCACGTGACGATAGTACACTACTCTTCCTTGTATGCGATATTCTGGCTCTGGCAGCCGCATAAGCAATGGAGGCAAGATTTTAGAGCCCCAAGATTTAGATTTAGGAGCAACATAAGGAACTCGCCAACACCAGTCACCAACTTCTATTCCGGGTGCTCTTACCAGCAGGTGCAGCGACAACGAAGTGATGGCCACAGGTGACACTCCTCGTCCATAAAATGTGTAAGGAATCCGGTATAACGTGGCAGCACGACCATAGATTGAGTACAACCGTGGCCACGTCTGTGTAGAGCACGCGAACAGGTGATTTTTGCTCTGCGGGGCGACACCTTGGGGCGGTATCAGGCTCTGACGTGGTCAGCCTGACAACTAGGCTGTGCACGCTCGTGATACATCACTTCAAAGCCAAAAACTGCCTCAAGGTTTCGGCCCGCAGAGCAAAAACCAGCAACTCGAGCGCTCTACACAGACGTGGCCACGGCTGTACGTCGACACAGGTCCTTTTCGTGAGACATGTGTTTGCGAATAGTGGTATACAGGTGTGCACTAGTTCTCGTTAAAACATGACAGCTCAAAGAAGGATTATGCCACCCGTCCGGCCTCTCGTAGTGGACATGGAGAAGTTGTAAATTAAACGCCCTTGTGAAGGCGGTGACCATGCGCATTGAAAGGACGAACCTCTGTAACGGATTCTCGTCCAGTGATTGCACATTTCTACCTAACTAGGGGTATCAATAGTATATAATGATTCATCAATCACTTTCCTGACTACAGAATTTGTCTGCTTACAAGACATAAATTTAAGTTTCTTCGTAATCAGTCTTTTTGGGCCTTGGTATTCTGCTTCTGACGTTTATAGGCCTACAGTTTGACAGCTTCGCTTCTGACATTGCTATCCACTGGAACGATGTTGCAGCAAGCCAATCGTAGTTACTCTTTCGTCTCGATAAATGGATATTTACAGGTGTCGATTTAGTCTTGATAACATCTCGGTGCGCTGACGGGAGAACGGAAGGCTAGGTGACAAACAAGCGCTCCTAGCCTTCCATTCTTTCGTCCACTGTATGCTCGCTGAAATGCTACCAAGAAGGTCGCCAACCAACTCGCCCAATTTTTCATTTTATTACATTATATCGTCCATTTATGTTGTGACATCTACACTCATGCTGCAATTGTACCTGCCTCGTTTTGGTAGATCAAAGGGTGCCCCTTGGTAAGTAACTGCCGTAGTGTTTGCGATATAGTTTTAAATAAACTAATACCTTCAATTGACAGGCAAATGTTTGTTTCTCATCAGGGCGAAAATAAAAGTTTATTTACCGGGCAATTTCAAGCGCAGAGAAAATGCCATCAACAAATAATGTATCTAATAATGAAACAACCTGTACCCAAATCAAGAAACAGGAATCTTTTCAGCAATTCAAAAATTTTTTGGTTGTTGCAATTATCCAAAAGTGCTGATTCAGAGGAAAGTCAGTGACGTTGGCATGAATACATATTGTTACACAGGGCAAGGTAAATTAATGGGGGTTTCAATGGGCACTGACTCCGCGATCACCGTATAATGATGATGATTTCCACCGCCATGGCTCGTACCCACTAAGAGGGATTGCAGTGGAGGCAACGTTGTCTTCATTCTCTACCCGCGCTTCCGTTGTTTTTCCTGCTAGTGATACTTCTTATCATTCCTCCGGTCTCAGACAAAGCCCTCTGGGCGAGTCCTTCTTGCATCCTTTGTGTAAACGGCTTCAGGCGGGCAACATGCGTCACCTCTGTCTTGCATGAACGTCGGCCACTAGTGGTGACGCGTGCATTTTCATAGTTGACCTCGCTGAGACGATGAAGTATCACGAAAAGAAAGGCGTAGTGTGCCAGTAGCTTTTGGCTCAAGCCACGTCTGCGTATTGGGTTCCATACCCACACTTGATCACCGGGGGCATAGGTTACATGCCTGTGTTGACTGTCGTAGCGAGTTTTGGAGAACTCTTGCGCTGCCAGTGTACGTAGGCAGGCAAGTCGACGTGTCTCTTCCGCACGACACAAAGTTTCCGCACTTGTTAAATCGTCATCGACGACAAAAGGAAAGATAGTGTCCAGCGTATGTCGAGGTGAGCGAGCGTAGAGCAGATAGAGAGGGCTGTAGCCTGTCGTTTCGTGTTTCGACGTGTTCAAGGCGTACGTGACGAATGGTAATACTTCATCCCAGTTTTTGTGGTCGTAGGAGACGTACATTGACAACCTTTTGATCAACGTTCGGTTTGTGCGCTCAGTGAGGCCGTTAGTTTGTGGATGATACGCTTGAGTGTCAGAACTTGGAAGCACACAAATGAAGTAATGATTCGACAATATCAGCGGTAAATTGTCGTCCACAGTCACTTATTATCACGCGAGGAGGTCCGTGTCAGAGGATGACTGAATTCAACAGGAACTCTGAAACCTGGACTGCCGTGGCGGAGCATAAGGCAGCCGTCTCGCACTACCGCGTCAGGTAGTCGGCGCATACAACTATCCACCGATTACCTTTTGAGGAGCGTGGGAATGGTCCCATAAGATCAATGCCGACCTTTTCAAAAGGGAAACCGGGAAGCTTTACAGGTTGCAGGTGACCAAGTGGACCCGAGGAGGGCCGCTTGTGGCTCTGGCACTGCGTAAAGCTGGCCACGTAATTCTTAATTGTCTTGCTCATTTTCGGCCAATAGAACCGCTCTTTCGTGCAACTAAGTGTTCGTGTGGTGCCTAGATGGCCAGAGGTGGGGTCATCATGCGTGAGACGCAGAACAGACGTTTGGAGAGACGCAGGATCAACTAGCAGAAAGCGGGCGCTCGGCGTGGACAAGTTTCTCTCCTGAAGAAGACCATTTCGGACCCAGAATCAGCCTTCGCCTAATGAATTTCTTGCTCCAGGGAAGATAGCTTTCAAGCTTGGGTCATTACGCTGCTCAGTGGCGAAAGTCACGGCATCGGGAAAGCCGTATGACAGAGAAGCGATAAGGTGGTCAAAGTTATCGCCTTCACAATCCGTCGATGGTAGCGGCATTCTGAAGAGGCAATCCGCATCAGCGTGTAGACGGCCAGTCTTGTATAAAATGGTGAAGACATGTTCTTGCAAACGAATGGCCCATCGTGCGAGGCGGCCAGATCTGTCACGAAGGTTGACCAGCCAACACAGGGAATGGTGATCTGTGATGATAGTGAACGGGCGACCGTAGATGTATGAGCGAAACCGTTGCACGGCAAAGACTACCGCTAGGCATTCCTGTTCGGTCACTGTGTAGTTGCGTTGAGGCTTGCTTAAAGAACGACTTGCGTAGGCCACAACGTGTTCCTTCTTGCCACAACGCTGAACGAGAACGGCACCGATACCGATGCCACTTGCGTCTGTGTGAATTTCCGTGGGCGGCGAAGGATTGAAGTGCTGAAGTATTGGCTGCGAAGTTAACAAACACTTCAGCTTGTGAAAAGCGGCATCGTACTCGGAGGTCCACTGAAACGGGCTGTTCTTGCGTAGAAGGCTCATCAGGGGGTGAACGACATCCGCAAACTTGGGTACGAACCGGCGGAAATACGAGCAGAGCCCGATGAAGCTACGCAGTTGTTTCACAGATTTAGGACGCTCGAACGATTCAACTTCCGCTGTTTTTTGTGGGTCAGGTCTAATGCTATCTTTGTCGACGAGATATCCTAACACCAATGTCTGTCACTCGCCAAAGTGGCATTTTTTAAATTCAATACAAGGCCAGATTTTTCAATGCAGCTGAGCACGAGGTCTAGGCGAGTGTTATGCTCCTCAAACGTACGCCCAAAAATTACGACATCATCAAGGTAACACATGCATATATGCCATTTTAAACCACGCAATATAGAGTCCATAAATCTTTCGAATGTCACAGGAGCATTACATAATCCGAATGGCATAACGTTGAACTCGTAAAGTCCATCGGTCGTAACAAATGTCGTCTTTTTTTTGTCAGCTGCGGACATCGGAATTTGCCAGTAACCTGATCTCAGGTCGACACATGAAAAGTAAGACGCGGAATCCTGGCAGTCTAGAGTGTCATCGATGCGCCGCAGTGGATAGACGTGTTTCTTTGTAACAGAATTCAGTCGGCGGTAGTCAACGCAAAATCTCCACGTACCATCATTCTTCCTCACTAGAATTACGGGAGCAGCCCATGCACTCGCCGATTCCTGTATTATTCCCTTTTCCAGCATCTCTTGGACTTGCTCGTTGATGATCTTGCACTCCGATGGTGCCACTCGGTAAGGTTTTGCCTAATGAGATGCACCGATTCGGTGTGGATCTGATGACGTATCCGGGACGCTGGGATTAAGGGCCTTTGGCTGTATTTAGAAAAATCGAACACTTTCGAGTGCTTAGACAGAACGTCGAGCAGTGTATGACGTTCGCTTTGGTCAAGTGACTTGCTGACCATTTGTAGCTATTGGGCCTCTTCTGAACCTTCTAAGCCTAGATGTTCATTTTGGCTTGTAGCATCAACAAGCGCAACCAGCGTCATACATGACTCGGGTCTAAATACTGCAAGTTTCATGCCGCCTGGCAGAATGGCAGGCTTCATGGAACTGTTCATTGTCCACACACCTGCCCGTCCACCAACGACTGACACTATACAATGGGGAATGATAATGTTCTTTTTCAGGCATGCCGAGGGAATCGGTTCGAGCATGGCGTCAAACGTGCCACAGTTGTTACTGGAACATGTCACGGAAAAACACACAGCAGAAAATGCAGGAACGACTGTATCCATGGAGACGAAAAAGATGCATTCCTCCGGACAGGAATTTTCCAAGAGTGACGTTGGGAAAGTACCGTGTATAGAAAGATGCCCACTTCTGCAGTCTACATTTGCCCCACACTCACACAAGAAGTCAATACCCAAGATAACGTCATGCGTAGACCGCGGAATAACCGCAAACACTGTGCAAAACACCTTGCCACACAGCGAGACGTCCGCAGTACATTATCCCACTGGACACAACACGTCACCACTTGCACCACGATATGTCACTCCACGGTTCAGGCAAAACATCACTTTTGGTCCAAGCAGGTTCTTTAAAATTTAAACTCATCACCGAGCCTGTCGCGCCTGTATCCACAAGTGCCATAGGAGCCACTCAATCGACATTACACGAACTTTGTTCTTCAACATAAACGCTGACGGGGGTGTATCTGTAGGTAGCACCTGTGATCTTGTGGCTTCACCCCCACTGGCCGCATCGACTAGTTTTCTGGCGGCGGTGTACGTGCGCGTCGCCGTGGCGATGGCGATCGTGGGGCACGGGGAGCTGGTGGTGGCGTCAAACTTCGATCAGAGGCCGGCGAGGGGTAGCGTGACCCGGTAGGTGCGCGTGGTTTCCGTGACGTGGAGTGCGGGTGGTCGAAATGTTGGTGATAGATGGGCCAAGACTCTCGCTTATATGAGCGGTGGTCACAAAAACGCGCGATATGACCCGGGACGCCACAGTTGTAGCATACTGGAATTGGTCGAGGGGCACGTGGCTGCTCAGAGTAACGACTCCTCTCGGAAGGCATGGGATAGTGGTGCCGCCCTTCAGGGGCACTGTAGGCAGGTGATGTTGGGTAAACAGGCGGGCAAAACGTCGTTCGTAGTTGGGAGTTGGATGACGGGGGAATCCAGCCTGCCGTGTGCCTTGATATTCATAAGCGTCTGCTGTGTTGATCGATGGTTGCCATGGTGGTAGAGAAACAGGAGTCCGCACACGTTCTGGTTCGTTTACGTACACATCCTGAAAATCGCTGGGGAGATGATAGGTCTGCTGACATCGAAGCAGCTCTTCTCTGACAATCGGCCGTATGGTCAAAGCAAGGTCGTTAGGCGGCACTGTTTCAACACTAGCCACAGTGGGGACGTTGGACAGGCAGCCGAATTTTGGAGAAATTCGTCGCATCTTGAGGGATTCAAAGGTACGACAATGCTTCATCAAGTCGGACACGGAGTTCAAGCAGTCTTTCCCAATTAAGAAATTGTACACGTCTTCGGCTATACTCTTGAGAACGTGTCCAACCTTGTCTTCTTCAGAAATCCTCCCATTCACGATCTTGCACAGCTTCAATATTTCTTCAATGTATGTCGTACATGTTTCTCCTGGAAGCTGTGCCCTCTGAGACAATGTCTGCTCCGCGCGTTTCTTCTTTGCATTCGAATCACCGAAACCCTTCTGCAGTTCTTCAACAAAACGTTCCCAAGTAGTGAACATGTCCTCGTGGTTCTCGTACCACATGAGGGCGGTGTCAGTTAACGAGAATACGACATAATTGAGCTGTTCGTTCGAGTCCCAGCCATTCCTTCTGCTCACCCACTTGTAGTTCTTGAGCCACACGTCGATGTCTTCTCCTGAGGTTCCGCCGAAGTTTGGCGGCACTCTGTAGTACGGCGCGGAACCCATCGGAGTTGGTTTTGAAGCGTTGGATGGCTGCTCTTGGGCCATTGTGATCGGCGAAGGTGGAAGTCTGGTGAGGCGGCGCCTGCGATGAAGTCTTGGTAGTGAAGCTTCCGTCTTTGAGTTCGTCCTACCCAGCACCTTCCACCAAATTGTTACACAAGGCAAGGTAAATTAACGGGGTTTTTTATTAGGCCCTGAGTCTGCGATCACCGTATAATGATGATGATCTCCACCGCCATGGCACGTACCCACTGAGAGGGATTGCAGTGAACGCAACGTTGTCTTCATTCTCTACCCGCGCTTCCGTTGTTTTTCCTGCTAGTGAAACTTTGTATCATTATCATAATTTAAGTAATACTCGTACTCACTTGATTGAGTGACCAGGACTCGCGAAATTGATCTTGAGCTAATGTATTTATACTTTATTAATACTAACAAAGATAAAGAAAAATACCACTACTGCAACTGTCGAACAATTATTCACACAATGATAGTTAGCCTGAACTGACATATTTGTTATAGTGATAGGATAAGAGCTCGTATTGCATAAGAATGCTCGAGGCAAGCACACTTCTTCTCTTCTGTGGCACGCCCTGCTTACGCCTTGTTAATCAAATACATCTCCGAACAATCGGTGAGGTTATAATCGCAAATAATTTTGTCTTGAAGTTTACAAAGCTGTTAACCTTCGTATACACGGTAGGATGGTGGATTGGTATTCAGCTGCGCACTCTAGCGTAAAGATATATCGATATCTTACAAAAGTGACCTAGCTGTTTTAACAGAAAACATTGCTAAGCGAACAACATTGTTTTTAAGGAATTGCCTAATCGGACGCACTTCATCTAACATCAAATACTTGTTTGTTTGTTCCTTTTATCCTGGCGCAACAGGCACTCGTGGTGCCGAGCTTTTTTTTCTTCTATTATTGCGTTAGTTCAGTTACATTTGTAGCAGTTTTGCTGTCGAGGTGTTCATGTATTTACAGTTGATCATAAACTTTAAAATCGATGGTCGCTCAGCAACTGTATCTGAAGCTGTGAGTCCTACGATCGTGCATTATTACTTCCCTACTTCTTTCGAGACATCTGCAAAAGCTTATTCCAGTTGATCATGAACGTTGAAATTGACGATCGCTCAGCAACTGTACAAAAAGTTGTAAGTCATAGGATCGCTAATTATTACTTCACTAATTCTTTCAATACATCTGCAAAAGCTTCGGCGTTAATGACACAGCTGACTTAGTCCAGTATATTGTGCTTTAGCTACTTCGACTAAGACTGAATGTCTTACTTTTAATTAAAAGTTATTTATGTGAAATACGATTACACTGTACATTACATGATTATGGCTCTGTTGCTCATAACTTGTGGGTTCGTGACATCATGAACACATTTGTTACACAAAAACGATTTAAGGTTGTAAGACGTCAGAGAATGCTTTATAGAAAATGCGATATCTTCGGGATTGAGAAGCAAGCAATGCTAGAAATAATATGATGGGTCTTCACCGGTAAAATATAATAAATAAAGCTGATTCTGTGTCACTCATTTGTCTTACCACAGCCAAGTTGAAAATCCCGCCTACGGGACCCAAGCTTGATGCTTCCTCAATAATCTTGCTTGCGCCCTCTTTTGTCGATACGTCATCAGTGCTGACGAGCACTGTGGCGCCCAGGTCGGTCCAGCGCTTCAGCGCAAGCCTCTGGTACCCCGTACGGATACCATTCCTGGAGATCAGGAGAAGCTTGCGGCATCCACGTGTCACCATCCATTGGGCAAGCTCAAGACCGAAGCCGCCCAGGCCACCGACGATTACGTATGACTTGTGCCGGTAGAAGTGGGGACGTGCCACTGCTTCAAGTGTCAGCGGAGGGGCACGTGCCACTCGCTCGTCCTCCTCCGGTCGCATCTGTAATTACCAAGCATCAACATCGTCTGACCCAAGCAGTGTGCAACGAAAATTGGGGGAGCCTCATGCTTCGTCTTGAAGAGTTGAACCTGATGGCAATACCTTGTCCCTAATACTTACTCGAAACACATAGTGCGTACATTTTTATTGCGTGACTTTATGTTTTAGTTGTGCAATACTCAGACGGAATCTCTAAAGTTGATAGTTGCCTTGTGCAGGTGAAGCTTTCGCACATGGCTGCATTATGTGCAATGAGTAGTGTGCATTAAACCACCAGCCAATACCCACGTGAATTTTTTTTTCGAACTTGATATGCAGTCACCAGATGGTCATAAGGGAACACACGCAGTATCGTGTGTGCTTCTCGTAATGAGGGGGGGGGCGACCTTAAGCTACAAAGTTGTGATAATCTCATGTCCTGACACCCAATGGTAATGTTCACTTGTACCATGCAAATTTTATGGCAATATTATGTCTTGTACTGGAACGCTCGTATACTAGACGCGTTTGTTTTCAAAGCATGAACGTTATTTTTGCAGCATTTAGAAGTATGGAAGGTTAAACTAGGTATATTCTCAAGGAGACTCATGACTGTGTATTAGAACGCCTCTTTTACACGCAGACGGCCAGCGTTCAATTCTCACTCGGACCCGGAAATTAATATAATAATTCTGTTTTCATATTTCTCGCCTTTACAGTCACACATGAGCCTCTGGTTTTTCACTCAAAAGCAGCGACGCCAACGCCAAAAAAGATGCTGAAGCCGGAAGTTCACTGATACGAGCCTTTAAAACTATCCCGTTAAGATTTAGCCCAACGAAACGTCGAGATTCGATGAGGTAAAAAATTGGCCCCCTTATCTGGATGTTACACTGTAAATGTAGTTGAAAGACGATAGTCTTGCGTCTGGAGAGAGTGAAAAAAAAACTTTATTTGATGTTCTGCGCAAGAAAATCAGTAAATGGTATTCTGGAGGCGCTGGGTCAGAGTGCCTCGAGTGTGCAGCGGAGGCAAACGAGCGCATTGAGTCACGTCACATGTGAAAAATAAGTACTATTTGGCAGTTATCTAGGAAAACGAAGCATGCCGCGTGCGCGCTCGTCTTGGATGCAATAAGGTGTAGACCGCAAAGCGATGGGTAGGTGCCGCCACCGTGTCGTCTTAGCAGAGCGTTGGAAACACTTGCCTTTTTGTGCAAGTGTTGCAATATCAGTGCAGCGTGATAAACGCGTTGGTCCTTATAATTACTTATGTATGCTTTTTCTAGTATAAAGGCACTCATACAGAATGTTGGCATGTTGTTAAGATGCCTCAGATATGCGCAATTATTGCTTTTCAATGGACACTTGCACAAGTATGAATGCTAAAACTTGAGCAATATTGGTGGGCGCTGCGGATGGCGTCCGCCGTTTGAGGTATCAACTGTTGGTAATTGGGGTATTGTTACGGAGCAATATCAGAAAATTGTACAGACAGACAGACTGATCAAAATTTTTGCGTCGAAAGTCTTCAAGGAAGACTAGTGTCTTAAAAAAAATTGTCAATCTCTGTTTCGGGTGCTTAAGCAGAATTGTTATCTTGACAGAAGCGGGTACATTTGACATCATGTATGAACTGTACTTGTATTCGTTTGAACACATCCGAAATGACAGCAATATTGTTCTCCAGCGTATGTTCGTAACGTTCCATTGAAGTATGTGTAGACGGATCTTTTTTTACTCCGCCGCCAAACATCTACTGGCGTTTTAGTCGGATATGCATAGCAGCGGGCGTTGGCGCGATAGCGTTAAAAAACGGTTTTGCGTAACTTACAGCATCGTGTCGGCGGCTTTTGTTATGAGTGGGAAGTCGGGGTTCACCGAACAACTTTCGAAATTTCACTGCGTTGCCTCTGTGTCTGTTACAGGGGTAATCTCGAGAGTTCAATAAAGTATATATTGATTGATTCATTTGTGGGGTTTAACGTCCCAAAACCACCATATGATTATGAGAGACGCCGTAGTGGAGGGCTCCGGAAATTTTGACCACCTGGGGTTCTTTAACGTGCACCCAAATTTGAGCACACGGGCCTCGACATTTCCGCCTCCATCAGAAATGCAGCCGCCGCAGCCGCGATTTGAACCCGCGACCTGCGGGTCAGCAGCCGAGTACCTTAGCCACTAGACCACCGCGGCGGGGCTTCAATAAAGTATATATAAATCATTGGCTTCGTTAGTGTCGAAATCTATATCGGTGCTTGCCGACCAAGTTTTATCTTCGTTTTCTTTAGGACAGTGGTCAGCAGCAAAATTAGGGTCCGCATTTTGTGAGTGGAACGTTTTTCTTGTGCACATTATATCCATTTTATTAAACAAGCAGGGCTCAAAGAAATTTACAGAAGAATTCCTAGAGTTTTCAAAAACTGAGGACTTGCGCTATTCTAGCGAAGGTGAAAATTGCAAGTTAAGCAAATGATAAAACAATAAATACTGTATTTTGATCGAGATTGGACCTGAATATTTCTGTGGGGCACTCGGGTGCTCAAACACCAAACCGCGAAAGTGTATGAAACTGCTTTGTTAAACAGATGATTTACAGTCATCATGTAGTACTAGTTGCTCCGTCCACAGCTGCACTTTTGTACATCACAAGGGGTTTGGCACTAGGCGTCACATAATAGTAATAGCGCAGCCTCAGGTTGCCTTAAATTTGATTTATATACGAAGTGTTCAGGGATCTTTTGGCACAGTAATAAGCAACAGCACCAAGAAAGCGCACAGCTGTGTGTAGTGTCTCGAAGACACCTAATTTATGCGTCCCTAATTTTTAAAACATTCAAGTATGACCTGGTAGACACTTAATAACTACCATTGTCCTAGGCTTGATTTTTAAAAAAAGATTATTATATAAAGTCACGTGCTTGGGATTTCTTTCCTCGGAAGAACGTTGCGGCGCCCGCTGAAAAGCGAGAAGCTGCATGGTATGAACTTCGGCACTGCTGGTGGATGGCGTTGCATATCAAATAATAGGAGCTAGGCAAAAGATGCGTCATAGTAGACGGAACATGTATGCAATGCGGTGCGGCAGCTGTTTATTTTGCCTTCCCACGGCTTTTAGTGTCTAACGCATTAACTTCTATGGTCTTACCAGACTTCTGCTGGCATTGCAGTAAAAGCGTAATCTGTTACTCGCATACCTAAATAGCGGGTTACAGAGACGTTTTTTCTGCCGCCACCGGTCATGCTAACCCTGAAATATTTATTATAAGAAATCAACTCTTCTTGCAAGTCAACTTTTCTATCTCAAAGCGATGGTGGTGCTTCGCATCGCTCTAGGAAAAGCAGCCCCTGAGACTGTTGAGAAAAGGACGAGCCGCCTTGCCCAAAGACGAAGCCCACCCGTTGATCTCTTCTTTATTTCGAATACTGCTGGTAACTCCCTAAAGATGATAGTGACTATCTTCGTCGTTCACACAATATTTAACATCCTCCGCGCCCCCATAATTACGCATGACGAAGAACACTAAACACACGCCCAGGTCCTTAGTACACAGTAATAGTGAGTAGTTATTCGAGTTCCAAGTCAGTCCTTATGGGACAATCCAAGTTTTCTCCTGTGCCAGCTCTTCCAATGGTGTTTCCATTGCTTGTTTCCTATGCGTGCTTTTGAACGTGTTCCCCATGGTGGACTTTCGATGAACACTTTAAGTTCACATGAACAACGATGATGCAGTCTCTTCTCCGATGTTTTACTGTAGCTCGCTTTGGACAGTTTTCTTGATTTTCACGTCTTGCCTTTGTTTACCGCAGAAGCGCCAGCCGTCTCTTTCTGTTTTGGTCAGCTCTGTCTTATACGTGGCTGTGATGCTATTTCGGCATTCTTTGCTGAAATAAAATGGGTCCTCCATATTGCCCTCAACCTTGACGTTTGTAGCTTCCTAAAAGAGGAGAACCTAAATGTAGTACAAGGGACTTGCATCTGTGTTCTCGCGGTATTCTTTCTGTTTCCACTCGCTTTAGGAAGTGGTCTTGTCTTGCTTCTGCCACGCGCTTCTAAGCATATTGGTGGTGACAATATTTGGTCTGGAGTTGTCGTCTTTGGCGTGCATTCAACTTCAAGACCTGGCGGTTTACCTTTGTGATCTTCAAAGGCTTCCCAGTTTTCTATCAAAGAAATGTCTTCCACCATGGTCAGCTGAGTTGTTGTAGATTGTCTGTCATTACCTTCGTGGGTACAGTCCGTTGGCGTGAATTCTAAAGTCATGAAAGGTGTCTTCAGACTTGGAGGTTGTTTTTCGGTGTTAAGTTCTTGGTTTGCTTTTTCTGTCATGGGAACCCTGGTTTGTATGCTGCTAATATATTCCCCTTTTGTCCTTAGGCTGGCTCATCTAGCTTCTGCGCGACAAGATTGCTATTCGGCACGTAATGGCTAGATGGTGGTGACGGAGACGAAGAGAGTATTTTACTTTTTGCTTCTGCTTTCATCCGTTGTTTTATCGCTGCCACGTGACTTTCCCGAGCCTTTTGTGCATTTTCAATCTTAGACTGCTCTCATCCTTGCTATAGAATAATCTGGCGTTCACAAACTTCGGCTTCTTCCATTTCCGCTTCCAAATGGTCGATGTCAACTGTGTTTGCACTCTCCTCATCGATTCCTCCGAGAAGCTCGTACTGTTCGGTAAAAATTCGGTGAAACTTCTTCAACTCACATATTGATGGGTGGTTCGTATGCCAATGCTGTCCGATATCTGCGGTCACCTGCATGACGGCCTTGCGTGTTTGATTCCGCCTTTTGTAGAGGGCCTCCATGACCCGGTCTAGTGTCGAAAACATGAGAATTCACTGGCCGGCCGTGTCACGAGGCCAAGTCAGAGTCAACTCGGCATCCATCGCAGACGGTTCGCACAACGAATATTCGTAAGTTGTCGGGCTGTCATTCTTCGTGATCTTGCGAATATCGAGCCGTCGTCTTGATTGGTGAGTCAGGACGGAGCTGAAGTAGACGTGAGGGCTCCCGTCTGGCGAGCCTCCAGACAATGCCTGCACTCACATTGATGCACCTTCAAGATGTACATAGTCGACCTCAATGAACTGTCTTGCCTTGCGTTTATCGGGTCGTCGTCGTGAAGGGCGAGACAGGACGGAACTGAAGTAAACGTCAGGGCTCTCGTCTCGCGCACCTCCAGACGATGCCTGCACTCACGGGGCTGCACTGTCCATAAGCACGTCGTTGACCTATGGACTGTTTTCACTTGTGAACATCGGGCCGTCGTTGTGAAGAGTGAGTCGGGACGGAGCCGAAGTACACGTGTGGGATCCCATCTCGCGAGCCTCCAGACGATGCCTGCACTCAAGTTGATGCACCTTAGAGGTGTACGTAGTCGACTTCCATGGACTATCTTGCCTTGCGTTTATCGGGCCGTCGTCGTGAAGGGTGAGTCAGGACGGAGCCGAAGTATACGTGAGGGCTGCCGTCTCGCAAGTCTCCAAACGATGCCTGTACTCACGTCAGTCTCAGTCTCAGTTGCAACCGGAGTCGCACTCCCGGGTCTCGGCGGTGGTTAGGCCTCGCACATCGGCTTTACCCATGGCGGCTTCACAAAACTCTTCGAGGCTATGACGGTGGTGAAAATTCATGAAGTCCGCTCCGTCTCACCTCCGAAGCTCCTTCCTCCCGGGTTTCACAGCACCAATATGTAGAGAAAAAAACGAACCATCATTGGCGAAGCCCACCCGATTGACCTCTTCTTTATTTCGAGAACTGCTGGTAACTCCCTAATAATGATCATGACTATCTTCGTCGTTCACACAATATTTAACAGAGACTTCCCTCCTTATCGAGCGAAGAGTCGCGGGGACAGACTTGCGAACGTAGTGTTGTCAATGGGTGCTGATATAGCAGAGGCCAGTACACACGAACTGCACACCGACTACGCGGCCTAAAGCCCACCACCCGTTATAAAAGACCCATCCATGATTCTTCACCAGCCATTCATCAAGTACTCACACGGTTTCTTAGGTATCTCCCTTATACGGCTTGAAGGTGAAGGGTATGTCGCCATTAATTACAAGCCTTTACTGATGCTATGTTAGCCGATGCGAGCGTTACACCTGCCAGAACAATGCACTGGTTCCACAAAATTTTGCGCTGAAAATCACCCATAATATTTGAAGAGCAATTAGGACTAATTGGGGGTTTATGCAACTTATGCAATCACCAATATCTGTTGAGTAAGTTTACCACCACACTACTTGTCACGTACAGAGCTACGTAGCAACGTACTGAACTTGTGTAACTTTACAGCTGGTGGCACACCAAGTTAAAAGTGAAACATCTGGTAAAAATAAACCTTGTGACATCTCCTACACAACTATGTCAAAATTCGATATAACCAGTAATTGTCACGATTGACAAGCATCTCGTTCCTGAAAGGTTCACTTCTGGAGTGATGTCGTTGCCAAAGCTGCGGCTCAGATGCGTAGTCTAGAAATTAGATTCCCTAACGTGGCTTGCCCGACTCAAATCGTGCGTAATACGTTTACTTGGTTCATCCTTTCAATGGCCTCAGCTACAGTTTGTCCGATCGTTATTATTCGCAGCATCAAGCACCTTACTTTTTATGAGTGTTATGCGACGAGAGAAGCCAGTTCGTTCATGTTGTCTTGGTGATGCGGCTTATGGTGAGGAGAACCTGCGAAGCACAAACTACAAAAAACTGTGTCCTGTGTTCTTGGTGGTCTGTCCTCCGTAGCATACCCCTTCCGTAAGCGCGTTGCTGAGCCTACAGGCGTGTAGTAGTTTCACAAAGCTTGACACAATACCTTTTAATTGTGTCGAAGATTTTTCTCTGCCAAATAGGCGTGGTTAGTTGCGCCACAAGCAATATTCGTTGTTGGCCTGACGATGGCTGGACTATATATTATTGAGTTATCAGCTGGTGAGCCCTGTCGGTCGCAGGCTACTCCCCCACTACAAACTACTTCAAGATTCGGCAAGAACGCCAGTATAGCTCAAGCTTTGTTCTTTCCGGCCTAGCTGTTGTCGGTGGTTTCATTGCCTTCGCAGTAGTTTACAGGCTGCTAGGATTCATTATATTCAGTGCCTTTACACGGGCATATAGCCAATTTGCATGAAAACCCAATATACCTCGTGTCGAGGTTGGTGATTTGCAACTTCCTGTTTATTTGATTGATTGGTTGCTTGGTAGGTGGGGTTTAACGTCCCGAAGCCACTATATGATTATGAGAGATGCCGTTAACCTGCGGTTACTTAACGTGCACCCAAACATAAGTACACGAGCCTACAGCATTTTGGCCTCCACCGAAAATGCAGCCGGGATCCGATCCCGCAACCTGCGGGTCAGCAGCCGAGTGTCTTAGCCACAAGACCAGCACCGTGGGGCAACGTACTGTTAAGCTCATATTCAATCTATAAGTATTTTCGTAACTGTGAACACATTACACGAATACATTGTATGCAATATAGTGTAAGTAAATGCTCTGAGGAGTGCAACCAGCTCTTACAAATCCACTCTGTTTTCCCTTGGACGACACGGTACGTTACAAGCAGGCTTTGACTTTGTGACACCTGCGCCTTTATTTAAAATGATATCAAACAGCAACAAGACCCACTTGCGTCGGGTAAGTCTTGGCTGTGTCACTTTAATTTACGTCATCTAGGAGACCAATTTCAGCCCCCCAAAGCCTGCTATAGTTGTTCATCACTTACCTGGACCACGACCTTGCCTATGTGCTTTCCAGAGGCTATAAAACGAAATGCTTCTTCGGTCTCTTCTCGGGTGAACTTGAAGGCATTGAGAGGCTGAACCACACCAGACCTAATTCCTTCGGCGACAAGCGCATTGAGGCTGCGCTTGTGCGCTGATGCAATGGGGTCATCTTTCCACAGGCTGTCCAACATGATTCCGTGGAAGTTCACGTTCTGCAGAAATTCTGACATGCCCAGATTCATGTTCTCAAACAGGTCGAACTTGCCGATCTCTACGAAGCGACCATGTGTGGCCAAGCAGCGTACGCTGGCTTGCAACTTCTCGTTGGACAAGGAGTTTAACACCAGGTGCACCCCTGTGACAAAGAAAACGGTTGAGATATTTAAGGTAACGATCATATTTAGTATAGTTTTGCACCATCAAATTCCAAAAGCTTGAACCTGGATTATTTTGAGAGACATACTTTATAAAAATAGGAGCGATGATCAATTGCTCGTAAAAGAGTACCAATAAGCAAGGGTTCATAAAAGCTCATAAAAAGCGGAACTTACACTGTGTTGAGATCGAAATTTAAGGCCTTTTGTGTTTAGAAGCACATAGACAGGATGACATTACAACCAACCAAAACGTTATAGATAATAGAGAGAAAACGCTGATAGACATTTTTCAAATCGAGCTGTGTGTTTTGATAACCTCCAGCCACAAAATACGTTTCATATTGGGGGTACATTGTGAGTCGATGCTTTATGCTTTTCAAACTTGATGAAAAATCACTGAACAAACCTTAGTTGGCCGCGTTCGTGCGATATGCCGAAATTAAACGGCAATCACCTTGTAAAAAAACTGCGTAGACTTGACTTAAAATGAAATTAGTTCAATTCAAAGTCTTGAAACGTCATGTTGTAACGTTGTTGTGAATGGGAAAGACGAATTGGTCTTACCGCTTAACATTGACTTTCACGTTGAACACACTAGTACCCTGTTAGAGAAACCCCTCAACATGTAAACCACCAACATTGGCCGTTTTTAGTAAAACGCAGGCAGCATGCTCATGAATCGTCGATGCACTCATCAGTCGCTAAAATGTATTGTTATTAATACACTTAGAAGGTTCAGGGAAAAACTTTCAGAAGTTCCCAGACCACTATATCATCTACTCCTAAGGAGGCGTGGCCTGGGATCGTTTGACCAGGGCTGACGTTCCAGCTTGTTATCGCATGTGCTCTAGTATGTACTGGAAAGGTTGAACGTACATTATGTATTACCATAGAACGATCGGAAGGTGAACACAAGAGTTTCAGCCGTAATACACAACACACTTGCGTCGTAAACGCTTTTTTTGTCAAAGTATTTTATAGCAGTCCTAAGTATTTTTAAAATAATCGTGAATACGTCTCAAGTCATATTCCAATTTTATTAAAAGAAATGATAACAGTGATGGGTCATCTTGTTTTTATAGGAGGAGACGTACCAATGCTATTTGAAGGTGAACTATCAGTTTTGGTCAATCTGCTTCATGAAAATCAGGTGTGTCTATTAAGAGGGCGAAATCTAAAATGCTGAGCTGGAGTGAAAGACGTCTGAACGTAAGGTTGGCCAGTAGCGAAAGAATACGCTGAAAAAATGTCTCATGTCTTTAACTCGATGGAAATATTATCAAATGTTTCTTGTGTGAGTGAATATCCTCTATAAGGTTGTAGTGAATCTTTTTCAAAATGAAACTATAAAGGCGTCTTCAGCAGTTGCAACCAGTTGCTGTGGCTTCTGGGGACAAATACTCGATGCTGCACTTCCCTGTAATTCACAATTTTCTTAAATAATGACGACTGATGGCTAACTGCGGTGGTGCAGTAATGTCGCACTCTGTCAGGTGTCATCACGAAGTCTACAATTACTATTTGTACTCGCATGATGTTTCAATGATTTCGTTCACCACTGATATGATCATAACATAGGGTTATTTCACAATGAACACTGTTTTCAATTTCTCTAAATAAGCCATTACTTCAATGAAGTTTATAGAATCAGTATGCAATGAATACAAGTGGAAGACACACTGTAATATAGTGTTGGTGAATGAGAAAGCTTCAAACAACAAACTCGGGTCCTTTGAGAATCTTTAGGATAGTCATTGATGGCATATATTTTCTGATGAGAAAGTCGATTGTTCGGGTGGAACAGCTAATATATATGGACACGTAAGCAGTCCTTATTTATTTGTTTCGTCAGAGCACTTTCAGGAACCATGTAGTCCGATTCCAACTTCAATGTCGATTAACTCACCGTGGCCTTCAGTTTCATTCATGACGTTTTCTTCGAAAGACAGGTCACGAGAGTTAGCAATGTTTCTGTCTTTTAACGCTGGAAACCGCCGCTTGAGGAACTCTCTCTTGTCATTGGTTCCTGAACAAAAGGGAAGCAACAGCTACAGCATTGTTGAATTAGGTAGGTACCTTGAGTAGAGCAAGAAAAGTGACAGCTCGAAAGAAACATGGGCGACGAAAATGCAAGACCACTGGAAAAGCGCACTGCCAACTGCTTGTTCTTTACGCAAAAACCGGCCTCTTATATACTCTTAGAAAAAACATGTGCACTTCAAACACTTGCTGAGAACAATTACATTCATTATTTCTATATGTGTTGCCCCAGCGTGGTGGTCTAGTGGCTGAAGTACCCGGCTGCAGACTCGCAGGTCACGGGATCGAATCCCAGCAGGGGCGGCTGCATTTTCATTGGAGGCGGCAACGCTGTAGGCTCGTGTGCTCAGATGTGGGTGCAGGTTAAAACCACCGCACGTGGTCGAAATTTCCGGAGCCCTCCACTGCGGCGTCTCTCATAATAATAAAGTGGGGTGGGACGTTAAACCCAACATATCAATCGATCAAATGAAATCAAATAGGCTTGCTGTAAACGTTGCCACACCCACCCCTTTTATATTTTCATGTTGATTGTTATGTATGGTTTAACGTCCCAAAACCACCATATGATTATGAAAGACGCCGAAGTGGAGGGCTCCGGAAATTTTGACCACTTGGGGTTCTTTAACGAGCACCCAAATCTGAGCACACGGGCCTACAACATTTCCGCCTCCATCGGAAATGCAGCCTCCGCCGCCGGGATTCGAACCCGCGACCTGCGAGTCAGCAGCCGAGTACGTTAGCCACTAGACCACCGCGGCAGGGCTATATTTTCATGTTACCACACCTTGAAATAATGCTGCTGCATTACGCGGTGCACGCCCGAATGAATGGAAGTTACCTAGATGATAATTTTGAAACCTGCCGAGATGGTTTCTTGCTGAGCGCAAACATTACAAGCAATTTTGTAACAGACGTGACCACTAGCGATAACGCTCGTATATACGATGATACAGTTATGAAAACCACCACGCTTGACTTCTCGTCAGTTTTGGACGGCCGACGCGGTGCTTGTCGCTCTCGTAGTGAATTGCGCCTTTACTTTGCCTTACCTAGCACTATATAGCCACAGGCTCGGACAAATAAAGTTTCATGTTGCCTGTTCCCTTCATCCATGCCACAACCACATGAAAAATTGAGCCAACTATACCTTATCAAGTTGTTACCTTGAATAGGTCATATCGCTATAGAGAGATCTATAATAAAGTCGCAAGTGTGCTGTTAAGTACTTGAGAGGATGCATAGCACTGAATTAAAAACTTATTTCTGACCAATCATTTTAATCTCTTTCGTTTCATGTTAAGTTCAGTATTCTTTACAAGAGTTAATGCTGTGCAATTATTACGTTGCACGTAATGTGCCCTCCCAGTTACCGCATTCGTGAAACGTTTGGGGCAAAAATAAACATTTTTGATAGTATGGCATGCTATCTTGTGTTGCCATCGTTTCCTTTAGTCCCACTTCGCGCAACAAGCGTTGATTATGCACCAACGCCTTCCATGCATGACCCTGTTGTAAGCAAAACAATATAACATATTTTTTCTGAAATATACACTTTGCGATATATTCGGCGTGAAGAAACTAGAAAAAAGTGCTTAAAATGGCGGAACTTTTGTTGTTCCTAAAGCGGTTAAGAGACAGCATAATTGACAATTACCGGAAATGTCTTCATTTGTATTCCCCAAAACGTAGCCGGAGAGTTTTGCATAAAACGGGTAACATTCATGTCATCGCGCTGCATTTCATTGTGGGAGAATGAGGCTTAGTTGATTTTTAGTTGGCGGACACACTTTTACGTTCTCTTCTTAAAAAAACAAGTTGTAGAGGGCTTTCGAAAACGTTTAATTTCTATTTGATTGTTCACCTCACCTACTGTGGTGAAGATTTCACAGCCCATCGAAAGGGCAATAGAGATGGCAGCCTGTCCGACGGCTCCACTGCCACTGTGAATGAGCACCGATTCACCCGGTTGCATACCAGCCCGTAGAATCAGTGCATAGTAGGCGGTCGAATATGCCATGGGCACAGTGGCAGCCTCTTCCATGCTCCAGGATTCGGGAATGTCCCATGTAAGCGCCGGCTCAACAGTGAGTACACTCGCTATCGACTGGCCCTTGACGATTCCCATGACACGCTTTCCGTTCCAGTCACGGCCTGAATACTCCATTCCAAGAAAGGCTTCTCCAATGACGTTGTCACCTGATTGAATGAACCGGGTATAAGAAACCTCGCGTTACTTCGTTTGTAATAATGGTCATAGTGTACAAGTAACCATTATGTCTTTGAGAAAATAGGCCAGCAATGAACACACAGCTGTCGGGTCTTAGTCGTAGTCTACGCTTTACCATGTGTTTCTTTCAAAGCCCCACTTCCCTCAATACTAATAAGCAATGGCTAGTCCATATCCTCATTGAACGCCACCTTGACAGTAAGTGTGGTTTGGAATGTAGCAACGACATGTTTTTAAACAGTGAATAATGTTAAAGGAAGGCGCAGGAGCCTGCCACCATATGCAGGAAAGCATTGTTCGATACTGCATTTAGTCCAAGGACCAAACCCCTCGTTACGACACTAGTACACCAATACAGCCAGCTGGAACTAAGCCCAAGGACGGAATTCTCGATTGCGTCTACTATTACTAGCATGGCGGCTCCTACAACTTCCGTGCATGTCTCTCCTGTGGAGCACCACCACCAGTCTCACGGTCCGCAAAGATAGTCGTAGTAATAAATAGATAAAGAAAGCAGCAGCGGTTGGGTATTTTGTAGCAAACGTTGTCTATGGCTAGAAAAACATAAGACCGTTTGGCATCAGTATCACGGACGGTCTTCATTGGCTGCGCTTTTAGTTACGTCATTCTCAGTGTCGCTTCAATAGCTGCGGTATCAGTGACGTCATTCATCCCGAGCACGTGCGCATCAGTTGCTACTGAGAGCCTCCTTATGGGTAAGCTACATACAACTTTATAGGAGCGCCGATAGTGGAAACGTGAAAGAGCTCGCATTTTCCGGGCCGATGGTGCAATCTATGCACAAAAACAGGCTCCAAAGGCAGAGTGCTGCGTAGCAATGATCGGCAGCCTTTCAAGCGGTGCTAAATAAATTGCGAACGGTAAGGCAAACGGCGGTGGGGAATGAATCCTGAAAACGACCTGCTGAGCAAGTGCCGTTGCGGCCACAAAAGCGCCAACGTAACGACTGCTGTAGTGCGTTCGCCGGGGCACACGCCCGCTCGCGGCGGGAGTTTCTACAGCGGCCCTTCCGTTCCGGCTGTGACATCTGCGACCGCCTCTGGTTCGAGAACAACCACTTCGATTAACGAATTGCGAGACGCTTTTAACTGATTATTACGCTCCTCAATGACCGGGATCATGCTAGGCACAATGTGTGGCGTTTGAAATGAACATTGCGGTAAACCCAAAGCCAAACGTGTGCCTAACCTCATTCAAAAGGTGGAAAATGTAATAAATAGTGTGGAACGGCTTCAGGGCTGCGTCGGGTCGAACCTACTGCTAAAAACGTTGTCAGCTTTCACTGGTTTGTTATTTGTACGAAGTGCTTGTGACTTGGTTTTTATTATTTATTATGCAGGGCCAAGGCGTGTTTTCTCGCTTCTGCCTTCTAAAAAAAAGAGCACATACATGCCTACACTGTCCTCTTTGCCTTCCTCATAGCACGCACGTGGTAATATTGCATAAACATACTACTAACTGCAGAAGTGCGAAAGGTGGGCTAGTTTTATCTGGCAAAATATGAGAAGGCAGGCTGCGTTAGAGCAAGCTATCCCAACATCATCATAGTAAAGTACTAGATACACACAAGAAATTAAAAAAATAGTTAGGAATAAAAGAAGAAAAAAAGGCCCCGTATCTGCATGTTAATCTGCAAATTTCGTCGAAAGACGATGTCTTACATGTGAGGAGAGTAAACAAAACATTTATTTGATGTTCTGCGCAAGAAAATCGGTGAATGGTATTCTGGAGACGCTGCGTTAGAGTGCGTTGAGCGTGCAGCGGAGGTGAACAAGTGCATCAAGTGTGGATGCTTGAGCTAGTTGGTATCACATGACGATAGTTGATGATTGATATGTGGGGTTTAACGTCCCAAAACCACTATATGATTATGAGAGACGCCGTAGTGGAGGGCTCCGGAAATTTAGACCACCTGGGGTTCTTTAACGTGCACCCAAATCTGAGCACACGGGCCTACAACATTTCCGCCTCCATCGGAAATGCAGCCGCCGCAGCCGGGATTCAAACCCGCGCCCTGCGGGTCAGCAGCCAAGTACCTAAGCCACTAGACCACCGCGGCGGGGCCACATGACGATAGTTATAGCGCGAGAACAGAACGACGACAAAAAAAACTGCGTGTCCTTTTTGTCTCTGTGTCATCGTTCCGTTCTCGCACTATATCGAGTGCATCAAGTCACGTCACACGTGAGACATGAGAGCTATCTGGCAGTTCTCTTGGAAAACGAAGCATGTGGCTCTGAGACGTGTGTGCGCGCCCATCTCTGAGGTGATAAGGTGTAGAACGCAAGGCGACGGGTAGGTGCCACCACCGTCTCGGGGAGACGCGGGCGCTTCGCGAAGTGATCGGACGTGACGCTCATCGGCTCCGTCGATTTTCGGCTGGAACCGTCCTCTTTTCAATGTGGCTGCTCTAAAGCTTGTGCGACTGCATCTGCAAAGTCAGCAAGATTCTGGAGACACCGATCTTACCCAGGTACGCCCAATTTTCGGCCACTTTGAGCAACTTTGCATCAGAACGTAGCGAACGAGCTAAGCCTCACGGCTGCGGCTCCGCCGCTGCTGGATGCGGAGACGCCGCTCGGTCAACTCCTCAACATGGCGCTGCCTGAACAACGTGGATACGACCCTACGACTCTTTCGTGGTCATATATCCCGACAAATCCATCAGACGACGGCCCATCCACCATTTCGGCGGAGCAAGCTGACATTTTTCAACTCGTCGAGGGTCGGCGTCGCCACCGAAGAAACGCGGAAGGAGCGTCTGCACTGAAAACTCCTCTCAACAATACAACCACTGGAGACGCTCGCGCTCCATCTCCTAAAGCTCCACAAAAGACTTCACCAGTCTCCAAGTGGACGCCGAAACCAACGGTCAGGATGAATCCTGGCGACTACGTGATCGTGCTCAAGGCACGCATCACAGTAGCCCTCAAGGCAGCGTTTCAACAAGGTGAGCTCGGCGCTGCCATTTCCCAACTCATCGGATGGCAGCACATGAATGACATCACGATTTCTCCCAATTGGGAGCAAAACATCATCATATGTGGCACGCAGAATAACTATGTGGTTCAGAAACTGCTGTCGGACTTTCAAATCAACACCAGCAAAGGACCGCTGCCGCTTCGCGGTCACCTCAAGCTCACCGGTGATGTGTGTCGCGGCGTGATTTCTGTGCACAACCTCGAAACCAGTGCGTCCCTGAAACATAGTGTGCAGTGGAGTGGCAGTGAACTAGTCTATGCGCGCAAGCTGGGGAACTCCAACGTAGCTGTGTTGTCTTTCGCGGGAAGGAACGTTCCGCGTTTCGTCCACTATAACGCAGAACTGACTCCCGTCAGGGAGTACAAGAAGACAGTGCCAGCGTGCTACCGCTGTGGTGCACTGGGGCACCGGGCGGATATCTGTCCCAACCCGGTCACCGAAAGATGCATCCTTTGTGGCCGAAACGTGGGCGCTGGTCCTGTGGGGATGGCCCCCCACGAATGCAACCAACGTGCATAGTTTGCGGGGGTCCGCACCTCACCAGCTCCCGCGAATGCACTGAAAAATTCATCAAGCTTCAGCAACCAGGGTCCAGGATATCGGGGACCCCAACAAAACCAAAGCGCCGGTCAACTGGCAAAGCGCCAATTCCTGGCAAAGCAGCAATGGCAACGCTACCACCTGGCGCGGCGGAATCTCCAGCTTTCGGCGCTCCATCTGGCAACGCTGCACGCAACCAACCCAATGTAGGCAGTTGGGTGGAGGTCGCCTCCTCTCCCTCCTCTCTCTCCTCTCCACCTTCTTCTGCCACAAGCACTACCGAAACACAAAAACTCAGGCATGAGCTCACCCTTTTGCGATCTCAGAATGAAAAACTAGCCAGCGAACTTGACTCGCTCAGATCCAAACTCCCTACTCAGCCCTCGTTGAGCGACGAAGAGGAAAACATAACAGACAGGGAGATTCCTACTACTGTAGAGAGTCGCGTCGCGGCCCTGGAGACCCAAGTGAATGCAATAGAAACACAATTGGCCGACCTCCCCAAAATTATCCACGACACCATCGCGCGTCATATGGAGACTGTCATCGCACAGGTGACACAAACAGTAACTCACATCATCCAAAAGTGGATACAAGACAATCCACGCATCCTTAAGCGCGTAGGGCCCATTAGGGACGTTAATCGCACCTCAAAATTTAACAGAGTGACTCCAGATGAGTCTGACTTTTCTGAAGACTCCAGCACGTCAGCACAGGGTGCTAGTGAACTGAGTAATCTTAACAACACAACCCCACCCTCCATCTCCGAACATGGCCTCCAACCCTAGGTCGTGAGCCAGAGCAACTCAGGCGTTGTTACTAACACAGTGGAACTGCAGAGGTCTCAAGAACCACAAGAAGCGGGCTCATTTCCGCCTCTATCTTCAGACCTTTGAGTTCCTCGTTGCCGTGGTTGCCCTTCAGGAACCCGGCACGGACGTCAAACTCATAAACTACACTAAATTTCAACACAACCCGGAGACATTTATACTTGTTCACAAGCAATATACCGCCCAAGAAGTCACACTCCCCACAACACCGCCTTTCCCATACACGATGGTGTCGGTGCTGCCTACAAGGCGATCTGACCCACCTGTTCATATTTTAAGCATTTACTGTCCCCCAAAGCTTAAGAACGTCACGTTCAGCGCAACTTTCACACAAGCTATGCAGGTGGCAGGAAGGGAACCCCTCCTGATCGTCGGCGACTTCAATGCCCCAAGCAGGTTATGGGGTTACCCACGAGAGGACATGCGTGGAAGGAATCTTGCGGAACTTTTTTCTACACTTGGACTCACCCTCCACACTGATCCCGCCAGCCCAACACGTGTAGGCAACTCTGTTCAACGAGATACTTGCCCGGACCTCACAATTACACGCAACATACGCCATGCCGACTGGCTGAACACACAGGACACTCTCGGTAGTGATCATTGTGTATTAAACACAACCGTGTACATGCGTCCCTTAAAACGCCCACTTACACAAGCTCATATCCCAGAGTGGACAACTTTCCGCTCCACTCTACCTATTGTAGACTCTCTCCAGTCGGGATGCGACACCTGGTCTAAATCACTGACGTCTACACTGAAACAACACGAACGGCTGATACAGCTCACGGAAACTCAACCGGACGTGGACAACCACCTCCTCCATCTTTGGCAGGCCCGCCGCAGCCTCACCAAACGATGGAAAAAACAGAAACATAACAGACGCCTCAAGAAACGCATCCTAGATTTCACGGAGCAAGCTGCGGAATATGCTGCTCAGCTAGCCGACACTAACTGGGTGGACAGGTGCAGCACGGCTGCACGCCAGATGTCTGGTCGCAACACGTGGCGCCTGTTTCGCGCTCTCATCGACCCAACACAAACACGCACGGAAACTCAACGTCACTTACATAAGGTCATGCACAACTTTACAGGAAGGACAACACAGCTGGCAAACACGCTCAGGGACCGATACCTGTGCACCACCAAGGACCCCCGGACGGCCGCATACTCCTACGCAGGCAAAAAGAACACGCAGTTGGACACTCCGTTCCAGCTCCACGACCCCCAGGCGGCCTTACGCAAGATGAAGCGTGGCACTGCACCAGGGCGTGACCAGGTTACGGTCAAACTGTTGGCCAATCTTCCCGACGCAGCCTACGCCACGCTCCTCAAATATATCAATAGCATTTGGGACGGAGAAACTCCTCTCCCTCTTGAATGGAAATCAGCTCTCGTGACCTTTATCCCGAAGGCAGGTAAACCTATTGACGTGGAGAACCTTCGCCCCATCTCCCTCACGTCTTGTGTTGGCAAGCTGATGGAAACGATGGTGCGCGACAGACTCTCCGAGTTTCTAGAAACACAGCACACTTTTGCGGACACCATGTTTGGATTCCGCCCTCAGAAGTCAGCCCAGGATATACTTCTACAGCTACACCATGACATATTAGATCCTGTTGAATATCCCACAATGACAAGGTAGTCCTGGCCTTGGATCTTAAAGGGGCATTCGACAACGTGAAGCATGAGGTAATCTTTGACCACCTCAGTCAGACCAACTGTGATTATAAAACATTCAATTATGTTAGACAGTTTCTTACAGACCGTCAAGCCTACATACGCATACAAGATGAGGAACATGGGCCTTACGTCATCGGCTCGAAGGTAACTCCTCAAGGCGCGGTCCTCTCTCCCCTCCTATTTAATATAGCCATGCTTCATCTTCCCCCCAAATTGGCTTCTCTACCAGGGATACATCACGCTCTTTACGCGGATGATATCACGATCTGGGCCACGCAAGGTAACCTGGGTCACATGGAGTCATGCCTGCAAGCAGCAGCGACTGTAGTCGATGACTACGCAACCTACTGCGGACTCCAGTGTGCCCCGGCTAAGTCAGAATTTGTGCATGTACGTCCCTCCCCTCAGGACACAACTCAGCTCCATATCAGTCTTCCCTCGGGACCGATCCGTGAGGCCAAGGAGATCCGCGTCCTTGGCCTCTTCATACACAACCAACGCAAGGCCGACACCACAATAGCCAAACTTCGCACGGTGGGAGACCAGGTGGGCCGTATGGTCCGCCGGGTCTCTAACAAGCGGGGCGGATTACGAAGCAGCGATGCAATGCGGCTTGCCCACGCTTTCGTAACGAGTAGAATACTCTACTCGACTCCCTACTTGCAACTACGGAAACACGAGGATGATCAACTCGAGGTCATCCACCGTAAAGTTATCAAGCGGGCTCTCGACCTCCCTATCACCACGTCCAACCAGAGACTTCTGGCCGTAGGCGTGGTGAATACCTACCGGGAACTTCGAGAAGCCCACCTCGTTAACCAATACACGCGCCTTGCACAGACCCATTCCGGTCGCCGCCTCTTGGACCGAATACACATCAAACACGATTACTATATTAAGGAAAGGGTGAGAGTGCCAGAACCTTGGAGGCGCGCCCTCCGAGTCCGACTCCTTCCCCGCAACATGTCCAAAGAAAACCACAGTGGTCGCCGCCAGGCACGCGCGGAAGCGTTGCAGCGACACTTTGGTCAAGAGGAACACGTGTGCTACGTGGACGTTGCCGGCCCGCACCATGGGGGGTGGTATACTGCCGCAGTCATACACAACGCAAACACCGTAAACGGGCTCACTTTCAAAGCCTACAGAGCAACACACGCGGAGGAGATTGCCATCGCTCTGGCTCTCACCTATCCCTCTTCTAGACATATCATCACCGACTCATGAGGGGCCTGTCGGAACTATCAGCTAGGGTGGGCTTCACCGCTTGCTCAGCGCATACTGGAACCTAGCTGCCGATAAGTTAATCCAACTCCGCGAAATCTGGTTTGGGCACCCGGTCACCAAGGACTCAGGGGTAACGAACAGGCCGATCAGGCCGCCCGCGCACTTTCTTCCCGGGCTATCTCCCTGTCTTTGGAAGCCTACTCACAATCAGACAATTCGGCCCTTTCATTCAAAGATATTACCAATTACTACAAGGAGAAGCACCGGCGCTATCCATACCCTTGTAAGGGACTGCATCGTGCTGAAGAGCGCCTCCTTTTAAAACTGTTTACCAATACTGTACTGTTCCCGGCGGTGCTAAAACATTTCAATTCATCCTCTGATGGCACGTGCCAGTTCTGTGGTGAGGTGGCTGACACCTTTCACATCGTCTGGGCGTGCCAGTCTAATCCATCTATCTCCCCCAACGCCAATCCCACGAGAGAGGACTGGGAGGCGGCCCTGCTCGGCTGTCAAGACCTGAAGGCCCAAGAGGCTCTGGTTCAACGGGCGCGGGTGGCGTTGCTTGCCAATGGAGCCCCGGAATAGGGGTTCCACCTAGTGCTGTGAGGGTAGGAGGCCAATAAGGCCCCAACCCAATCACCTCTCTGTAACCATATAATGGTTATTAAATGTTCTCACCACCACCACCACCGTCTCGTCTTAGCAAAGAGTTGTAAACACTCGCCTGTTCATGCAAGCGTCGCATGGTCAGAGCAGCGTGATAAGCACTGCGGTGCTTAAAATTACTTATGTATGCCTTTTTAGTAAAATACTTTATACGTGTTGTTACGGTGTTCCATACATGCGCAATAATTGCTTTTTAACTGACAATTGCACAAATATGAACGCTAAACCTTGAGCAGCATTGGTTGGCGCTGTGGATGGGGTCGGCGGTTTCAAGTACCCAATGCTGTTAGGAGTGAACAAACAGACAAATGTACGGACAGACAGACAGGCCAAAACGTTTGCTTCGAAAGTCCCCGTGAAAGACAATCATCTTTTAAAAAAATTGCCCGCAGCTTCCCTCGGGGGAACACTGAGGAGGATGCGGACCATATAATTGGTTAACGGGGTGTTAAAGTGCGACTTACTTGGGTCGATGGCTAAATTGGTTAACGTGGTTGTTAAATGGGGTGTTAAATTGCGACTTACTTGGGTCGATGGCTAAATTGGTTAACGTGGTTGTAGGAGGGGGTGTTAAATGAGTGAACACGTACACACGTATGCGAAAGGGCGGCGCTGGTCGAAGGGACGTCGATCATTGTGTTTGTGGATTCGTTAGAATTAATTTCACCGCGACCTTGGACGTCGACGCGCCGTACAAACCAACCGACGAGCGGCAACTGAGCGAGCGAGCGCCGACCTTGAGTATATATACAGCACGACGGCGCATGCACTGTCAGCTGTTGAATGTTCTCGAAGCGCGACGCCACATGCGCGTCCACTGGAGAGTCAGGAGAATTGTAGATGTCGAACGCGGTGTGTAGAGGAGGAAGGGTGCACAGATGGTGGAGGAGTGAAGCGCGCGCGGTGTGTAGAGGAGGAAGGGATGCACAGATGGTGGAAGAGTGGGCGACGGCGCATGCGCGCGCGTCAGCTGTCGAATGTTCGAGAAGCGGTGCGGACGGCGCACTACAAGGCGCGAGTATAAGATGCTCCGCATCTAAAATATTCCCAGGCACTGCGTTGAGGTGGGGTCAAAAGTTGCCAGGCCACTCTGTCCCATGTATTTCTAAGAAAGCGGGGCCTGAAAACTTTTCATCAGGACTTTACATATATACAGTTTAGGACTTAAAACGTGGGACCACAGTCTATGCGCATAGTCCAGTTCATATCGCATAATCACACCGCGGATAGAGTCCGTATAGATAGGATGGCAAGGAGCAATAAGGAGAAAATACAGTTTATTAAAATTGTGTCCATTACGAAATCACAGAGGGTGCTCACTGTACCAGGCGGGCCACCGCTTAATAAATCGGGATGATCCCACCTCACCTGGCCACCTTGAGAGAGGGCGCGCGCGCGGCGCGGCAGCCATCAATAAACAGTCCCTTGCTAGCTAGCGTCTCGTGTGGTTGTGTCTTTGCTGAGCGCGTAAAGCAGAACATGGTGTCAGAAGTGTAACAGTCGAACCCTGCGCTGAAGATGGACTGCCTACCACCACCCGAGCCACTTGTACTGACAAATACTCCGGCCGACAACTGGAAAAAGTTCCGCCAACGAATCGAACTCTACTTCAAAGCTACTGAGACCAACAAGAAACGGACGCCAGCACAGAAGGCTGCCATCTTTCTACACGTCGCGGGCCCAGAGGCAATTGAAGTGTTTAACACCCTACCTCTATCAGCAGAACAACGAGAGGACTATGACTCGATCGTCAAAGCCTTCGAAGACTACTGCACGCCTCGGTGCAACGAGACATTCGAGAGGTACGTTCTGCGCAGTCGGCAACAACAGGATGGTGAACCTTTCGAACAGTTTTTGCGCGATATTCAGTTGAAAGCACAGACTTGTAATTTTGGCGAACTTAGGGACTCGATGGTGAGGGACCAGATAGTGTGCGGTATCGTCGACAAGAAGCTACGTGCACGCCTGCTTCAGGAGAAGGACTTAACCCTAGAATCAGCTGTAGAAATCTGCAAAGCCGCGGAACTGGCAGCAACGCAGAACCGGGCTCTTGAAAGCGAAGCGAAAGTGCAGAGAGTCGAAAAAATTGCAAACGCTGCCGGACAGTCTCGTACGAGCGGACAACGTCGACGCTGTGGCTACTGTGGCAAGATTCACGGACCAAGACGCTGCCCAGCGTTTGGAAAAACGTGCACGCTGTGCAACAAAAGAAACCATTTTGCAGCTTGCTGCAGGAGTAGACGCGGCGTTCATGAGTTAGGCGTCGCTGCAACAGAAGATGCACTGGAGGAGTCCTCGGACGCTACCGATGAAGACATTCAAGTTCTCACGGTACAAATCAGAAACGTGTCCAAAAATCAGGATTGGACGGTGGCAGGGGACCTTGCCGGGCACCCGACAGAACTGAAAGTGGATACAGGAGCGCAAGCGAACATATTGCCGTACTCGTACTTTCGCAGGATGCGTTTGCCGACCATGGTGCGGCCATCGACCACAGTACTTACTAACTACGAAGGAAGCAAAATACATCATTTGGGCGTTATCAGTCTGCCACTACGTCTAGGAGAGCAGCAAGAGAATATCAGTTTTTTTGTGGTCAAGAGAGGCAAGCAAGTCCTACTCGGATTGAATGCAGCAGAACGTTTCGGGCTGATTTCCCGCGTTCACGATGTATCTTCAAGAAGTGACGTTAGCACCGACTGGGTCACCGAGTTCCCGGAGTTATTCCACGGTCTGGGCTGCATCCGTAGACCATATTCGCTGGCAATGAAGGATGATGCGCGCCCCACGATCATGCCGCCGAGGAAAGTGCCACACGCACTGCGAGCGCCACTTAAGCAGGAGTTGGCCCGGATGGTCTCGCAGGGCATCATATGCAAAATGGAAGAGCCGTCAGACTGGGTGAGTCCACTTGTTCTTATTATGAAGAAGAATGGCCGCATGCGAATATGCCTAGACCCGCGGTACATTAATCGAAGCCTTAAACGCGAGCATTATCAGCTACCCTCACGTGAAGAAATAGAAGCAGAGCTGGCAGGAGCGGTGATGTTCACCAAGCTTGATGCCAATAGCGGGTTTCACCAGATCCCCTTAGACGAAGACACTTCAAAGATCTGCACCTTTAGCACGCCGTTCGGAAGATACCGATTTTTGCGCCTGCCATTTGGTATCGCGTCCGCCCCCGAAGTATTTCAGAAGGCAATGACGGAAGTGTTTGAAAACCTGCCGGGCACACGCGTATATGTCGATGATATTTTAATTTGGGGTGCATCAAAAGAGCAGCATGATCAACGCCTGCGTGCAGCACTGATGGCAGCGAGAAAGGCTGGCCTGACACTGAACAAAGAAAAGTGTCTGTTCGCGAAGGCCGAAGTTAAATTCCTGGGAGATTGTATCAGCAAAGAAGGAATAAAACCCGATGCTAGTCTCATTGAATGCGTTGCCAACATGCAAAAGCGCGTCGGTGCTCTACGTGGCCTAGTTGATCTTCTGAGACTCGAGTCGGCTGCTTCTTGTGCCTGGCAAGTGACCTTATGCTGGGAAGTGACCTTATGCTGGGTTGTGGCATTCCGATAATTAAAGGCACTGCGTGCCTTTAATTATCGGAATGCCACAACGGTCTGAGTATTCGACAATGCTAAATGATCTCCTGTCGAACTGTTCAATTGATCATTCATTTGAGTGCGTTGTTCACCGTATGCGAACATTTTGTAATGGTATGCTGAATGACGCGTCGACATAATCAAAGTGGTCGCAGTGCGGGGACGTCCTTCTTCTTATGCGGCGCAAGAAGTGATGATGTCTGTATGCAACACTTAATTGTATACGGTCCTCTAGTTTGTACATAACTTTAAAAAAAGAAACAGCACAAAGGCGGGACAAGTGAGTATAGCAGTCGTCCTCACGTCACCTTCATTCGTCGCACCTTTGCAGTGTTCTTTAATGTTTAAAACGCCTCTAACGTTCTGTGCCACAGTTGCAAGATTATTGTTTAGCCGATGGAGTTCACCAGTATTATTTGGTCCTTCAGATTTGGACAATCAGCAATGTATTTTAAAGTATTATGCCGAATAGTAAGTAACTCAGAATTTATAAGCAATTTTCTGATAGATGCCAGCCAATCATACAAAAGTAATAAAATCGATGTAACGGTTTCAGTACACATCTCCTATGCACATAAATACATTGCATGTCACCAATCAACAGCAGCGTTTAGGCTACCTTGTCCGCATTTTTTTACTTAGAACTATTTCCGTGTGAGAGACCATGCAAGCAAAGTAAATTCAACGAAAATACAACGTTTTCGTGCAATGTCGAGGCAATAAAGTGAAGAAGAAAAACTGTGGGTGAAAAACAATCAGCATGATATGGCTGTGGTGTACGGTTTCACGGGTACTTACAATAACTTGCTGAATAATTTGACCTCAAAGTGTCCAAAGAAGCTAGTTGAAAGAAAACATTCCAATGCAGGAGTTACTTGATCTACTAGTCAGTTGGATAAATTTACTTACAAATGGTTGGTCTGGAGGTGGCTTGTTTCGCCCATGTATTTCGTTTCGATTTACATCCTATTTTACATGCGGGTTTTAAATAAAACTTGTAGTATGCAATGAGATTTCTTAGTTATCTGTGTATGCCGTCTAGGCGCAGGGATATCTCCACGAAGGGGTAAAGCCTGAGGTGAGTTGAAAGCAAAAATCACAGCATATCCATGAAGTGAATGATGGCGAGTGGACGAAGCTGCGAAGTATCATTGCCCCCCCCCCACTTCATTCTTTCTTCTTTTCTTTCCTTCATAAAACGAAGTGCACTCCATGACCATGAGAGACAGCCGGGAGCGAGCACATATTGTAGTACTTGGGCCGCCACAGTGAAACAAACAGCCTTCACCGAGAGCGCACGCGATGATTTACTTACTCTTCTACCGTAGGCCAATGCCGGAGGGGAGAGGGGGTAGAAAAAGTGGGTAACGATTTAGAGTACTTGGTATTCTGCTATGGGAGAGCTTAAATCCGTCTCAAGCGGCGGAAGCAAGCCGTCACCTCGCCCGTGTCAGCCAGGAGAATGGACTTCAGAAGGGAAGGCCTCGACCATTATGTGCTTTGCCGCTAAAAAATAGTGCAGGTCAAATTAGGTGACGTAGATCCGGGTTACAACACAGCTGGTTGGCCCTTACCTTCCCAACCATAGGCCAGGATTTCACCGTATCATTTCTCTCTGCCCCAATTCTTGATTTTCTTTATATTACGCATCCATGCACGATATTTTATAGAGTTCTTTCTATCTTCTTTCTATCTGAGTTTCCTTACTTTTTCTCTATTTCTTCATTTCAGTCTATTTTTCTCTCGTTTTCTGCACTGATTCTGTCGACTTGTATATTTACCTTCATATTTGTGTCATTTTAGTGCAACTCTCTCACTATATATATATAGTTTGTTCCTTTCTTTATATATCTTTCTTTGTCTTACTTTCTATATATTTCTCCCCGTACTTGTTCTCCCACCTCTTTTCCCTAAGCGTGACTAACCTTTACCACCTCCATGCTATAATATAGTATTCTCTACTGTATGATACGAAAGTATGTTATGCTGTGCTAGCATGCGTAGATCGCTGAGTTGTTAAAACGTGCCAATTCGGATCGAGGGCTCCCATGTTCCAATCTCACATTGGTGAGGCATGTTTTGCGATAAAATTCTCTTTTTTCTCTCTCTAATTGCCTTTCCTCTCTCTGTCTTTCTTATTTTTCTCCCTCTTTCTGCTAATTCTGTAAGTCTTCAGTGCTGGAGCATGCAACGGCAGAGATGACGGTACACTTGTTCTGGAGCGAATCAGAAGAAGACGACGACATAGAAGAGCGGGACCGAGAGAGCACGTTTCGGTTCATGACGAGAATACAATATGTACCCTCCGTACGGACTAATGGTCAGCTAACACCGCCCCGCTGTTAGAAACACTACTCACCGCGTGACGAGTCCAAGTTTACTTTACCGCTGGCCAGCATGACGTCACGGAAGTTGACGGCAGCATAATAGACGTCCACGTACGCTTCCTCAGAGCCAACTTTATCGCTAGGTGAGAGATAGCTCAACGGAGACTCGTACCACTGCAAACTCGAAAGGTCCCCGCGAGTCTTTGCGTTGAGGTATGCGAACTGCGTTGTGGTCTTTGCCTCTCCGCCTGCAAAACGTTATACGTGTTCGGGTGGGCAAGCAGTAAATCTCTGTATTATTCAATTTAAATAAACAGGACAAAGTACGTCTAAGTGTTCAAATTGTTCTTTACTTTTCAATACTTCGAAAACCTTCAGAAATGTTAGGTCGGTGGTAATGCAACACAAACTTTTTGTCTTGATATTTTTCTTGAACGTGGTTGTTTTGTGCAACTGTTGTAGAGTCCGTATTGGAAACTTGTTTTGAACAGCTATAATTGTGGCTGATATCTAAGCTAACGCAAATTAAATTCATTTTTGAGCGAAACAATTACTTCCAAATTGGTAACGATCTTTTGTATTCTTCACATGCTAAGCAAATGAAGTCCTAGGCAGGCGGCCACAGCGTGATCACAAATTATAACTCTCCTGTCGGTAAATTCAGTGTCAGTGCACTAACGGGCCTACTGCCGTGGCTTTCAAGGTGGAATATGAACATTCCACCGAAATTGTCTTCTCCGGCATCAGCTTTGGCTATGAATAGAAAAGTTATCATCATCCCCTTTGTAGCGAAATGTTAAGAGAACTTGGGTAACCCGAACTACAGCCAAGCAGAACCGATCGCTTTGTAACATAACCTATCCAGGAAGCTAGCAATCGACCGCGCGAGACATTAAATCACCTGGGGCGTCAAAACGACAAGGCAATACTTTCCCGACTATTAACGCCTAAGTGATTTACCAGTTTAAAACATTTCGGTTAAAAGAAGATTCGCCCCTGTTTGGGGCTCAAACATAGGGAAAATGCGCTTGCGGTACCGCTGGTCCACATCAGCAGTAGGTAACTGAACGTCAACAACAACGAGGCGCTACGCTTCATAGAGGACATGGAACCTAGCACCAGAGCGCAGTGCAACTGCTAGGTGAAGAGGAAACTATTCTTTCGCTGTAATTCCACCCTTACTCCCAGCGCTTTGATTAAGAGTTTAGAGCGTTGCAGCTGACGTCAGAGTGAAGAGAGGTGGAAAAATTTGTGATGGCTATTTTCAAAACAATTTTGTTGAAACGTGTGTAACTGTGGCACAGAATAGCCAGTAAACCTGCCAGTGTTACACAATTCTTAAGCTTTTGCTCAAAAATGCACGACACAGGTAATCGTTGTATTTGTAAATACACACTGTGAGGTTACAACCGAATTCACAGATAACGAAGCCGAGGTGCTGCTGTGGCTTAGGCGACGCAGTCACGACGAAGAATTATGCTAAATTGACGAACAGTTTTAGTTTCTATAGCTTTGCTTTATTTTGGCAAAAAAGAGTTTTGTATATCATACTTTTGCAACTTTGAGCATGTAGGTACAAAGAAAGCGACACTGACAATTATGTTTCGCAGGAAGCAAACAAAAAAAAACGTGGCTGATTCCTATTTTTAAAAATCTGTTTAAAACAAAAATGAAACGTGGGTTCACAGGAGTAGTTAGTGCTTATTGTGCATTGTTTGGCACCGACGTGAACGAATGAATTCTAAAGCAATAAATTGCAAAGTCGCCTTTAAAATGACGAGCAGCTTGAAACTTACACCGCACACCTCAAAAAGAAACCACGCATGAAATGAGCATGCATAGGATGAGGGAGGACTAACTGCCACACTGCAGCTTGACAAAGAGCGGTGTGTGAAAAGAGAGACACAAGAGACAACCGCATAATAATACACAGGACAAGCGAGAAAAACTGTCACAGTTCTTACTTTTTCTAGCTTGAGCAGCGTGCACCTTTTATAAATGACGATTCGGATGAGCACGCACACAGGAGACACCGCATGCCGTGGAGGCGGCGCTTATCAAAACGCAAGAGGCGACCACCGATAGAGCGCGCCGAACGATAACGCAAGTGCTAGCCGCTCGTGCCATCTCGCCACTGATGGCGTAAATGCGCAAAAACCTTGGACCTCTGAGGACCGCCAAATGGTATATGGTGCATGAAAATGGTTTGTCATAGCATGTTTGACATTGTACGCTTCATGAACCAGTGGTCCGCGCCACACGCTGTCGATCGTGAGGTCGCTCGTTTGACGCCCCATGATAGAACGTTTCCTTGTTTTTCTTTGTAATTGGGTGGTATATATTTTACAACGTCATATCCGTGACAGAAATGCGTGAGTGGAGCCGTGGTGAACCCGGGTATTTGCACAGAACGCTTTAGTCTTCAAAAAGACAACTCACTCCAATGCACGTTGCGGTGCCTGTAGGATCCCCATTGACCGTCGCAGTAGACGTTCATGACCAGGTCTTTTTCCAGTATGTCCCTATAGGCTGGGTGGGCGGCGCTGAAGTCGGCTACGTGGTTGAAGCTATTCAAGGTGGCGTCAAATACGCAGCTGTGTGGAATAAAAGTGTGATGTCAAGACTGCATAGGTACCATTACCCAAGTGTTTTTTTTTTTAGTTGGTGATACCGAGAAGATTGTATCCTCTTTTTTACGCAACGTAGACGCCAACGTCGTCCAATTACGCAACGTCAGGCAGTCACGTGTGGGCCCAACCGACGAATATTTCTTTTTTTCACTGATAGCATTGCACAATGCTCCATCCTGTGTTTTATTTTTCTTCCGTGACGTGATTGGGACTTCTACTTGTGTGCTTAGCAGTACCGCACTTCTGTTGGCACCCGCAAATGATGGTCTGGCGTTAGACAGTGAAATGTACTACAGAAGTGCAACCATGAAACGTAGCAACGGGAAGCGATCAGTGAATTCAATAAAAGATCAGGTTTCTTCATCAGAAACGAGTGATCACCAAAACACAAGAAAGTAGACTATAGAAACAGCACGATAAGTGCACGCATACGTCATACTGGCTCTTCAAGATCACACTTCGTCGGCTGTCTATTTCACAACCGAGGAGACAACAAGCCGCAAGCCATTCAACAAGCAGTTATGTGTAGGCTTCTCGCTTCATTACATGGTAATAACTGCTTATGTCGGCGATAGCTAAACAACTGTGTTTCACGAGAGACAATAAATATTACTTTAGGGTCAAAATATTTAGTAGACCATATAATGCGTTTGTCATGAGCTTTATTACGCAATTAGTGATAGCTGGCATGGAAACAGTTTTACGCGATAAAGCAGCGGAAGGTATTATACGCTTGTATCTTCATTTAGCAAAGCATCACGTAACTCTCTGACATGGGAACACATTTCAAGTTTAAGACGCTTTGTTACTTACTTTCACATTAGTTGATATGTGGCATGACGTGTGTCTCAAGAATAGCGGCTAACTTAGTCTCTTTCTGGCTGGAGGCTGAAATTCGAACTGAATTACAGCTTACAAGTTGGAACTACAAGCATGCGACGGCGTCATACTAGAAGCATCTTGGCTGGGCACATCATTGCACCACAGTTAAAGCTACCACGCAAAAAACAACCCAGAGAAAATAAAGACACACTTTCAGGTCTTCTACTGAGGAGTAAAGGGTGAAAAGCCTATAACAACAAAAACAGATTTTTTTTAAAGAACGGACCGCCAAAGTGAGAATGGGTGATTTGTGGTTGAACAGGTATGCAATTACACCGGAGGGTAAAACTCGGGGCTCTGTTTTTTCACAAATTGTATTAAATGTAGCGAAGGGCTCGTTACCAAACGGGCTCTAACTAGAAGAAGGCAGGGGTCATGAAGTATGCGGTGAGGAGTGTCAACAAGCCAACCACCCCGGCATAACGTGTGCCTGCAGAACACTTTCTGAATAGGTTCTTTCTCCATTTTTTTTCATTCACATGAGCTCGCAATATAAAAAGCAACGAACATAAGTACTTTATACCTAAGCTGCAGTCTGCTAAAATACCGCAAAACATAATAAGTGTGTAATAGAGAAATATAGCTTCGAAGTCATATGTCAACAAAAACCTTTGAAAAAAAAACTAACTGTTGCTATTTCTGATCTATCGTACATAATTTCAGTCTCCATTAACTCGCAGAAAAAACGCTGTTGTAGAGCAACTTCTTGTATTGACAACAATCATGGGCAAATTCGTATAAGAATATTTATTTTGGTGGCACAATTTTTATTGCGCGATTAATAAAGATAGGCAGGATAAAAAAGCGTACATACCGAATGCGCTGACCAATGTTTTCTTTTCGAAGGCAGTTGGTTAAACCGAGGATGCCACTCTGACCGGAATCTTCAGCGAGTACCCAAATATTTTCTCCCACAGGCTTGCTTTCATATTCTGCAACTTTTTCCTTGAGTGAATCAATCCAACTTAACTGCTCATTCTGCACCCTTACAATCAGCTGCTTTCTGACATCGATGCTCCTGATAACTTTTCTGAAGAGCAGCAGAGTGGATAGGTTGTTCGACTTGAGTGCAACCAACTTGAACCCCTGGCTTCTGAGAGCAGCTGTGGTCATCTCCAAAGAGTAAACTTGAACCGGAACGCCACTCGTTTTAGTCAGGAGTGCCTCAGCTGCAGTCAGTGTTGTGCGATGGGACAGAAGAACGAATCCGTGTTCCTTGCACTGTGAAGCCATTGTTTCAGCCACATTATTCAGGTGACCAAGGCCCCTCAAGATGCCAAAGGAAGCAATCACTAAGTCAGCCTCATTCTGCTTTCCCTCAGACACTGAAGATTGGGGAGGTGAAACTGGTGCCGTGCCTTCCTGCAATTCTTGCCGCGCGATGGTGGCGGTGTTTATGTTGAGGAGTGTGTATTCAGTCTTCAGGTTCACGCTGTACATGGACAGGAGAGTAGACATACGAGGACCAATGACTGCGAGGGTGCTGTCGACTGTGAGCTCCAGGACACGGACCTTAACGGAGCACGTGTTTTCGAGCACTACATCGAGGATATCTCTTAGAGGGTCCTCTTCGAAGAGGCTGGTGCTCAGGACGTCTTCCTCGAAAATGCTTGTCGAGGCAAGAAGGGCAGATTTAATTGCGGCAGGCACTGTTGCAGCATCATTTTCTTGTTTCTCAATGCTTATGAGCAGCTGCAGAAGGGTTTGAGTGGGTTCGACGTTGTGTATATATTGGTTGAGGACCTTCTCAGGTACTTCAACACAGCTGTTTGGAGATATCTGCGAGTGGCTATTGTCTTCTTCGGTCATCTTCAGGGCACGTCGGCAGATGCAGTTGCATACTTCGACATACTCTCGTAAGAGGTTCTCGCGTTGGCAACGGGTAATCTCATCATCTATGTAGGGGACAAAGCGGTACTCTTCGACGATTGGCGTCAGGAGCACTGGACGCCGTTGGACGGTGTTGACTTTGACTCCTTGAATTTCAACGCCACCAGCCTGGCGCAAGTTATAGTGAGAGTTGTACACAAGGTCCACTCCTGCATACAAAGCAGTGAAAGGTGTTGTTAAGAACGTAGTGCTTCCTTCATCAGAGTGCTTGCACGAATGCTGTCGCAAAGCTGTGCATGTAATAAGAATCACTGTGAACTTCGCACGTGTATTCAATCGCGATTCAATAAAACAATGAGCTGACTAGCACTGACTTGTGCGAAGTCTTGATAGGAACAATTTCATGCCGTTGGGAGTTCCATGCACCAGCGGCCAGTATTTCTAACACCAACATTGTGAAGGGCTTTTAGCAAGAATGAGCATAAGAAGGGATGGCAAATTTAATTTGCTGCATTGTTGAGGTGCCGTTCGTCGAAAATGGTTTTAGAAACTGTGAAAGTGCAGAAAAAAGGGAACTAGCTGGTTTGTCTAAAAATGTGCCTGGCCCATACATCGCCCTATGGACTAAAAAACCACAACTGTGTCGCTTCATTCGCTCTCAATAAGAACTCGGAGAAAATACATGTATCCTGAGAAATGGTTTGATGTTTGTTTCACTGAATGAGAAATAAGAGCACTTAATATACATTGGTCTCACTGCTGCCTAAAAATTGCCATACGTTCCAGTAGTGGGGGCGGTATAATGAATATATGCCTCCTTTCATGAGCATTGGTCTGCCGTTGATTTATATGTGGCGTTTAACATCCCAAAACCACCATATGATTCTGAGAGACGCCGTATTGGAGGGCTCCGGAAATTTTGGCCACCTGTGGTGTTTTAACGTGTACCCAAATATGAATACACGGGCCTACAACACTTCCGCCTCCACTGGAAATGCAGCCGCCGCAGCCCGCATTGGTCAGCCGTAATTTATATCTGCAAAGCTGTTACAGCTCCAACATTTGAAGCTTCGTGAAAACAGATTCGTACAAATGCGAACTCAAAGTTGGACATTGCAATAACAAACCGCACCCACAAAATACACATACTTTTGTACTTGAGTGCTATCTTCATGAAATGCAGAAAGAACGGTTGGGAAATGTTTAGCCAATGCTGAGGACACTATCACTAGCTTTTTTGGGTGTTTATATAGGTCAAGCACCGAAAGTCCCGAAGACCAAAAACAGCGAATATTGGCTGTTACCACCCATTTATATGTTTCACTTCAGAAACTTCAGAAAATCACGAACGACACACTAAACTTCATTAAGCTGAATGGGTGCCGGTTCACGCGGGGAAACCAGGCACCAAAGCGCCCCACCAATATCTTCGAGGATTTGTCAGTTGAATGCGGGTACCACTTCTCATCCGGGGAACCCTGGATGGGACATCTTACCATAACATTACGCAGTATTTCCGTATTCCGAGTCTACTAAAACCGATCCGACACTACAAGCTCATTAAGCGTGAGATGGTTATCTGGCGCCGATAACAAACATCCATTTCCTCGCCCTCAAATTTATGCACGTATATACCCAGACACAACGTGTCCGCATTGCTCACATTGTGGCTGAAAGGACACCTGACACCAAATTTGGAAACTCAAGATGCTTGTGTTTGACAGTCCCGCATGTGGGGCCACTTCCCACCGATCATCAGTGGCGAGAGTTGCCTAGAACATATTTTAATTTGCTTTCAAAGTAAGGGTGCGTGCTCCTCCGAGTATTGAGATACAATGGACGTTCTTTAAACATTCACGTAAAAAAGAGATCCTCTTGTAACGTTTCAGAGGTCCAGAACATTTGCGGGGCGCGCACAATGCCCCGGCTGGCACCGGTTGAGGACTACTTTTCGTCACCCATGTCGCTCTGTGGTCGGGCTGCTCTCGGGGTGCTTCAGGCTGCTCACACCAGGAATGCTTTTCTTTTTTCTGAAAGAGACACCTCAGAGCACTCACACTATTTTGTTCTACATTACCCTCAGATTCTTCTATTTGATGACAGCGTGTTTTAGTGTCACGAAAGCTTGAGCGCACATAGCCTTAGTCGGTGCTTCACTGTGGGGCGCAAGTTTCTAAGGTAATTTTGGTGGGCGTTTTGAAGTGACGCGGGATCACTTATAATTAACGCCGCTAGTATTATTTATTATTTATACAATGCGTTACAGCATTTATTATACAATTTTAGCATTACCAGATGCAAAGCTACAAATTACTGTAAAAAACTCGCAAACAATACTTTCGCTGTGAGGGTTTCTTTAGTAACCCCTTTCTTGGCCTCCAGGGAAGATCTTCCCTCTCCCGATATTCTTGCCACTTCCTCGCCAGAAGGAAGAGAAATGTGGCTTTGACCTCCGCCAGCCTGGCAGTTCAGCTGAAGGCCATACAAAGGGCACAGGAGGTTGCCGCCACGTTCAGCCTGGTGGATGACCTACCTCCTTAGGTCTGACGAAAATAAAGTTGTGTGCTCTCTACCGTTAGGATAGTCCTACGAAGGGAGAATACCGGAAGTGGTCTGAGGGCGTTAGGCTCATAACTTGACACCTGATCCTGACGGGTTCATTAACTGCAAAACTCCAGGGCAGCTAAGGCGAAATACCGAACGAAATCGGCAGAAAATTATTTCCGGTGAGAAAATATTGATTGATAAATGTAGCTTTAGCGTTTGTGGCAAGAAGTTTCGAAAAGGTTAGTAAAGCATGAACGCCCTGGTTACGCATCATTTTACTGGTGCCGTTTACCCCGGCATCTGCTGAACGTAATGGGAGCATTACAGCAACAATTCACGGATGGATCGTTGTCATCAAGGTCTACGCATGCGCGCAACGCAACTGTTCATTGTCGCTCTACAAAAAAGAAGCATCATCATTGCTGCAGCTAAATGCGAGTACCAAACAGAAAACATGAATGATGGCACTCTATTTGTTATGAATGTACGTCAGCAGGCTTGCTCTAGAGTTGCCTTGCTGATAATTTATTACGAATGGCAGAATCATATAGCCATCCAGCCAAACATATAATCGTAGAAAAACAGCATTGTAGTCAATCTTGTAATCCTTATTTTAGTGCGACTGCGCAACCCAAATTTATTGGTCGAAAGTGAGACAGCTACACGCAGAGCTTGAATTCAGCAACCATATCCTAGTTTTCTTTCTTGGTTCGATCACTTTAAGGGGCCATTCAACCCCGGCATTCAAAGGGGAAGGGGTGGTTTTCTTCTCTCGTTTGCTATGTTTCACAAGCGCAATGTATCCTCCTCACGCCATCGCTCTGAAAATGACATGAACAATATCAGCACTGAGTGCCAGAGTCTATCATAATTTCGCACTGTTTAGCTACAGGCTGTTGTCACCGCTTGAGCAGTCGTTAACACAAAAGTCACAGCTTTGCCGCAAAAGCGAAGCAATGAATGCGATAGCAACAAATTAGAAGGTCACGCGCAGAATGGCGAGCGGATCAAAACGTGCCCCGCGTTTCCCAAGCACAAATGACGTACGAAACGCACCCACAGGTACATATGAACGCGAATAAGCGTCTTAGCTGTTACTTCGCTGTGTCTGAAAAGCACGCTCGTTTCGAAAACGAAGACTGTGCAACACTTGCAGGGACCTTTGTACGCCCGCTAACTACAACAGAACCGTTCCAGTGAAATCTCAATGTCAGCCAAGACGCACGTCCTCCCCACCGCGAGACAAGGGTGCGCGAGTTAGCGTCCATCCCCTCATCTATGCAGTGCAAAGAACGCGTGGTAGACAAAAGCGCACACCACGGCGTCCTCACAATGTGGCAACGTACGCTCATTGCGCAATATTGCTGGTACTGCTAGAAACAAGATGATTCCATCCTTCCCCCGTGATGCCTGTAACAGCGGTAAGTTGTATATATAAAGAGCTTTCTGTTTGAACGTTGAGCGACGTGCTTCTCCGTGGCTCAGTGGCTAACACCTCGCAGTCACGTTTGAGAGGTTCCACGTTCGATTCCGCGTGCTGCATTCTGTTTCTGATTCTGAATTATTTTCTTTCTTGTGTTTTCATATATATATATATATATATATATATATATATATATATATATATATATATATAAGGGAAAGAAGTGCATACCTAACGGCGCGTTTTTTTCGTGTTTTAACAAAATATTATTGAGATCTAACAGACAGTAATGCCAAGGAATGTACAGGGGAAGTTATTAGAACCAATGGAATGTAAATAAGAAGAAAGAAAAGTGGATGAAAAAATAACCAGCCGTGAGCAGGAATCGAACCTACGACCTTCGAATAACGCGTTCGATGCTCTAACCACTGAGATACCACAGCGGCCTTCCCTCCATCCACTTTTTTGTGTTTATATGTGAATTTAGAAGTAGGAGTGACAGTCAGAGCCATCTATAAGCCAAGCGACGAGTGTGAAAACACTCTTTTATGCGCATGTTTGGCGTAACGTAGCACGCTAACCTATTATGAGCGGGCAGCTGATTATTAGTCCCTCGTATACAACCTAATGACACCAAGTCTGCCAGTACGAGACCCTCGTTTAATGAAATAAGGGAAAAAAGTGCACACCTAACGGCTCGTTTTTCCGTGTTTTAACACAATATTAATAAAATCTAACAGACAGTAATACAAGGAATGTACAGGGGAAGTTATTAGAACCAATAGAACGTAAATAAGAAGAAAGAAAAGTGGATGAAAAAATAACCAGCCCTGAGCAGGAATCGAACCTACACACACACACACACACACACACACACACACACACACACACACACACACATATATATATATATATATATATATATATATATATATATATATATATATATATATATATATATATATATATATATATATATATATATATACATGAGATCTAACAGACAGTAATGCCAAGGAATGTACAAGGGAAGTTATTAAAACCAATGAAATGTAAATAAGAAGAAAGAAAATTGGATGAAAAAATAACCAGCCTGCTCACGGCTGGTTATTTTTTCATCCACTTTTCTTTCTTCAGCTGGGAGTGTCCATAAATGTGATCTCATAAATTTATATATATATATATATATATATATATATATATATATATATATTTATTTATTTATATATATATATATATATATATATATATATATATATATATATATATATATATAATATATATATATATATATATATTGTGAGCGACGTAGACGTCAGCGGCAAAATTCCGCTGGGAGTGAATAAAAGTGTAGTTTGATCGGTTGATCGTGCACGATTCTCACGTGAGACAAGAAGGAACGAATGGGCGGCTGTATGTCGTACAGTGTAGGACACAAACAACGTTTGATATGTGTATATGGCTCAATAAACAACATGTGCATTTATCGACGTCTTGGGAATTACCATTTGCGTCACTGAAGTTGATTACTATCTGGGTGTTAACGTCCCGAAAGCATTATATGGCTATGAAGACGCCGTAAAGAAGAGCTTCGAAATTTTAGGCAACCTGGGGTACTTTAACGTGAACCCAAATCTGAACACATGGGCCTCCAGCATCCTCGCCTCCATCGAAAGGCAGCCACCGCAGCCGGGATTCGATCCCACGACCTGTGCGTCAGTACGTCACAGAAGTGAGCAAGAAGGACAAACAATATCAGGAAAGAGTGTGGCGTTCGTATTTTACATTTTGGGAACCTGGTGAGTCAACCTTTAAATACGTTAATTTTGCTGTTCGGAGCAATTTGGTGAAGACGAAAAGCGGTTGTTCTTTCTGCTTTTCAACATTGATACTTTTGATTTATGTTCAATTGGTCGATGCGCTTTATCTATTACAAATACTGTAAGTGGGTGAGTGGTTTAATTACGTATCATCACAACATTTCAGCGTCACAATATTTTTGTCATATAAGATCAGGTGTCTCGTTCATTAAGAAGTGCCATGTCAGACTTCAAAAAAAAATAAGTAGAACACCAACGAGAATATCCTAACCAACAGGTACACTACTAAATAATACTTATATTATGCCGTAATTGTCGTCTGATTTACAAGGAACTCAGAATGACCTCCATCTCAATCATAATCAATCACACATTGCATTTGAATATGGGAAAACCATCCGCGCTCAGTTTGAATAAAAGAGTGCTCACCTTCGTCTCCGACCATTTGTGTGATTCTTGCGTGAACTTTAGGGTCGATGCGGATCGACTGAATTGCGAGTGGCAGCACGAATTCTCTTTTCCTCTTCCATATGAAGGTCATGTGCACCAACGAGTCCATGAAGGTCACCCAGTTGTCCTGCCACTTTAGCTTGGCGTATGGGTCTGCAAATTAGGCGCTCTATTGAAGAACTTTTTCAATTCAACGATTACGGCAAAATTATTTTGTGCGCTTAAGTACTAAAATACATTTTTGCGCTCATCACGAGCACTAATACTTCAATTAAAATGAGGTATGTGCAAGTATTATTCCAATTTTGGATTAATTTTACATTCGTGTTTCAAATTCGGTTAGATTCGCATCAAATTTCACTTAGTACTTCGAGAAAGTATACGCGGAGACAATGCTAGATTTTCCAGACTGCTTGAGAACGCTAAACGGCGCAAAAGCCGGAAAATAAAAAAAAAAAGATTTTTGCATTTTGATTTCTATTAAGGAGCGAAGAAACCAAATTGACAATAATGCCTTTCACTAGACTCAAGAGGCATTTTGGTGTGCCCTCAAGCTCTCGTAAATACATTAAGAGCCTGTCATGAACCCTTACGTACGTACATTCACTCTCGTGACGAGCCCCCTTGGTATCAGCAAAGCGCCGAATAAATTATGGTTCTCTCGCTCGGACCAATGGAAGATAACGACGGGGAACGTAAACACTGAAAACGAAGAGCTGACTACTCGTTGGACTTTTGCCGGCTTCTGTGGGCACTTAGGCGATTACCGAGTTACCGTTGATGAGCAGCATTTACTAGCGCCTGCATGCAATCGCTCTAGTTGCGTGCAGCACATCGCCAACTAAGCTCACCCTGTCATCGCCTGGACGCTGAATACGTACAAAAAGTTCTCCCATTGCTAACTCTGCGTTGCTAGTTGCATACGGGCACCACAAAGGCGACCTGCTTAGGAAGCCTTAATGTGCCAGATGTTTTCATTAGGGCGTCTTCATTGGCACGCACGATTGCCATCCGAACTAATTTTCCGAACTAGAGCTGCTTAAGCTCATGAAGGCAGTGTCCATGTGGGGCGCAAGTAGCACTCGCGCACAAGGAGGCAGCATGGACGGCGGCACAGTGTGTTCGTAACACACGCATACCATCAGGAGCGCTAGACCGCGTGTACTACTGACCAGTTAGCTGAGCCTGCTTATCACAAAAGATGTTGGCCATTTACCCATTCTAGCGCATTGGCCGCCTGCCACTATCGCTCCTACGTGCATTTCAAGTGATTCTCCGTAAGAACATCGGCGCACAGTTCCGCTACAGTGGTCGCTTCATATGTTATTATGCTTGTTCCCACCACAGTTTGCCATTGCGGCTACAAACGAATCGGCTCACGGAAGCGCTGGTTTAAACTTTCGCAGCAAATATGGCGGCTTTAATCAATGCCGTTTCAGAGCAGGAAGCTTCGTATCAGAAAAAAACGCATGCACATCTTCAACGTCCTAAATTTCAGATGTTTTTATACACTAACTTCCAGAGGCGATTTTGAACTCTGAACTTGAAGATATAGGGCCTCCTTCACATGAAATGAACCTCTTAAAAATAAAGTAATAGCGGAGGCTGAAGAAATCTTGTCTTTTCCTTTCATGGCGAAACTGTAGTAGGTACCACATTGGTAGAAACAAATGATGTAAATAAAAATTGTTCAACCTCTGCATTACATTATTTTTTCACATAACCACCAGAGTACACCCTTCCTCCCTGTGCAGTGCTTCAACAATCTAACGAAAAGAAACTTTCCAGCTATCTGAAAGGAATATGTTTAAGAATTGTTTACAAGTTATATAGTGTGGTTTAGTTTCGACGTACTTGAAAAATACTTGGGAATCATTCGAAAATTACTGGGTTGCGTTCGCACTCAAAGTGATATTCTAATTATCCCACCCAAAATTTTGGTACTCCTTCAACGCTAATAATCATTTAATACTGGCGTCGTTGTGAGTGAAGTGTTCGCATTGTCCTAACTTTAGTATTTGAGATATTCAAAAAGGTGGCCCGTTCCAAATAGTTATGGATTACATTGATTACGTAGGTAACAATTTTCAAATCAAGTAAACACCATAGTTTACTCAGACCATACGATTCAGTGTACCATAAGCGTTAGTAATAGATCACTTGCAACTATTGCTGTTGGGTAGCAATACGTTCCTTAAAAACAAATAAGCCTCTAGGATAATGGCTTTAACCATTCATGCTTTAACGGGTCCGTACTCGTGAGTCTCGTCTGCCCTTACTCTGTGAGACAGCCTTGAGGGCACCTTGAAATAGTTCATAGTACTGGTATCCGCGAAGCCTCAGCTCCTTGTATATCTCCGCGCAGTCCATATCAAAGACGATGCTTTCTGCAGGCTTTCCAGGAGGTTCCTTCTGTAGCACCACCTCACCTTCTTCGGCTACACGGATACGGCCTTTGCAGACCACTGCTCGACCTTCACATACTTCAAACTCGCCAGTGATGGGCATCATGGTGATCTGGAAATGGATGCAACCTGAGTGCAAGAAAGAAAAGTAAAGAATTGGGTGAGGCATTGCTGTGAATGCCGCTGAAGGAATAACGAAAAAGTCTCTCACGTGAAAACCTGACTAACAAAAAAATGTTAAATTTGTACAGAGAACCATAGGACACCTACCTTTGACCTGTGACAGACAGTTGTACTAGCTGGTTTCCGCTTGAACCATATCTTCTTTTAGACAATATAAATTAGGTGTTTTATGTTCGCTTTTACTATTTAAACCACTACGCCTATCTGAACAGTCATAGCAGAACCCTAGGGAAGTTCACCACGGCGCTTTGTTTTCCTAACTATAGTCAGCAATACAAGCTTGTGTCTGTATGGCAATGCCCACTATCTGGAACACTAGAAAAAACAGCTTGATGGAAGAAAAACCATCATCAACGTTTTATTATGAGTGGGACTGTGCCGATTGCTGAGCAAGGGCCAATCCCATGAGCTGCCATTCTACCCGCTCCTTGCATGCTGCTGCCACGTTATATACATACTTTATAATTGGATCTACCTGCGTAACTTTCGGGCATCGCCTCACACATTTGTCTTCTCTTGTAATCCAGTCATCTTGCTTGACACCTGCTCGTTTACTGGCCCACCGTGATGTCTTCTAGTCTCTTGAAGCTGTGCCTGTAATTCTTTTTTCCGTTTCTCGTGGCGTCATCCTCAATTTATGTTGAAACTTTTCGTAAACCTCCAGGATGCTGTCCCGCAGGTAAGTACCGATTAGACACAACATATATGTAAATTTCTCTCGAGCGATAGTGGTGAGCTGCTATTCATCATTTCAGAATGGCTGCCAACTGTGCTGCATCCTATTGTCAATCTTCCACTTACTTCAGTCTCATGTTTCGGATCTGCCGTCACGACGTGTCTCAAGTAGGCGTATTACTTCAGTCTAATGAAAATTTGGCCGAGTTAATGTTGATCCCTAAAGTAAAAGACCTCGATTAACACGGCACACAAGAATAGAAGGACCCAGGGTCGGCGTCCATTTATTCTATATTCCTTGTTAGTCGCGTCTTCTTGGATCTTAAAAACGTAATACTTTACCACTTTGTGAGCATCGCAAAGCGCTCTTTTTTTCACAGAATTACGTAAGTGCTGCTTGAAGAACCATTTATGCCATTTCCTGTATGAGGGAAAGCGAACAGTTTGCCTAAAAAAGGTATTATCTCAGGTTGTTACCAAGCATAAAGATATTTTAGTACCCTGTGAAATGATGTGTCTCTGAAGTAGAAAAACATTTGTTTAAAGACTGGTCTAGGACAACCTTAAGGTTAAAGCAGGTAACTTTACAGATAATATACTGCGTAGAATACAGTAAATGAAGTTGACAGGTGAGAAATTAATACAGTGATCACTTCTAGCAAATGAAACAATTTTCACTGGACTTGAAATCAAAATTTCAATGTTTATTGTATTTTGACAATAATGTTATTACTATGCTCAACACAATGTTGCCATGCGCTCTGGCCGGTGTGTAAATAAGGTCTAGGCGCACAGTTCACAGCGTAAAACGAAAAGACAAAACGCTGTCGGTCTTTTTCGCAGCATGGTTCAATAGCGCGTTTGTTTGGCTTGGTTTTTCTACAGTTTAGGTACTGTTCACGAAAACGGGAAGATGCAGTTTACGAAACACAAAGAAAAAATGCAAACCAACTAGACCAACACTAGTTTTGGCGGCCGTTACTTTAGATGTCTGATATAAGCAGTGTGGGTGCATGAGCATCATTATTTACCCCATGAAAGCACTTACCCGATGAAGGCAGGATTGTAAAACGTTGAACTTTTATGTCCTCAACAATTACAGGAGTCTCGTTGATATGCCTTCCATACTGGCTGGCAATGAACTGCCAAGCAAATAATACATAGCCAGTGGCAGGAAACAGGACAAGTCCATCTAGCTGATGACCAGCGAGGTACTTGTCTTGGCTGTGGGCTTCTAGGTCGACTTTCAAGACATCCTCTTTGACCTGCAAGTGCCCACAAACTTGTGCAGCTTAGTAAGAACGTTGAATCATTTGGCTCTTTGATATAATATGTGGGCCCTAACTCTTAGCTCTTGCCCTACAAAAGGGCGCAACGAAACCTACTTCTGCTTCACCATGTTCCACAACACCGCGAGGGAATCGCGGCTCTCGCACGCATGCGTATTTTACTCTTGAGGCGTTCAGACTTGTATATGATGGAGATTAATACTTGTTGCACAAAGAATAAGGTATTGCTTGAGTTTTTTACGACTTACGCTTGAGAAAAATTGTGTACTAGGGTCCACACGTAACCACTTGGAAGAGGGGAAACGCGTGCATCGAGCGAGCTAGATCCTTCAATTTGAAAACTTCATTACGCGGTTAACAGGGAACCGTGGCATGTTGTTTAGAATACGCTGCTACACTAGAGAATATTGCTGGTATACGGAATGCCATTTTTTCTTCCTTAGCAATCACGAAATGCTTGAAGTTTTCCCCAGAGTGGTGACGTTTTGCAAAAAAACGTTATTGACATTTAGTGCGGAAAGAGTTATCTGAGTACTTTGCTGATGCTAAATTACCTATAGAAAAAAATCGATATGACTTTGAAGAATTTCTGAAGCTTTTGCGATGCTATCTTCCCTCACGTTCTCACCCTATCAAGTCATTGGAGACATACGCAGATACCAAAAGTAAAGACTTACAGAGCAATTGTTGTGCAGGACGCTGACCTCCTGCACTTGTGATGGTATTTGCTAGCAGCGTTACAAGAGTTGGCTGGTGCAAATATATATTCACAAGAAGGAACTGGTTCACATAAAACTTCTGGTAGTACAAAACTTAATATACTTATTCGGTACACGCTACAAGGGAACACAAATATATACTGCGTCAGTCGCTTGTTCTTCGTATTTTTTCATTTTTGTTACATTTTTTAAAAAAGAAGCAGTGAACCAGTTAAACCGAAAAATAATTTTGCTAGGTTTCTGTCCTAGCCATTTTCTTGGCTATAGAAAGTTCTACTACCAAGCATGTTTTCTCACGGTCCTAATATGGCGCCATTTAAGATAAATTGTTCAGTGACGACACCAACACGTACCACCACTGACGTAGTGTGTTCAGTGCACATGTAAAGGCCTATTAAGTATTGTCAACTGCTAAATTGTCGTAACAGCACATGACGGCCGTATGCTACAAAGTTTCTTCTTAAGTGAGGTCGAGTCTCTGTCTGCCATCACTTAGTCGCGTTAGGAGTGTTCGACAAGCCGCGAAGGAGTTTTAGACACAGCTTTAATCAGCTGTTATAAACGATATTCTGTGTCATCAGACAGCTGTGTCTTTTCAGTGCGCCTCTGCGTAGAAGATTCATTTGTCTCTGAAGAGAGATGCCATTTAAATACATACCTGAAGAACAATACAAAAAACACAAAAAACACAAATGAAAAACAATACGCCATTTTAACTATCAAATTAGTTCTTGCTATCACAATACCTCATTGCACACGCATTATATGTGCACCAGTGCAGAATTTTTTTTAATTTTTAAAACAATCTCGTCACCAAAATGGCATCTGAGATATCACCATATTATAGAAGATCGGGCTAAATGCTAGGTAGTTTGCGCGTTCTGACATTCCTTAAGTAAGGTACTACCAGTGGGACAGGCAAGGTAAGAGTAAGGGGGGTTCGAACTTCCCGAAATTTTTCCATTTAGTTCGCGTATATATACACGGACACATGCAAACGCACGCGCGAGCATACATAAAATGCAGTTGAACCACCCTCCCCCTGAACGCGATTCTCGTTAGCCCCACATTACTACACGAATCGCGCAGTATTCACACAGACGAGCTGTCAAACACATTTGTAAAAAATACGTCTGAGGATTGTGTAATCTTTCACGATGTAAGGAAATGTGCAGATATCAGCTCGTTAAATTTAAACGTTGCCAAGTACCTTGGTTTTGTGGTCAGGCATGTCTCAAGCTGTCGCATGGTCACGAGGTCTACAGATGCACTCGGCAACATTGGACGCTCTTATCTCACTAACTTGTTACAGAGAGCAATCATTACACAATTGATTCTGCAATAAATATGTCGCACTGCTTCGTAATCCAAACATATAGATTACCTGTTCAGGCGAAGGAAAGTCCTTCCAGTGTGCAACATCCCAGCTCTGAGAATGGTCCCAGCCGACCAAGTGGCCAATGTTTGGGGTACCGCGGGGCAAGGGCCACGGAACTGGAGGGTATAGCACTGACAAGTCCATCTCCACTCCAAGGGTATGAAGTTTACCCAACGAGTGCAGAAAATATTCCACATTGTCCACATGGCGCTTCATGAGGCCCGCGCAGCTGGCATCAGGGCCTACAGCTCTTCGCAGGATCGCCTGAAACAAGTTCAAGCAAACGCTCAAGGAGGAATAATTTAGATGGACATGAACGAGCATTGTAAAAAGGGCTGCTAATCATCAATGCAACTTCCTAAAAAATGACAGCCAAATAATACTGCTCCGAGTGATTTATGACAACCACATGATGTAAAAGGAGGAGAAATGCCAGTTTTTCTATTCCGGGCGATCTGCGAGGCACATGGGTGCGGGAGAGGTCCATCTTTTCCCTTGATCAGCACCTAATCAAACAGGCTCGACGACCACATCCCAATTCACGGAGATCAAGGGTTTCCCAAAAGATGCTGCTGTAAGCCGGAGTCGCGCACGCGTGTTCTAACATTCGTAATAGAACCAAGAAAAAAAGACGAAAAAACTCTAATAAATATTCAAATTCATCGTGCTGAATGAAATATAAATACTTGCTCGCTAGTAACTCCCACAAGAGTGTAAAAAGAGCAATTTCAGATTTATTTATAGGAAGGAGGTGGCTGAAACCACCTATCCATCACTGTGGGAGTGTGCGGGCACTGTCTGCGTATATAGAGGCTCTCTTGCAAAAGAATGGAAAAACGTGCATTTCGTGCGATAACTGGTTCGAAGAAAATTTATGACGAGAGATCTGTGAGAAGAAGTAAATTTGAATAGTATGAACCTTTAAAGAAAGAGGTAGGCACTGCGAAATGATTTTATGGTGTTTAGTAGGCACATTATCAAAAACTCAGACCTTTCAACGTTCGGCTAGATCAGCACGTTTTCACTATTTTACGATAGTTTGGACCGCTACGCAGATATTTCAGAAAAAAAAATTGTGAGTGGCAATCAGGAAAGTGTACTTGAGACTGAATGACAGTTCGACTTCGGTCTCTAAGTGTGAGTCGCTTCTGCATCATTGTTTTGGCCACCAACCAGCATCCCTTGGTATTCGCGCTTCAGAATGTGTCAAGCAGAGTGACAAAAAATGCCAGCAAATGTAAGGTAGCTTCTGGGAAAAAAATTGGCCCCGGAAACGTAACGGAATGTGCAAGGAGTGGACGAACAATCTCACCGCGGGCTGGTAGCAGCAGCGACTACTACGTGTAATGCCGGAAAGTAAAAGGCGGTTGTCATGCGTTTGTTTTTCCCTTAGAAGTGTGCAAACGGTGGTACTGACAACCAATTGATTGATTGATATGTGCGGTTTAACGTCCCAGAACCACCATAAGAATATGAGAGACGCCGTAGTGGAGGGCTTAGGAAATTTCGACCACCTGGGGTTCTTTAACGTGCGCCCTAATCTGAACATGTGACCCACAGCATTTTCGCCTTCATCGAAAATGCAACCGCCGCAGCCGGTTCATGATCCCCCGACCTGCGGGTCAGCAGCCGAGTACATAGGTCACTAGACCACCACGGCGAGGCTACTGACAACCGAATCGAAAAGAAATAAAATTCTATTCCATAAGTCTTCGAATAATAGGACTACAAATTTCAAGCCAAGCCTTCAAGGCTGCGATGGTTTATTTGAAGTACATATTCGAAAACTTTCGCATAATACATTACCTTTATTTTTACCCCACCAAATATTCATGCTACGGTAACCTGAGGAGAGGTAAGCCCTTGTTTAGCAGCAAGGACAGCAGCGAAAACTGCTTTCGAGGTATAGTTTTTGATAGTCTGATGAACAGAAGAGTGACATCAGTGGCAAGGTATTACTTTGTATGAAGAAAATATATCCAGCAAAAAAAAAACGAACACTGGAAAAGCCCACTGTGTGCTAGTCGCGTTTGTCAGGATTACAAATAAAGTTCCTTGACCCATTCATTCACAGAAAATGGAAAACACAGAAAAGCAGCTATGCTACCAACTGTTTATTCACGAACGTAAATAAACAGTTGGTGGCATAGAGTATGCAATCATGTGGTTGCATATTCATGTTACAAACTCTTTTAAAAATTGGAAAAATGCAATAAACTAACGTACAATCAATGTATGTAACCTTTGAATTATCATTCACTCCAGATCATGAAAGGAATTGCAGGAGATATTTTTCCTTCCTGCCCAACGCCACAGAGCTTTCACGGCAACATTCCTCGCCAATCATCGCAGTGTGAAATGATTCAAGTATTTCCCATGCATTTTTCTTCCCTGTTTCCTGTGTTCGTTTTTTATTTTGATATATTTTCTTGGCGCAATCCACTAACTAGCCCCACAAGAAGTGGTATTCGCGGGGCTTTGTCACCAGTTTTAAAATACTTGAAAGTTGAATATTGTGCCATCATTGAAAATCGCCATGAAGCTTGGATAATGGTAGTGGGTTGAGAGCACGTTCGTATAGGCTAGAATGGAGTCTTAAAGGAAGAATTTTTTACTCCAGTGAGGAGTAAAGGTGCGGCAGTCCCGTAAAAGCTTGAAATTTGCACACTTTTCCAAATCAGTAAATAAAAACAACAAAAACATGGCCTTTCGCCCTTCCAACTTTATCTTACTTGCTTGCTTTGCACTTGGTGCCGCTTACTCGAAACGTATGCGAAGGTTATTGTGTAGTTTTGGTATAATAAGTTTTATTGAAGCACCGAGTCATGAAGAATGCTATTTAGTTTGTTTTTTTTTAAATTCTCTAATTGGACACAACTATTCTTGCTGACTGTCTCAGCTGCTACGGCGAAATACAGCGTATATCTTTTTAAAGGATAAAGAGAATGCGCACTTACCTGCACACTGTATAGCCTGAATATGTGACTCTCGGCTTAGTGAGATTAAGATAATAGGCAGAAGCAGCAAGACTTTAGCGCCAGAGTTATTGTAGGCGTTTCAGACGAAGAAGAGGGGCACGGGTTGCATGCGTGCTAGACCTGTTTCACTTTAAAGAAATGAGATTCAGCGTCTTGACACGCAATATTTAACAGTGTTCTTTTTTTCGATTTTCGATGCATGCGCGCTTGCGCAGAGAGATTTAATCTGGTGCGCTGCTTTTGAAGTTGAGTGCCCGAACTTTTTCCTAATTCCTACTTCTTTTTTTCTGCTTAGTGTTTTTTCAGGTTTATGCTTTTATGTACTCCATTATTAAACCATCTCTTTCGCTACAGCCAGTGGTCCATAGTAGGAGAGTATTGTTATCTCGCCCCTGCTAGTAATTTAGGCTTAATAGCTCTTGTCAAAAACTGTTGATTAATGCACACGTGGGGCCTAAATCTAGTTCATCATTGCCCTTTGGGAGGCAAATTATCAGCCCTGGTAAGCACTTTCGGGTGAGTTCAAAAGAAACACACTACATTTGCGTGTTTTTGCTCACTTCATCTATATTTCTTTGTGCGCAAGTTCAGTGAGAGTGATTGCATAATGACACTGGGGTAAGTGGCTATTCGATGAACAATATGAAACTGAATATCTAGTGGCGTTCGTCATTCGATAGTGCACTAGGGGTCCATTCACTCATAGTCCATCTTTCGGAGGTGCGTTTCCTGTATATATGCATCAGCCCACGGCGTCCATGCGGTGATGCTATTGTCTTTCCACTTGTATCTAGTGCTTTGGTTTTACGTGTTCTCCTTACAACTGCCGACGCTGTTAGCAACGCATGGCGCAAAACGTACCGGAACATGCAAGAAGCTTCGCAACTGCTGGAACTCATTCTGTTAATAGTACACGGGGGAGGCGAATACTGAAGTTTAATCGAGAGTTCTCGTGAGTACCATCACTGGAGCCTTAATGTTCCATGACGCATGTATATATGCCGACGCACCTCACCACAAATCAGATCATCGACGACTGATGCTTCGTTGACAGCTATCAATGTGGAGCGTGTATTGCTTGTATAGCGTCAGACTTCATTGCCCGGGCACACGTTACCCTGAAAGAATGTTTCACCTAAACCAGCCGACTGTTGGCATCTTCAGCGTCATGACAACGTTACACTATACACGCACTGCGACGGATGTCAGAGATGCATTTTTTAGTGAGTCTGGTTTACAGCATATACCATGCCTGGAATTGAATCGAAAGCCTAAATTTAAAAAAAGAAACATACCGAAAACTTCCGAAAGTTCACACACGAAACAATCGTGCATTAGCAGCATCCACCTGATGACGAGCATAGGTTTCTAACACCTTATCAGGAAGCTTTGTTTTTCAGTCATTCGTCATGTCATACAGAAAAAGTGGGGGGGGGGGAAGCAAACTTCAGCAGAGCACAAAATCTTCCAAGGCTTATGTATCTGTGCCCAAAATAGTGATACAGAAGCTTTGAGTAAGGCCTAAAACTATATTTGAGCACTGTGAACACTGGCATGCCACTCACTTGCAACAGGCAATGTGGTCCGATCTCCAACAAGATAGCGTCCTTGGGCACATGCTTGAGAGCCTCGGCGAACAGCACTGGGTTTACGAAGTTGTTCGTGTGGTACTCGGCGGAGCATAGCAGTGCGCCAGGTTCTTCCCAACGGCTCTCAGGCGCTGTCGTGCTGATCCAGCGCTTGCTGCGTGGCTTTGGTATAGGTATAATCTGCTCCAGAGCCAAATATTCAATGAATGAGCTCAGGGTCATCAATGTCAGAAAGCTGACGTTTTATGTTATCTGAATTATATGAAATTTTAGAGTTGAACATCATAAACGCACGATATGATTAGTGGAGGGCTCGGGAAATCTCAATCACACGGAATTTGTTACCGTGCACTAAAATTTTAGTACATGGTGCTCAAGCATTTTCGCCTCCATTGAAAATGCGGATGCCATGGCTGAGATTCGATCCCTCGACATTATGTTCTTTTTCTAGCCCATCGTGATGTATACTCACACCTACGTTACGAAAATGACCAAGTAGGTCTTACTCTGTCTTTTTAAACTAACCTAGAACTACTCTGATGGAACTTTATGAAGATAACGATTTTTTTTCTAACATAGGCTACCATAATAAAAGTTGCATAGCTGAATGCCTGGCGAAAAAGAAGAGAATAATGGGCAGCCAAACATTTTCACCACATGTTTTACCACAGGAAACAATATGTATTTGCCGGAGACCACTCAAAAACGAATTAAATGGTTATATATATACTTTATTATATATATATATATATATATATATATATATATATATATATATATATATATATATATATATATATATATATATACCGCCACCCAACTACTAAGCCATACTTCTAAGCAAATACACACTGACGACGCCACTCGCACAGCACAGTAAACCCTGGAACTTTCTCAAGTTTTTTTCCCAGCGCACTTTTTCATTTTCTTCTCTCTTTTTTTCTGTGTTAGCCGTTCTTTCCCTCTCGTTTTTCGCTCAAAATACTATAAATGTAAGCGCGAACAGAATGTACCCTTAAAACTGTCGAATCAAACACTTCCGTTGTTACCAATCTCACGGAGCCTATACTTCACTTATTGCAACGCTACGGTTCTTTTCCTTTCGCCAGCATGCATATATATATATATATATATATATATAAATATATATATATATATATATATATATATATATATATATATATATATATATATATATATTTATATATATATATATGTATATATATTTATATATATATCTATATATATTTATATATATATATATATATACATATATATATATATATATATATATATATATATATATATATTGCTACGGTGAGATGCCTTTATTTACAAGAGATGATGAATGCGAGGGTCCAGGGATCTGGCAGATCATCGCCCGTGCCAACCTCGTTCTCCTCTACTTCCAAGCGTCCCCTCAGCATCATAGCAATTTCCCCTTTCCAGACCATGCCCACCGGGCGAGTTAGGCTTCGTTAAGATGATGATAGCGTTTTAAACGGGCAACATGAACGACGTTGATCTTGCTTGAGCGGTGGCCAGTTGACAACAGCTGAGATATCATGTACGTGACATCGCTGAGATGTTCCAGGACAACAAACGAACCGGTGTAGTTGGCCAGAAACTTTTGGCAGAGGCCGCGCTTGCAAAGCGGCGTCCAAAGCCACGCCAAATCTCCTTTCTCAAACGATACGTGCCAATAACTTCTGTTGTAACAGTTCTTAGAGTGTTTCTGGGAGACGAAAGTTAGAAGGCAGGCCATGCGCCAGGCCTCTTCTGCGTGTCAAATGGTTTCGGCGAGGGTAAGTTGATCAGTCTCGGAAAAGGGAAGAGTAGTGTCAAGAGCTGTGCGTAGAGCAGATAAAATGGACTGTATCTCGTTGTTTCGTGCCGTGCAGTGTTATGGGCGAAAGTTATAAATGGCATGATTGCGTCCCATGTTTTGTGTCCGGAATCAACATACATGGAAATCATGTTGACGAAAGTCCTATTAGTTCGTTCCGTCAAACCATTACCCTGCAGGTGATACGGGGTAGTGTGACGAAAATGGCACGAAGCAAGACGAAGGAGGTCTTCAACGACATCGGCAAAAAATTGTCGCTCGGGATCACTGATGATGACACAAGGAGATCCATGGCGTAATATAACGTGCGATAGCAAGAACTGTGAAACTTGAGTGGCCATTGCCGCAGGAATCGCCGCAGTTTCGGCGTAGCGTGTGATGTAGTCAATGCCCACAATAACCCATCGGTTGCCGTTCGTTGATCGCGGAAAAGGGTGGGGCAGATCCACAACGACGATGTCAAACGGTGAACCAGGGGGTGCTATGGGATGAAGTAGTCCGGCTTGCGGAGTTGTAGGACGCTTGTAGCGTTGACGTTGCTCACCACTCGCAACGTATGCAGCCACACTTTTACGCATCTTCGGTCAGAAGAAGCGTTCTTGCGTGCGATAAAATATGCTAGAAAAACCCATATGGCCAGATGTTGGGTCACCGTACATTGCTCGAAGTACATGTTGTCGCAGACTTGTAGGCACAACTAGAAGTAGGCGAGGGCCTACGCCGGAAAAATTCTTTTTGTAAAGAACGCCATTCTATACGACAAAGCCATGTCGACCATGTGTTCCGGAAATAACAAAAGAAGCGAGACTGTTGTCACTGCGTTGCTCTCCTCAAAAAGTTGTTAGGTCAGGAAACAGAGCATCCACTACTGCCAAATATTCATCAAAGTTGTCAGCATCAGACTCGGTTGTCGGAAGAGGAAGCAGTGAAGCGCAATCGGCACCGGCATGACGATGACCGCTCTTGTAACAGACTTCAATGTCGTGGTCTTGCAGTCGTAACGCCCAACGAGCAAGACGACCAGATGGGTCGCGTAGTCCAGTGAGCCAACATCAAGAATGGTGGTGCGTGATAATCGATAATCGGCGTCCATATATATAGAAGGGAGAAACTTGTGTACGGCGAATATGTCCGCAAGACATTTCTGCTCTGTGACAGTATAGTTTCGCTCCGGTTTACTTAAACAGCGACTGGCATAGGCAACGACGTGTTCAGCAGCTCCATGGCGTTGGACCAAGACGGCGCCGACACCTACACCACTGGTGTCGGTATGAACTTCTGTGGCAGCAGATGGGTCATAGTGGCGAAGTACGGGCCCTGGCGTAAGAACAAACTTCAGTTGCGAAAAAGACAACTCGCATTCCACTGACCACCGAAAAGGTCCTTTCTTGTTGAATAGGGACGTCAAATGGTAAGCGCGGTCGGCAAACTTCGGCCCGAAGCAACGAAAGTACGAGCAAAGGCCCAAAAAACTTCGCAACTTTCGTACCGACTGAGGTTGTTTGAAGCTGCTGAGTGCAGCGACTTTCTGGGGGTCGCGTCGAACGCCATGCTTGTCCACCAGGTGACCAAAAAAGAGACTCTCACGGCTGCCGAAGTGACTCTTCTTAGAGTTCAGGGTGAGCTTAGCTCTCTCAAGGCAGGTGAGAACAATGTCTAGATGATGGTTGTGCTCATCGAATGTACGGCCAAAAATTATAATGTCATCCAGGTAGCAAAGACAAACTTCCCACTTTAGTCCACGTAATATAGAGTCTATGAAGCGCTCAAACGTGGCTGGAGCGTTGCATAAGCTAAAAGGCATTACATTGAATTCAAATAGACCATCTGGGGTTATGAAGGCCGTTTCCTCTTTGTCATTTGGGTGCATTCGGATTTGCGAATACCCAGATCTCAAATCTACGGAGAAGTGTGAAGCCAAATGTAAGCAATCGATCGCGTCATCAATCCTGGGAAGGAGGTTGACATCCTTTTTAGTAACAGAGTTGAGCCATCTGTAGTCCACGCAGAATCGCCATGTACCATCCTTCTTTTGGACAAGAATCACTGGGGCAGCCCAAGGGCTACACGGCACTTGGATAACCCTTTTCATTAACATTTCTTCTACCTGTTGAGCAATGACCTTGTGCTCCGCAGATGAGACACGGTACGGTTTCTGCCTGATAGGGTGCGCGGATCCTGTGTCAACCCCGTGTCGAGTACGCGACTCGGGTACAATATTTGCTCTTCAGTCAGCTCAAAGTCAAATATAGTAGCGTGCTTCGCAAGGACTTTGACCAAAGCTTGACGTTTTTCTGATAATAGCGACTTGTTTACCATACTCAGAAAGTTGGCTTCTGTATAGTGCGTTGCACGAAGAGGATCTAAACTCTCGTCGCTTAAAGATGCAATAAACTGTTTGCATTTTGTTCGAAGAGGGCGAGTCGCAATCCGCAGGGTAGCATGACAGGTTCATTTGAATAGTTCGACACCCATAAGGCCGATCGCCTATCACTGATCGACAGAACACAATGTGGAACGAGCACATTTTTCTTGGCGCAATTGAGAGGAATGGGCTCAACAAGAACATCAGACGTGCCGGCGTCCGAGGCAGAGGTGTCAACGCGAATGTTCTTCATCGAGTTGGGTGGCAAGGCAAGATCCCCAATGACGGTGACAGATCCTTGACAGCGCTTGGGATTGTCAGTAAATGCTCATAGCAAAATCTTGCCAGCACCGCAATCTACAGTAGCACCACGCTCACATGGAAAATCGTTCCCCAATATGATGTCATGGGTGGAGCTGGTTAGGAGAGTGAATTCAGCCTCGAACACCTTGTCGCCCGAAATGACACTAACAACACACACACCGATTGGGCACAGCGTCTCCCCGCTCGATGCATGAAATATGCCTCCACCCGTCTCCACCTATGCCTCCACCCGTCATAAAAACGGGTGGAGGCATAGGTGGATGTAGTGAAAAATGTCCGGACCCCGCCTGCATTGGACGTACCACCTAGTTTCCTGGAGGTGGGGAGGTGACGTGTTGACCAGAGATGGTGAACGGAACCGGCGTGTTGCGGGGGGCGTCAAGCTTCGCACGGAGGAAGGCAAATCGTTGCGTAAATTCTGGTGGAAATTGCGTCCCACATGAGTATCACTCTGGGTGGTTTGCTGAAAGCCGTCCCCAACGTACGCGTCCCGCATCGAGCGCATACCACCACGCGAAGGTTTTGTCGAGAAGAAGCTGATGATCCCTCGTAGTAGCGCTGCTGGGGGCGATGCCTCTGACCACAGAATCGAGCCACACGTCCACGGAAACCGCAGTTATAGCACACAGGCGCCTCACGCACGTCGCCAAACCTTCCACGAGGCGCCATTTACCCATGATCGTCCCACGAAGACACCATGGCAGGTGTTCTGGAAACCGCGGCGATGATGTAGGTTGTCAGTTGAAGGCTCTAGTGCTCATGATTGAGGCACATCATATAGCGTGGCATCGACGGCAGCACACATTGCGTCGTATGGCGGGAAGGCGTTGTTAGCATGTGCCCTCGGCGGGTTGACAGCATCACACCGTCCAAGTTCTTCGCGAACGATTTGCCGTATCATTTAGAAAAGATCACACGATGATGTTAGAGCGACGTCGACACTTGCAACGGTGGTGACGCTGGCAAAGCTACCGAATTTGGGAGCGATGCGCCTAGCCTCCAGTGTCTCAAACGTGCGGCAGTGTTGGATTACGTCCGCTTCAGATGCCAAGCTGTGCTTGCCGATGAGGAAATTGTAGACATCCTCAGCAACCCCTTTGAGGAGATGCCCAAGCTTGTCATCTTCTTTCATGCGTGGGTGAACAGACTCTAACAATTTCCGAATCTCTTCAATATACGTTGTGCAGGTTTCACCGAGGACTTAAGCATGCTGCATCAAAGTTTGCTCAGCGCGCTTCTTCTTCAGCACTGGGTCCCCGAAGCAGCTAGCTATCTCTTTCTCAAACGCTTCCCAGGTCATTATTTTTTATTCGTGGTTTTCAAACCACACCAACGCCGTCCCTTGAAGAAACAATCCGACGTTGGACAACCGGGAGGCTGCATCCCCACAATTGTATTTACTCACATGGTTGAAGTGTTTCAGCCATTCGTCGACATCTTCTCCGACCCTCCGAAAAAAGCTTCGTGGTACCATGTGTCGGGGCCACGAAGTGCCATACGAAGAGTGCGTGGTGTCGCCATCAGCAATCGGTTCCATAGAGAGTGGTGGTAGACCAGCCGGTCGGCGGCTTCGGCGTAGTTCTTGAGGTAGCGCTTCCGTGATAGTTCGCCTGGGATCACTCCGCTGTACCCCGCACCTTCCACCAATCTTGTTACGGTGAGATGCCTTTATATACAAGAGATGATGAATGCGAGAGTCCAGGGATCTGGCAGCTCACGGCTCGGGCCAACCTCGTTCTGCTTTCCTGCCACGCGTCCCCTCAGTATCGCAGCAATATATATATATATATATATATATATATATATATATATATATATATATATATAGATAGATATACTGCAACGCTGTGTTGTTGGTGGCAGAAGAAGCGAGCGTAGAGGTGAGTCACTGCTGTGGCCGAGTACGCGCCATTCGCTTCGAGTTCCTGTTGATAGTTTCCCCTCGCGACCGACTGTTGGAGGTGCTGCGTACTGCGACTGCGACATCTTATGCCTGTTATTCTGAACAAAAAGCAAACGATGCCAGTGCACTAGGCTCTGCTGATAGCCTTCACTGAAGATGCCGCCGCCTTCAAAGACTACCTTCCCAGTACGTTCTTTTGGCAAGTTCTGTGAGGGCAAAGTTTGCCACAGCCGCAACCCAAACGTTAGATGAACCCTACGCTGTTGTACTCAGTGTCATAAAAACACATCGCACGCCCAATTGACACCACGTAGATGCCAGTGGAGATGTGGTAGACAGACTCGACCAATTTGGCCGGGTCGTTGCAGTCAACAACTGGGACAATTGCCCTAAGTTGAAGAACGTCTACATCTCACTTATAGACGCGTCAAGGTTGTGATAAATGAACCACGAAGCTTCATTAACGAGTTGGCAAGAATTAAATCTGCAGCTTCACGATGCCTGCAGTAACCACAAACAAAAATATAGGAGGGGACAGGCACTATCTTCCCGCTTTAGCTCTACAACAACTAGACTACACTGCTAGTTGCAACCATTCACAACTAGCTACCCTCTACAAGAGCAATTAAAGGACAATGTCACCTTCGTCTAGCGTCCTGAGCTACCCTACGCTTCTACAGCCTTCAACACGCCTACAGACGCTACCGAGCCTTAGCCATTTTGAAAACGAAGCAGACACAGATGTCCACACTGATGCGTGTAAACTTTGATTCTAAGCTATTCTCGTACAATATCAAGATGGCGTGGAACGCATCATTGCTTACGCTAGCCGCACGTTGCCATCTGCGGAAAAAAATTACTGAACAACTGAAAGAGAATGCCTGGCGATTGTATGAGCTCATACGAAATTCAGGCCATACCCGTACGGACGCCCCTTCCGAAACGTCATTGACCTTCTGCTGGCTGGCGAATCTGCAAAATCTTCCGGGTCGTCTTACAAGTTAAAGCCTTCGATTACAGGAATATACCTCTCCCTGTTCGTAAACAGTGTGACTTCACTACGGGCACCCCGGCCACCATACCCTCTCTAGGAGCAGGTGCTGGTTGGCAAGAAAGTTCCGCCGGTGGCATCTTTCAGCATAGCAAAGCTGCGCGTCTGCATTCCTTCGACAAAAATTTCCACATTGCCGTGTTCCAAAGTCACAGCTTTTGAAGGAAGGGGGTTGCGGAAGGGCCACTGTTCATAGTGCGGAAATTCGCTTGTCGTAAGTGGATGGATGGAGAAACTTTATTTAGAGTACTGAGAGACGGGACTAGCACGCACTGGGCTTCATTAACGTAGATGGAAGTCATAAAAAAGTCTGATCTTTTCTGAAAGCGAACGTTTTGAATGCACATGGTGACTGCACTTTAAGCATTATTAGCATGGCATGGATGTAAGTTTATTGAATTTCCATCTTGGCATTTGCAATGCAGTTTTAAACGACGTACAGCATTGGCAGCCGCATGGTGTTGAGGTGCTGTGCGCGACGTCACGGATAAGATTCTCACTCATGCGCAAAAGCCTGATTGGAGATGAATGAAAAAAAAACTCTTGTTGCCGTGGGTTAGGTCGAGGTGAACATACCATCGTAAAAAGTAAAGTGAAATTCTGCCGCTGCGTTTTTCAATAACCCAGTGAAAGTTCATGTGATGTAAAACCCGACAACGTAGATTTATATATATATATTTATATATATATATATATATATATATATATATATATATATATATATATTTTTCTGGCACAGTAACCTTGCCGCATTTGACCCCTATAACGTGTTGTCGTACCTGTATTGCTTCTTTAGTCCTGATACACAAACTTCTAATGCGCATTGTCACTTCATAAGGATCGAGCCGTAAAAGTACAAAGTACATAAGAAACGAAAGTCTCTGCTGTTTCGATGAACACGAATCCGATAATACGAGTTATAGCTGTGGTGCATGTAGCGTTGCCGATTATCATGCGTAGTCGTATACATCACCTGGCGACCATGCACTCTTATTTTCTGCATGCCGCGCACACGCTGAGATGTACCAACTCGCCAATGATCGTGTCAATTGTATTTTCACCCTGACTAAAATGTCAGATCGTAAAGTTACATCAACAACCGGTTACTGTAACTGGCCCACAACGAATAACAGTGTTTTCGGAGAAAGGGTGCATCGCGTTAGTCACACTGCACACACCACGCACAATAGTCTTGGTTTCATCATCCGTAAACCATTCGTTCCATCATCCGTAAAGGTTAACCAATATTGTCAATGCCTTTCATCGCACACTACACGCCACAGTCAACACTTCACATTTTCCAAGACGACGCCGCTGTTCCTCAGACAGGCCGCCACGCGTGTTCACTTCTCCGAGATAAACAGCCAGCCCGCGTGGAAATAGTTCATCACGCACTTTACCACACACCTACATGTTTTCGGACACATACCGCAGCTAATGTGGCCACTTTGAGATTAATTTTTTTTTGAAATTTTAATCTCAAAATGTGGCCACTTTGAGATTAAAATTTCAAAAAGAAAAAAAAAACTTGCCCCAACAACAAGCGATCGCACCCCACTCAGGCCCCGCCGCGGCGGTCTAGTGGCTAAGGTACTCGGCTACTGACCCGCAGGGCGCGGGTTCGAATCCTGGCTGCGGCGGCTGCATTTCCGATGGAGGCGGAAATGTTGTAGGCCCGTGTGCTCAGATTTGGGTGCACGTTAAAGAACCGCAGGTGGTCTAAATTTCCGGAGCCCTCCACTACGGCGTCTCTCATAATCATATAGTGGTTTTGGGACGTTAAACCTCACATATCAATCAATCAATCACCCCACTCAGCCACCAGCGGGACTGTTTTGCCAACCACCACCTTGCACATGCACCGGTGACGTCATGCTGTGACGTACCCCTGTAAGATTCTATTCGATATAACCATAGTTTACAAGCCTAGAAAGAAACAAACCGATACCAATGGTTTTTTTACCACAACCGTCGAGATCACTGCAGAAGACTACAATGAAGAACTGCCTTGCTATTATAGCATCACTGCATGTGGCTGAGGTGCATTGCGAATACTTAGAACTTCTACCACTGATTGAATACGTTGAGAGACGTCGCCCACAACATCCACGCCAGTTTGCGCGTGACTCCTCATCTTTATGTCTACGCCAAAACATCCTCTACAAGCGCAACTTTCATCGTACGAAAACTGTTTACCTCCTAGTCTTTCCTGCTGCTCTCCGCGATGACATTGACCATGTGGCTGAGCGGTACGACACACGCAACAGCAGCTGCCTACCACCCGCAGACCAACTGTTTAACCGAACGCCTTAACAAAACACTTAGAACTATGATTTCAGTATATGCCGCCAAGATCAGAACAATTTAGACCAAATGCTTTCGTGTATCACATTTGCGTACAACACGACTGTTTTGAAACTACCAGCCTTGCTCTTTCTCGTCTAGCTTACGGCCACAACGTCGCCCCAATGCTTGACACCATGCTGCAACCAACTCTGCCGGGCATTACTGCCCCAAATGCAGATGTATTTGTTGAGCATGCCGAAGTAGCCCACCAACCTGCGCACTTTCGCATTTTATCACGGTAAATTCAAGATGCTCGCTGGTAAAACACCCATCACAGAGCTTTCACGTGTAAACTGGGTGACCTAGTTTCGGTTTAGACTCCCATATGTCAACGTGAGCACTCAGAGAAATGATCTCGGAACTTCGTCTCGGGGAAGTCAACTACCAAGTTGTCCCAGTAGACATTTCGCACCGTTCTCGAAGACCACGCTCCTCAAATGTGGTGCATATCTTTATGATGAAGATGTATTATTTGCGATGACTGCAAGTCACAAAATTTGTGACGTGGAACTTGCCTTCAAAACTATTGTACGTTTTTTTTTAAATTCTTGCCCTTGTGCCTCTCAACCGACACAAACATTTTTCTTCTTCCACTGTTCTTTAGAGCTGTGGTATTCATACGATGCTTTTTTTATTTTTAATGCGAATGCATTATTTAGTCGGGCTATATGTCAGGCACCTGGCGTTGTCCGCAGTGGTGTCCGCTAGCCAGCAGGTGTTACTTTTCCGCTCTCACTCCCTCTCCCACGCCAACAGCTGCGGGCGCGTATGCTTCTAGCAACCATAGCATGTGGTGCGAGAGAGTTGGAGAGGGTATGTACGTGCAGTGCTTGGCTGCTCCTACTTTCACCGTTCGCTCTCTCTTCTCCCTCACTCGACCCACCCGTTCGCTGGCACCTCACTTTTGATCTTTCACTGGCTTTGCGCCTCTCAAAGACATCCGAAATTATGTGCTGGAGACGCCGCTGTGAAACGCTAACGCAAAGCAGAGAACGCTGGCGTCTCACTCTCCCGTTTGCTCGCTGCTCACTCTCGACCGTTCGCTGGCTGAGCGCCTCTCAAAGCGATAGAAAAATAATCAGTGAAGACGAATGTCTTACGGCAACGGTACCTTCTCTCGGTGAGAGAAATGCATTCGCATTTCCTCACGATTTCCTTCGGGCAGGTTGGGGCATTTTTTTATGCCATGCATCCTAATCAGGTGACATCGCAACGTGGATCTCCATTTCATGAATTAAATTCATACGGCTCGCCACCGACTCTCCTTCACCATTGGGACTTCACCACGTCCATTTGCGGTTAGCTCGTTTCAGGACGAAGGTATTCAAGATCAGTAAATAATTACGCTGTGCGAACTCTACTAATGGCTCCCCTCTGCATTTCTAGAGCCAATGCCACGTTCCCACATGGCTTGGTCTGCGGCCTGTTTCTTGCCCAGTGTGGCAATAAAGTCGCCCATCAGAATAGTATAGTGTGCCTTTACTTCATTAATGACTGTTTCTGCTTCATCATAGAAGCGTTCAGCCAAATCACCATCATGGCTTGATTTAGGTGCGTACACCTGTAAAACCTTCATCTTGTACTTTTTGTTAAACCTAATTACAATACTTGCCACCCTCTCACTGAAGCTAGAGTAATTTTTTATTTCCTTTCAAGCAATATTTCTGTGTATAAGTAAACACATCCCTAGTATTTTCTCTCTACTGATTCATGGTAGAATACGACGTGACCGTTCTTCAGCACTGAAGAAGTCTCACTTCTCTTTCTCAGTTCTTTTTGCCATATTACATTCCATTCAACACCCTGAATCCTTGAGTAGCACAGCTAGACTAGCCTCACAGAATAGTGTTCCAGCGTTCAACGTAGCCAATTTGAGTTCAAATGTCATGTCATGAGGAACTAATGATGCCGTCACAAAGTACGAGTATATGTGACGTCGTGATGACGTCCGATGATGATGTCATCAGGAAAATATTAAACCTCTCTTGTCGGCACCACCTACGCTGCAAAGTGACACCACCAACGGTAGACTTTCAAATATGATGAATCATCGAAAAGGTTCGTCTTAATTTAAGTATATTGAAAGTCAACAAAATTTGTTGCCTGAATTGGGGAGTTATTGAGCTTTGTAATAAGTACAAGGAGCTGTGTGGGGAAAATAAAAACTTATGCACCGGTTCTGAAAGGCAGAAGTTCAAGAGATTAGGTAGGTTGGGCTTTTTTGCACTTAATCTTGTTCAGTGCATAACATAAACAAAAAAAAACGGCTGAGCCGGTCAACCCAAACATGCGGAGCACTCTGTTCTATCTTGTTGGCCGGCTCGACCAGATGTTTTTTCCCGCTATGCGTTGAAGCAGTTGAAGTTGTTCTGATGGTATTTAAATCAACTGTGTCACTTTTGTTACAAATATACCAGCAAGATATTCAGCCTGATTCTTTGGCAGGAGCTTAGTGGGCTGTTTTTATCTGCCGCCGTTCTAATGCAATTACCTTTTGAAGGGCGCTATGGAAGGGAGGACCGATGTGGTGGACGTACTTTGTGTGAAAAGCAACTCCCATGCTGTCTACCTTGCGGGCGAATACGTTCTCGGCTTGCAGCTGCTCGACGATTTTTTCTACCGCTTCGGCAGGGCCAGAAACTGTCACCGAATCTTCAGCGTTGTGGCACGCAGGGTACACGTCGGGAGCACATCGCCGCTCTGCCTCTTCCCACGTGAGACCTAGAGAAGTGTGTATAGTTTAAAATAACTCTAATAGAAAATTTCGTGTTTAGAGAAAAATACTATTCCGGACAATGGACATCAATAACAGTCGCGTGCAACTTAACTAGAAGTCGCACAACCTTATGTTTTCTACTATGTCATGTAGGCCGAAGAAAGGCAGCATGTTGGTGTAGTAGAACTGGCACGCAAGCTAAACGCATGACTTCGATAAAAATGATTTCCAGTCGGGCACCTCTGGCTAAAGTAAAAAAAAATGTGTGCGTGCCTGCAAAAATTATTCCTAATCTACGCAGTGCGTCACATGTTGAGCTGGTACTCTGAGCAATGAACTGGGAGGGTAAGCAATTTTTCCATACATTTTTCAATAAGGCTGCTCCAAACACAGCAGGGCACATATATGGGCAAAAAAGATACACATGGCATTAGAGCTGCTACTTGGTCATTACCTTTCAAACACAGCATAAAAAGCCTTCTACGAAAAAAATTAGGAAGATAAGATACAAGAACCATAAAATCTCTGCATTTTGAAAACATGTTCTTGAAATATAATAATATTTAAGGAGGTGTAACGTCTCCAAACCAGGATTTGTTTGAGAGAGGCATCATGGAGGAAGGTTCTGGTAATTTTGATTAACTGGTGTTTTTTAACGTGTACCAAGAGTGGTTAGTACATTGGCTTCGAGGGTTTCCGCCTTCATTGTAAGTGCGGTCGCCGAGGCCGCAATTCGACCCTGTGATCTGCGATCCGGTGACTATGAGTACGTACAACGGCCAAATGCAATGGGATGGGAGAGGCAACGGTGGCTGCGCGTAGGGTATGAGGTGGTGGAGGGTTTAGGCCAACGAAAACACGCCCATTTTACGCGTGCGATTTATGTGAAATCAACGTATAACAACCTAGCAAATCTAACTCTAGAGACGCAAGGCCATATCATCAGGATCCACTTGACTATTCCCACTGCAGGACAAACGCCTCTGCCCTGTTCTGCCAGCCAACTTGGTCATGTGCTTGCTGCTGCCAGTTTATACCCACAAACTTTCTGCACAGGGCAGCTCCTTTTTCTAACACAATCTGTCCATCGTTTTCGGGAGATCTGATGTTACTTCATCGCTAACAGTCTTTCCTTTATGAATTTTCTCCAAGGCTTACCTGGCTTGTTCTCGCATTACTGGTGAGATGTACTCTGGGTTACTTCTAATTCTTACGTTATGGCCGTGGCTGTCCTGGCTACTGTACAGATTCCTGTAAAAGCCCTCCACTACTTTAACTATCCTGTCAATAATGGTACGTACTTTGCCTTCCTTGCTCCGCAGTGCATACATGCGGTTTTTACTTATCTCGAGTGCCCTCTTCACCGCTTTGATGCTTCCCCCAGTCTTTACAGCAAGGTAAATTATCTACATGTGATACCTTCTTAAATCGGATACCTCAACCTTAAAAATCCATTTCTTAATCTCTGCCAGTCATATTTTCTCTGTTATGTTCGAGACGTTTATGCTTTGACGTTTCTTTTAGAGGTTCTTCGTCCCATAGAACAGCTTGCCAGTGCCCTGTCTAACTACGGTATCGCAAACTTTATTTCCACAAGCTATAAATATATTCGACAGATTCAGCCATTGACAGATTCAGTCATTCATTCAGTCATTGCTAAGGCCAGTTTCCTCCAGGAGAACCATGTGTTGTATCTAATAATAGCAGAAAGCGCAGTGTCGTCAATGCTAACTCACCGCAACCTATGTGTAATCAGCACCAAGCTCATTCTAAGTGCTGATTGAACTGTAAGCCACGAAACTTGCCTCTGCTGCCTTCTTATTCGCAAGCTACAACTGGTGACGAGGATGTTGACACGAATTTGCGTTGCGAAAGGGCGGATCCCATGAAAAACTGAGGCAGAGCAGAGCGCACGCACGGCATGGCAAATATGAGGGAATGCGATGCATTCCTGGAAGATGGTGATGAAGACTTTGTTCGTGCGTAGAAAGATTCCAGCACTACCGCCAAGTAGCCAACGTACAAAAGGAGAAGCTTAAGAAGTAGTCCTTCATAACGGCCATTGGCAAGGATGCGTACAACATGTTCAAGGATTTGCTTTTACCGGTGCCCCCTGCGGAGAACAGTCTCATAAACCTGATCAGGGTACTGAATGAGCATAATGAGATTGCAAGCCGAATTATCGCAGAACGATTCAGATTCAACAGGCGGTACCAAGTGGAAGGTGAGACTGTAGCAACTTTTGAAGTTGCGCTAAAGCGCAAGGCCGCCTAATTAAGTACAGCATATTTCTTGATGAAGCACTACGCGACCGGTTCGTCACTGGACTGCGGGATCCTGCCATTCAAACGTGCCAACTAAAAAAGAGCTGTCATTTGAGCACGCTTGCGACTTGACCAAAAGCGTTGAAATGCTGGAATAGGTGTCGAGAGGGTTTCCACCTGGTAGTGATTTGGAAGCTGACATCCATGCGATAAGGAAGATGGGCAGAAAAGCGACATATGCGGTCAAGCCAGTGAAGCAACGTGAGAGAAGAAAGACAACGTGTCACCGTTGCGGGCAAGAGCAGGACGCTATTGTCGTTATCGGAAAGCAAAGGGCTACAGCTGCAAACGCACGGGTCACTTGGCTTGAGTATGCGAACAACGTCCACCAGGTGCGAAAAAAATTTATGCCGTCGATATTGATATTTATTTATTTATTTTATTTATTTATTTACAATACTGCCAGTTTCTTACGAGACCAAAGCAGGAGGGCATGAGTTACAGAATACAATATGTGGGGTTTAACGTTCGAAAACCACCATAAGATTAAGAGAGATGTCGTAGTGGAGGTCTCCAGAAATTTCAACCACCAGGGGTTCTTTAACGTGCACCAAAATCTGAACATGCAGGCCTACAACGTTTCCACCTCCATCCTAAATGCAGCCGCCGTAGCCAGGATTCAATCCCCCAACCTGCGAGTCAGCAGCCGAGTACCTTAGCCACTACATTACCACGGTGGGGCAAGTTCATGCGGTTGCCGAGCCGCAAGGAGATATAGAGATGATGCTATACGCCGTACATCACACCAGCCTTGCGAAGCAGTCGTATGAGGTAGAAATATGCTCGGAAGAAAGCGTGTGCAGATTCAAGTACACACAAGAGCCGCTGTTTTTCTGACATCACAAGCTCTATAGAAGCAGCTAGCGAAACGTCTGCTTCTAACACAGTCTGCGGGGAAGCTGAAACCTTACGGAGGAGTATTGCAGGAACTGAAGGCGCATCCGAACTTCTAGTCGAGTACAACGGGCAGCAAAAAATTTTACCAGTAGTTATGGTGCCAGGAAACAAGCCAGCGCTACTTGGACGCGATGGAATCGAGAACCTGGATATCGTTTTGAGTGGAATTTACACGGTGCAAGTGGAGCTCACGGAAAACAACTTTGTGACAAGGTATGCCAGCGTTTTCACTCCTGGGCTAGGACTGATAAAGGGCTTTTAGGCGAAACCTTTGTTAAAAGAAGGTAGATTTCCAGTGTTCTGCAAGGCACATTCAGTACCATATACCATAAGAGAGCGAGTTAAAGAAGACATAGATAGCCTAGAAGCTGATGGGATACTAGTGCCTGTAACTCAAAGTAATTAGGCCACGCCTGGGGTGGTAGTCGAAAAACGAGGGGACAAAGTGAGTCTTGGTGGAGACTATAAAGCTAGAGTAAATCCCTGCACTTAAAGTGATCAGTATCCCCTGACAACTCTTGAAGACTTATCGGCGGTCTTAGCTAAAGGCAAAGTGTTTACCATTTTGAACTCGTCGTCAGCGTACCAGCAAAATGAGCTGCATTCTGACTCGTGGCCCTTGTTGAATATAAATACACACATGGGCTTATTCCAACAAGTTCGAGTGCCTTATGGCATTTCCGGTGCACCAGCAGTATTCCAAGCAATCATGCACAAGTTGCTGGAGAGACTAAGTGGCGTAGTTTGTTACCTTGATGACGTGCTTATCACAAGTGCCTGCTACAACGAATGTCTGGCACGACTAGTAGTCCTGCAGCGTTTTGAGAAGCACGATGTAACAGTAAAGTACCGAAAGTGCAAGTTTTCTGTAAAGGTCCGTGGGATATCTGGGCCACGTCATTGATAATACAGGCGTGCACCCTTGCATTGAAAAGCTGAAAGCAATTAGACTACAGCGCGGAAAAAATGCACGGGAGTGAAAGCTTATTTTGGCATGTTGACATTTTATTCACGATTCATGCCGAACATGTCATTTGAGCTAAGGCTACTATATCAACTTTTTTAAAAAGAAGAACAGTGAGCATAGTCGCAGGAGACTGAAAAGGCATTTTATAAAAGCGAGAAAGTGCCACTCGGAATTCAGTACTAACGTTCTACGGACCTAATAAAAGCACTACGTCTGGTTTGCGACACATCCCCTTATGCGGTTGGAGCGGTTTTATTCCACGTTGCTTGCAGCCAACAAAAGTCGGCAGGATGTGCTTCACGCACGCTAAGCAACGCCGAAAAGGGCTACACACATATCGAGAAGGAGGCACTGGCTACGGTGTTCTGGGCGAAGTGCTTTCATAAATGCATCTACGGGTGCGAGTTCACAATTTATTCTGATCACCTGCCACTAGCTAGCCTGCTTGGCCAGACAAAAACAACTCGACAGATGGCTGTCGCTCGCAGGCGACGCTGGATCCTTCTACTGGTGGCTTACCAGTCGGGCTGGACTTATAGAAATTGTGCGCAAGTGGCTGAAGTTGACGTGCATTCACGATTGCTGCCTCCGAACGAAGCAGACAAGAGCGATTATCTTCTGTCGGGAATTGTTCCGTGTTTTCCTTGACCCCACAGTCGCCGGCAAGCCCCGCCTTGTATCACATGACTATCGTGCGCGATAAGCTGATTTCGGTTCATTGTCTGCGTTCGAGACTGTGCAACTGTTTTTCTCTGCTGTTCAGGCGGTACCGTTTTATGCAAGCAATGTGAAAGCGGAAACTGAGAAAGACCGCACGTTGTATGGAGTCAAACTGTTCGTTTTGAATGGCTGGCCTGAAGGCTATCAGATGTTAACATTGCACCCTATTTTGTCCGGTGAAACAAGCTGTCTTTAAACTCTGTCTAGACGCTAACTTTCACCTGTGACACAAAACTATTGATCCCTAAATCTTTGCCGCCAGAAGTGCGACAGCCTTTGCACGAGGGGCACCTTGGTACAACTCGCATGAAAATGCTGCCAAGGAGTAATGTGAGGTAGCTGAAGCTAAATGAAGTGATCGAAGAGGCAGTTAGACGGTGTTCAAATTGCCAACTCAGCCAAAACACTGCGCCTGCGATACCGCTCATGTTATGGAGGCGGCCCACCAGACGGTGGCAACGAGTGCATACTGATTTGGATATTACAAACAAGACTGGTTTTCGGTGCTGGTCTATGCCTATTTTAACTGCGTAGGCATCGTACACACGAATTAGACCACAGCGTTGAAGGCTGTAGAAAAGATTCGAACCGTTTTTGCAGCTTTTGGGCTTCCCGAGCAGATTGTGACAAATAATGGTGTTTATTTGTCTGACGAACTTGTAGTTTTACTCAAATTCAGTGCGGTGCAACACGTCAACACACCACCGTACCATCTGGCTTCGAAAGGGGTAGCAGAAAGGCTCGTCTAGATGGTAAATAAATATCTTTTACGCCCACCACAGGACGAGAGGCGCTCGGGGCAAGCCCAGACAATTCAACATTGACTGTACCACTTCCTCTTCACATACCGCCACACGCTATGCTCCACGACTAGTAAGACTCCTGCAGAGACTTTACTGTCTTGGGCACCACGCACACGTCTCAGCATATTGCACCTTGAATCAGCCAAGCGGTCAAGGCCTACTTCATCTCGAGATCGAGACCAGGAACAGAAAAAGAACTGGAGGAAATTCAATGCAGAAGGATGGGTCCGGATGAAAGGCATCCGACCAGGCAATCCCCGCACTTGTTTTAATGAACGATTGTTCGTCGTGTCAGCGTGGCAACGTACACAGTTAAAGTGCAAGGTCAGGGGCGATTTAGTCATGTTGAATTTATTGTCAATTATACAAGTACTCCTCTCACCCCACCCAGAACAGGGCGCATCTCTGGCAAACCTCTAGTGCCACCTGGTCGGGCATTCCCCGTGGAAACAGAGGAAACTCCTACCGATGTCCAGGAACCCATTAAGAAGGGTACACAGTCCACCGCCACTGAATTATCCCGAAAACCTCTGCCATGCCGAAGCACACGGGCATGGCAACCACCTGGCAGATATGAATATGAAAAAGATAAGGGAGAAGGAATGTTGCATCTAATAAAAGCAGAAAGCATGGTGACGTCAATGCTGACGCACCACAACCCATGTGTATATACTGACAAGCAAGATGCTGGGTTCTGATTAAACTGTTCACTACGAGAGATGTCACAGCTGCCTTCTTGTTCCCAAGCTACAACACCCAGTACCTGCTCTGAAGCGAGACTTAATGTCTGTAGATTTCCTCTAGGAGCTAGCACTGATTGGCTTCTTGCCTATCAGTTTCTGTCGTTTGTTCAAGTATGGGTGAATTCGGGATCTTATTATTCTATGGTGAATGCATCGTACCTCGCCAAGTAGTTCGACATCTCGCGCGATGCGTGCGTGTGCACTCGTTGTGAAGTCGATTTCGTTCTTACTATCGCCATTACGGCTGATTCTCGTCCACTCATGATTCACTCGTTTTCGGTAGAAGGCATTCGAGATCCCTAAGTAATTGCTCTTCTTTGTTTACTACATACACTGTGAGCATATCTATCTATCTATCTATCTATCTATCTATCTATCTATCTATCTATCTATCTATCTATCTATTTATCTATCTATCTATCTATCTATCCCAAGGAACTACGAGAACAGACAAGTATTTTCAGCACGTGAGCGTTGAAGAAGGGCTGACATGAGCAGCGTTGACCCGAGTACCACGGAATTCTCCGTGGCAAGCAAGTATTCTACCACAGAGCCATGTCTAATCTCACAACTACTTTTCAAATTTATGTGTACTGCTTTGATACAGCCGTAAGCTCAGGTTACGACATTTGTAGTTTGTTGCTATCCGCTGAAGTTCATTGCTGTAGCAGCGTCCAGGGCTACCGTCTTGGTGATCATCTTCGCGGTCATCAGCGCTTCATTTCTTCTTACCGTGTCTGGTGTTGCTAAGATCCATGTTTTGTTAGGCATTGGTACGCAACCGTACACAACTGGTTATAAAAAAACACATGCTGCTCTTTAATGCATTTCTGTGTGTGCATTTGTGCACATTTTTACGCGACTTCGTAACGTTTCGATGAATACCAAAATTACAACACAGTCACCCTCCCACCGCATGCTTCGCATAACATGATTCCCAAGGAACGTGGCATGTGCCATTTTTTTGTTTTGTTTTAGTTATGACATTGGCTGGGCACCACCACGAAGATAGATGGATTTTTTTGTGATTATTCTTACGAATGAACAATTTTTGCGGCACTGTTTGCTTGATTATACTTGGTAGCATTTATTAGTGCCGGTAGCAATTTCAATGAACAGAAATTTGATATACATTAGTCAAACTACGGCTCTCCAAGGACAGGTCACGCTTTTATCTTTTCCTGTAAACTTTAATCTGTAATGAATAAAAAACAATTTGATATTTCTTTTATGGTGCTTAAAGCCTTACTGTCCCGTCCTTTTGTTCTCAATCTGGAAGGCGGTTCTTAGTAAAAAGCGCACTCACATCATTACATGCAAAGTTTGAGCTCTTGTAAGTCTGTAGTCTTCTACGTTCCATTTCTAATACTATTAAAAATCTGAAACAGATAATTCAAGTATCACCTTTTGCATCGGGCCAGTGGCATGACTAGAAGCGGGGGGGGGGGGGTGCGTTAAGCTCTCGCGCAGTTTTTTTTTTGCTCTTTTGCGTGTGCGTATTCGTACAGAGCAGTGAACGTTGCATGGATGCTGGAAGGCAGAGGATGAACGGTGTATTACTTGCGTTCTTGGTGTACAGATGTCATCTTGATCACACGGCGATGCCTGAAACTACTGTGCAGTAGGCCTGTAAGTAATCTACGCGAAGGCTTCTTTGGCAGATGCAAGTTTATGCACACACATGCAAACACATGCAAGCACCAATGTACAATCTGTAGGTGGACACACCCGTTCCACTTCCCCCGAACCCCCGCGAAAAACATTTGCGTACACTGTTCACCCATTGCGCAGCTTTCCTTTTCATTATCACTGTAATACAACACCGATCTCCCATTGTCACGATGTTCGCTCTATCATAAATGGCTCGTTCACCCCTTTCCTGCATTATTCTTTCTTCGCGCCAAGCTTACTCGACACTGAATACCCATTTAAATTTCAGGATGTGTGATTGAACAACACTTGCGTAAAGTGTTTAATGAGACTTTTTCTGCCCTAAGAAAGACCGCTGACACAACCACCTGAGTTCGAACAATTTTTACATTTTATCAAGCATCCGTATTCTACTGACTAATTCACTTCTATTAATAATTCGTCCACTTAGATGCGTTCGGAAACGGCCCCGTGAAGCAGACAGCTTACCTACAGCCGCCATAGCACCGTCGAACGCATATCCCATCTCTAAGCAGCGGCCTCGCCAATAAGCGGCAAGCAAGGCTTGCTCCACGGTGAAGCACCCGTCCGCATAGGCGCAGCCAACCTCACCAGCCGAATGACCCAACAGGCCATCCGGTTGGATTCCCAGAGCTTGAAGCGTGTCCATGAGCGCCACCTGAGCGTGAAAGACGCAACTTGTTTAGATAAAATGCATGCGTAGCCAAAATAAGCAATGAGTAATGTCGTAGAAGATAATAAATGTGAGATAGCCTCTAGCACTTCGTGAGACTTATACGAAGTCAATAGCATGCTGATTGAAGTGCGGACGCCTGTTAGCGTATTTCCGAATTAGTTTCATTCAAAACAGTCTCCTTCAAAGGAACGAAGGCTTCACGACGCACCCCAATGATGTACTAGTTACTGGCGAAAAATTGTATGAACATAGTGACAAGAACTGACTCGAGATGTTATCAATAATAACCTAATAAACTTGAAGCTCTATATATAAGTTACTTCGTGTTCACTTATGGTGGGAGCCTATGTGATATCATCACATCTGCCTGACGTTTACATCGGCTAAACGCTCACCAGGTCTTCTTATAAATTAGCTTAAGTTTGCTCAAGATAAGCTTCGGAGACTATATCTGCATCATGTTATCAGGCACTGAAATGGAATAGGCATACGATATCTGGAATCCCAGGCAAATATACAACACTCATAAAGTCGAATCTCTACACAGCCGTATGGTTTATTTCATTTTGTCTAATTATTCTCCCCTTAGAAACACTACAACAGTAAAAGATGACTTTCACTTTCACGACTTCTTGATACAACGGCCCGCGTTTCTGTTCTCTACAATCTTTACCATCACCCTTAACTTCACTTCACATTCAAAACACCTACAAGTATCTTTCCACGCACAGACATTTTCTACAAGATCAAACAAATAACTTGCCGTTCAGCTCATTATGCTAATCGTTTCATTCCAATAAAATTATAGCAATGAAATAACCCGTCATCCCTCATTGCCACTCAAGCCAACTTCGTAATGTTTAAAGAGTATTTCCAAGTGAATATGCACCATGTGTACTATTTTAGGTTCATTCTGAGATTTTTAAACATTTAGTTTTTGTGATTCTGAGAGCATGTTGACATTTTTTACAACCATTGGCATTCTGTCTCGTATTAATTAATTTCGTATTCCCTTTTTTCATGTGTACTGAAGTGTTCGGTGCCCTGAATTTGGGTTTGCCTCAGTAAATTTCCCATCTTTTTTATATTGCTCATGTTTTTCAGGTATCTTGTTTTTTTTATTTGAATTGTGTGTTTAACCCCCTCTCATGTTGCTTTATAACCTCGCATTGCGTTGTGTAAACGTACATCACTTTGATTTATTTGTCTGCTCCCTTATGCATATCTCTTCGGGTGTCTTCAGCTGTGTAACAAAGAAAGTTTATTATTATAAAAATAATCGGAGCATTTCGAACCAAGTACCATGCTGTCTTTTGACAGTGTCGTTTCTTTTGTTTTCAGAAAATGGCCAATTAGTGCAGGATTTGTCCCATCAAATTCGAGATATTAGCTAACAGTTTTCAGGTGGCCCAAGAACGCTAGGCTGTGGTGTGAAAATATACCATGCCCACGTTGCAATCGGTTTAGTCATTTACGGGCATGGCGCTCTGTTGGCGCATACACGCTGACGTTTATTGCATCCTTCTTTTAATAGCAGCTCCCTCTAGCGATCTTTTCAAAAAGGAAGTGCACTTTGGTTAGCGTGCCTTCCAAGATGATGCTTTTCAGACGTTAAAGAAAACCCACTTGCTTCCCAATACTAAGTAGCTTCAACGATGACTCTAACACTGAAGTGCACAATAATATTAGCCATGTTAATTTGGGGCTCCGCTAGTGCGGCTCGACCTAGGTCTCATCCAGCATGTCTCTTATGCCAGGCACCAACTTTGAGATGTAGAGCGCCCCTATCCCTCCAATGAGCTGGAATGTCTAGCCGTTGCATGAAGTGTGTATAGAAAAGTTTGGCATTAGGATGCATTAGCATGAATGTTTTCATGCGTGAATACACATGATAGATAGGTACGCTGCAAGAATACCATGTTGACCTACACCATTGCACCAAGGGCTTAATAAAAAGGTCAATGCTATCTTTAGAGCAGCACTGACTGCATGCTGAATACTGGAAAAACAAATAAGTAGTTTTGGCTTAGTTAGACTCTACCAAGCCACGATATGGGGATGAAACAGGGTCCCGATTATTGCCTGTTTTGCTGATACATATATGCCATCAATACCGCCTGCAAATCGCGACAGCTACGAGTTGTCGTTTCTGCTTCTGTCCAGTTATGTTCCCAGTGCATTCATGTACAGTCCTTGGCCCGTGTTTTTTTTTGTGTTTCGACAAGCCTGAGCGCTTGTCTTCTTGTCCCTTGGTCGTCCTTCTAAGCGCGCGCTATAACAACATATAACATTCCCAACTTTTTTCCCAGCCCTAATGTTTCTGGCGTCTCAAGGTTTCATTAAACTTTCCGTCACCTCAAAAACCAAATGATTAATGATTCATAGAGCTTATCTGGCTGTACTAACCACAGTCTATAGTTTGAGGTGTCCATTTCCCGTACTAACTTCTTTTCTATGTCCCACCCACTTCAATTTCACTCCAAGTACTTCGGCATTGAAATTTGCCATTGAAGACAAATGCTTAATAGAGCCACCAACAATTATTTGATATTTTGTTCGAACTACCCCTCCCTTCTCTAACGGCGTTTGACATTGAAGGTATTGAAATTAGTAAATATATGAATAATGAATAACTAATCAACTAAATGAATAAAAATAAATTTCTTGTGTGTGTGCAATGCATTGACTTCAGGCCGTGCAAAAATCTCCTCGAGAAGTTCAACGAACTGTTCAGAACTACAGCGAGCAAAAGAGAGCACACCTGCCCTGTGAATATTTTACGGACAAGCTTCACTCTGGATATCAAGCAAATAATGCTTATGTCAGCCTCATGCTGCACCTCCGAAGGAGAAATGAAAGGATGAAATCAATTGTCACAGTAACAACAAAAGTGTTGACTTCGACAGTTCCGATTGATTGATGATTGATATGTGGGGTTTAACGTCCCAAAACCACCATATGATTATGAGAGACGCCGTAGTGGAGGGCTCCGGAAATTTCGACCACCTGGGGTTCTTTAACGTGCACCCAAATCTGAGTACACGGGGCTACAACATTTCCGCCTCCATCGGAAATGCAGCCGCCGCAGCCGGGATACGAACCCACGACGTGCGAGTCAGCAGCCGAGTACCTTAGCCACTAAACCACCGCGGCAGGGCTTCGACATTTCCGGCCAGTCTGATACTATAAAGAATGATCAAGGCCAGGTTATGGCCAAAAGGGCCAAAATAAACACTTTCTTGTTTAGTGGTCTCACGGCTACTTCCGCCACCATGCCTATATATAAGATAATATCAGAGAAAGAAGCACGTACGAAACGCTGCTCATTAACGTCAGGCTGGTACTCCGTTCATTCTTGAAAACTCTGTCTCATGGAGCTTCGCCCATCCGAATGCCAATATACGACATAAGTCTTGCTTTTAGGTTCCCTATCACACTGGGCTCTTCAGTTTGTAAGCCTAAAATCACACACACACACACACACACACACACACACACACACACACACACACACATATATATATATATATATATATATATATATATATATATATATATATATATATATATATATATATATATATATATATATATATATATATATATATATATATATATATATATATATATATTGTACCGAAGCATAGTGGCGCAAGCTCTTGCCTCAGGAACTGCGACTGTCAGTTTTCCTCCTGGGCGTGGTTGGAACGGCGAAGCATGGGGGAAGGAGACCGAAGACGGGGTGAAGGAGATCGACGTCGGCTGAAGTCTGGTCGACGTGAGCGGGGGTCATGCGAATCAGGTGTCACATGCGATTCTGATGGCCGAGGTATGTTGCCGGAATGCTGCACTTCATTAAAATAGAATCCACGGCGACGACAGTAGCGCGCGACATGTCCTGGAATACCACAGTTGTAGCAGATGGGCCGGTTATCCGGAGTACGCCAAGAGTTGGCAGGTGCTCGAGGTGGTGGAATGGGCCGATTTACCGGATAAACTGAAACTGGTGACCTGTAGTAGTTGGTGGCTGGACTGTATGAAGGGAGCGGCGGTTGGGCAGAAGGTCGGCGGACGGCTTCTGCATAAGTCAGCGGTGCAGCCACTGATATTGGGGATGTGGGCGAAGGGAGAGCCTCGGCAACTTGCGTCTGAATAGCACGGCGAAGTGAGTGGTCCAGTGTTGTGGGGGTCTCGTTGATGGTGGCGACAAGAGAGAGCTGTCGAGCAACTTCCTCCCGGATGTACTGTTGAATTTGAGGCATTAACACGCTGTAGTCGGGGCCACTGCTTTTGCACTCCAAGGCCGAAATATCAGCTGTCTGCGTATTAGCGCGACGTGTAGAAACTCGTTGCTTGCGCAGCTCATCGAAACTTTGACATAACTGAATCAAGGCCGTGACGGTCTGTGGGTCTTTGGCCACAAGCATATGAAAAGCGTCGTCATCAATGCCTTTCATTATGTTCTTTACTCTGTCAGCCTCCGTCATCCTGTCATCAACTCGCCTACAGAGGCTGATCACATCCTCAAAGTAGCTTGTGAAGCTCTCACCATTTCGCTGAAATCGTCCCCGCAGTCCCAGTTCAGCGCGAAGCTTACGCATGGCTGGACGACCGAAAAACGAGGTGACGGCCTCTTTGAAAACCGACCAGGTGGGGATGTCGGCTTGGTGGTTGGTGAACCATAGGTTGGCCAAATCCGTCAAGTACAAGATGACGTGAATCAGCTTCGCAGGGTCATCCCACTTGTTAATCGCGCTGGCATGCTCGTACTCTGCCCGCCAGTCCTCGACATCTTGATCTTCAGTGCCGTTGTATACTGGTGGGTCACGCAGACGAAGTACACCAGAACACATGACGGGTGGCAGCGTGGAAGAGCCTTGTGGGGGATCGACGCGCTCGGTCATCGTGGACTGAGAAGGTAGCTTACGGCTGCGGAGCTCCAGGACGTTACCCAGCACGTTTCCACCAAATGCAACGAGCAAGGTTGCGTAAAAACACAGGTTATTATTCGAGAAACGTTAGCCGCAACAAGCTGGTACAGGCCGGAACCCGGCAAGCACGAGCCACACACGGACGTCAACGTCTTCTTTCACGCTGGCACAGAGCTGGCGCCACTATGCTTCGTAGCAATATATATATATGTATATATATATGCCCACGGCAAGTCGTCTTTTCACCCACTTTTTTCTTTTCACAATTACATTACAATTTGGTTTATTAACTTTCCTTATACTTCTTTTGGCATTATTGTCTGTTAGATCTTATTGATATTGCGTAGAAATACGAAAAAACCAGCCCTTAAGTACACACTTCTTTCCTTCTTTCTCTCTCTCTCTCTGTATATATATATATATATATATATATATATATAAAGTGATTGATTTGTGGGGTTTAACGTCCCAAAACCACCATTTGATTATGAGAGACGCCGTAGTGAAGGGCTCCGGAAATTTTGACCACCTCTGGTTCTTTAACGTGCACCCAAACCTGAGTGCATGGGCCTACAACATTTCCGCCTCCATCGTAAATGCAGCCGCCGCAGCCGAAAATCGAACCCGCGACCTGCGGGTCAGCAGCCGAGTACCTTAGCCACTAGACCACCGCGGCGGGGCAACCATCAGAATTACTGGGTTGTCCTTGTTTATAACCACCCGGGCAAGCCTGTGACATCTTTCAAAAGAAATTGCTTTTACACCTAATTTATTTTCAAACATTTTATTGACAGTGTTTTGAAGCATCTGAGGCGTTTCATTGAAAGGTTCTTTTAGGCCGTAAATAATTATTTCGAAACCACCGCGGCGGGGCGCGTATTTATATATATATATATATATATATATATATATATATGTGTGTGTGTGTGTGTGTGTGTGTGTGTGTGTGTGTGTGTGGTGTGTGTGTGTGTGTGTGTGTGTGAGTGTCTACTTGGGGCCGGTAAGAACTGGGGAGCCGAACCACGAGATTGAAGTAACTAGGAGAATAAGAATGAGGTAGAGCACATTTGGCAAGCACTCTCATATTATGACAAGTAGATTGCCACCACCCCTCAAGAGGAAGGTATGTAACAGCTGTATCTTGCCGGTACTTAGCTACGGAGCAGAAATTTGGAGGCTTACAAAGAGGGTTCAGCTTAAATTGAGGACGACGCAGCGAGCAATGGAAAGAAAAATGGTAGGTGTAACCTCTAGGGACAAGAAGAGAGCAGAGTGGATAAGCAAACAAACGGGGCTTGAGGATGTCATAGTTGAAATCCAAAAGAGTAAATGGACATGGGCCGGGCATGTAGTACGTGGACAGGATAACCGCTGGTCAGTAAGGGTAACTAACTGGATTCCTAGAGAAGGGAAGCGGGTTAGGGGGAGAAAGAAGCTTAGGGGGGCAGATGAGATTAAGAAGTTTGCGGGTATAAATTGGCAGCAGCAAGCACAGGACCGGATTAACTGGCGGAACATGGAAGAGGCCTTTGTCCTGCAGTGGACGTAGTCAGGCTGACGATCATGATGATGATGATGATGATGATGATGATTATATATATCAAATACACACACACTTGTATATATATACATATATTATTGCAAGGTCGCAGGTTTGGATCCTGCCTACGGCAAGTTTCTTTTCACCCACTTTTTTTCTTGACATTTATATTACGATTCTGTCTAATAACTTCCCTTATAGCTTTATGGCCATTATTGTATGTTAGATCTCATAAATATTGTGTCAAAAACAGAAAAACGAACCCGTGAGTATACACTTCTTTCCTAAATTCACTCACGAGGGTCTCGTACTGGCAGACTTGGTGCCTTTAGGTTGTATAAGAGGGACTATTGGTCAGCTGCCACCTCGTAATAAGGTCACGAGCTACGTGACGCCATACAGGCTCAAAAATAGTGTGCCACACTCGCAGCCATGGCTACTGGTGGCGCTGACTGACACTCCTATGTTAAATTCATATATGTACTCAATAAAATGGCGGCTGCGGGAATAGGCGGCGTGGTAGATCAATTGATAGAGAATTGAACGCGTTATTCGTAGGTCGCACGCTCGGTTAGTGCCCACGGCCAGTTATCGTTTCACCCACTTTTCTTCCTTCAAATTCACACTTTAATTGCGTCTAACAACTTTTCCTATACTTTCCTTGGCAATATTGTCTGTTACATCTCTCTCTCTCTCACACACACACGTATATATATATATATATATATATATATATATATATATATATATATATATATATATATATATATATATATGAGATATAACAGACAGTAATGCCAAGGAATGTACAGGGGAAGTTATTAACATTAATGGAATGTAAATAAGAAGAAAGAAAAGTGGATGAAAAAATTACCAACTGTAAGCAGGAATCGAACCTACGACCTTCGAATTACGCGTTCGATGCATCGAACGCGTAATTCGAAGGTCGTAGGTTCGATTCCTGCTTACAGTTGGTAATTTTTTCATCCACTTTTCTTTCTTCTTATTTACATTCCATTAATGTTAATAACTTCCCCTGTACATTCCTTGGCATTACTGTCTGTTATATCTCATTATTATTGTGTTAAAAACACGGAAAAACGAGCCCTTAGGTATACACTTCTTTCCCTTATATATATATATATATATATATATAGAGTCAACTAGATCTTCCGTGAGCGGTCACAACGGGGTTTATTTCGACGTTTCGGCTTGGAGTCTGGCCTTCATCAGGAGTGGTATATATATATATATATATATATATATATATATATATATATATATATATATATATATATATATATATATATAGATACGTGTGTGTGTGTGTGTGTGTGTGTGTGTGTGTGTGTGTGTGTGTGTGTGTGTGCGTGTGACGTATGAAGCGATGGTTGGTAGAAGCTGAATAGGAAGAAGTGAGAATGGAATAAACATGGCGTATGAGCCAGGCCGCGTCTCCCATTCAGCATAGCGTCACACGAGTCTGTAACCGAGTTGGCACGGCCGCGATAGCGAGCGCAAGCTGTCGCTCCTACGTAAGCGTGACGTCACCCGCCTGGTCTACTTAAACTCGTCACTATAGGCAATAAAGCGGTTGTTCGACCCATGATATCGTCTCGTACACATGGTGGCAGCGGAAAACAGCCAGCATGACAACACCGCCTACATTGCCGACACCGCCTGCATTGCCGACAACGCTCCTGCCGCCTCCGAAACCCCTCGACACATCGCGAGACGATTGGCTTGGGTGGAAGACCTGGAAAAGTCAGTTTGAACTGTTTTCCACGGCAACTCAGCTGAACAAGCAACCAAAAGAAGTACAGGCGGCGACGCTTTTAGTGACCATTGGGGAAGAGGCTAGAAAAGTGTTCGCTTCGTTCAAGTTTGAGCCAGGAGAGGACACAACCGATGTAACCCTTATAATTAAAAAATTTGAAGACTTCTACCAGCCCGCGAAGAACCTCACTTACCACGAGTTTTGCTTCGGCTCCCGAGACCAAAAAGAGGACGAAAGTTGTAATGACTGGCTTCTCGAATATCGAACGCTAGCCCAACACTGCGATTTTGGAGACTTAGAAGAGCGCATGCTTCGTAGCCGCATCATACTCGGTATCCGGGACAAGGGACTGCAAAAGAAGTTAATTTCTGAAAACCCCTCTTACCAAAGAGTAGTCGAAATCTGTCGCATCCAAGAGCAAGGCGAGGAGCAGTTTCGACAGATACGTGGCACCACTGAAGGCGCTGAAACTGCAGCCGTAAATGCGTTGACCAGAGTAACAAAGCCATGTAACAAATGTGGCTACAAAGTTCACCGCAGCAGCCGCTGCCCAGCAGCAGGAAAAGCGTGCAAGAAATGCGGAGGATTGAATCATTTCGCCCAAGCATGCTCGCAGTCATCCTTCTTGCACAGCGAAGATGCAAAGCGCAAGGAAATACGAGAGCTACATGTTGACGAAAGGTCAGATTTTTTTCTTGAAGCTTTAACCGTGAACGCACTCGCTAGCGACCAGTGGACCGCGACAGTTTCCATTGAAGGCCGTCCGATGGTCTGAAAACTTGATACTGGGGCAAACTGTTGTGTGATTTCAAAGGAAGATGTTTTGTCGCTTCCAAGAAAGACTCGTGAAGCCTGCCGAGCCACGTTAACGAGTTTTTTCGGCCACAAAATGACTGCGCAGTTTAAAGTAAAGTTGTCGCTATCCGTGAACGATAAACAGCACGATGAAACCTTCTTCGTCATAGAGCAAAACGTGCCGGTGACCCTCAGCGGAGCAGCAGCAGAAAGCCTTGGCTTGATTTATCGCGTTGATAGCGTCGAGACGCAGCAACTCTACCCGGCGGCTCAGCCCTTCACCGATGTTTTCACAGGATTGGGACAGCTGAAGAATTTTGAGTACAAAATGAAGCTCAAACCCGGCGCCGTCGGTGTTGTGGTGCCAGCCAGAAGGGTTCCGGTCACCATTGAAGAAAAAGTAAAGGCCGAACTTCAACGCATGAAGGAGCACAACGTCATAACCAAGGTAACCGAACCAACAGAATGGTCAAGCTATATGGTAGCCGTAGTTAAAGGTGATAAAGTAAGAATTTGTCTCGACCCAACGGAGCTTAACAAGGTTATTCTGCGTGAACACTACCCTATGCCTGTTCTAGAAAAGGTCACGCAACGACTAGCTGGAGCTAAATATTTTTCTACCTTGGACGCAACATCCGGGTTCTGGCAAATAAAACTTTCTGACAGCAGCTCCAGATTGTGCACAATGAGCACGCCCTACGGGCGCTATCGGTTTATCCGCATGCCTTTTGGAATTGCTTCCGCCCCGGAAATATTTCAAGCAGCCATGCACCGCCTCTTGGAGGGCCTGTCTGGAGTAGCGGTTGTAAGGGACGACATATTAGTCTGGGGCACAACGAAGGAAGAACATGACAACAACTTGACCGGGGTGCTTGCACGCTGCCGTGAGCACAACCTCCGCCTGAACTCACAGAAATGTCTTTTTGCAGGAGCAAGTTCGCTACTTGGGACACGTTTTCACCACGCAAGGACTGAGCCTGGGACCCGATCGCGTCCAAGCCATTTTGGACATGCCAGCGCCAAGTAACAGTAAGTAATTGAAAGTCTTCCTCGGAACGATGAATTACGTGCAGCGCTTCATTCCTCGAATGTCTGTACTCACCGCACCACTTAGAACATTGCTGCGCAAAGATATTGCCTGGGTCTGGACTGAAAAAGAGCAATGCAGCTTCAATGAGATGCGCCAAGCCTTAGTAACAGCGCCAGTGCTTGCTTACTTCGATCCGAAAAAGCCAGTCACCCTCTCTGTTGACGCCAGCCACATGGGCGTTGGCGCCGTTCTGATACAAAACGGCCGCCCTATCGCTTTCTAGTCTAGATCGCTCAGCGATGCTCAGACGCGGTACGCGCAGATTGAAAAGGAAGCTCTGGCGATTGTGCATGGCTGCGAAAAATTTCACGACTATATTTTCGGCCAATCTGAGGTTACGGTGGAAACCGACCATCGTCCGTTGGTGCCAATGTTCAGTAAACCACTTCACCAGTGCCCACTTAGACTGCAACGAATGCAACTGACATTGCAGCGATACGCCATTAATCTACTGTACAAGCCAGGAAAAGAGCTGTTTTTGGCTGATGCGCTCTCTCGTTTTCCAAGCAAGGCGTTATTGACGGAAGAAACCGAGCACTTCAATGTTAACGTCATTGCCCTTGTTCCAGCTTCTGAGCGTCGCCTCGAGGAACTACGTGTGGCAACCGCCAAGGATCCTGCTCTCTCGACCATCCGATCCTATGCAGAGACTGACTGGCCGGAAAACAAAGAGGACGTCCCAGCATGTGCCAGGCCATTTTGGGCGTATCGAGAAGAGATGCATACACAAGATGGCCTCATTTTTCGCAGCAACAAGGTAACCGTACCAAGCGCTAAGAGAGCTGAAATCCTTCGGCTTCTTCATCTGGCCCACTCGGGGTCGGAAAAGATAAAAATTCGGGCTAGGAGTGTCATGTTTTGGCCATCCATGTCGAGTGACATTGACCAGGTTGCAGCATCATGCAAAGTTTGCCAGGCTCACCAAAAGCAAAACACTAAGATGCCTCTACTGTCGCATGATGTCCCCAGTCTGCTATGGGAAATGGTTGGCATGGACTTATTCCATCACGGTGGAAAAGAGTTTGCCTTAATTGTAGACTTCTACTCTTTTTATTTTGAAATAAAGGAGTTTCGATACACAACAGCCCGGCACTTGAAGGAGTTGTGCACGAAAGTTTTCTCTGTCCACGGCTTACCAGTGAAGCTCTGTAGTGACAACGGGCCCCCTTTTAGTAGCCAAGAGTTCCGTGAATTTCTGCATGAACTAGGAGTCATCCACGTGACGTCAAGCCCTTATCACCCTCGCGCAAATGGCATGGCCGAAAGGGCAGTTCAAGAAGCGAAAACGCTGCTGAAGAAGTGTTCGTATAACAGCCCAGACTTCCATTTAGCTCTGCTTGAGTTGCGCAATACTCCACGTGATGCTATTCTGATGTCACCTGTGCAGAGGCTGAAGGGTCGACAGACGAGAACACTGCTCCCGGTTCCCTCCTGCCACCTGAAGCCGGCACCATTGCCGAACAGGAAGGTTCACTCCCGTCTCCAGGAGATTCGCCACAAGCAGAAGGTCTACTACAATCGAGGTGCTCGGGACCTGCGCGCCTTCTCACCGGGTCAGAGGGCCTCGTTGTACGACACGCACACACGGACGTGGACCCCGGTCGTTGTGCTGGAATCAGCGGGAGCTCCACGCTCCGTACTGGTAAAAACAGAAGATGGCCGAGAAATGCGACGCACACGGGAACATCTCCGGGAGGTTCCAGAGCTACCATGCCCCGACACTACCACAACACCTTCCTCAGGCTTGCCAGGCTCGGGTCCCGTTCCAGAGCCGCCACTACCACGGAGAAGCACTCGGGAACGTCGCGAGCCTCGTCGGTACTCCATGCCAGAGCGACCTATATTGCCCCAAGCAAAGGAAGATGTAACCGAGTTGGCACGGCCGCGATAGCGAGCGCAAGCTGTCGCTCCTACGTAAGCGTGACGTCACCCGCCTGGCCTACTTAAACTCGTCACTATAGGCAATAAAGCAGTTGTTCGACCCATGATATCGTCTCGTACACAGAGTCGACAGGATGAAGACCTGCCAGCCCCTTCATCAGTCGCTCATCGTCTACGCAGTTCTCCGCAAAACAACCTGACCATACATGGACTACCGTACAAGCGCCTAGCATTACGCATCGACCAGCATCATGTAAGAAGCATCTACGGACCTTCCCATCCCCAAGTACACCGGATCAGCGGGCGATGGACTCGTACAAGACTGGTTTGACCTGTTCCAGTTCCACGCTACCGCTGCATCTTGGTCGGAACGGGAGATGGTTACGAACTTCAGCGACTACGTCACCGGTGGGGCATTTAAATTTTACCTCACCCACATATTCAGCAACGACGAGCCTGGCAAAAAATAAAAAAAGAAATGATCGTCTGGTTTCCACACTAATGAAGATTCGATTGGAACACTCACTCTCAGTGCATTCCAACTCAGTCATCACAGCCATAAGCAGCCTTCACGCATTCGAGCACACAGCATGAATTTGCAATTCCCGTCAGGTGAAGTTAGTCACTTGCTCATGGAAACACCACGCTGTCGTTTTCCGAACCTTCCACCTGGTTCCTCATCCACGCAAATATCGCCTATGCTTCACTCTTCGGTGCATAAAATAATTCAATCCACTATTGATGACTCTGATGCATTTAATACTTCGTGCCGCATGGGTACTTTTCAAACTGACTTGGTATTCAGCTCAGCAGTTCCACAAAGACAGAAGCATTCACAATCAGCATCTTGTGAAGAAAAGTATTTTGCAGAAGCGTCTAGTGTTCATCAATCCCAAGATCTAAGCGACGTCAATCCAGTGCACAACCTCATTGTCAACACTGAAAACAAAAGCGTAGGTGCGACTTCTGATGACACAAGTACCCTTCAGGCAACGACCAACAATGAGCGGTTTATGAATACAGAAGATTCAAGTGTTCGAAACCCCCCACATGGTCTTGCGCCAGAAACAGCTGCATTGGTTGGCGTCGTAGAAGCCTGCGGGGGCTTGCTAAGAATCCGAACACACCGCGATCACTGTCACACTACAAGCAAGTCGATGAAACCAACAAACTACAACGTCAACGGATTCTTCAGCATTGTCAACGACGAAAGAAAACTTCACCGAAACCACTCTTAAGGCTCAAAGAACATTGCGAAAAGACCCGTTGTCATGGATAAGTTCTCCACCAGAGATTGAAAATGCGCCTTTGATCAAAACATCTGCGACATCGCTATAGAAAAATCTCCAAAAGCCACAAAAGTACCCCTTGTACTCGGCAGGAACACAGGCAGCGCCCAATCAACCTCGATCAACGCGCACGCAAGCTGCCTGCACGGCCTGTGCATCACCCATGACGAGGCATTCGATGCCTACAATATCGGAACTGTCGATTCTGCAAGATGTTCGAACCTCGTTCGTTCTTCACAAGATTGCCATCTGTGGCTACCCCTATCTCTACATCCAAATCATTTTTGTGTTATCCAGGATGCAACCATACCAGCCTCGCCCACCAGAACTCCTGCGTTAACCAGACTGCTGCACGATCCCCTGAAGTCTTTGAATGTTTACGGAACTCCCCAGGAGCATAGAACCAATTGTGAATTTTGACATATGTGAATTTTTAACCTCTCCTTGTTTACTTTTTTTTTGTTCGTAATCCATGCCTTCTTTCGGGGTGAGGGGGAATCGTGTGACGTATGAAGCGATGGTTGGTAGAAGCTGAAGAGGAAGAAGTGAGAATGGAATAAACATGGCGTATGAGCCAGGCCACGTCTCCCATTCAGCTTAGCGTCATATATATATATATATATATATATATATATATATATATATATATATATATATATATATATATATATATATATATATATATATATATATATATATGTGGAGAGAGAGAGATTTTAGGTACACACAATTATCAGCAAAACATTTCGTGCGAACTTTTACAACGGTGCTTGTGGTACCTGAACAGCAGCAATAGAGGCAAATTGTCCCTTAATTGTGTTGGGCTGGGGCTCGTTAGAGATCAGCATATCCATTAGGTCTTCTCCGACTTTCTCGTGCAGGATGGTGTGTGACTTGCGGATGGACTCGGCGAAAGGCGCAAACTGCATCATATGGCGTCCCATAGTGTTCCACTGGCAGCCGATGCCAGTGAAGACGAACCAGATGGGTCGTTTTTCTGGCCGAGCCCACTCTACAACTTTCGCCACCTCCCCGTTCACGTTGTCCACTGGCACGATGGCAAATCCTCGGTACGGGAACTGCTTGACGCTTCGCTGACCAATCCGGTTGAGCAAGGCGTAACCAGAGTCCGGATACGGTCCCTCGGCTTCTATTCGGTGCAGGGTTTGCTGTAAATGTGAGAGAAGAGAGAAGAATAATGTCTGTGCTCACAATGACAGTTGATTAGATTTGCAGACATTTCGCCCTTTAAGGCCTTATGCGGGCTGCTGGACCACATATTCTCTGCATAATGCGATAACTCGCATGGTGCGTGCATAAACTTTCTAAAGCGTGCAATTTAAGTAAAGGCTACATGTGCTTCCATACCATAGCTTCTTTTTTGAAAAAATTGAAAAAGGTTTGGACTCTTCTGAAAGTATCGCTGCCAAAGAGTGCTATCACATCTATGTTTCTATTGTTAGCAATTATCCGTAATAACGTTGAGTATTTATTTTAAGGTTATTTAAAAGTGTGTTCGTAAAATTGTTATAAGAAAGACTGAATTGGTGAGTGCAGAAATAATGATCTTGGCATCATTTCAATTGCTTCTAAATTTATATTTCTGCAATTATCTTGAATGAATTCACCACGTTTTTAGTCAGATGTACGGACAGCTTGGCTTGTTGGTTGTACAAGCTTATGAAACAGCTTGAAAAAGAAACAGCACACTAAGAACGAAAACGCTCACAGGGCTGTGTAAATTCCTTTTTTGTGTGTGCTGTGTCTTTCTCGTGCTGTTTTGTAAGCTTCACTCAGACTCGGACCTACTTCCTTGAAATCTAGGTAATACAGTAGCTACTGTGATTCTTTGAGAGATGCTATCGCAGTATTGAGTTTATCGTTTGAAAAAGTGAGCAACATTCAACAGCTAAAGAAATTAAATATATAAATTAACAAACATATCATCATGTCACCACTGTAAACGAAAAATGCATCAAACCATATGGAAGAAGCGAAAATCGGTACGACGTCTTTGCAACCGCAATGCATTTGCTGACGAATTCGGCGATGACGCTCCGCTACTCAATGAAGCAAATATTTGGCTAAATTGACATTTATGAAGACATCTGAAAGCCATTAGTTTAATTTTGTCCACAACTATCGAAGACGCGTTGCGGTGTTTGTAACAAAGCGCATGGCGGAGTGTTCGAAGGTCTTCACCAAAGCGTATTTACTGCGTCATCGGTATTTATCAAAACGTATACCTCCATTACTATCGTACAATGTAATGACAATGACGTACAATGTAATGACAACTAAGCAGATTGATGGGCTCTGAACTCTCTTTGTTCCTTTGTTGATCGCAGGAACGAAGCGCATGAGTGGAAAAACGGTCTTTATGGAGAGTCATGCCATGACATGCTACGACCTTGATGGTCGACTAAATGCAGCGCCCACTTCAAGAAATACAGTTACTGGGGGATATTTTTATACATTCGCCCGCATCAGCCCCATCAATCCCGCATCAGCCCCCGTATGTTCCATGTCAACACCTAAAAAAGTGTTAGGTTCATTGGAGCGTCATCCAATACCAGTACTGACACCAAGCCAGAGAGTGTGCTCAGTTCCCCAACCACAAATTGTACCCTTCCTGATAGTGTACACTGGCGTGAAATTCCCTACACACGCTCACTTGACCCAGTTGCATTAGAAAATAGAACAATTGAGCTTTTACAAATATCTTGATAATTTACCTCATGGAAGATACATGTGCTATATTATTCAGTGCAGAATAAAAATGATATAGCTGCGCACCTGTGGTGCTTATAGTAGGAAAGCAGTGGAACTGGCGTCGTTGTCTACATCCTTCATTCATATAGTCAACAGTTCGACGGAATCCCGTCTGATTGGGGACAAACATAGTGAAAATAAAAAAAAACGTCGACTATGGTAAAATACACAAAAATTAAAAAAAGACGTTTCGGCTCCCCACATGGGAGCCTAGGTCACAGTGACCGCAAATGACGTAGTGCGCTTTTTTTATCCGGATATTCACCCTAAACTTAAGAGGAGTGCTCTACGCCGTTTGCGGTCACTCTAAACAAGGGTCCCGTGTGGGGAGCCGAAACGTGTTTTCAATTTTATGTATTTTACTTTGTTGGGCGTTTTCGTTATTTTGCACAATACTTCTTTCATGATAACTCTTTCCTTTCGCACCCCTTGCCATAATATAGTACACAAGATTGCACAATGCTTTGCCCTTTCAACTCCTTCGTCGCTTTCTCCTCACCCTCACTTCCCTTTCCCACTTTTTTCGAAGCTATACTATACATAGATTTGTTTTCTCTTTTTGTGCACTGCTTTTGCTTGTATGCTTCTTTGTGTCGCTTCCTCTCTCAGCCTATTTAAATCCCTGTTTTTGTACATATACGTCTCTTTTCTTCCCTCACTAATTAGCTCAATATCTTTCTGTATTTCTGTACTCGTTATCTCGGCTTCAACTTCGAATCGATCGGCCTACACTCCGAGAAAAAAAACACTGCTTTGAATTTTTTAAGGCCATTTATACCACTCTCGTTGTGCTCTCTTGAGGTAATCAGGGGACCCGCAGAAATGTCCACTAGCGTCTTTTACGAAAGTAGTGCACTTCGCACGTCAGGACTGCCCCAAATGGGCCACACATACTCTTTTCCGCTTATAGTGCATGCGTCCTTGTGTCCAAAAATATCATGAAGAAGAAGCGGACAAAGCTAGGGCATGTAGGTTGGTGGTACTGATAGTTTCGTTTATTTTGAAAGAACATTATGCTCGGTATGAACATTATGCTCGGTATGATAACACTATACCTTGTTTCGTATTCACGGACTGTTAGCATTTCTCCTCGGTGAATTTCTAATAGAAGACTGGCGCAACTGGAATTGGGAAGCCTATTGGCAACCCTTGAGCGGGCCCGTTTTGCCAGCCCTACCTTCCTTATAATATTGCATTCCTGGTGAGCTGCGAAAAGTTTGCACCTTTTCACTGATAATATGTCAAAAAACATGCAAGAATCCATAGCGAATGCTATTTACTGGCACGTTATTACAGATCATTCGTTCACTCATGCAGTTGGCACAGTACTCCCTGTTCTTATATGAACTAGTAAGATATCTGCACACATATCTGCATAAACAAACCTCGTTGCCGGAACTTGCGGGTGAGAACAAAGTGCAAATTGGAAAACTGCTGCATTGAGTGAGAATGTCCCACGTTCCTCTATTGCCAAAGTTCCCTTCTAAGCAGTGAAGCTCCGGCCTTGCGACAGATCACGTGACACCCGCTGTTAACATCCCGGTGCACTTCAAGGTTTACGTTTACTTGTGTGTAGCCTAGCGTTTGCATTCGCTTTTGCTGAGTAAAGTAGCCTGTTTATCTAAAACAAGTAGTGCTTGCTGATCTTTAGCCACATAGGCATGTGGGGCTTTGTGGACATCAATACGATTGGACAGCTGCTCTTTCGGCGAGCACTGAAACATTACACAAAAAACTCACCACTGAAGCATCCTTGCTTCTTCCAGACATAAGAACAAGCCTCGGTAGATATGGCTTCTGACGTGGAAGGCGCTCAGCGTGGGGGCCTGGGTTAGAATCCAAGATGGTGTGCGCGTTTGTGCCACCAATGCCCTGGGAGTTGATGCCTATCATGCCACCGTCAAACGGCGTTGGCCTGTCAACCACTTTGATGCGCCCATCGTGCAATGAGCGAATGGCTGGATGAGGCTCATCAAAGTTTATATTGGCAGCTATTGTGCCCGTTTCCATGGCGAGTATTACTTTTGCCACGGCAGGGATTCCTGGAGAAAAATGGTGCCAAAATAAGAACAACGCTTCAGGACTAGAAATCTCCCGAGTGCTTTACACAATGAGATTGCTATTCTGGAATTGCGGGCAATTGACGAGGCCTCAAAGCCTGCCAGTACAAGAAGCGTACATTGTGTCGGTTATTGTCTTGTGTCAGCTCATAATTCGTTTGTTTTACACAGTGTGTCGTATGCGTTATCCATGGGGTAAGAAATGTGAAAGTGAACTCAAAGATCAGTGGCCAATACACGGGTTATTGCTTGAATAGCTCAATGACATGCCTTAAAAAACCTGAACAGTTCTTCCAGCTAACATTCACGCAGGTTGTTCAAATAATAGGTCACCGCAACAAGAAACAATTTTTTCAAAAGCGCTAGAGAATCGGATACATCTGCACAGTATGTGCCATCTGTTGGAGGCCGCAACCGCGGCATTTCGTAACTGAATGGTAAATAGGCGAAATAAAATCATTTTTGCTGAAAAAAAATCTGGTAATCAAGAATGACTCCGTGTTCTACGAAAAGGAGACCTACTGAAATATTATGAAATAAAGTGAAGTATCATTCTACAAACCATGTCTATTTCAGGATAATTGAAGCCCGCCGATTTGAAATGCATAGAGCTTTACTGTTACATATTACACTCAGGACATCCACGCAATATGTGGTACGACATCATAATTTTAGCAAACCGTTAATCAAGTTTCTAGCGTGTAAAAGCGGGAGTTGCTTTCTATAACTAGGTTTGTTATAGAAACCCTGCAGAATGCCAGTGTATCCGGCGTTACAGCGCATAGAAGTAAAGAAAAAATGGCAGATCTACGTACAGTGGCAATCGGTGATATGCGAAGCACGAATGAGGAATGTTTATATGTCGCTTTAAAATCAGCAGAACGTTACAAAGCACAGGTAAATTACGCCGCACATCATTTCCATGGCATGCGTCAAGTCCATCATGTTTGGACGTATCATTTACTTTCGTCGTCTATTCACGCAACGTGATAACAACTTTGGTATTTGTTTAGCTAGCAAAACGGCCGCGAGCGTGCTATGAGTATAGCATGTAGTTACGTTTTACATGACGCGCACTTCATGATTATCATGTTTGGACCTACCATTTACATTCGTCGTCCATTCACGTCATCGAATACCAAATTTAGTATATGTGGAACTAGAGAAACGGCGACGAGAACGCTATTAGAGTACCATTTAGTCATGCTTTACAAGACACGCATATCATGATTATCATGTTAGGACGTGTCATATACCTTCGTCGTCTATTCACGTCACGTGATACCAAATTTGGTATATGTGGATTCAGCGAAATGGCCGCGAGCACATCATGAGCGTCCTATTTTGTCATGTTCTTACATGACACGCGTGTAATGATTATCATGTTCGCACCAGTAGTATACCTTCGTCAATCACTGACGTCACGTACCACCAAATTTTGTATTTGTGGAGCTAGCGAAACGGCCGCGAGCGCATCATGAAGGGGCCAATATACTCCGACGTAACGTTGATGCGCGCGCACGCTGGGCGCAGCGACGCTACACTAGAAACACGCTAGCGCTCTATAGTCTGACGCCAGGCGCGACCAGCGTCCGTCGGCGCGGCCGTGTGGGAACCAGCTCGAAAAGCGACATGCTGCGTTTCGTGCCAATGACGTTACCCAGACAGCACTGCACTTGCCCACGGAGCACCTATCACTGCCTCCCTTTGTGACGGAGGGATGCCGGGTGCATTCAAACGCGCATGCGTCAAAGCAACGCAGCGCGGCATGCGCAGACAGATCGGCGCCTGCCATGGCATCGCCGGCGTGACGCGACTAAATGAAAGCCGGCGCGTACGCTGTCACGTCGAACTGTATTGGCGCTTTGAGTGTGACATGTAGTCATGTTCTTACATGAACCGCACCTCATGATTATCATGTTTGCACCAGTCACATACCATCGCCATCCATTCACGTTCCGTATTACAAAATTTTTTTTTATGTTAAGCTAGCTAAACGACCGCGAGCGCATCATGAGCGTGGCGTGTAGTCATGACTCATGACTTACATGACATGCATGTCGTGATTTCCACGTTAGTGTGTGTCACCTGTGTTCGCCATGTGCACATGTTCTACCAGACTCGTTTTTCAACATGCCATGTGAAGGAAAGCACCGCAAGAGCAGCAAGACCATGAAATGTAGATTATGACATTCATGACATACATGTTATGACTAGTAAATTGTGCCCGTCATACCGTCATTTTATGTCATACCAAATTTGGTATCGATACCATTAACGAAATGGCCAGGAGAGCTAAAAGTCGTAGGTGGCTAGATAGATAGATAGATAGATAGATAGATAGATAGATAGATAGATAGATAGATAAATCGATAGATAGATAGATAGATAGATAAATAGATAGATAGATAGATAGATAAATCGATAGATAGATATATAGATAGATAAATAGATAGATAGATAGATAGATAGATAGATAGATAGATAGATAGATAGATAGATAGATAGATAGATAGATAGATAGATAGATAGATAGATAGATAGATAGATAGATAGATAGATAGATAGATAGATAGATACGCTCGAAGCCGCCGAAGTTTGCTAAGAAATGCTTAAATGCTTCGCATTTAAAAGACCAGACACACAGCAGTGCGTAGTTATTTCTGTTCAATGTACTCCAAACGAAATTGACGTGCTGCAGTGCACCAGTGGACACCCGAAACACCCTCTCACCAGCCTCTGCACACTGGCCCCATGCCACCTTAAATAATCAGAATTAGTACGCTGAATTAGTATTATTTTGTATGTCCACCCAAAGGCGAACGCTAGTGAGAAATTTGCAGAATGCTGTTATGTGTGGAGATTCATCAGTGCTGGCGGTGGCTACGCTCTAAGTGCGCATAAGAAACGTTCTGGGTTGGCACCTACCGACTATTTGTATGCCACAAGATTTCAGGCATATTAATGGGGGGGCCGGTCATGTGGGTTGAGAAACAGTTGAAAACGTCTCAATTTGGGTGTGTGGATGTGACCGAAGACTGACCTAATAGAAAATTACAGTGCGGCATTTTTCCTTCTTAGTCCTATACATAAAGAACACTACTGCTGTGAAGACATATTCTACTTTCGCGTTGTGATCTATTCATGCGAATAGCGGTAAGCATTCTTTTTTTAAATGTTATTTTATCAGTTCACAGTCAGAACTGAGTGCGCTACCTTTAACATCACTGTGAAACTTAGCAACCAGTTTCGATGAGAAGTGGCACAAATAGCTTGTAGGCACAGTTAGTTCTTGAGAACTATTCAGGTTCGCTAATTATACGCCTGCTATGAGGAGTTATAGTTCCAGCTAGTAACGTTGTCCATGCTGCCGATTATACTTAGGTTTTATTAAAATCAAGTTATTACAGATATTGTCACGGTTTCGTGATGCTCACGAAGGTAAAGACGACTTGTCCAAATGAAAAGTGTTTCTTTAATTGGCCAAACTTGTGGTTATGTAAAAGAAAAGTGAGATTACTGCAAGACACTGGCACACTGATAGCGACGAGCAGAGCGTCGGCGGTCGATCAACTGACAAGCGGCGAAACGTGCCGGCATATATACACTTACCATCGAACATTCTAGCGTTATCGCTAGCGGCGACGTAGGTTCCACAATAATCTGAAAGGTTCACAAAGGGGGGAGGGTAATCTTAACAAAGCAATCTACTACAGCCTCGAACCTTCTCTAACAACGTAGCCCCACCGCGGTGGTCTAGTGGCTAAGGTACTCGGCTGCTGACCCGCAGGTCGCGGGATCAAATCGCGGCTGCGGCGGCTGCGTTTCCGATGGAGGCGGAAACGTTGTAGGCCCGTGTGCTCAAATTTGGGCGCACGTTAAAGAACCCCAGGTGGTAAAAATTGCCTGAGCCCTCCACTACGGCGTCTCTCATAATCATACAGTGGTTTTGGGACATTAAACCCCACATATCAATCAATCATCTCTAACAGCGTAGGCGCGGTTAGCGCGGAACATAGTGTAATGGGGCGATGACAAAACTTCAAACAAGGAACGTGGCATTGCCCCCCCCCCTGAAAAAAGCATCGTCCCAATGCTTTAACAAAAAATTAAAGGGCAAAAATAATGCAAGAAAGTCCAAGTGATCGACAACAATGCAGCAAGAACAACAACAACAAAATACAGTCTTTCTGCTCGTTAACGCGCATGAAACGGCTGGAGGCGCCTCAGAAGAACGACTTCGGGCCGCCATCGGCGCCGTTGAGAGTTCGTAATTCTGGAAAACATCGTATTCGAGTGGCCCGAGACATCGTACTACCCTGTATGGTCCAAAGTACTGTCGCAAAAGTTTTTCACTCGGTCCACGTCGGCGTATCGGCATCCATATCCAAACACGTTCACCGGGCTGATATTCCATGAGGCGTCGCCGAAGATTTTAACGGCAGCTGTCCGACGTCTGCCGATTCTTGATGTGGAGGCGGGCGAGTTGTCTAGCCTCTTCGGCGCGCTGAAGGTGCTAGCTCACATCGAGGTTTTCTTCGTCGGTGACATTGGGTAACATGGCGTCGAGCGTTGTAGCCAAGGTCCCTCCGTAGGCCAGTTTGTACGGCATCTTTGGCGTCGTTTCTTCAACGGCGGTGTTGTATGCGTAGTTCACGTACGGATACCAGGTCTTGTGTTAGACGTCGACATACAGGGCCATCATGTCGGCGATGGTCTTATTAAGACGCTTGGTGAAGCCATTGGTCTGTGGATGAAAGACGGAGGTCCGGCAGTGACTTGTCTGGCTGTACCTCCGGATCACCTGAGTTAGGTCCGCCATAAATGCCGTACCTCTTTCAGTAATGAAGACCTGTGGGCCTCCGTGACGCAGGACAATGCTTTCGACTAACAACTTTGCTACCTCGGTGGCACTGCCTTTGGGAAAGGTCCTTGTGCCGGCGTAGCGCCTGAGGTAGTCGGTAGCCACGACGATCCCTTTGTTCTCGGAGTTTCACGTCGAAAATGCCCCTTTGTGTCCATGCCAATTTGCTGGAACGGCCGGTGTGGTGGCTCGATGGGCTGGCGAAGTCCGGCTGGCCTAGTCGGTGGTATCTTTCGTCGTTGCCAGTCTCGGAATGTCTTCACATAACGAGTGACGTCAGCAGAAAGCCGTGGCCAGTAATACTTCTCCTGTATTCTTGCGAGCGTATGGAAAACAACGAGGTGTCCAGCCGTCTGGTTATAGTGTAGAGCATCCAAAACTTCTGGACGTCACGCTGAAGGTACTACGACGAAATAGTTGGCCTAAAGTGGCTAGAAGTTCTTCTTCGGGAGAACGCCAATCCGCAAGAAAAACGACTCAACTCCTCGTTTGAATACTTTTGGAGCAACGGCGGCCTTGCCCTCAAGGTATTGTACAAAGATCCTGAGTTCCGGGTCAGCTCGCTGCGGCTCGGCGAAGTTGTCGCCACTCATGGTTCTTAGGAAGCAGTCATTGTCAGGGTCGTCCTTCGGCGGTGGTTCGACGCGGCCACGTGCGAGACAGTCGTCGTGAGAAGGTTTTATTCCAGGCTTGTAAACGACTGTAATGTCGAATTCCTGAAGCCTCAAGCTTCACCGTGTGAGGCGACCTGAAGGGTCTTTCGAGTTAGCTAGCCAATACAAGGCGTGGTTGCCGCTAACAACTTTGAAAGGCCTGCCGTAAAGGTAGGAGCGGAACTTTGATGTAGCCCAGAAGATTGCAAGGCACTCCTTTTCTGTTGTGATATAGCTGGAATCTGTCTTTGATAGCGACCGGCTAGTGTTACTGAAGACTTTTTCCAGTCCGTTAGTCTCCTGCACAAGAATCTCGCCGTGTCCTACATTGCTTGCGCCGGTGTGTATTTCTATCTCAGTGAATTCGTCGAAATGTGCAAGTAGCGGAGGCATTTGCAGGCGTCGTTTCAGTTCCTGAAATGCTTCCTCTTGCGGAATTTGCCACTTAAACTCCACGCGAGTCGTGGTAAGGTTAATGAGTGCCTCTGCAATGTGGGCGAAGTTTTTGACGAACCGCCTGTAATTGGCGCATATGCCAAGAAATTGACGCACGGCCTTCTTGTTGGTTAGCGGTTGCAAGTTGGCAATGCAAGCTGTTTTCTTGCGGGTTGGGGCGAATGCCGGACTTGCTGATGACGTGGCCCAGAAGCAAGAGCTATTCGTAAGCAAAGCGGCACTTTCCTGCCTTCAGGATGAGTTAGTAGTTTTTGATAACTTGCAGTGCAGCTTCAAGGCGCCGCATGTGTTTCTCGAAGTTTGAGGAAAACAGCACGACGTCGTCTAGGTACACAAGGCAAGTCTGTCACTTTGAGCCGGTTAGTACAGAATTCATAACACAATGGAAATTCGCAGGTGCAGAGCAAAGACCGAAGGGCAGGACCTTGAACTCGAATAGGTCTTTCGGTGTAATGAAGGCAGTTTTTTCTCGATCGATCTAATCAGCTTCAATCTGCCAATAGCCGGTCTTCAGGTCCATCGAAGAAAAGTACCTCACATTATGATGTCGATCCAGGGCGGCGTCTATCCAGGGGAGAGGATATACGTCCTTCTTTGTGATCTTGTCCAGGCGGCGATAGTCGACGCAGAAGTGTAGGGATCCGCCCTCCTTCTTGACTAACACAACGGGTGACGCCCATTGACTCGGTGAAGGCTGGATAATGTCGTCGCATAGCATTTCGTTGACCTGCTTCTTTATAGCTTCGCGTTCTAGCGTCGACAATCAATACAAGCTATGACGGTGTGGCCTGGCACTCTCTTTGTTACGATTTGATGTTTTGCGACCGGGGTCTGTAGCAATTTCGACGGAGATGAAAAACACTCCCTGTATTGTCGGAGCAGAGCTATGAGCTGCTCTTGCTTATGCATCGGAAGGCTTGTGTTAACGTCGAAAGCTAGTTAACAAGCTTGGTTTTGCCGTGGGAACTTCGGTAGACTCGGCGAGGGCGAAAGCGTCGCTGGCTTTCACTGTCTTCGATGTAGGTAACCACGGTGCCTTGGATAACGTGCTTGTATTCATAGCTCAAGTTCGAGAGCATCACAACAGCTTTCCCTTGTGGCAGTTTCGCCATTCCTCTGGCAAAAAAAATTTCGTGGTTGGTAAACAGGTACTGGTCACCTTCAACGACGCCCTGCATGTTTGTTGCTATCTGTGTGCCGACGGAAATGCTGGCGCTGGAGCGAGAGGGAATGGTGTCTTGTTCTTCTAGCACATTTAGGGCGTGCTATCCTGATTGCGTGTTATAGTCTTTGATCTGAGGTTGATGACTGCACCATGAAGGTCCAAGAAGTCCTTATCAAGAATAATGTCTCTGGAGCAATGTTGTAGGACCACAAAGCTTGCGAGACAAATCCGGTTCTTAAAGGGCCACTCACCAGGCCCCATAGTGAATTTTAGTTAGACAGTGGAAGTTGTTGGGTGTCAGATGAGAAACATTTTGGCAAAAAGTTTTCCGAATCGGTTCATCAAGAGCGGAGAAAACAATTTTTTGAAGAGGCGCGAAACGAGGATGAGAGGAGGTGACCTCAAGACCCTTGCCGCTCCCCCGCGTAGCCTTCGCAAGTCAAGTCCCTTTATCACCCTCTCCAGCATCCGACCATGAGGTGGCGTGCGCATGACGTGCCCAAACAAATCCAACCCCCGAGCACGCGAGCAGCGTTGCTTTGTTGACCAGCGTTATTTTGTGGTCTTCTGCCTGCTTCTGCGGAATGGTTTAGAAACGCTAGCTTAGACGCCGTAGAGTAGAAGAGCAAAATGAGTGCGCGAACGCGTGGAAGCGTTCCGCGCTGGTCGTCTGCTCAATGCTCTGACCGAGGGGACACGAAAGCATGTGAAACGCTTGCACAATAGCCCCGCATCTCGCAGCATTTCACGGTGAAAAAAATGAAAGAAAAACGTGCACATTTTTATTGCGTCTCATTTTATTTCAAGTTTTATTATTCCTTTAAAGCAACAAATACATAAACCACGCATGTTGTGTTAAATATATTTTTGCCATGTCACGTGATATACTGTTGACAACGTCAGAGCCGACTCGTCTACGTAGAGGACTGCATTGTCGTGTACGTAGGCCATTCCTACGCCTACGTCATGCCCTCATTCTCTAGGCGTGTGGCGGCAGAGGGGGGGATGATTAGGAAACGCCGGCTTAGACGCGGTAGAGTAGATGAGCACAATGAGTGCGCGAATGCGTAAGAGCGTTCTACAGTGGTCGTCTGCTCAATGCGATGACCGCAGGGACACGAACGCATGCGAAACGCTGCCACATTAGCTGCGCATCTCGTAGCATTTTACGGGAAAAAATGAAAAAAACGCGCACAATTTTTTATTGCGTCTCATTATTTATTTCGAGTTTTATTAGTTCCTTAAAGCAACAAATACATAAACTACTCATGTTGTGTTAAATAATTTTTGCATGTAACTTGGTATACTGTTGACAACGCCAGAGCAGAGTCGTTTGCGTAGAGGACCAAAGTCATTGCATTGCTGTGCACGTAGGGCCATTCATACGCCCACGCTATGCCCTCATCATCTAGGCGTGCGCAGCGTTCATCTTCAAATTCGACCCTTTTCCGCGGCGCGTAGCGTTGCAAAATTTGGGAGACGTGGCAATGAACGCCTCGTCTACGCATTGCGCTAGTCAGCTTAAAATTGTCAAACCTGGTGAGTTGCCATTTAATGGAGTCTCTCGCTGGGCAGATTCCTGCTGGCGTTACTAAGTGACCTCCAGCTGTCCGCATCTCAAGGCCTTCCCACGCGGTCTTCACTTTCTTCAACTTCGTAGCGAACGCTTCGCTGATGACTGAATAGTCAGCGGCGTTGTCGACGAGAGCTGTCACATTGTGGCCGTCGATAAGAACGTCAAGGTCACTAGTTCGTCATCTCGCGTTGTAGTTAGGCCGTGGCGTCGGGTCACGACTACGTAGACTTTCTACGATGCTTCTGTGTTGCGTCATTAGGTAGTCTTCAGTACGTGAGGTTCCGATGTCTCAGCTAGGTCGGGATACTGCCGTGTTCTGAAGGTATCGTTATGGCATCGTCGTCGGGGGCGGAGGATCTTCGGCAGTTCGTCGTACAGCAACCGCCTCTCTATCGGTTCCTGCCCTTAGTTTTCCGAAGGATGCTGACTAAGCGACTAGCCACAGATTGGTTTAGTGTAGGGCCGGGGCCCGGGAAGTTGTAGCGGCCGGGCAAAGGGTAACGGTATGGCTGTCGTTCTTGCCACCACGTTCCAGTGATGTAATCGGCGATGTCGCGAGGCTTTTCACCCAGCTGCAGGCGCGGCGCGTTGACAGCGAGTCCTCGGAGCCCCATTTGTCGGTACTGGCAGCGGCGGTAGGTGTGGCCGGCTTCCCCGCAGTGTTAGCATGGCGGGCGGCTGTCAGCCGCGCGCCAAAGGTCTGTTTTCCTTGCTATGAGGCGCTGGCCAAGAGGAAAACGGTAGGGCGCGGATGGTGGTGGTGGCGGCGGCGTCTGGCGCCTGAAGTTTGGCGGAGCGGCGTCTTGGTGTGAGTATGGAGGGGGGACGTAACGTCGGGCAGCAGCAGCGTAGCTTATTGTTCGCGGCTGAGGCTGCGGTGCTTCGGATGATCCAAGCTATTGCCGAACTTCTTCGCAGACAATGTCGGCACTTGGGGCTGCGATGAAGGCAGCAGCTTCCGTAGCTCCTCCAACACGATATGTTGAATCGTTTCGCGTGTGCCGTCGGAGCTGAGGGTGTGAACAGCTGTGCCTTCTTGCATCAATCGGCACTCGTACTGCCGGGTAGGCATTTTCAGGGTATTCTCGATGGTCGTAGCCTCCGAGACGAACTCTTGAACTGATTTGGGTGGGTTCGGCACCAGCCCAGCGAAGAGGTCTTGCTTTACGCCTCGCATGAGCAAACGGACCTTTTTATCCTCGGTCTTGTCAGGGTCGGTCAGTCGGAACAGGCCAATCATTTCTTCTGCGAAGATTGTGGCACTTTCGCTCGGAAGCTGCACCCATCTTTGCAGCACAGCAGCGGCCCTTACTTTTCGGGAGACGCTCATGAACGTTTTCAGGAGTACGCCGCGGAATAGATCCCTGGTTTGAAGTGACGACTCGTGGTTCTCAAACCAGGTCCTCGCCGCGTCTTCGAGGTAAAAGAAGACGCAGCGTAGCTTTTCTTCTAAGTCCCACTCGTTTAACGAGGCAATTTGGTCATATGTTTCCCGCCAGGTCTCCGCTTCTTCGCAGGATGATCCTTGGAAGTTCGGTGGCTCTCTCGGCTGCTGCATTACGACCGTTGCGGGCGTTGGCACAGGGGCAATCATAGTGGTCGCAGTAGTAATTGTGGCCTTGGGCTTGCGAATATCAGGTATAGCTCCGTACTCTGGATGTAGCCCTCGCTGTCTACGTCTAGCTCACTAATTGAGGTTGATTTCATTGTCCTTCACGGTGTGGGCTTAGCTCATGGCTTGATGGGTGCATTCGGTACATGGGCCGGGAAGTACCTCCACCAGATGTCACGGTGTCGTGACGCTGACAAAGGCAGAGACGACTTGTATAAATGAAATTGAAAAGTGTTTATTTAATTAGCCGAACTTGTGGTCGCGTAAAAGAAAAGTCAGTTTACAGCAAGACACTGGCACACTGATAGCGGCGGGCAGAGTGTCAGCCGTCAATCAACTCACAAGCGGCGAAGCGTGTCGGCGTTTATGCACTTGCCATCGAACATTCTAGCGTTATCACTAGCGGTGACGTAGGCTTCAGAATAATCTGAAAGGTTCACGAAGTGAGCGTAATCTTAACGAAACGATATACTGCAGCCTCGAAGCTTCTCAACACCGTAGGCGTGGTTTGGGCTGAACATAGTGTAACGGGGCAATAACAAAACTTGAGGAAAGGAACGCGGCAGTATTATTAGTACTCTCAGAACCCGAAGGCATTACAGAGGGAAGTGGATATACACAAAAGGAGAAAGAAAAGAAGCTCATAAAGAGTGGCAGTAAAATACCCAAGTGTCTGGAAAACTGACATCAAGATGAAAAATTAAAATAGCAGCGGGAATACATGAGCACAATTTTAAAAATATGAAAGAAATTGTACAGCATCACAATAATACATAGATTCACAGGAGAGCTATTGTTTTACGAAACTTATAATTATCTTTTGATGTCATAGGAAAGATCATTCCAGCTGACACTATTTCTGCGTATGAATGAGCTATGAAAACATTCAATATGACAAAATGGAATCTCCGTTTTAGTGTGGTTACCAATGTGAATCGGTATAAATGAAGGCCTGATGCGTGGTTTCTTTTTGAGATATTTGTAGTAAACTTTATGGAAAACAAATAATAAAGGTACAGAGCTGTGAGCAGAGAAAGGAGGGAGAGACCGACTTATTTCATAGTGGTTACGCTACGTGTGTGGCAATAGGTATGAAATGACAGGCATGGTTCTGCACACCCCTGAAGTCGGAAATGACTGAACCAATGACGTCAATCAATGAGCCCAGACAGATGGAGAATGCTATAATATCGAGCGAGTTAGTGTTTTATAAGCCATTATTTCATTCATCAGGATAAATTAGAAACGTTTTTGCTATGATAGCTAAGCATGCGGTTAGCGTTATATTATGATTGAGGTCGGTTTTCCGGGACAAATAAGACGAAGTGTGAACACCATGCTTCATACAAGAGAAGACCATTTGTAGTCCAGCATTGTTAATATGGCAAGTAGAAGAATCATTGGATTACGCAAAATGCGCAGGTGGTTGCACCTATTATTGCTTAGTTATATGTTCAACATGGTACACGAAGCCTAGTAACTTGTAAGTGTGCGACTGAAGGTCAAAGAGATAGTTAATATTTATTATACAATTAACAATACTGCCAATCTCATCAGATAATATAGCAGGGAGGGCATATGCATAAAAGCGAATATTTGTTCACACAAGGTAATATTGTTATTATCAATATATTGTTGTCAATAACACTATCACTCCATCCCGATGAATTAAGACCTGCTGTGACATGAATAAGAAAAACTGCTCTTCATTGGTGTTTTATGAAAAGACTCTCGATTACGGACACATTCTTACCAGAGGCGCTCTCGGAGTGCCCCATGTTGCTTTTTACCGACCCGATCAAAAGTTGTTTCTCGCGTCCGGGTGAGCAAATGACTTTGCTGATTGCCTGCAACTCCTGAATTCCTCCAGCCGTGGTCCCAGTGCCGTGTGCCTCCACATAAACAACTTTTGTAGGGTCCACGTTGACCTCGGAGTACGCGTCTCGCAGGAGGCTCTCGTGACCGATTACTGACGGATATGGGATACCTGGGAATAAGCACACTCAGTGAGTCATCAGCTTAAATTCTTGGAAGCGCAACGTGTTGCATCTCAGCAGTGCTGCCAACCGTAGGGTAGTCACCCTACTTGTAGGCCATCATCAGAATTTTTCAGCCAGGGTGGGGCACTTACACAATTTTCTTATCAAGCATGGGTTACTTTCCATTTTTTGTTCGTCTCGGATCTGCGAAAAACGCAAACGATCGGCGCATCATCTTCAAAGGGGACATTCCTAAACAGACATTTAAACAACCCAAAGCTTTCTTTGTAGAAAATTTGAACTGTATTCATTCACATGCCACCAGCAGTCGACAGAAAAGAAAGATAATGCGACAGAAAAGAAAGATAATGCGACAGAAAAAAAAGATAATGCGCCACACACCCACACTCTAAAGAAGTATCGAGTAAAAAGGGTGTTTGTTTGTCCCACAATAATAATCGTCATCAGGCTTATGTGCGCTTCCTTTCTTGAAAACTCGGCGCTGGCCACTTTCCTATCGAGAATCCAATGTAACCCTGATAATGGGCATGTCGATCGTGACCGGAATGTACCGGGCGCGGTGCGATAGCGCAAGGATGGAACCCAATATCTATGACGATTATTGTTGTGGGACAAAAAGACACCCTTTTTACTCGCTCTTTTTTTAGAGTGCATGTGTCAGCCTAACTGTTTTTTTTTGTGAATAGCTGTTTTTCCTTTCCGTCATCACCCATAGTTGGTGTGGTAGAAGGACGTTACCATTTTTTGATGGTGATTGGCTCCAGTCACTAATAAGAACTTGTTGTAGGGCAAGTTGATGAATACATAACATGGTGACCTATGCGCTAAAAAGATAAATACATGGGACAGGAAGTCCAAGTGCATTAATATCTCGTTTATTCCAAATGATGCAACGATATATATATATATATATATATATATATATATATATATATATATAGTCCAGTAGATCATCCGTGAGCGGTCACAACGTGGTTTATTTCGACGTTTCGGCCTAGTCTGGCCTTCATCAGGATTAAAGATACAGTTTGTCGGTGCTCAGCTTTATACAATCTCAAATCAGAGGGCAAGGAAAGAGAAAAAAAAGACAGAAAAAAAAGAAAAAGGAAAGAAAAAGAAGAAAAAGAGAAGAAGAAGAGAAAAATAATATGTGGTGGACGCCCCTCGGGAGCCCCCCTTCCACTCTTCCTTCCACTTCCCCCTTCATCTCTCTCCCCCTTCTCCCCTTCACCTTTCTGATGTCAGCGGTCTGTGTATGTTTCCGTTCACTAACGCATTCCTCCCGATCAGACGGCCCCTCCTGGCACTGGCGGTTCGGTGGGGGGCAAAAAAGAGCTTTTCAGGAAGTCCTAAGCCTTTAACTACTCGGAGTCCCGTAAACAGTTCGTCGTAGAAGGAGGGGTGCCGCGTAATGTGGCAGAGGCTGGTAAGCGGGCATTTTAGGAAGTTCTAAGCCTTCAACTACTCCGCGCCCTGTCAACATTTCGTCGTAAAAAGAGGGTTACCCCGTATTGCCGTAGGCTGTGCAAGCGGGTGCAATGCGAATTCCTTGCCCGCTTCTGGATTACGCGTGTAGTGGGGGCCTCCCGGCTGTGCACAGGGTTGCTGTTGGGCATGTCATGCATGGCACAATTGATTGGGTAGTAAAATAAAACAGAAAACAGAAGACAGCTGCATTTAGGAAGATATATATATATATATATATATATATATATATATATATATATATATATATATATATATATATATATATATATATATATATATATATATTAGATCTAACAGACAATAATGCCAAGGATTGTATAGGGAAAGTTATTAGAACCAATGTAATGTAAATAAGAAGAAAAAAAAAGTGGGTGAAGAAATAAAAAATAATATCTCAGTGGTTAGAGCATCAACGCGTTATTCGAAGGTCGTAGATTCGATTCCTGCTCACGGCAAGGTATTTTTTCACCCACTTTTCTCTCTTCTTATTTACATTACATTAGTTATAAAACGAGGCCTTAGGTATACACCTCTTACCCCTATATATATATATATATATATATTTATATATATATATTTATATAACTGTTCACTGACATATCGAGCGACCATTAAGGTGACGCTACTTATCAGGCTACGGGGGTGTGATATGAAAATAAAACCTAGTTTTGTTCTTTAGAGGTATATAGACGTGTCACTAACACAGATACATTATTTTATTCTTTATATGGTAAGCCTCCCAGGGTTGACGAGAGGATTTGTTCCGGCGTGTACCTAGAATCTCGGCCCTCACGGAATGTCGGCGGACATGTGCATTTTCGGTAGTGTGACGAAAAAAAGTTACCGTCTACTTTCTTTGGGGTTTTTGCACACACCATCTTAACCGGTCATTAGTGCAGTGGTCCGTCTGTGCTACGTAGGACCCTCACAAGACAGCGATATGTAGCACGCCACTCCTTGCACACATTTACTAATGGTGACGGGTAATTCTTTGAGCATCCTTCTTTCCTGCTGCCCGCCTTTGATGCGCGAGGGCAATACTGTGTGAAAGAGTTGCCAAGAACACTGTGGTCACGCTTTTTGTTTTTGGTGCCAAACAAGCCAATGACGATGGTAGTATGCTCATTATGCACCTGTCAATACGCGTTTATGTCGCCCCAACTATTTAGTAGTTATAACTGGTGGCACAACGTGCATATCTTGACAAACTGACATTTTCGGAAATTTTATTGTTTTTATAATCAGCAGTTTCAAATTTGCGAAACCGTATATATACAAGCCGAAACCATAATCATGACTTCTGAGCTGCTGCTGTTCAATGTTTTTGCTAAGGGAGCAACCTACCCGGGTCATGCAGTGTTCTGAAATCGACCAGGAGGCAGTGTAAACTTTGCTATCCTTCTTAGTTATCTTCTAAGCCACTACAAACAAATGCACTATTCTTCACTGCCTATATGTGTGGTTATTAAGGAGCGGTAGTCACTCGCAGTTGCTGGCACATCAATATACAGATGCGGATCAGGAGTATATACCCACGTTTTGCAATCTCATGTCTGAAGAGTACACGGGCATTCAAGCCTCTCTTGGAGAGATAGAGTGTAAAGCATGGTGACGCTCCCATTTCATAAAGTGTGAAAAATGCTTTCACTGTATCAGATGCTTAGTAAATGTACAGAAACACTCTGAAGAGCAATTCGGCGTTTTTGCTCCTGGGATACTCTGATTTTATAGTGTATCTGACATATCGCTTAACGATCGCTTTTGCCTTGCCAGTTGAATTACCAGCCGGTCAACCAAGTATTAACTATTTCATTTTTTTTCTTGTATGTTCTCATAACAGTAAGTCAATGATTGTCATAACAGTAAGTCAATGATTGTTCTTCAATAAGAGCACGACCGCTTTCTGTACCCGTTGTCTGTTTTATGTTCATTTGTGTTTCTTAAAACATTGCCACCGTTGAAGTCGCAACAGACTTCAGCGCAACCTCACGTTGGCACGCCACTTAGCAAGGTATAGTCTGTATTTTATTATTGCTTTATTGTGGTACTTTTAGGCGCAGACTAAAATTTTGGGTTAAAATGTTTTATAGGGTAAAGCAGCGCAAATTTTCCATGGTGTATTGCAGTTTGAAATATATATGGCAACACTTCAGGCCAGCTTCATGCTTCAGAATTTTCATAAGTCATTCCATAGATCCATAAACATTTCAATTATTGACTACCCAGCAAGCCACCATCCAAAATTTATTTTGGTGGTCAGCTCCAAAAGGAGCATGACCATTCCATATAACTTATAGACCATCATAGACAACGGAAAATGTAAGGTTCGCTATGTAACAAAAATAATGGTAGCGACGGTGCAGTGAGCGAAATTAGCACCGTGGCAGGTGACACTGCAAGTTTTATTGTTATCACTAATGCTCGGAACTTTGACTCTTCTTTCTATACATACGAGTCACATATGTAGCGCTCTCAATAGAGAGGCACAATAACTATCATTAGATGAGTCATGGGACACATGGCTTTATTAAAGAGTCAGTAAGGTACGATGCTAAATAGGCTAAATCGTCAACGCACCTATCAAAAGCGAGTGCTATACATGTTGCTGTACCATATTAAAAAAGAGAGTCTAATGACAACCTTTTGCTAAGAAGCAGACATAACGTGACTGATTATCGCCTCAAGAGAAAGAGTTTTGAGAAAACAAGGTATAGGATACATTTTACACATTCGTAGGTGTTCTTGCAGAGCAGTAAGCCATGCAGCTGCGAACGCTATTCTTTAATATGTAGACCTGTCTACTCTAATGCAAACACTCATAGAATGAAGTGTTTGGGATTGATGTAAACTTGCGCTGATGGTGCATAAGTAAGTGTAATAAGTTTGATATAATTGTTATAAGGTTATTCACTTTTCTCTATTCGTTTGTCCTTTGAATATGAAGTCCGCTGCCTAGTGCTTTCAGAAGCTGAGATTTGAAATAATTAAACATACACAGTGTTATTCCGCTAAAATAATTTCACTTTCACCCGCCCCATCATATTTTAGGCCTCTTTCGTGCAATACTGCAATGCCTCTCACTTTATAGAATTCGTAAGGATACAGTGAGCCTAACTCTGACGTGTTCATTTAGTCGTACAACTGAGGTAGGGGTGTTCAGAATAATTTTGGGTGTTCCTCTGCATTGTGAAAAAAAAAGCATTATCACAACCTCAACAAAACTTCACGCCTCTCCATGACGTGAGCGCGCTTGGTAAAGCTAGGGTGCAAGAAGCACTCGCAACAGTTACAATCTGTTTGTTACCTGTAAATATCATCAAAAACCTAATTGAACTTGCGTAATCGTACCAGCACCAAGTAGAAAAAAAATCACAGCTCTACCACAAAGGCGAATCAATGAACGCGATAACAACAAATTGGAAGGTCGCGCGCAGAATGGCAAGTAGACCTAGACGTGCCCCACTTTCCTCACGCACAAACGACGATAAACGTACTCACAGGTACAGAAGAATGCGAATAAGTGTCTAAAGAACGCAAATGGAGTACACATGAACGCGGATAAGGCGCAGCGAATTTGTCACTTCGCTGTGTCTGAAAAGCGCGCCCTCTTTGCAAACGGAGAGTGTGCAGCGATTGCAAAGACCTTTGTGCGTTACGTAACTACAGCAGAATCGCTCCAGTCAAGCCCAATGCAAGCCAAGACGTATGATCCTCCACACCGGGAGATAAAAGGCGTGCGAGAGATCATTCACTCTCCTTCCTTCCGTGGGCCAATGTACGCGTGAGAGATGAGAACCGGCGCGTGCTCATGGCGCCATCTTTCTGATAATTTTGAAAACTTGATAATCCCCCCTCCCCCTGAGATGCCCGCCAACAGTGGTAAGTGGTAGATAGCTCATTTATTAGCTTGCTATTTGAACATGGAAAGAGGTACCTCTCAGTGGCTTAGTGGTTATCACCTCGCATTCACGACGCGGAGGTCCCACGTTCGATTGCGCGTGCTGGAGCCTTTTTCTGGATTTTTTTCTTTCTCTTGCGTTTTCATGTAGATACATATACATATACAGTGTGCGACATCGACGCTGATGCCAGCGGCAAAATCCAGCCGAGAGTGTTGATATAATATCTATTGCAATAAACAAGCAGACGCTTTGCGCCTGTAAAATGCGCAATAGTGTTCTAAGCTGAGCACGTCATTGCGGTTACAAACCATGAAGATAGGTAATTAAAAAAAGTCGCTAATGAACTTCTTGAGTGGAAACGCTAGGTAGAGATCTCCGGAACAAAAATTGCACCTCTGCATCAGAAACGTTGTTTTAGGGCCGAAGTTCCTTAGGCTGTGGGTGTGTCCTTCCTCCGATGGTGTATGTAGCCACCGGTGGCACATACCCTATATAGCGGTTCTTAGAATGTCCGCTGGAAGGCGGCAATTGTATATGGTGAGCACATGATGAATGATGTGAGATGGCTGTACTTCAGGTGTTCACTAGACAGACGGATGCACGGACGGACATAGAGATAGACGGACGAACTGGCGGACGCACAGACAGACAGAGGGGTGGACGCACGGATGGCGGTTGGACAGACAGAGGAACGGGCGTACGGACGGGTGCATGGAGGGACGCATGGACGTACGGATGCACCGACGATCATACGGATGGACAGACACACGACGGACGCATGGAAGGACGCATGAATGGGCGAAAGCAAGAACGAATGGGTGGACGAAAGCACGGACGGACTGATGAACGCTTCGCCCCACCAACCATCAATCACTTCGTGGATATGCTGTGATTTTTTTCTTCACAGTCTTGGCTAACATAACTTCTCTACTTACACTTTTTTCTGCCTGCTTCAAGTGCGCACATACTGAAAATAAAACGTCAGGACTACGTAGAGCCTTTTCATATACTTTTTCTTCTTCTTCTCTGATGGATCATACCGAATGCACGAGGTTGGCCGAGTAGAGGCACTGCGGAGTGCTCCCGACTGGATTGCAGAAATTAGGTGCCTTTCTCCTCTTCTAACCACTACCACCACCTCGAGGTTCACCGAGCAGGTATATTTTTGCAGTATTTTCTTTATTATGCTGATAAAATAACCTAGAACCAATTAATACAGAAGATTTGGGTATGAATTATTATTGACAAGATGTTTGAAAAATGAAAAACTTTGCTAAATAAAATTTCTCGATAGAAACCCTGTGACTGTACTCAGAGTAGAGGCGCCGAAAGTAAGAATACCAAATTCTTATTTTTACAGACCTCGATTTCTAACAGGTAGTACTACGAATATTTTCCTGACGGTCATGATTGAGCGACAAAATATCAATTACTGACTAATGGTTTCCTCCTCAGTACAGAAGAGACAAAGGAGAAATCCCTTCTTTGGGTACTTGCTACAAGCAAATTTACAGGGTACTCAATACGCCATTAACCATCATAATTTTTGTGCGTAAAGAGGCATCCACTATGCCTTCCTTCATCATTATTTGGGTGAGCTTCGTACCTGCTGCATACTCGCAAAGTATATTGTGTACTTTCTTGATGCCACGACGGGCAATGGAATCAGGCGATTAGAATCATGCCTGAAGCTTTTTCACTGAGTTCGTTCAGTGGACAACCCACTCCTTATGAGATTACCAGCATCTGGTGGTTTCTTTGCTGTTCTAAAACGCTTTTTCACTCGTAATATTGCGATTCCTTTCGTGGCATCAAGCGTTCCTAAGGCCAGTGTTCAACGTAGTTTCCAGCCTCAGCATGACTCTGTGGCAGAACACCGGGATGGCACGCAGGGGGAACGTGTCTGAATGCCATTAGATCCGGGGTGTTATTTCTTTAGTTGTCTTAGATGCGAAGCTTCTTATGCTCAAGCTCAATCCGGTGTGCTGCGTGACCACCCTTACAGCGCATTCACGTCCCCTCCCACTCTCTGTCTTCTCCTACGCCTTCTCTTTCTCTCGCCTCCCAATGACGGCGCAGGAAGCGTCTGCTAGCGAGTTTCTTGATTGAGAGCGGTGACTGTTTGCGCTGCACAGCCGTTCACTGGCCACGCCGTATACATAGGTACTGGACCTCTAAGGTAGTGCCGGCAGGAGTTTCTCTTGTGCGTAGTTGAACAGTGAGATGCACAGCGTGTGCGTCATTTAAAAGCAGACTGCGGTTTTCTGGTCGTAGTCTTCTGTCTCTCATTGCCCATTAGCAGCACGTTCCACTAGAAAACACCGGCTTATGAGTGCGTGCTTTGCGCCTCCACAGATCTCTCTCCTGCGCAACGCCGCGATGAGCGCCAGCGTCAACTCTAGTGTCATTGTAAGCGTCAGCGCTCACAGCTTCGCATATACGTACGATTCCTTTTAGGAGGAAATGGTGTTATTTTACTCATTTTCTGCGATAGTGGTTTCAAATAGTGGTGGCGAAGGCGGTGGAAAACTACGGGGCACGAGACCTTTGTGATCCCATAACAGCTCACGCTCTAAAATTACCACGTAAATGCTTCCTAAAGCACGGCGCCTACAGTGCCCTGAAATGAATTAGGAACGCATTATCAAAGGATACCCCGTAGACAGAGGCCGACTGAACTGGCTATGGGTGACTACGATGGATGTTGAACAAAGAAATGGGCACATTCTTACCGTTGCGGGTAAGTTTCCGCATGTGCGTCGAGCGCACAGTGCCTGCACCATTTCTCAGCAGCTGAAGTATGCGCTCCAAACACAATACGAGGATTTATGTGATGGGACCAACTCACCTTCTTCCTTGAATCCATCTGCATTCGCAATGGCGTTGATAACCTTGGCGTATACACGTCGGGCGTTGGAATATCTTTGAAGAAAGAATGCGCCCACAGTTTCACTGCGGACGTAGCCATTGCCTGCATTGCAAAGTACGGTGTTTTCTGTGAAAAGGAGTTGCGGACAAACGGCAAAAATTTTCACGCAGGTTTTGGTTTTGTAGGTGATTAGGGTGTGCAGTAGTAAATAACGTGCATGCTCGTCATCGCACTACAAAGCGCGAGCTTCATCAGAACTGCTATATAAAAAAACAAATTACCTTCGGGTACTAGTAGCAGGAGCCATGCTAACCACGGCGAAACAACGCATACTATGATACGGAGTGCACACAAAACCATAACAACCTTGTCCTCGAATCAATTGAGACAACAGTAATAAGCTTTATACTTAAAATTGGGATGTGGATGCTTGTCTAACGATGGCGTACTTTGCAGAGCTAGCAATTATTAAGAAATATTGCACCCTATTCAACAGCTCTTCTTAATTGAGCTCTTGTGCTTGTGTCTCTCTTGCGCCTGTGTCTTTCTGTGAATTCCTCTCTGTGTCAATTTTTTTATTTCCTGTTCTATCCCTTTCTACAGTGAGATAGAAAGGCACATAGAAAGCGTAAAAATTTTACCTGTTAAATTTTTTTACTCTTCCTCTATCTTTCTGTGTCTCTCTTTTTCTGTTGTTGCTCTCTGGCCTTGTGCCTTTTTGTCTCCAAAGTTTTCTCCTCATATTTGTGATAGACGTTAACGAGGCTGCCTTTTAACACTCGAGTTCATCTCGAATAAGCGATCCATCAGAGTGATTTGTTCTATACCGCTGACCTGTCAAAAAAAATTTTGGTTGGCCAAACAGGGCGTTACAATAACAACCATCATAGAGAGAACGCCCAAAAAGTAAAGGTTCGAGAAAGTACGTTCATGTATGCACGTGGTACTGAATGCGATTGTGAGCCACGTTTCCAGGACACCAAGATTTTTTGACGTAGGAATGGTTGTACTGACCGGTCTGTCAAACCAATTATTCATAAGAAAGAATAACCTTGGCGGTGCCAGTGAGCTTTCGATAGGACTGCATTCTTTGGAACAATTTCGTACAGATGCCTTTTTGATCACTGATTTTATGTTCTTTTTCAGGGGCCGTTATCAAGTGTAACCGCGCATGTGCGATGGTGCGCTTACATCTTTCACCATAAACATTAATTAGTACCTCCGGTACTTGATAATGACGATGATCATGATGACTTTATAGGATGGCGCTCACTCTCAAAGGGAAATGAGCCAAAAACTGGGTGGCAGGGTGCTTAAGGTTGGGGATTGTTAAATTAAATTATTTGAAAAATTAGTTGAGAGTAAAATTTCGAATAAATAGAAATTCCTACTGTGCAAGCAGTGAGACCATCTCTATTTTCTAAATAACTATGAGTTACAGACTAAGAATCTGAAGAAGTAAAGAGAGACTACCATGGTAATCTGATGGTTGTTTTGTTGTAGTCAAACACAGAAGAGCATTCATTCCTGTAGACATCCCTGCGTACATCCCTGTAGAGTATACATCCCTGTAGCCGTAACCTAACGAAGTACTTGTTTGCCCGTTTTTTCTGTTCGGCTTATTTGAATCATTTCTCTTTAATTGATTACTGAAAAAAGCATTGTCTGAGGATATGTTGGCAGCGCAACTACATGATAGTGATTGCATCTCCTCCGAAAATACATATCCAGCACCCGGAACAGAATAAGTTCTGTCGTTTGTCTCTGCGGCGTTTGTTAGTATTTGCATATCTCTTTCACTATTTCTACACTCCACGAAGATCTCACTCTTTGTATCAAAGGGCCTAGATTTTCCGTCTTTCGAGAGAACGCCCAGAAGGCTGAAGTTTGTCATCAGATGTGGATCAAGGGTGAGGCTGGCTCCTCCCACGATGGCTGCCTCGCAGCGTCCAGATCTAATCGCGAGCAGGGCTTCACTTAGGGCTACCATGGTTGACGAGCAGGCAGTGTCGATAGTCATACTCGGTCCTGGACAATTGAAAAAAAAACATGGTGAGCTGAAGGGCTTCCAGTTTCATATGTTTTCAATGAAGGAATGATGGTACACTCAAGAGCTTTTAAATTTTGTGTGTATTAAATCGATGAAACCTGGTTATCTCAAAAGCTTTCGAATTGTGTACGTTTTCAATTGATGAAACAGAGTGAACTCAAGAGCTTTCAAATTTTGTTTCTTTTTCAAACCTTGTCCTGGCGTGTTTCATGCTACATTTCATACTTTTAAGCAAATAACTGATTACGGAAATTCACTTTAGACTCTTGCTTTCGATACAGTTGGGCGCGAATCTTTAAATAATACTCTTACCAGAGTATAGTCATTGTGGTTAAATAAACTCAATCCGAGCTTGAGTTTGACTTTTTTTTTATTTCACCACAAACATTACTCTTTACCCTGATGGACACTTGTACACATATATATTACGACTGTGGTGTAGAATGAGCAAGCGAAAAACATTGTTAATTTCTCCATCATACGAATCGGTATAACACGAAAGTAAAACTTGTCTTTACAGAAGAAGTTTACTGTTTACGTTACAATGATAAAGAGTTATAGTTTAACGTTTTTACGCGCCGGTTCGCTCCAAGTTCTGGACTTTTTTATTGTCCGCAAGGGAACTCAAGCGATTCTCGGTCTGCAGGCATGCGAGACGCTCGGAATAATCACGCGACGGGTGGACACCATTTCGCAAACCAGTTCCGAAGCAGTAGTGAAAGACTTTTGCCATCTTTTTTCTGGCACAGGTTGTCTCCAACGCTACTACCGCAGGGTCCTACGCTAAGGAGCGCTCCCAGTCGTCCAGACAGCCCGTCGAGTACCGCTGGCCTTGAGGGAGCCGCTTCGAAAGGAGCTGGATCGCACGGAGCGCGAAGGCATAATTGTCAAGGTCACGGAACCTACAGAATGGGTGAGCCCTCTCGTCATAGTGCGCAAGAAGGATGAGAAACTGCGCGTGTGCATGGATTCGCGTAAAATTAACGAGGCCATAAAGCGGGAACACTTCAAAATGCCAAGGAGAGAAGATATCGAGTCGGAGCTCGCAGGGGCTAAGGGGTTCACGCGACTAGACGCCAATTCAGGATTCTACCATATTCCACTGCATGACGAAACGTCGAAAATCTGCACTGTCGCGACGCCTTTCGGTCATTACCGTTTTTTGCGATTGCCTTCTGGCATATCAGCAGCCTCTGAGGTCTTTCAGAAAGCCCTTACCGACATCTTTGAGGCTTTGCCTGGAAATAAAGTCTTTGTCGATGACATACTTATCTGGGGATCATCAAAGCAAGAGCATGACCAACGACTGAGGCAGGTGCTGAAGGCGGCAGAAAAAGCAGGACTAACGCTTAACCCAGCTAAATGCATCGTTGGCGTCAATCAGATAAGCTTCCTAGGCGATGTAATTTCTGCGGAAGGCATCAGGCCGAATCCTTCACTCATTCAGGCAATGCTGCAGATTCCTGAGCCACGCGACAAGCAAGCAGCACAACGAATGCTAGGGGTTGTGAACTACTTCGGAAATTTATTCCCACATTAGCTGAGAGGACGAAGCTACTGCGCAACATAATTAAGAAAGATGCGGTGTTCGAATGGACTCCCAATCACGCACAGGAATGGCGTCAAATATGCCACAGCTTGAGTAGCCAACCGTTGCTGGCGGTGTTCGATCCGGCAAGAGAAACGAGGATTTCATGTGACGCGTCACGCAGCGGTGTAGGTGCCGTGCTGTTGCAGAACTACAACGGCTGGTGGAAGCCTGTGGCATACGGGTCAAGAACGCTGTCCGAAGCAGAAACATGCTATTCCCAAATAGAAAAAGCTCTTACCATTGCATACGGTTGCGAGAAGTTCGACCATTTTGTGTACGGCCGAACGGTCATCATTGAAACGAACCACCACCCTTTGATTGCCATAATAAAGAAAGTGATCGGCGACATGCCACCCAGACGGCAACGTTTTTTCATGCGATTACTTAGATATAACTTTGAACTGCATTTCGTTCCAGAGAAGCAGCTCATGCTCGCAGATTTGCTGTCGAGAGCACCCAGCAGTGAAGGCAGGGATGTTGTGAGCACGGATGACGCAGAAGTGCATGCCGTAAGTACGGTATCCTAATTTATCAGCGAGGGAACGTGGAAGCGTCTGGACGAGGAAGTTGCCAAAGACAGCTATTTGAAAGTAGTGCTGCAGAAGTTGACCACGGGTGAATCAATAGGGGGCCCGCTGAAGCCTTTTCAACCCGAGCTCTCTTCCATTAAAGGAGTCTTGTTTAAGGGGCTCAAGGTCGTAATTCCGAACAGCATGAAAAGTGAGACGTTGCATAGGATCCATGAAGGGCACTTGGGAATCGCCAAATGTAAAGCTAGGGCTCGTCGCCTTGTTTTCTGGCCTGGCATGAACTCTGAAATGAAAGCATTCGCCGAGAGGTGTGCAACATGCAAAAAATACGCGTACAGCCAGCCGAAGGAACCACTTTTGATTCAGTCCGTGCCTGACAAACCCTGGTATCGCGTAGGCATAGACCTCTTTTGCTATGGCTGGAAGTCCTACCTGTGCGTCTACGACGCATTATCAAACTTCCGGGAAGTCGAATGCCTCCGAGACACCACTGCGAAGACCGTTGTCAACGCCACTAGTGCTATTTTTGCACGTTATGGCATACCTATGAAGGTGCTATCAGACAATGGCCCTCAACTTTCGAGCAGTGAATTCGCTTCATTTGCGCGCACGTACGATTTCAAGCACAATACCTCAAGTCCAGGGTTCCCGCGTTCTATTGGACTATCTGAAAAGGGGGTGCAGGTAGTGAAGAGACTTCTTAAGAAGGCTACCGAAGCTAAACAGAATTTTTGGTTGGCTCTTTTGGCCTACAGGACCCCTCCTTTGGAATGTGGACTGACATCTGCAGAGATCCTCCAAGGCCGCCGGCTGCGGACGCAGCTACCCGACTACCAGTGTGGCCCTTCACCCCGAGTCGTCAAGCATCGTCAGTCTCGACCGTCCACACAGCCACTAGCCCCACTCCATGAAGGCGACGTAGTGCGAGTCCAGAGCGGCTCGTGGGCCACCAAAGCACGAGTTCTGAAGCCGTCAACATATCCAAGGTCGTACCACGTAATAACACAGGAAGGGCGCTGCCTTCGGCGCAACCGCAAGTACTTGCTACCGACTGGAGAATCCTTCCAGCAGGACTCTGTTTCCAACGGGAGCAACGTAGAGCCAAGCACCTCGACAGCTGCGCGGCACGTCGAAGACACAGCGCCAAGCAATGACCCAACTACCGCGGGCACACAGAGTAGCCCAACGCCAGCACCCAGAAGGTCACTGAGAACGCAAAGACCACCACCACGACGACTAGAATATGACCAAGACTTTGAACAAATTGCTAGAACTCTCTCTTTGTTTCTATATGTTCTTCATTTGTTACGAAGTGCCACTTCAAGCTATCGTGTTTTCCGCATATGTGAATAACTGCACAGTTTCTTTGTTTTCCTAAGGAAAAAGGATGTATCGTATCGCGCCTCACTTGTGCGCTACGCACGATAAGCTCAAGAGCTTCGCCCCATCTTGATGCTATCGCGTGTTGATCAAAAGGGCGTTGCCCAGAGTGTATTATAAATGGGACGGACTGAATAAACGGAGCAGCACTAGCTGCCTGACGCACGCACCTGCTGTCACGCTGATCCCTGGTCCCATACACGATCCCTGGTCCCATACATGACGAGTGAGCCCAGGTGCCAGTTTGTTAACGATTCATAGTAGAACAAATAAACAGCAATAGATGACAGAACCGCATGACGGAGACTGTTGGAAGACAAGCGCGTTGGAGTGCTATCTGGATTCGCCAGTGCCCGTGAAGAGGTTAACATAAAGAGACTGAACGGATGGTCTTATTATCGATAGACACAGAAGCGAAAAGTTGGGGGCACAAGCTGGATCAATTCCAAGTCGTTTTATTATGCAAAGTTATAAAAAAGTAAAAAAATTGAAAATTCCAACATCAGCCCTAAATTGAGAATAAACAAAATATTTTCCCGCATCTTGTTCCGCTTATGTTGAATAAGTTGCCTTATCATAAGAACGTCGGACGGCAAGAGACGAAAACATACAAAGGGCATAAACGCAAGCAGTTGTGTTCGCCCTTTCAGCATTTCATCGCTCTTTTCGTCTCACAGTTTTGATGTCATTCATTGCATAACTGCTCGCTCAATTGCCAGCATTGAAGTTACAGTCACTGAAATTTCAAAGAGGCTCGAGTTCACTGCTATGAGATCGCACACATGCTAAGTATATTTCGTGGCTGTTGCATCTGGTACTGTATTGTATGAATACTATAGAGTTCCTATAATCAATTTAGACGCATTAGAAAGGTGTAGATCTTCCAGATCTGTTAGTTGTTCTCTCGTGGGATCCGAGTAAATTGTGCTCGCAATTCTTAATTCCAAGAAAAGTGATCGGGGTGCGAGGTACCATCTCGGGTAAGACAATACCAAAAATTTTCAAGGGCTGCAGGTATCTGAAGGCAAGGTCGGTAATTACTTGGCGAGGACACGCCAGACGGATACTAAAAGAAGATTTCGCGGGTCACACAAACATGCACGCGCTCATTCGTAGCTACCGCAAGCTCACCGCGCATGCCATTTCATAGGCGCTCGCGAAAGCTATCCACCCCCCCCCCCCCCCGGTGGCACCGCAGCGGTGGTTCGGGAACTAGACATGTCACGACGGTTCTGGAGCACGCGGCGGGCCGTACCCGTGCGCTCCTTCACCCAGCGGCCGTGCATGTGGTAGCTGTAGTAGTTTACGGTGAGATCAAAACCGAAGAGGGCAATGTGACAGCCAGAAGAGCGTGACTGATTGTACGCCGAAATGGGGCTTAGGTCGTCTTTAGGCCACATGTTAGAGCTACTGTGCGCCACTTCGAGGAAACGCCACGCGCGTTGTGTCTTTTTTTTAGCCGGTCACAATTTTACGCGGAGTGAGCGCAAGTGGGAAGCGCGGACTTACATTCAGGTGAATTAGGTACGTTGCAGTGGTTACAGGGCTATTTTTCGTATGGATGAATTCTACGAGTGACGCCAACGCTTTGGGAAGATTCCCATTTGGCGGTGTGTATAATAAATTGCACTTCTCCATTTGGAAATGCCCCGACGAAGAAAGACGCATAGAAATAAAGCGTTGAACGAACTAATCATGTATGTCTGTCATGATGCATTACTTCATGTTTTGTAAAGCACTGCGGTAGGGCAGTGGTATATATACAAGGCGTGATTTTAAAGCCTGCACAGATGTTTAACCATGGCACAGTGGCCAGCTTCTGAATTGCACAGTGAATAGCATCTGTTGTCGCGGAGAGAAATGCCCTGGGCTTGACTCCCATTGAAGGAACTCTTTGTCTTCAGACCGTGCGTATTTATTTTTCAACGTCATTTCGCTGATGGAAGCTTGTTGTTGAAATCTTGGAGCACTATGGCCTCAAACAGTTTTTTGTTAAAAACTATGACTCAAGACAAGCTTGTCTGACTCCCTCCCAACCAATCAAGGCAGGATAGTGGTGAAAACCTATGACAGCGCTGGAATGCTTTTGACAACACTATGTCTATCGCAGGAGGTCGCGACCACAACGAAACCCTGACAGCCCTCTTACGAAAAGTGACGCCAGCGGCCTAGCACGTTCCAGCCCTGCATGCGGAAGAACTCTGATCGAAGAGACAGCGTGTGTGACGGAGAGTGAAGTCGATATTAGAGGCCAGTGGCTCGTCATATAAGGATGTGCATAGATATAGAACACATGAAAGATGGTCTCTGGTTATTTAGAGCAGCAGACTAGAATCCAAAGAACACAAGCGCGTGAGAGAGACAGAAAGTTAGGCGTAGCTGACGACAATAAGATGTTTTGGCGTATAACAAGACAGCGACAATCGCACGGCCGCGTCGATTGGTGGTGTATCAGAGACATCTGCCCCTCAGTAGACGTAGCCATGCTCCTGATGATGATGTTGATGATTACTATCTAACATTCAATGGTAGCTTTACTTACCTTGCAGATCGAGGGAGTAGGAAATTCGATTGGAAAACATAGCCCTGTGTGATCCCAGTGCGACGTAGCCATCCATCTTTGTGCGGTCCAGCTTGAATGCTTCGCCTGTCTCTGAAGCTGAGTTCCCGATGAAGACGCCAATTTTGCGTCTCCGCAAAGTCTCTGGGTCGTAACCAGCATCTAAGATGGCCTCGTACGACGTTTCCAGTAGTAGTCTCAACTGTGGGTCCATCACGTGAGCTTGCTTTGGATGTGTACTGAAGAATTGTGCGTCAAAGCGGGACAGGTCTTTTATCTTTCCGTGGACTCTCGGCATGTCATTGTATCCTGCGTGATTGAACCAAATTGTGCGCTACAATAGCAGCAACGTGCTACCTTGTGTCACAGGGCGTACACAAGCAACTCACCCATTTTTTTTGGCATTTTCTACAAAATGGATCGACCCTACAAAATGATGTCTACAAATTTGCCTACAAAACTATGCTTGTTCGTTGTCTTCCGGTAGGGTAAAAGTTTAATGCTGTGTAACCCATCAGATATTAATAATGTAATGATGCTAGCCAGAATGAAAAACAAAGTATTGCATTGCGACACTCGACTACAGCAGGCTTGATAAGGTGGCGCAATACAAGACGAAGTTTGATACAGATTACAACGCAAAACGCCAATGACCTTGAGCAAATCTTCTCTCGTTGTTTTATGCTTATTAGTTCCGCTTCCTTAAGTGGCAATTTTACTCAATTCGCTGCATGAGCTAAGCCTTCACTACATTGGAATGACACAAAACCCTACAGCAAAGGAATCTACTTCTAGGGGGACAAACTAATATTTTCAAAAGTGAAGAAGGAGAGCTCAAACAGGCAACATGAGAAAAACGATGAAGTTAAGCATTGGAATTACTGATCACTAGGTACCGCAAAAAAAAGAAAAGAAAATAAGGCTTCTCGGTGAGAGTGACACACTGATCGAGAACTTATTTCGTGAAACGAAGCATCATTCACTGGGACGCTTGATGGGCACTGGTTGATGGAGAATGTGCGCAAAACACCAATTGGTCAGGGGAGTGATTCCTAAATGAAGAGAAAAGTAAGCAACTGTCTCTCAGGGGGGGGGGGGGGACTCCTTCACAGTAGCTCAGGAGGGGTGGGAGTAAGGAGAGAATAAAAGATATAGAAATAGAGAGAGGGGTGAGCAAAGCAAAGATGCTCTAAGAGTAGAGAATTCGCGTGAAAGACAAATTTTCCACAACTACTCCACCAACGAACGCCTTGTGGGACATAGAATGCCTTCACTCCTAACTGAACTAGATTCAACCTACAGTGCTATGTATCACCTTATTTTAGTGAAACAGCCGGTGCACGAGTCCCCCTTCTTGCTCTTTGTATTGCCGCATAAAACCTTAAATCTCTCCGTGCGTCGAGTCATCAACCACAGCAGCCAACCTACGGCGTCATTATTCCTGGTGGATTGTATTTAGCTTGCAATTAGACGCCAGTCCGCACTTTCCTTTCGAGCTGCCAGGGCGCGTATTTTTAACGCGATGGCCTTAGAGAGGTCGTGTCGCAGAAATTCTGCTGTCGGTGTCGCCACCATTGGCTTTGAGTGAAAAATCGTCCGTGAGCGAAAAATTGAGAAAGAACAAAGTAAAATAAAGAATAAAACTTTCAGTCTCATTGAGGATCGAACTCGGGCCGTTCGCGTGGCAAGCAAATGTCTTACCACATAGCTGCCATGTTGCTTACACCTGCTTTGGAAAAAAAACACTAAAGAAGTGACATGAAGAGGAAGGAGTCTCCTTAAAGCATTTTGTTCGACAGTTTTCACGACGAAAACGAGCCCATTCAGCGATTTGTAGGCGCGTTTGGGAGGCCATCAAACTGCGTCGAAAAAGACCGGTATAGTGCAGCCATCACCGCTACAAACGCACAGGAACTTTCAAAGAGCTTTAAAAATGAAGAACTGTGTCCATTTAGCGGAAGACATATTATGCATTTCCAGAGGCGTTGATCAAGCAAACAGCAAACGCTAGATAATGTGCTGCCATCTGTGATTCATTGTGAGACTCTTTATAGCCTCACAACGGCCGCCTGGATCTAGGCGGCAGTGGCCTGTTAGATGGTGAGCGTAGAATTCGTAGGTTGCAGATAGTGACGCCGTCCAGGGCAATACATTTTCGATGCCTCTTACTTTCACCGGGTGCACGTTTCACTTGTCGACCTGTTACATTTAACGACTCGTGATCTTTACCCCCTTCAATTGCACTTGAGTAGAATTTTCGATGAAGTAATTGTCTGCTCATGAGTGCCCATAATGAAAAAGATGCAAAGGTTTACACTAGCTGCATTGCACAGAACGTCTTTCAATATTTAACTAAGCTGTTGTGAAAGTCACTTGATAAATAGAACCTAAATATACAGGTAGCTGCTCGTTTAGAGCCCAAAGGACAATGAAAATGAGAATACGTAAAAGACAATGCTTGTCGTCCTAAACAATGGTCTGATGTCACACAAATAGAAAGAAACTAAAGCTCCATATATGCTCTATGTTGTTAGTAACCGAACGTGAAAGCTTCGGATAAAGTGTATAGCACTCTGATAACTTAGCTATGGCGGCTCTCATAGCCACGTTCACTTTGCTGCGTATTTTCATAAATGTGATAATGGGAATGTCAACGAGTGTGTCCGATGTGGTGATGGCGATTACGGAACACTCTCGGCAGCTAGCTTTTTTTTTATGCCCAGACTTGCTTTAGCGCGTGAAGGAATGGTAGTTCGCCTCACCTAGCTTCTTTGTAATTCGCAAACCCTGGTAAGCTTTAAGGCAAAATACCTACCTTCCTTTGTTCGCTACATAATTTTCGAGACGTATTGAAGAATCTGTGAGCACGCATGGTCACGTTATATCACGGAATGGCTTGCAAGAGTGTCATAAGGTTTTGAAAGATCACGCATGATTTCTCCTATAGTCCACGCGACAATGTTCAGGAGACATCACATCATGACGTAGACACTCAAAGAGCAAATACGTCAAGCAATTATGTCACGCCAATACCTTATCATGCAATTAATTCAATAAAAAAATCACCAGCATTCCACACATGACTGTAGCAGTGCCAAACGACTTTAGGTGCAGAAATAATGTTGTGCTCCCGACTCCGCAAAGCTGTCGAAAAGTACGATAGATTTAGAACACTTTCAAGGTAGTTGGCCAGGTATCAAAACAATTGACTGGGGAAAAAAGATGGCTGATCCCAGCGTCACTGGAATTCGTATTACGCAATAGCGATACGTTTGTTCACAGAAGTAGTTGATAGTTTATTGTATTTGATATTATGCTAGGTACCAATGGCATCACTATTCGAGAAGCGGAGAAGAACGACAGAAGAATCACTGGTTCGAGCTTGTTATATCCGCAGCACTGCTCGCCTAATCAGTTTCAAATGCACATATACCTATTTTTCTCAAGTTCCTTATTGAAGAACTCGAGGTGGTCTCAATTTCCAGAGCCCTCCACTGTGGCGTCTCTCACAATCATATGGGGGCTTTGGGACTTTCAAGCCCACCAATAATAATAATAACAATAATAATAATAATAATAATAAAAATAATATTATTATTATTATTATTATTATTATTATTATTATTATTATTATTATCATTATTATTATTATTATTATTATTATTATTATTATTATTATTATTATTATTATTATTATTATTATTATTATTATTATTATTATTATTATTATTATTATTATTATTATTACTTTCCTTGAGTTCTTTTTTCTGAGTCTGTTACAGCATTATAGCGTGTGCCATGCGTATGAATGAGTTGCAGCTAGATCTCTGTTTCACAATAATGCACCCATCTTGACGTCTAGCGGCATGTCTCTATCGGTATGACTAACGCCCGTGATCATAATGTAACCGCTGGGGTAGCTGAAGCTTTTAACATATACTGGTACACATCGTATTCAAAATCTCCCATATAATGACATAAACAAGCACATAGCAATTACTGGTACTCGCTATGAGCTTCCGCAAGGTGTCATCAATTAGGAAGAGAAACGACACGCTGTCCACTCCTTAGTAATCCGGCAACCTACGCCGGTTCTTATGCATACACTACATCACCACACTTTATCAACGTGGAAGGGCTCTAGAGATCAGTAGGTATACAGCCATTAACGTGCACAGATATTTCATGTCCCACAATTATTGATATCGTGCCTCGGTGTTGTGCCTTGTTTACCTCTGCCTAGCTCCACCAAGGCACAACATTCGCTGATCGACATTGTTGCTTTTCTGCGGAGCTTATTGCAGCAGTTTTAATGTCGGCGCGGTTGCACTTGTAGTAGTGGGCGACGCAGAAGCGGGACTGCTGTAGTTGCCAGCGGCATTACTCCGACAACGAGCTCACGCGACACGCCGACGCAAAGAGAAAGAGAAAAACGTAGCTTCTTTAGAGGAGACTTTCCGGTACTACCGAGTGACCTTTGCCCCACGCTGTTGTTGAGATGCTTTAACCACGGCTTCAGATATTGCACACCTGCAGGTTTCTGCTGTGGAACACTGTCGGAGGTCGTGCTATAAGTAGTGTGGTCACCGAATCGTTCTTTCTCGGCGCTAGTAAGTGTCATCCCACCATACTTAACATCGCCACCTGAAGTAGGCGGCAGCGCTCCACCCCGTCAACGTAAAAAACCATGCGAGTGAGAATTCGTGAGAAATGCAAGCCGCGTTTCTGAAGTGCTGGCCTTGGTAGCCTAGCTGGAACAGCACCACGTTCTTATAGACGCGGGTGGAAAGGCCACAGGTTCAGCTCCCAGTGGCGGAAATAGTTTTTCCTTTTTTAACACAAAAATATTTTATGTCAATGTGAACCACTGCTCTGTAATGCCTTTCTGTCACGGATATGGCGTTTTAAAATATTTACAACCAGATAGCAAAGAATGAAACGAGAAGGAAAAAGTTCCCCATGTGAACATTGAACCAGTAACATCAAGCTGCTCAGAGCACAACGCAATCCACTACACCACAAAGCGACCCAATGACGCGTCGTCAGAATGACATTACTAATTCCTGTTGCCCCCGTGAGGGTCTGTTTCTTTTTCCTGAGTTAACAGGAACTCTAAACGCTCGGCCGTCTCTGGCGCTGCAGAACTACGCTGGGTACCATGCTGGCACCGTACTGTCTGCGTCCACGGATGGCAAATCCGGTCAGACACGTTTCAATCGAGTGAAACTAAAACAACGCTGCCTGCCATCAGCTGACGTGCCTCCCAAAACTTACGACACAAAGTAAATGGAAGCAAACTAAAATTGCCGTGCAACAAATTCTTTGCACGGTCCAACTGAAAGGTTTTTTTTTGTTCCACCTGCAGCATGGAAATTTGCACTCTCGAAGGCAACAAGGGTGCACACGCAGTACTGATGAGCTGCTCGTTTCGCTCCTATCAAGTATTCCAGATAAACATAAGGAGGAGCGCCGTTGAGTGCAGACGCGCTTCACGTCGGCTCCTTCTTCCATGAACAACTTCGCAGTAAATATCACCACGTGCATTTCTCAGAGTGATATCAGAAGATTTGCCTCGTCATCCAGATTCTCAGGATACGAAAGACAAGGTGGGCCAACTGTTTTTAGATGCGGAGCATCTTATACTCGCGCCTTGTAGGGCGCCGTCCGCGCCATCCGCGCCGTCCGCACCGCTTCTCGAACATTCGACAGCTGACGCGCGCGCATGCGCCGTCGCGCCGTCGCCCACTCTTCCACCATCTGTGCATCCCTTCCTCCTCTACACACCGCGCGCGCTTCACTCCTCCACCATCTGTGCACCCTTCCTCCTCTACACACCGCGTTCGACATCTACAATTCTCCTCATTCTCCAGTGGACGCGCCTGTGGCGTCGCGCTTCGAGAACATTCAACAGCTGACAGTGCATGCGCCGTCGTGCTGTATATATACTCAAGGTCGGCGCTCGCTCGCTCAGTTGCTGCTCGTCGGTTGGTTTGTACGGCGCGTCGACGTCCAAGGTCGCGGTGAAATGAATTCCAACGAATCCACAAACACAATGATCGACGTCCCTTCGACCAGCACCGCCCTTTCGCATACGTGTGTACGTGTTCACTCATTTAACACCCCCTCCTACAACCACGTTAACCAATTTATCCATCGACCCAAGTAAGTCGCAATTTAACACCCCATTTCACAACCACGTTAATCAATTTAGCCATCGACCCAAGTAAGTCGCACTTTAACACCCCGTTAACCAATTATATGGTCCGCATCCTCCTCAGTGTTCCCCCGAGGGAAGCTGCGGGCAATTTTTTTGTCTTTTTACGGCCTTTTCTCGGTGCACACCACACGAGACGCTGTTAAGCCTCGCGAAACAGGCCGGTTTCCTAAGGGAGCCGGCGCTGTAAACCCAATGGAATCCACCGCGTCGGCAGGCAACGTGCAAGACAATGCTGCTGATTCGAGGACGATGGACGTACAACACGATGATGAATCGCCAGCCACTTCCAAGATTGAAGAATGCTGGCACACCTTCTACTACGGACGTCGTCGAAAGTCCGGACATGAATAGGTCAGGAACGCTGATGGCGTTCATGGTGCTAACAACAAGGTACGGATAGATGGTAAAACTTTATTTCGTCAGAAAGCAACTGCGGATGATTCCGTGTTAGATGATCATCAACCCAAGGTTGGCGGCGACCTGTGTGGTCTACTCCACGACCCTTAACAACAAGGTACAACCCGGTTTTCATAACACGCAAGCCAAAACGCAGGAAATACGAATGAGCCGCATTGAAAAAGCGAGCAGAATGCCCAAGCTGCCAGCGGGAGACTACAAAATTGTCATCCGACCAAGAGGAGGCCTACGCGTAGCCGCACTCGGCCCAACCGATATAACCAGAGGCATACATGAAGCCGCGGCTACACCACCAGAAGTCCGGCACTTCGACGTGATATGCCCCAACAAGACACAGAACATCAAGTTAGTGAGCACACCAGACCCCGACCGAGCTGACCAGTACAGAAAAATCAAGAAAATACTTATACGAGGCAAAGAATATGAAGTGGCAGCGTATGAAACAGCGCAAGACGATACAGCCAAGGGTATAATTGAAGGAATCCCACTGGTAGAAACGCCCGGTAGCATTAGGGCGGACCGTGTCACTGAAATAAACCCCAGCATCATCACAGCGAAACGACTGGGGAATACTACAACGGTCATTGTGCTCTTCAGTGGAAACAAGGTACCCTCCAGTGTGTGCTATGATGGAGTAATAATACCGTGCACGCTATACCGCAAGCGAGTTGACTACTGCAAACAGTGCAACAGACTGGGACATAGAAGTGACGTGTGCCCCAGCCCTGAAGATAAACTTTGTGCTGGTTGCGGCAACCCCAAAGACGACCACAGATGCGACGCTAGTTGTCAAATCTGTGGAAAAGACCACGTTACAGCCGATAAAAGCTGCACGGCCAGGTTCAAGAAACCTTACACTGTAAAACAGAGACAATGGGCCAGACTACGAGAACATCAAAGGCAAAGCTCATCTCCACCAAGAGGACGTCAACGAGAGCGCTCGACATCGAGACCCGGAAAACGACAGCAAACAAGACCCCGCTGCGGTTCAAGAAACCGCCGCCCTGCAAGCTCCCACCCCAGTTTCAGGTCGGGATTGGCGTCTAAGAGGCCAACAAGGTGAGCTGGGCAGATAGAGTACGCGGCTTGCGACCGGAGGGACCTCAGGAGGTTAAAAATAATAACAGTAGCAATAACAACAACCGTCAAGAGTTAGAGCGGCTTAAAGACGAATACAGACGAATGAAAGAAATGATTGAACAGATGCAAGCTCAAATAGAACTCCTCACTATGGAACGCGAATGCGGCAAACGCAGAAACCCTAATATAACAAATACTCTAATGCAGGAGGAAACACCCATAGCCCACGATCTCATGGAAATAACTACCCCTCCGTTAAAACGAAAGGCCAAAACGCAGAAAACTACAGATTCCCCAAGCACTAAACAAGAAAGCATCTCGCAACAAACAAGGTTGGATAACATTGATAAAAAAGTAGACCAGCTAATAACCGCGTTCCAATCTATCCTGGAAACCACCACTAGGACTTCTGTTGATCTCAGGGCACTAGCAGCCAGGGTAGAAATGCTGGAACGAGGACGCAGGCCAAAAACATCCGCAGACCTTCAGGGTGTAGTCGCGAACGTTCACCAACAACCGCACACACCATATCCCCTGCAGGCAACTCCCACAAAACCATCAGCCCCTCTCATCCACTCACCTATTTTCATGCCTCCCAAACAAATAACGAACAGCTATAGTGAGGTGTGGTAAAGGACAACCCCGCATATGGCAATGGAACTGTAGAGGATTCAGGGCTAATAAATCTGTCATCCAGCAGTACATCCGACAAGGTAACAAGCCAGATGTTATTTTACTTCAAGAAACGCCTGGCTTCGCCACACTACCAGGATACCAGTCAGTAAGTACCGAGCGTGAAGAAGGAAATAAAGCTCTTACTACACTAGTAAGGAAAGAGATAACGGTCGAAACCCATAATCTAGAATGTGGATACAACCATATAATGACAGAACCTCTATCTAGGAAAACAAAATGGAGCAGCACATTTATTCTTAACGTATATAGCAGTCCGTCAAATCACAGACAGCAATTTCACTCTCTATTTAGGCAGGCCGTGATATTAGCTGGCAACGCCCCGCTCATCATAGCAGGGGACTTCAACGCCGCACACGAGGCATGGGGGTATGGTTACACCACCCCCAAAGGGAAATGGTTATGGCAGAGTATACAAGATGAACAGCTTACTCTGATAACAGACCCGCATGCACACACACGAATAGGTACAAGCACCCAGCGAGACACAACACTGGATCTTACAATAACCAAGAATGCCCCGGGGGCTACATGGTACAACACATTCGATGGTTTAGGAAGTGACCATCGCATACTCGAAACACACGTACCATTCACCGATAGCGACAGGATTATGACCATATGTAACACGAGACGTCTAGTTGACTGGGATAAATTTCGGGATATCAGAAAAACTATTACCGAACATACTGACGATATTGAGCAATGGTGCGAGAGCATTATAGACACTGTTAGGAAAGCCACACATGAAGTAGAAACAGGTATCCCAGTTGAGCGCATCGATAACAGATTAATTCACCTGTGGCGAACTAAAGAAGCGTTACAACACAAATGGCGGAGGCAAAGACACAACAGAACAGTCTGGAAAAAGATAGCACTGCTCAATAAAGACATTGAAAGTCACTGTGAGCAACAATGGGCGGAGATATGTAAGGACATGGGCACCGAAAGTGGAACATCACAAACATGTAAATTGCTAAGGTTTCTCTTAGATCCCACCAACACCAAAACTGAACAGAGACACACTATCCGTCGTCTCACATGCGAATACGAAGGAAACGAGGAACAGCTAATGACAGATCTACAAAACATCTACATGCGAAAATCGCCGCCACTACAACATAACAACTATACAGGCGAAGCCAACCCCAACATGGACAAAAACTTTGAGGTTGCAAAGAAGAGAGCGGTGCTCCACAAATTAAATGTAAAATCAGCACCGGGACCCTATGGAGTCACCAACCGAGAATTATGTAACCTGGACAGTGAATCCATAGAATTTTTACCTGGATACAAACAAATGTTGGACAGAAGAGGAAATACCTGACGCGTGGAAAGAGGCTATAACAATCCTTATACCAAAACCTGGAAAGCCAATCAGCAAAGCAAATCTCTGACCCACCTCATTAACGTCATGCGTAGCAAAAGTAATGAAACATGCATTTTTAAATAGAGCCAACAACTATCTTGAGGATTGTGAGTACTACCCCCCACGATGATAGGCTTCCGTCGTCACCTAGCCACCCAAGACGCCATGCTACAGATTAAACATCAAATCATAGACTACCCCACAAGATCCACACGAGCCATACCCAGTATGGATCTCAAGAAAGGATTTGACAATGCAGCTCATGAAACAATTCTCAGCCGCATATCGAGCTTAAACATAGGTTAGCGAGCCTCTAATTACGTCAGAAACTTCTTGACCAACAGGAAAGCAAGGCTCATCTTAGGAAGCCTTACATCTGATCTCCAAGAATTCGGCTGCAGAGGCACTCCACAGGGCTCCGTAATATCACCAATGCTCTTTAATCTAATCATGATTGGACTACCGAAAGAGTGAAATAAAAAAGTGCAGCGATATCCACGAAGTGAATGATGATGAGTGGGCGAAGCTCCGGAGGTAAACCTGGTAAACCATGAATCCTCCGCACTTTTTGTCCACTCGATTTTAGTAAAACGCTCCCCCTAACGGTGCGTTGCCGCACTAAATAGAACGATTGCCTTCCACCAATGACACGCGCCCTATGTGACATCATTCCTATTTTTGTAACATCTCGCATCTCTTATCATCAACTACAAATACCGCCGTCTAGTTTATAACATCTTGCATCTTTTCATCATAAGCTACAAGTAGCGCCATCTAGTGAACACTGCAAGAACTAAACGAGAGGTGGCTACATACAGGGGACGCACAGCCCACGCCTTAAGGAGCTTCGCCCCTAAAATCCCGGGATTTTATCACTCTATCTATGCGGATGACATCACAATATGGGTCAGTGATGGCAGCGACGGCTACATAGAACAGAGACTCCAAGAAGCAATAGGAATAGTTGAGCGATACTTGGAAGACACAGGACGCACATGCTCCCCGGAGAAATCAGAACTTCTTCTCTACAGGCCAGCAATCAGAGGCAGACTACGCAAGTCAGAGGAAAACGAGCAGCAATATGAGGAACTTAGGATTCATACACAGGAGGGCACAGCTATACCAACAGTTCCAAAAATACGGGTACTGGGATTAGTCATCAAGGCTAATGGTGCCAACGGCGAGACTTATGCAGCCTAAACACCAAAGTCTCGAATGCGATAAGACTGATTCGCAGGGTCACGAATAAACACCGAGGTATGAAAGAAGCCCACGTAATTCGTCTAATTCAGGCCTTCGTCATAAGTCACATAACGTATGTACCAGCATACCACAACTGGCAAAAAGCTGAAACTAACAAAATAAATACACTCATCCGGAAGGTCTACAAAAAAGCGATAGAAATACCTGGGTATGCTAGCACAAACATTTTTCTTCAGCTAGGACTGCACAATACGCTTGAACAGATTATAGAAGCTCAGCGGATATCCCAGCTTGAAAGGCTCAGTAAAACTAAAATGGGAAGAAATATAATGAGTAGAATAGGGATCATGTACCATGCACAACATGGTGTAAAAAATTACATCCCTAATACAGAGATAAGATCATTTCTAACCCGATACCGAAAAACATGAACCCCATTATCAACACGGACCACAGAAAACACCGAGCAAAAGCACTGCTCAAAGCACACGGCACGAACAGTAAATCTCTTTTTGTAGATGCTAGCCCATACCCTGAACGAAAAGCTCACACTGCTGTCGTGGTTGACATGTTCGGCATTTGCATTAATGCGTGCTCTGTCATAACAAACAATATAGAGGAGGCTGAGAAGGTAGCCATAGCCAAGGCTATCACCTCCAACAAACACTCATTCATACTGAGCGATTCGCAAGTAGCAATCAGAAATTTTACGCAAGGACGGATTTCACAGCAAGCCCTCAAAATCCTCGTTAATAACCAAGAACTACACAAAGTAGAAGAACCGAAACACCTTGTATGGTTCCCGGCGCACACAGAGACTGATACACCCAATCCTAACGAGCTGTCTCATGAGTTGTCGCGAGAATTAACCCGCCGCGCAACCCGACTACACCGCTCGACGATCAACCCTGGCGCCGCCGACGTACCACACAAAGACCGATTTACAAGCTACACAGAATACATGCAACACTACAGAGAAGCAAGGCGCGTCTTTCCCGCCCCTCATCCGAGTCTAAACAGGCAAGAAGCACCGGAATACCGACAGCTACAGACGAATTGCTACCCGAACCCTGTGCACCTCCACAGGAGCTACCCAAACTTATACCCGGACAATAACTGTAAGACATGTGTAACAGAAAAGGCGTCTTACAAACATATATTATGGAAATGTCCCTGCTTATCAACAAGTTCTCCTGAGGTTTTCCGGGAGCAGTGGCAACTTATGCTGCTCAGCTCGGAGGTTCAAGACCAAAAATGGGCAATCCAGCAGGCCAGGGAGGCTGTACAGAGACAAGGTCTCCCGGTACCTCTTGTGTGGTCTAGCCCGGACGACAAACATGCCGGACACGAAAATAAAGTTTATTCATCATCAACAGTTATAAGGACAGCTGGCCACCAGGAGCGCTCGCATTATGGCGGTATTGCGGCTGTGATTGGCAACATCGTGAGCATGCGCGGTAAAATTGAATGCGAAACATTGTAGCCGCGTTGTGATATCGCTTTTACTTTAGCGTGCGTGTGGGCATAGTCTGCGCGATAAAGCTGATAAATAAATCGTGCCGTTCAACGTCAGTACTGCTCCTCGGCAAGAGCAAACGTGGTGGGCTTACCCGATCTCTGCCCCGGGCATCTGTCAATCAAACTGATTAACGTGTAAACTCGGATACAAACTCGTTGATTCTCAAAAAGTCCGAGTTCAACTCGGGACTGTGATGGTGCCGGTGTGACTGTCAAGCTTTTGATGTGGTGAACGCTATGTGGCAGCTTATTTGCATATATAATAAATTGGTGGCCTTACACTACTTGTGAAAGGCTGGAGTCATGGAGGAGATTATGATAGCCTAGCTTCTTGTAGCTTTTTAGGTTGGTCGTCTACTCGTGTGCGTGGTCGGCTTAGAAGTGAAGACCGCATCAGCTGTCTAAAGTTTGATTAAACTAACTGACTGGGGCTTAATGACCATTGCACTGAGCTGTCTTGTCCTAATCAATAAGAGTTCAATTAAAATGCAATTATCTCGGCCAGAATTAGCAAGGCTCCAGCCTTGCACAGTATGAACCTATAAAACTTAATCATAATTACCAAGATATAATTGTCATATTATTAGTAAGGGCTAATTAGCAAGGTTTAATTTAGCGTACTCATGGTTAACGTCGAGTCAATTACCATACTTTAGATAGCTCATTAACTAGCATGCATCAGTTAGCACGTTTATAGCATTACATGGCTTCATCAGCATGTTCTTCTGAAGATGTGGCGTAATTACCTGGGCCTTACCATCACATGTTGTAAATAGCTCGGTCATAGCATGTCCTGTCCTAACTTGCCAAGTAAACCGCTCAGCGAAATAGCTAATTAAACGGCCGCACGTGCTCTGGTGCTGGCAGGTGATGACAACAAAGACGACGCACATTGTCCGAGCAGCGCTTCACTGCTTATGCTGACACGTGGCCTTGATAGAATGTACAGACCGACACATGGCCTCGAATTTAGCTGCGGTCACGATGTTGTGAGACGCTCAGCCAGTACTGATCTCAGATTGCTTTGATTGATTGGCAAGTGGGGTTCAACGTCCCAAAACCACCATATGATTATGAGAGACACCGTGGTGGGAAGCTCTGGAAATTTTGACCACCTCAGAGGCCACCGTGCTGATTATTTTAAAACAGACTTAATAAAAGCAATAAAAGCTTCAAAATAAATTTAAGTACCTGTCCCTTTAAAAATATCTTCGCGGAAAGTTTCTGACCCTTTTATTGCATGGGTGCACATTTTCACTCAGTGAAACGACAAACAATTAAATGAAAGAGGATGCCTCTGGTTTGAAAACACCCCCTAACTTAGTCGTGCGTCTTCGAAGCGATGACTGGCTCCATCGTAACCAATGAAATGCAGCGTGCTGAGGGGTGAATTTGGCTTTTTCGTCCTGTTGGCTCGTTCGTAAGGGGGTGTCACCAGATGACGGGAGTATGCAGAGTTTTGCGAAACTCGGCGGATCCTGCATAGGGCCCCTGATCATCTCAGAAGAGTGCGTTTTTTGTTCAATCTGTTTTTTTACGAATGTGTTATAGTTTCTACACTACCCTAACAAACTCACAATTAGTACCCATATATCTATTCGTATCACTGAAGCTAGGTTTTGTAGCTTACACAACGCAACGCTGAGAAGTACTGCTGTGAGAAACAAAGACTTCCTTTATGTAGCGCGAGTGCCGTGCTGGCAGATAGCAGTATAATGCTGGCCTACCATACGCGTAAAAAAATTATGTTACTTAAATACTTAAATAACAAACTGAGCTCGTTGTAGTTCAGTTGACAAGAATGTGGAAAGTAGGGGTAAGAAAATAGTTGTCAAAAACTATTGTACGTTTGTGTCTTCATGAATAGTTCGTCGTGCTGTTGTTGGAAAAAAAATTTTTATTTACCGTATGCTGGTTCTTCTTTCTGTCGGGTACCTGTTGTGTGCACATTTTCCGAATTGTACTTTTCAGTTTGGTGCTAGAATAACTGGCGCTGCACAGTGTTCTAGATAATGTAGTAAGTGGAATTGCATTGACTGTGGCAGCGCCTGAGTTTCTGCTGTAGCATGTCACTGAACACTGTGCAGAATTAAAAGGCTTCCTAAACACACCTGGAGGCCATCGCAAGTCGTCCTCGGTGACCATTTCTACGCCCGCGTAGAGCTTTTCCTTGAACTCGACCATGTGATCCGCTTGCGGGAAGTAGGCGGAAAAGCCGGAGATCACGATGTCGTCGCCCTGCATGTTAACCTACACAGAAAACAATTAACAAAAAATAAACGTGGTGCAGTGCAAGTAATCTGCCTTGCTTTCTTTGCACGTGTAAAATGCTAAAACAGCTTAACGCACAAGCGAAAAGACATATGGTAACTTTAAGGTGTTCAGTAAAATGGCTACGAGAGGCAAATGACAGGGGAAAAGGAAGACGCTCAGAAACACCGAGTTTTTACTGACACGCATTTATTGTCCAAAACACTAACCATATAACACCGTAAAAAGATTGTCTACTGCTCGAAAAAACTTTCCTGATCGTGACACAAATGAGAAGATCGTTTATCACATCGGCGGAAACGAGCATGCTTTTGTCCTATAAAAAAGGAATTATACCTTTAACTTGATGTTGAAAGTCGACAAAACAGGCCTGCTAGCGGTACTGAATAGCGATATGGTCAATCTACTGCTAAATGATTTGGTTTGATCTATGGGGTTTAACGTCCCAAAACCGCCATATTATTATGAAAGACGCCGTAGTGGAGGGCTCCGGAAATTTCGACCACCTGGGGTTCTTAAGCATGCACCCAAATCTTAGCACATGGGCATACAACATTTCCGCCTCCATCGGAAATGCAGCCGCCGCAGCCGGGATTCGATCCAGCGACCTGTGGGTTAGCAGTCAAGTACCTTAGCCGCTAGACCGAATCTACTGCTATACGACAGCATATCCTCGCAGGTAAACTTATTTTGCCTAAAACAAACATATCTTGAAATAGTATTGGACGCACTTGAGGCAGCTTTAGGCTGCACCAGAGACTATTGTTTCGTTTTTCTTTCTCATGCTTTCAAAGAGGCGCCTGGTTGCGCTGCCAGTGGTGTGCTCACATGCTTGCATGGCTGCCTGCAAACAGCGAAGAAACATAAGCACGGCATCTGCCGCCGCTCATAATGACAACAAAAAAGTGTGTGTGTGTGTGTGTGTGTGTGCCCTAAATGACCACAATTTTATTTGTCAAATAATAAACAAAACTTGATGAAGCCTGCAAAAACCACACGAGGTTTCAGTTTCCCGCTTTCATCGGCAGTACAACTGTTATCGCCTCCACCATTCAGTGTTGTAGATATTCATTCCACCGATGGAAGCGGACTGAACGCTGAGCAAAAAACTGTACTGAAAAAAAAATTCGACAAATCCCACGTACCTGCAAATCAGCGTTATGCGAAGCATGCGGAGTGAGGGTGACCATGTTGCAATTTTTTTTTTTTAGTGAAGCGTCAAGAAATGAGGGTAAATATATGTACAAATGATTCACGCTTAGAATAAATATGTTGAAAAGTTGCAGATGTTTATTTACCCAGCTGTTTGGACTTGCGCAATGATGCCAGCAGGAATATTCCTATTAACAACACCATAAGCTGATATGAAGCGATGATGCTCGCGAGGATGCTGGCCCTCGACACTGCGACATAAATTAACTCAAGCGCATAGCAACTAACCAGAATTGACGTTAACCCGGCTTGACGGCTGTATCAAAGAGTATATATGTATTGTTTGTAAAATTCTGCAGGCAGCACTGCTACCACTATTCATGTTTCACGAAGATTATCGTCTATTTGAAAAATAGTTCCGAGACCTCGCGTAGCTCTGTGGTAAAATGCTTCATTGCCACGCAGAATGCATGAGTTTAATATCAGCTGGGGCCCTGACATTTATTTTTGTATTCGTCGGGTTGACGCTACAGATGACGAGTATTTCTTAGCGCTAGTGAGTTAAAGTTGCCCATGTGTTTTTTCGTCTGTTGCCCATGTGTTTTTCGTTTGTAGATACTAAGTGTAAATCACATGTGGCACATATCCACTTGTGCTTATGTGCCGACTGTCTGACGGGAAGTGTTGGACGACGTACGCGACGGGATTGTGGCATTATTTATGTCTTCACCAGTGCGTCATATTCGTCAATGCATATTACCCCCCCCAATGCTAATTTTGGTTCATGCGAAATTAAGTGGGTGACCACGAGAGCACCCAAACGTAAATAGATAGATAGATAGATAGATAGATATATAGATAGAAAGATAGATAGATAGATAGATAGATGGATAGATAGATAGATAGATATATAGATAGATAGATAGATAGATAGATAGATAGATAGATAGATAGATAGATAGATAGATAGATAGATAGATAGACAGACAGACAGACAGATAGAGAGTTAGATAGATAGATAGATAGATAGATAGATAGACAGACAGATAGATAGATAGATAGATAGATAGATAGATAGATAGATAGATAGATAGATAGATAGATAGATAGATAGATAGATAGATAGACAGACAGCCAGACAGACAGACAGACAGACAGATAGATAGATAGATAGATAGATAGATAGATAGATAGATAGATAGATAGATAGATAGATAGATAGATAGATAGATAGATAGATAGATAGACAGACAGACAGACAGACAGACAGACAGATAGATAGATAGATAGATAGATAGATAGATAGATAGATAGATAGATAGATAGATAGATAGATAGATAGATAGATAGATAGATAGATAGATAGATAGATAGATAGATAGATAGATACGCCCAAAGTTGCCGAAGTTTGCTAAGAAATGCTTCGCATTTAAGATTTCTACACACATTCTAGAGAATTCGCTGCATGGTTAGAGCCTTGAGATGGCAAGGTTGTTATTGCTACAGTAAACAGAAAAACAGTGAAGTACGGCAGACAGTCGCTTGAATAGAGGGCTGTATATCTTTTTTTCGATGAGATCCGCAAAAATAAAGCCTTATGTCTAAAATTTTCAAAAAAGTTTAGAAATTCAAGAAGGAACGTAATGAATCGTTTATTCTATCTGTTTTAGATAATTCCACGCTCCCCTGAAGTTCAGCCTAATTTCGGGTTTTGCATCCACATCTTTAAAAAAACCACATATCTTGTTTGTTAGGAAAAAGGAGCAAGGACCTTTGATATCACGCTTAACTATTGGTCGGTCTCTCTTTTTACTGTCGGAAAGGCGGATCTAGTTTACTCAGCTCTTTTTCTTTCCGACTCAAACAAGGATGAGGAGCTGCTTTGAACGATACTGCCCCCTAATGAAGAACTCACCGCACGTTGTTATGTATGTGAAATAACCATCAATGTCACCCAAAAATGCTACGGCGTTCACGGCAGACAATCAACGCGAACGTACAAAAAAGATTTTACACTTAAAATAATGAAATAGTTAATCACTTACTCAGTTATTCAGTCAAGTATATGATTTCATTTTGGTGAAAGGAGTACAGGACTGAACGCTTAAGAGCGTAACGATGTCCCGACGCTATTCAGAAATGATCACGGTGATACTGCCGGTATATGCAACCGTAACAGTTTACATAATTTTTAACTACTAATATTGAAAACAGCATAAAAAACGGGAATTTAAAAACAGAAAACACAGGCTATGTTTCCTTTGCTCCATAGTGACAGGCTACTAACGATGATATTAACATCAAAGCGCCAACGCTCTTAGGTTTGCACTGCTCAGGTTTTTAATGACACATTTCTTGCTATCCCAGTGTGTAGTAGTCAGAAATTTTAACACGCGTAACGCTCTTCCAAGAGGCTTGCTGTAACGTGAGAGCTCGCGTACTAAAAGGCTTGCTGTTTCAGAAACTTTCGAGGGCAGTTTACATTTAAAAAGCCAATGAACGCCAGCGCAAACAATAAACATGCCTTCCATTGACCTCATATTAGTTTTGCTTGATGGATATGGAGTAAAATTCAATTAATCCTCCACGTGAAAGTGACCGTTACACTTTCCTTATAAAATGAAGAAAACACCATGACTCCACTGCAAATGTTCAGCAGGGAAAAATTCAATCAGCCAACTTGGGATAGTTGTGACAGCTTACACGTCTATGCCATGCTGTCATTGCCAGCTGTACCGTGGACAATACTCTGACATGCCCAACTCGCTTAGTAATCAAAATAGAGTGAAGTTGAGGGCGACGGCTTCAGGGATAGGCAATAAACATCGCGTTGTGTCGAGGAGCGACACTTGAAAACAAACATTATTGAAATAGTCGTTTTGTTTCGGTCCGTGACCTTATAAATGCTAGAATCTACATACCATAACTGGAATAACACATAGGCCGCGAGGACAGGCTGGTAGGCTGACGCAGAAAATAAGTGAAAGTACATCAGCAGCCCAAAATCTTACACCAATATGGTGCAAGCAATTGGCTTGAAAGTTCAGCAGTGAAACTTTGTACCCGTTTTGCCTGCAAATGCTTTAGCTTTGGTGATCACGGTTTTCATTGAACTCAGGCTGGACGTCTTGAATATATTTTGAGAACTTGACATGTGGAAACCTTCATCAGCTCTAAAGAAGACAGATCATGATAGCTGATTAACTGCAAAAGTACATACCTTAAGATCTACTGCAGTGCCCTTTTATATTATTGTGATATCTACTATATGGACCGTCTCGGTGGATTTGTGCCCTTGTCAACAGTACAAATATGCCGACAGATTCAGTTGTAGCTATCTTTGCTGGTACTACTAGACCAACAGAAATCAAAGCGTGAGCGCTGATATATGGGGCTGATATATCGGGTCGAAGCGCTATCTGCTCGTCCGGTGCAGTGCCATAAATGCTGGCGTTTTGTTTGTAGCATATAGTGTTGCAGATCAGTAGTCCGGTGTCAAATGTGTCCAGGACAGCACCACGCAGATAAATTTGCAACTCAGGAACGGTCCTGCTGTCTCTTTGGTGGCCCTCATTAGATAATGATGGTGCTGTGCTGCGAGAGCTCAGGAAATCCAAATAATTAAAATAATCTGTAGTGACGTGCCGGCGTCGGACGCAAACGTGCCGGCGTCACTGGTTCAATGAAATGAAGAAGGCGTACAACTGATGAAGGACAGAAGCGAGATGCCCAAAGAAACAGTGTCCGTGGCGCCCAGCCAGCCTGAAGCGTATGAAAGTTCTAGACGCATCGCGCCACAAGCCACCGGCGCTCTTCTTTTTCTGCCCCCAGCTTGCCTCCACCAGCGCTGGGCTACATGGTTTTCCCGCCTAGCGTTTTACACGATAAAATGAATGTAAAAGAGGCATGAAAAACCACAGCTTATTCGAAAAGTGAATGATGATATGTGAGGCGAAGCGCCCGTCTATTCGTGCATGCGGCCATGCGTCCGACCGCGCTCGAGAATGCAGACGGCGCACGAGTAACACCGACGAGGCGTGAGCCATGGAAGCCGAGTGCAAGCATCTTTAACGTGCCCGCCGCTCTGCTTCGTTTATGTCCCACCAACAATCCGCCACGAACGGCGACTATCCAGGAGACAAAGAGGCACTCGTTGTCCGCGTATCTAGACAGACATAGCCCGCGCAGCAGCCAATCGGAGAATAGCGATACAGCGCCATAGAGAATATCCTCACTCAACTGCAGTTTTTATATACTTCTAGGAGGCAGCATTGTCTATGATACTGTTTGAAAGATACTGCTTTTTTTTCTCGTCTTTCTTGGTTACGCGTGACGCATGACAAGGTTAGAATAAGAGGAGCTTCGCCCCTAAAGCATATAAACACTATGTACACGTGCGACAGTTCCTGTCTGTCCATAGGAAAGTCCAAATGTCGTTGAAGTCGAAGGCGTACACAAGAGTCCAACAGTTCCGTTGGGTGGCACAGGGAATCACGCAGCGGGAGAGAACCACGATGGCGACACATCACTGGTAGCGGTAAATAACTTAGAGGGGCTCGTTATAAATGCTCCCGGTGGAAGTGGTGTGTCCTCCGTGGTGTACGTAAAGCCAATCGACATCCATTTCGGCTTATTGAGCGCCAACAACAGCGCGTCGGTCGACAACGAGATGGACATACTGGGTGAAGCACGTGTTGTGCGCTGTGCATAGAACTGCTGCAGCCCCCCGTCAAATGGCGATAAGACGATGGATGCATAGGGAAATGGCTGTCAAAGACAGTCGTTGGCATCATGCTTGTGGTCTGGGACCAGGGCGCGTAGAGTGCCTTTCAGAAAGGTAGGAGGAAATTTTCCCAGGCATGTCTGGAATACCGTGGCTCCCGCTTGAGACGTTGGAGAAGTCGTGTTTGGGCTGACAGTTTACGAGCATTTGAGCAGCAGGCACCGGTGTTCTGGGAAAACTGATAGCGTGCAGTGCTACAGCGGGTTCTGGGTCCGTAGTGTTAGTGGTGTCGCGGGCTTTCATACTTGTTGGAACAGGTGTGTAGTTTGCAGGCAGGTCCCTTGGCTTGGCCGAGAGCTTGGCCGAGCTGACCGGGTTTATGCAGGGATTCTGATGGTGCACGGAACAGGGCAGTGGCTGGCGTTAAATCTGTGACGCAGAGAGATGGCGCTGCTCTAGTTGGTAGAACCGGCACATCGGATGACCGGAGGCAAGATCCGTGATTTCTGGGGTCATGGGTTTCTGAGTCAATGACTTGTTGAAGCGGAAGGGTGGTCTCCGTCACTTGCATGCCGGTAGTTGGCAGGACAATGGTTTTGAGTGGCCATGATGCGGGAGGCGTCCTAGAAGGTAGTGAGCCAGGTACCGTGGTTTCGCTTATGAGAAAAATATTGCGTTCGATGCAGTAAAACTGGATTGCGGCGTCTGGCAGGTCAAATTGCGGGCGAGAGCTCCAGGAGAAGTATACGATGCGGTGTTTGAGGTCATGCGAAAGATGATATTCTAATACCTCGTACATGAACTGTTGGATCCAAATATTGTTGCATATGAAGGCCGCTGCTAACTTCTAGAATTATGACTCTAAGTGAGAGGTCCAAAATCGTGAGAGGGGCGGGTTTACATGAGGCTTGACGCTTGCTCTGACTGGAACAAGCAGCGAAGCTCGTAGGCCGTTGTTCAGCGCTGGTAGCTTGTACGCGTGTCCGTAGTCACCAGTATGTAGCGACGTGACGACGTCGGACGCAGATGTGCCGTAGTCGCTGCTTCAATAAAAGGACGAGGACGTACAACCGATTAAGAACGGTAGTGAGTTGCCGAATTAGAGCAGTGGCGTGGCATCCAGCAAGCCAGAAGCACACCAACGTTCTAGGCGCCTCGCGCCACAAGCTTTGTTTGTTTGTTAGTAGCCTAGAATCCATGGGACATACCCGCTCTGTAGGATTGGCCAAGAAAACATATGCTATCCTATGGACGGTAACTGCACTATTGCGCCACAAGCCACCAGCATTCATCTTATTTTTCTCTCCCGGCTGGCCTCCACTAGCACTGCGCAACAAATCGAACAAAAATGCTGTTCCAGACTTGTATATAGCTGTATTCGTCATCACAAAGGGCTCTCGTAGAAGTGCTGGTGCTACAAACCGTAATAGTTATGTCACAGATTTGTCACGCTAAAGATGATAGCCGCTGTCATAGCCGTTGATAGCCGTTGATAGCCGTTGTCACGCTAAAATGACAAAGCTGTAGGAATTTTTTTTCTAACGCTGATGGAGTAATCATTTTCGCAAGGCTGACGAAGCTGAAATAGTGAGCGCACAGATGACTGAAGTCTCGATTAATGTTAACCACTCAGATACGACCTCTCTACTTTTTTCAGCTAAGGAGGTAATCGCCTTTGAAATCCAGCCACACGATAACATCACCTCTCGTGAACTTATCTTCACCAAGAGCTAGCCCATCAGATAGCAGCTGTAAAATAATCTCCATTGAACACTTGGAATATAGCTCAGATATTTAGGTTCATTGATATGTGGGGTTTAACGTCCCAAAACCACCATATGATTATGAGAGACGCCGTAGTGGAGGGCTCCGGAAATTTCGACCACCTGGGGTGGATATTTAGGTTCGCAGGAATTACAAACGAAACTCGAATAAAAAATAATAAATGGTGGGTGTCGCCTCGAAACAAGAGGTTCTCCAGTCAGTTATAATAAAAAAAGTAATAGGTGTCAGAAAGAAATTGCACCGAAAAAGCATTTTTTAAAGATCGCTTATTTCAGAAAGCAGCGAATGCGGCCGGCATACCTTAAAAGTAGATGAATGAACCATTCGGCAGTGGAATAGACGGTAATTTTTTTCCGGAGCTTATTATTACTACCGCTGTAATCAACATTCCTTGAATGATATATTTTGCAATAAAGTTGGCTTTGTAAACAAATACTTTCGTCTGAAAAAAATTACCGCCTATATAGCTTAGATCGCCTTTGTCAAAGTAGTGGTTTAGAATTGTTATCCCTTCAAGAATTGCACATTGGATAAAAATTACAGGTCAAGTAATGAGTATAGAAAGTAAAATTTTAGAGTTAGGCATCTATTTTCCGGAATTCATTTGACCTGATGGAAATAAGCAATGACCACATTTAAAACAAGCTTTCTAATTTGTGTTTTGTTGAAACACAATCCCTAGGCGCGGTACATTAACCGAGAAGGAAGCTAAAATATGTGGGACGATTTTGGCATCCAGCTGCTCAACACGCCTACTTGTGTTGACAGCAAGGAGCACAGCGTCTCCTAGAAGCTCGAATAAAAAAAACAAACGAGAGGGTTGCTATGTTCGCTGATGACATGGCCCGTTCTTCCCGCAATACCGATCCTGAGATAACAGAAGACAGGATGTTGCGGTATCTCATTCGAGAAGGGCAGGAGCGACTGCTTCCTGAGCTTGTGACAATGCACCGGCAACAGTGGCTGAGTTCACCAAACAAGCCACAGTGAATGAACAAGCCCTCAGCAATGATATCACCCGCATGACAACAATGTAAAATATATCGCAAATACCTCCATTATGGCAGGTCTTTTCAGAAACAACAAGTCTCTACGTGAGTGATCTGAGAGATTCTGCGAGAAGAACTTTGATAGCTCGGTTAATTTCCACCACCAGAACCAAAGCAGGCGTTGCCATTTAGCACTGATGTCGGGGAAGAGGTTGGTCAAGCTGTTTGTTTACCGAGCTATGGCGACGTGGAACGGTACCTTACTTATGCCAATGCTGCCCGCTGTCCAGTCACCGCTCCTCTGATGACGGCATCTCTAAAGACTCACCCACCACCTACCCTTCATACTCTGCTGATATCGTCGCCACCCACACTAGTCTCACTGACACAAGGAATGCCGTACGGTCAATACCCGTATAGCGTGACGTGGTTCAATAGAGAACCGCCGTGGAACTATCAGCGTAACAAACGTTATTCCTGGCGCACTGCTGACCCTTCACTGGTGTGCAGTCATTGTGGCGCAGCAGGGCACGTCTACAGGGTTGGCCGCTATCGCGGCACTCACCAATGGACATTTTCTCATCAGCCTTATTACGCTAAGTATGACGGTCACCAAATTTAAAATGAGACGCTACAAGCGATGCTAGACGTGCATACAACAACGCTCCTCCGAATCACTCACCAGAAGATTCAGCCACGCCCCAACAATGCTCTCCATCTTCAGCGTGGTACAGTTCACCGAATTGTCGCAGGTTTTCCGACGTCACTAGAGGCTGGTTCCCTAGCCCGCGATGGTAAAACTAGGCGCAGCGCCCTCCACGGTTGAAGTTGCCAGTCCTCAAAATTACTAACAGCCCCCACTACAGATGAACAACCAAGCGAAGACAACCAAGTCGCAGACAACGATTACAGCGACGACCGTGACAAACACGACACCTACCGATATGCGCTAAGTCGTGATCACTGACCTTACCATTAAAATTGATTGCCATCAAGCGACAGCTCTTGTTGATAACGGCTCACACTTTTCGACGATAAGACAGCAACTCGCCGGAAGACGCCATGGTACGGGTGCAATATAAGAATTGCCGGAAGTCACATGATGACACCACTTGAAGAGTGCAAGGCCCTACTCATACTCACTAGTTTTTCCTTCATCGCGAACCGCGTCATTCGTCAGCAATTTTGTATATAGGTAATATTGGGAATGGATTCCATGCGAAAATACCAAGTGAATAATATTCGTGGCAGGGGCGTAACGTTTGCTACAAACTCGGGCACACCTAATCATGATAAAAATTAGCGACCTCGTTTATGCATCACCGCCGAGAACGTCATACCTCTGCCACGGAGTTGTTCTCTCGTACCCGTTTCTTGCGACAGCCTACAGAGCGCAACTGCCTTTCGATAAACTTTAAGAGTTGGTCAAACACCACTCACGCAGCTTCACATCACCGCAGATTCCAGTTACAGACTACACCGGCTAAATTTTTAGCGCAATTCCCGGAAAGAGCGAGAGGCATTTGAAAAAGAAGTGCAAACAATGCTGGAAGATGGTGTTATTCGGCCATTCAACAACCCTTGGGCGTCTTCAGTAGTACTTGTTAAAAAATGGCAGCATATCCACGGGGTGAATGATGGAGAGTGAGGCGAAGCATGCGTTCGTCCATTATTTCTTGCTTCCGTCCGTCCATGCGTCCATCTGTGTTACCGTCCGTGCGTCCATCTGTGTTACCGTCCGTGCGTCCATCCGCCCGTCCGTGTGTGCGCCTGTTCGTGCGTCCGCACGTACATCCGCGTGTCCGTCCCTGCGTTCGTCAATGCATCCACCCCTTCGCCCGTTCATGCGTCCATCCGTCCGTGCAGCCATCGTGCGTCCGTCCATGCATCTGTTTGTGTGTCCGTTCATCCATCTAGTCAACACTCCAAGTACCACCATCTCGCATCTTTTTATCATATATTGCACATATAGAAGCACTGACATACGGCCAGCAGACATTTCAAGGACTAAACGAGAGGGGGCACACGCACACTTTCTCACTGCTTGCGCTTCATTTCTACTTCCCACCTTTAACCACCTCGAGTTCATGGTATATACTAGTTCACTGTATTTATGGCACTGTATTCATGGCACTTATTAGTTCACTGTATTCATGGCACTTTGGCCCAACGCTCGCTAAAGCTTTCTAAAACCAAGGAGGTTATGCCCAGCGAGTATAACCTAACAACCCTTTCTTGTCAGATAGTGCTCAATGTGGATGCCAATGGCTGTTGATTGGAAATGAGAAACAGGAGAATTCGGCTTTTAGTTAACGCGCACGCTGCAAATTTTTTATTGTTCAACAACGCACAGGAGAAATCTCCCACCAGCACCACCCTGCAGGTCAAAGCTTAAAACTGGTTACGCACTACGACGAGGGACGAACGGGTGCTGCTTTAAGGAGTTTCGCCCCTAAAAATGAATGGTAGCTTGCGTTCTTGTGTCGACCAACGGAAGCCCAACAGATGCACAAAGGACGCTAATCCACTGTCACGTATTGATGACACCCTGGATAGGTTACTACGCGCGTGCTAATTTTTGTCAATTACCTTGAAGAGCGGTCGTAGGCAATCTGAAGTTAAGACAGTCGGTGAGAAAGCCGGCTTTTTCACGCCCGGCAGACTTTACGAAATTCAGATGCCTGCTTAAGTTAGTGTTCTGCACCAGCTACATTTCAGCGTCTAATGGACACCATACATTCAGAACTTATGTTACAGACTTGTCTAGTGTAGCTTGACGACGTGATTCTCTTTTGTGTAACGTCCGAGGAGCACTCAAAAGGCTAAAAGAGCTTTTTGACTCAATACGTTTGGGCGGTATTACACTGAAGCCCTAAAAATGTCACTTTTGCTTCTACAAACTTTCATTCCTCAGTCACGTCGCCAGCAGCCAAGCGTTCTTACCTGATTCCTTGCTGCTGCCGTTGCGAATTTCCCAACCCCATCTGACGAAAAATCACTTCAGCGATCCTTCGGAATGTGGGCGAACCACTGGCGTTTAATTGACAATTTTTCAGGCATTGCGTGACCATTGACACAGCTCACCAGGCAAGATTTCGCCTTCGCATGGGGAAAACACCAACTGGCACTTCACGAGCTTCATCAGCGCACGCAAACGCCTGCCGTCCTCGCCCACTTCGGTGAAGACGCGCCGACCATATTGCACACAGACGTTGGTAAGGCGGGTCTCGGAGCAGCATTTATACAGTAGTATCACGACAGCGGAAAGGTGGTCGCCTCTTCCAGAAGGACGCTGTTCCTAACTGAGGTAAATTGCATGGCGACCGATAAAGAAGCTATCAAAATGATATGGGCATTCATCAAGTTGCGCCCGTATGTGAATGTTCCTTCGCAGTAATCAACGATTGCCATTTATTCTCCTGAATAAATAATTTGAATGATATTCTGCTCCAAGAGTTGAACCTCACCATTACCTACGACCGGGTAGACCCCACGCTGATGCCGACTGTCTTTCTCAGTTTTCCATTGAAGCAGCAGATCATGACGACAACACGACGTTTTTTTTTGGGGCGTTATCGATACTGCCGCTTTTTCATGCCAGTAGCGGAACAATGCCGAAATATTACTGCTTATTCATTACTTCGATGGCCAAATCGATAGCGTGCTGAATTTATTTCCAAAGTGCTAGCGTCATAGTACTTGTGTTATGATGTTAGTGTACAAGAACATCTCGCCTAGTGGAAGCAGCTACTTATTCGCTGCTACCTCACCGCTTCGAGCAGAAATCATGTACGCCTGTCACAACCAGCCAACCACCGGTGACTTAGGCTAAACGCGGACAATGTCAAGTACTAGACAGCACTACTACTGGCCTGAACTTTCAATGGTAGTTAAAACTTACGTTCAGACATGCTTTTGCTGTCAGTACCTCAAACGACCACAGGTAAAGCCAGCCGGTCTGTTGCAGCCTGTTTAGGTACCAACAACACCATGTGCACAAATATGCAAGAATTTTAAAGGCCATTTTCTAACGTCTACCACAGGAAACGTTGATAAGCGAGGCAACCAATCACTTCACACGATACGCTGAGACAAGAGCTCTGCAATCGGCAGAAGCGGCTGAAGTGGCGTGTTTCTTTTTTGAGGACATCGTTTTAGGTCAAGGTGCACCTGCATTAATTATCACTGACAGAGGTACTGCGTTCATGGCCGTGCTCTTGTACCGTGTTTTGTGTTTAATTGGTAACGTTCACAGGAGGAGAACAGCATACCATCCCGAGACCAATGGGCTGACAGAACGTCTCAACAGGACCTTGGATAATCACTGATCAGCCTGTTCGTGAACGTAGTGAACAAGAACTGAGACGACATCCTACTCTAGCTCACATTCGCGTACAACATGGCTTGCCAGGACACTGCTCAGCAATGCCAATTAGCCTCATTTACGGCCGTGGCGTCGCAACAATGTTCGATGTCATGATTCCTATGACAACGATGCCCATGTGACGGAAGCCTGAGTTTTAAAGACGAAGCATTTCTTTGTGTACTGTAGGCACCCTGGGTATCTATCTATCTATCTATCTATCTATCTATCTATCTATCTATCTATCTATCTATCTATCTATCTATCTATCTATCTATCTATCTATCTGGCCGCTTACATGACCGTCCTTTTAAGATCATCCCGTTGGTGTAAACGAAAACTAGTATGGGAGGCAGATTAGTTTGAGGGAAACGATTCATGACATAAATAATATCCATATTTCGTCACGTGCGTCAATAAACACTTTGAAAATGAACTGTGGCACATACCCTTGAGCGGGTATGTGCCACTGGTATGCAGGTATATGCCACAGATGTTTTATAGTTTATATCTATCTAGAAACGGTGAAAAGACACACGTGAAGTGCTAGGTTTGATGTTAAAAAAACGGACATGGCAGCGTTAGCCGGAAGAATGCAAAGAATAAATGACATTCCCAGCTAAGACTGATCCCTAGAATTCTGCATGGCAATCAAATATACTACTACAAAGCCATGCCATGTACGTTTCCGATTCTAATTTTCCATGTCTCGGAACTATCTTTCAGACCATATTGATCGCAACATGCCAATTTTTTCTTTATATTTTTTAAACTTTACACATGTACTCCTATGATACAGCAGTCAAGTCGGGTAACATCAGTTGTAGTGAGGGGCTATCATCTTAAGAATGTTTATGGAGCAGTGTCCAGGGCTTCGTTCCTCGCGAAAAGCAGGGCTTTTTATCAGCTTACTACTTGCTTCTATCCACGTTGCTGTACGCAACTGTGAACATCACTGTAATATCATTGTACGCAGCTGTAAACAACTAGTGATATAAAGTATATGTGGCTAATTACCTTGTCTGTGTGCGCATTCGTACAGATATTGAGTGCAACCTTGTAATGTTTTGCTCAATAAAAAAAGTACGACACAGCCAGCATGCGTGCGTATACTTCGCATAGCACTGATTCTCAAGGTACGTGGGATCTCCCGAATTTTTTTTACGAAGCGACCAGAAGAAGCTCGGGAACATGCCCAGTTGAGGTCATCGAACAACAGAAGTGTGACACCCGGCACTATATTCTCTAGCACACACCTGTCACACACAACTTGGTGGATTAAGTGTGGGTCTGGAACCCCATTCGTCGTGAGCCCTCTGAAAAAATGTTGTGGAGGTACTTCATACCTTACAAGGACGAGGTTCTTCAGTGCATCAGTGACATAATTACGCTGCTGTTATAGCTGACCCCCATTGTTCAACGTACTGTAAACATTTGCTTCGAATTATTCACGTGCTTCGGATGAAGTGATACCTTCAGGTATTATACTTTTTTTCTGCTTTATGAACCTGCATCTTCGGGACGAGGTTTTTTTGGAAAGGGAATATTACCGCACGTATGTGCCAGTGGCGAGGACAAACAAGCAGCGTGAGAAAACTTGGGCAAAAAAAGGACGAAGAAGTTATTGCTGCCCTTTTCGAAGATTTGGATAAAGTCTATTTGTTTGTTGTATTTTGTTTATTCCTCACTACCTCGTCGTCGCTATATACACGTCATCGCACAGCAACGTGCACTCATTTTGCATAAAAGTGACATCTGTATTCTAACATGACCACCGACATTAAGTCGTACCATGGGATAGCTTGGGGCATTCCTTAAGTCGGTGTGCGTAGTGAGCTCCCGGTCAATACGGTAGCCAAGTGAGCAAGGCTGCTTTCTGAATAGTCCCATTAGCCAAATAGTTAAGGCCTTCAGCGAGTTGTTCCAAAAAATTCTTCGTTAAGGGTCTGCCCACATCATACGCATAACTACTTCAAATAAAGAAGCGAATAGCTAAGACTGTTGCAAATACCTCTCTTAGGCATACGGCCAGATTAAACGCGCAAAACTCTAAGGAGCGTTTATGTCTACCAATTCTGAGTGCGTTGCACACGTGAATAGTAACTACTTGCCTAAAAATTCTGCTCAGCGCCCTTTTCACATATACACGCATACCTTACTGTTCTTATTACTAATGGCCTCTACAAAATATAGCGTATTACCTGGATAAAGTGCGCAGTCGCCTCGCCAAAATCAATGCAACGTCTTCCTCATACAACGCAGCTCTTTCCAGGAATCACGCCAGTATCGTAACAAGGGCTTGACAGTGTTGTTCGCTCTAACTTCTATGCGGGCTTACCCTATGTAACAATGCACTCTGGGCAGTGCGCGTACAAGTAGGTTGTGAATAAGGGCCTCTGGAAGTTGTGAATTTATTCCCCCGCAGCACCGTCCCCCTATGTCAATCGAACGTCAAGTTGTCCCGTGTGACACACACCAGGGTGAACGATAATATCTAGTGCCGTCTAATAGGCTAAAACAGCGGTGAGAAAGGTCCTGCTGAGTACAATGACTCCGTAGTGCGAGGGAAAATAGCAAGTGCGTTACGGCTCGAATTTGCCTGTTGTGGATATTTTTGCAATGCACAATGAATGACTGGACGAAACTCGTTGGCTGGAAGTTAACGGTAGATAGGCACTGTTCATACACCGCAAACCATGAGCAAGATTCGCGAGACTTCTGCACTTCAAGCCATCTCTCGTCAGCCACGGTGGTGGCCTGCCGTAAGTGAAAGGGAAATAGGCGAAAAAAGACATATGTTGTGAAAAAGAGCTAGTTATCCAAAACCACTTCCGGCTCTATACAGCCTTATTTTTAGGACATGGTGACGTTACAGTGTCGCACTACAAACGGTTTGGCTTGACACATTGTTTAACATTTAACAATGGGGTCCCATGTATTTCTAAGGGTCGTGTTTAATTGTTTTGGCAAGTCAGACGCCTCGTAGCGTAAGACTGAAATTTCACCGGAATGTATTAGTGCGTAACTGCTACATATAAGCCTGAGGCATTTTTGATAAGTAGCTTTTTCAAGAGATATGAGTTTCCCCCTATTTTACATTCAGTAATTGTAGGCTGCTTTTTCCCTCGCCAAGAGATGGCGCCACATGCAGATTTCCCTACTTCCACGACAACTTTCGCCCCCGGGGCCAAAGCTCAGTAAAGAATCTCAGGTAGCGTGGCGTCACCTGCAGGCCTTGTCTTACCTCAATCCATACATACTGTCCCAGACAGATCCCGACAATTACTCACCACAATGCAGGTTCTGCGTCACTAAAACAGCCACCCTGTACCACAAGGTATGAGAATGCCCACACAATCCACCTCTCCAACCCACAGCACAGCAAAACACTGTAGGGTGGGAGGCAGCTCTGTCCAGCTCGGATCCGAAGACCCAAGAGGCCCTCGTCAGACGAGCAAGGACAGCGGCCCGTGCTAATGGAATTCCCGGACAAAGGGTCCCACTCACTGACATTCCTTCCTCGGTCCCAAATAAATGCTTTATTCTCTCTCTCTCCTGGGAATGACTCTCTAGCTTAACAATTCTCACCGTTAAGATTAACACATTGGTGAAAATAGGACAAAAAGAAGTGCGTTTTTTGCTGCAAATGAAAAATGTCGTGGACTCATTAGCTATGACATAATATTTTATTAAAGAGAAAGCGAAAAAAAAGAAATCACAAGTGACAACCACTGCTTTTCCATTACTTCTTTTTCTCATGAAAATAGCATTTCCACTGAGTGTCATGCATAAGAAAACCCATGTGTTCAGATACCTTGCAGATACAATTTCTTAAAACACTGCATGTAACAGAGAGCTCAGACGCCAAACGTACGGACACAAAAAAATGTAGTTTGGCTCACGTGCACTCCTAATAGGATTGATCAAATAAGAACTGAAAATTTAGATGATGAATTCACTCAATTTACGTAAATGGTGTAATGCTAAAACTGTGCAGGCCCCGCAAGATGGTGTCAAAATTGCTGAAGCTAGTAACTCCAGAACGTAATTCAGCAGTGAAAATATGTATGTGGAAGGTTCACACTTCGCCGCAATGTTTACACATGTGGATACATAATTATGAAGTTTATTGCTCCCTAAGGTCGCTTATGGTATTACCGGCACGTTGGTTCTTGCCCATCTACCAGTGAATCACTACGTTTGGCAGTTTATCACTGTCTTATTAGGGCACAGCTGACGGTTTGCCTAATGAGCTATTCATATTAAGTAATCTATTCCCTTCACCATAGGCAATTGTAACATGTATATATATATATATATATATATATATATATATATATATATATATATACATATATATATATGTATATTTAGCTGAATTCTTTTCGCAATGCCAATTAAAGGCTAGAACCCCGAAGTCACATTTGTAATAGCAATGTCAAGTTTTCAATAATCAACAAATTTGACACTTTTGTTTGCACCATCTGGCTTTTTTATTATTTTATCAATGCCAAGTAGAAAGGGAATTTCTGTGCGGTAAAGACTCAGCAACATATTAATAACAATACATGGGGTGATAATATCTAAACCATCACTTCATGTTTAGAGATGGCGCAGTGGAGTGCACGGATATTTCACCCACCTGATGTCGCTAAACGTGCACTGACATGGCACAGCCCACGAACATCTACCATTTTGCCTCCACCTAGTTGCGCTCTCGTTGTTGGGGATCGAACGCTTGACCTTTGGGTCTGCAGCCGTGAACCGTAACAACTGAATCAACATGAAGGGCCTTATGAAAAAGAGTCGTGTGAATTGGTCCAGAAGATTTCTGCCGTGAAGCAAATTGGCTTTCCCGTGACAATGTAGGTGTTTTATGAGAAATGAAAGATGTGTGCTTATTGTAAAACAAAACATTGGTAATTGGTGCGCTGAGAGAAGCGAAACACATTGCAGGCTAAGGCTAAGCTGGCAAGTCGATATACAATGACCACTAGTTTCCACGAAACTTGCTTTACATGAGTTAATTTTCATTCTCAAAGTAAACGCACGTGATTGTTACATATAGTGCTTATCAATTCTTTCCTTACCTCCAAATAAATATACTTCTCTTTTGTTTTAACAGGCCCAATGCGCAAGTTGAAGGAAATTACGAGAAGCCCGCATAACAATGTTGCGCAAAAGAATCATGGTCGCAAGCTAACAGATGTTAGGGGTGTTTCAACGCGAAAGTGTTAAAGAGCTCCTGTCTCTTAGCGGTGTTGGCATGGGTATTATCGGTTGGGAGCGAAAAATCATTATCTTGTGCTTGACGGAAAAGTAAAAACACTGTGTTATAAAATAAATACTAGATTTACGGGTTCGAGCGAGTATTGAACCCAGGCCATTTCCGTGTCGCATGATTCAGGCAACCGAAAAAAGCTTAGGCACATCCTCAGCGCCTAGACCTTGTAGCGCATCATCATCATTCTCTTGACCACTGTGCCGCACCTCTCGCGCAGCTGATGCCTGGCCATGGTGCTTAGATCAAGCTGCGTGGAGGCAGAAAGGATTGACGCGCTTGGTGTGTCGGACACTGGAAGCCACCGCGACTCTGCTTCAGGCCTGAAATGAAATAGCGAGATAGGAATGACCACGTCAGCCGCTCACGTCTCGCCTCTCTCGACCGCTACAGTAGTGACCCGGAGAACGCGCCCTTCGACGAGCTATCAGCTGCCATGGTTCCGTGACTCAGCCCACTAGTGCCGCTGTTCCAATCAACCAACCCTAAAGTATGGTTCATGCAGCTCGACGACACTCTCACCCTGAATGGCGTCACAGACCAGCCGCTCATGCACGCCATTCTTCTCGACGCCCTTCCAGTAGAGCTGCGTCATCTCGCTGCCGCTTCAATCCAGCCCGCAGCCTTACGATGATATGTGCTCGGCGGTGCTGGCCTCGTACGGCCTCACCTACCGCCCACTTCCGTGGACCCGCAAAAAAGCGAGATAGGAATGACCACGTTAGCCGCTCACGTCTCGCCTCTCTCGACCGCTACAGTGGTGACCCGGAGAACGCGCCCTTCGACGAGCTATCAGCTGCCATGGTTCCGCGACTCAGCCCACTAGTGCCACTGTTCCAATCGACCTACCCTAAAGTATGTTTCATGCAGCTCGACGACATTCTCACCCTGAATGGCGTCACGGACCAGCCGCTCATGCACGCCATTCTTCTCGACGCCCTTCCAGTAGAGCTGCGTCATCTCTCTGCCGCTTCAATCCAGCCCGCAGCCTTACAATGAGATGTGCTCGGTGGTGCTGGCCTCGTACGGCCTCACCTACCACCCACTTCCGTGGACCCGCAACTTCCCGGTTTCCCGTGAGTCACAGCAAGGGGCATCAACTAACCATCATTCTTGCCTTGACCACTACCAAACTGCTCCGGCTACGACTAGTATCTCAGATCTGGTCGCAAGCACATCAATTCCTCCACCCGATCACACCGACTAGGTAGGCCACTCCCCACGACGGTAACCTGACCGCACGCCTCGGAGACTGACGCAGGCAAGCTTTCGCTTGTTATTGACATCACGACCACGGAACTTCAGTTTTCGACAATGTCCAATAAACAAGACTTTTTATCGACCTATCGTCTAGCCACTAGAGACGCGAGTCCCGCGTCCGACTGTCCATCCGCTGAGGTTTCGACATTGGGGCTCAACGCGACCAGTCTCCCACAAGACGTGTTTCTTCGATGCACTCGGCCGACTGTCTTTCAAATATGCTCACCATTCGCACGTTCTACCCGACTTCCATGGCCCACAACCACTGTGACATGTCAGACTTCTCGACCACTACATTGCCGCATGCCCTGAAGTTTGCTACGCTCACGGACATCGTCACACCCGCTATTCGCCCTATTGAGACTTCCTTTTCTTCATCTCTCGCAGCAGAAGAGCAGCCATGATCATTATTGAGCGTCCTCACGAGCTGGTGCTTAATCTCTTGGGAGCGCTGGCTAACCCTTTTCTTTTTTTTTCTTCTTGAGTTTCCATAAAGCCTTCCACGTCGCAAGACGTGTTCTCAGCTCGATGTGAGCCGCGCCGCAGCAGTAAGGCTCAGAGGTTCAATATATAGTGCCGAAAACCCAGGATCTTTGACGGCGCCAACATCACTGACGTTAGGAGCCACAACACCTCAGAAGACGGCTCCTGCGATCTTGGCTAGATACATTGGTTGCGGGTGGCAGAATGGAACGATATTGTAGACGACGCCACAGCCTGCGGTCCCAACTGAATGCCTGGGTGTGCAAGGTGGGAGACCACTTGGGAGAAAATCAAGCCATCATGGCCGCAGCTGTTAGTGTATTCGTCGACCGAATAAGGTCATTTTATGGTCAGATAGAGAAAGTGGGTGAGGCAATTCTTGATGAGACTCCAGATGAGCCGTTAGATAGCGAAACGCTAGACGCTGGAGAATACCATGACAAGGTTGTTAATCTCACAGCGTTTTACGAGTCAAGCTGAATGAATGTCTTGTGCCTCCAGCCACACGCCTTACGAACATCCACCCGTTATTATCTGGCTAAAGCAAGCTTATTCAACTAGAACTCGTAAAATTTCATGGCAACTGCAGACTATGGCTGAGATTTTGGAAGCAGTTTACATTAGCAGTCCAAAACAACAGCGTGTAAAGCACAGCTGACAATTTCAACTACTTGAGCAGTTTGGTTACCGGAGTGGCCACGTCGGTCATATTGGGAATACAAGCTGCAGAAGAGTGCTATAAAGACGCTATTCAAATGGTAAAGAAGCGTTTTGGCAAGCAGACGTTCGTCAGCTGAGGCAACTTTACGACAAAGTACAGGTTACTATTCGAAACCTCAAGGCGCTTGGCACGAATTCAACAACTTATTGCTTCATGCTCCGGGCAATATAGCTAAGAGTTATACCGACGGGCATGGTGCTATTTTCCACGAGATGCACAAGGCATCGTCATCAGCTGCATCCTCTTCGAATACGCAAGGCAATTCAAAACGTGTAACACTTCCAGAAGATGACGATCTTCGAATGCTTGTAGAATTTTTTGACCTTCAACTCACTTGAGAAGCTGGTGCTGAACAAGGCGTAAAAACTCATCGCGCCTCAGATAAAGGAGGACTAAAACCCAATCATCCACGTGACGTTTCCACTGCTCTGGAAAGCTCAACAAAGAGTCCACAACAGTGCCTGTTCTGCCGGCGTGAAAAGCATTCGGTCGAAGCTTGAGTTACGAAATATATTGGCTTCTCAAACAAATAAGAAATGCTCATCATAGCGGGACGACGCTTTCCTTGCCTAAAGCAGGGCCACATGGCAAAAGATTGTACACTCTAAGCCGAAAAAGACTAAAGTGGGGTATGCCATTGGTCCTTTAGGGGTCTAAATTCGCTGCCACAGATTTTGAACCAATTTTGGACTAACTGCGGGAGTAACTGCAAGGGCTCAACTGTTACCCCAAGCACTTACTCCACTTGGTTTAAATGTTGACCCCAGTAGAATGCTCCAGCGGGACTAACAGTTGAACCGTCTGGACCAATGGCAAAAAAATGGCGACACTGCGTTTGTGCAGTAAACTTTATGTTTATTCCAATTTAATCAGCACTGAAGATCATAGTATGTTATTCATGCAACACACACACACACACACACACACACACATACATACGCACTGTTATTTCAAAGTAAAACACCGCAAACACTGACTGCCCGCGCTGTACTACAGAGAATAGACTCTCGGGTATATATAGCACAGTATTTTGACCTCCCTTCTAGTGCCAGTGGGCGACTTTTACTCGGCTTAAGAAAACAATAAATATTGACACCGTAACGCGAAAATTGACATGGGCTTATTCGTAGCACCGATGCGCATCGATCTTTTAATATGGATCCATCTAATCTTCAACATGCCTCCAGCCCGAGAATACGAATTATCAGCTGGTATTCGATCATGTCGGCCGAACCAGCGTTCGCAGTGCTGGCGCACGAGTCCGCAAACACAAACATAGCAGCGGCGCTTGTGCGGGAAAGCCGGCGAAGCAGCCACAGGCGCCCCGCTGATGCCATACCGTGTCGGCTTGCCGACGGCGTCGCTAGGCTTACGACGAGTACGGCTCAACGACCGCCGGCGGTCGCAACATGCGGCTCGCGTGAAATTTTCGTCGTCGTTATTTTATAGTCACAAATGAACAATAGGTAAGTGTCCCATGTTCGCTGTGTCTTACGGAGTGATGTAGATATCTGTATACTTACAGCGACGAGACCGTTCGCAGGCACGGTTCCTTCATCGTGCTGTTAAGGCACAACCTGTGTACCGCTGGCCGCACGGTTAGTCATATCCGCGATCGCCTACACGTTGGATTTTTGATAACGATTGTCGCATGGATAAAAAGACATAAGTTTGCCTGAGCTACTATTTTTGTGAACTTGTACGCGACGTTTCCTTCGCTTGTACCGGCAATGCACTCACACCGGCAGCCCGCTTGATACCGATGACGTACGCAGCCTACTTTTCCTATCTATCGCTTTGAACTTGTGGTCACTGTGTGGGTACACGACCGCTGATGAACAGATTACCTTTATTAGCATTGTCAGTGTTCACCGTAGTTCGAACTTATTCAGCACATTAAAGCGAGTTCTCGGCATCGCCCGTGTTTACGAAGACTTTCACTTGGCTTCGGCTCGCCCGTGCCGGCATGGTGGAAACGCAAGGGCACTTGCTGTGTGCACTGACAGCGTGTTGTACTACTTTCCTCTAATAACATCTTCTATTCGTTTCATAGTGCTTCACTTTCACAGTGGCGTATAGCCTATTTAACTTGTTTTCATGATCGCCGACCACGCCGAGCATTGCAGTGCAGCATCGACAGGAGGCGATCGCGGCGCAGTTGCCCTCCCCGTTGGTCCCTTCATTGCCGGGCGTTTGCGCAAGACACGCATTGTAACACATTTAGTCCCTGTTTGACGAACCGTTCGTCCATTGGTTTAACGACTGCAGTTAGTCCAACTTTGCCGAATTTCGGCTTAGAGTGTAGAAGTCGGTTAAAATGTGGCAAGTGGGCCAGAAGGCACGCAACATCAATTTGCGCATCCGACGACGTCAAAAACAATAAGAAGGTGATATCTGCATCGGTCAATCTAGTGTCCAAGCAGGCAAGGTCAGTGGTGATGCTGCAGAGTCTGACAGCCACCGTAATGGGTGCCAAAGTCTCCGGTCGGTATCGAGTCCTTTTTGATGGCAGAAATCAGCGGGGCTTCATTATGACCAAAGCTTATGAAAGACTTGGATGCGAACTAATAGAAGAGGGAACGTTGACCATCGGTGTATTCAAGGGTGATAACAGATGGAAAAGCATGAGGAAGGTACGTGTATCGATTCTTCGTGCGAACCAGAAATTTCTGATTTCAGTAGAGGCGCTGGTGGTGGACACGATATGCACTGAATGCATTCCGGTACCAGAAGAAAGCGTTTGAAGAGAAATAAACAAGATGCACTGGATACGCCAGCTCACTCTTTAGGAGGAGTAGAAGACAAAGAGTTTGCGTTTCTTATTAGATACGACTAAAATTGGGATCTAGTAACTGGTACCTTGAAGCCTGTGTACAGAAACTTGAAAGCTGTCGGGCGAAACTGGAATGAACTGTACAAGGACCGTTGTGTATTGCAGCCGATATTATACAGTGCGCCAGTATTGCAGTCCTACCTTCCACGGCAACCGAGCGTAATAACTCAAAACTTTTGACTCATTTCTGGGCTCTAGAAAGCATCAGTATTGGGGCCGAATATGAAGGAACGACTGTCACTGATTCAGTGCTGGGAAATTTTGAGAACAAGATTAATAAGAAAAACAATCGATATGAAGTGGCGCTACCGCAGAACGAAAACGCTGAACTGAGTGAAAACTATGCAGTTGCATTCAAACGTCTATACAGCTTGATGAATAAGCTTGACAAAAACAGTGAGCTCTTCAAACGATACGATGCAACTGTGAAGAAGAAGATGTGCCGGCGGCGAGCAGCATCGCCAACGCCCGGCTCTCTCGGCTCGTACTTCGGCTCGCTGCTGTGCTGATCTCTGCTGGACGGTTCTTCACGCTGTTTTGCCGTTGTCGTTATCGATTAATAAATCTCGTCACATTTGGTGGAGAGTGCTGTTCATCCCCGTCGCTAGACCCTGGAACTGCGAAGCTGCACGCTACCGCCCGTCACGACTGACAACGCCAACTCCATCGGCATCGTCGCCCAGTTCAACTGCCCCGGCCATCCTAGGCTACGGGGCCCGAAGGTCTTCAGCGGTGCGGATGGGACCGACGTGGAAGACTGGCTTGAGCACTACGAGCTGCTGAGCGCCAACAACAAGTGGGATGAAGCCGACAAGCTCGGCAATGTCATATTTTATCTCACCAGCGTCGCAGAATTGTGGTTTAACAACCACAAACACAACATCCCCACATGGAGCATCTTCAAGACGTCATGTGCTGAAGTGTTTGGTCGGCCAGCTGCCCGCAAGCAGTGGGCAGAACAACGCTTGCGCGTCCGCTCTCAGCAGACTGGCGAAAATTTCACCAGCTATATTGAGGATGTCGTCGACCTTTGTCGACGCGCGAATGACACCATGCCTGAGTCGGACAAAGTCAAACACAACCTGAAAGGCATCGACGATGGCGCATTTCAAATGCTCTTGGCTAGAAATCCGAGCACAGTTTCTGAAGTCGTCAGCTTATGTCAGAGCTACGACGACTTGAAGAAGCAACGCTCTCTGACTCGACAACCTCAGCGTGGTAATGAGTCGCTGTCCAGTTTCGACACCATGCCTGACAATTCACCATTGCTTCAGCAAGTTCGAGCCTTCGTCCGTGAGGAAGTCGCCTGCCAACTTTCTCTAGTGCATTTTGCTCACGAGACCACCACCCGTCTACCCGCCCCGCTTCGCACTGCTATATCGGAAGAGGTTGCACAAGCTGTTCCCCTTGCGCACTACGAGCCACCTCTATCTAGCCGTGCCCACTGCCCGCGTGCCACACAGCCGGTAGGTGCCCCTGTCGACTATCCGCCAGCGATTCAGCCTATGGCCGCGCCCCTAACGTATGCAGCGCCGCCTGTGGCTCCTCCTGTCGCCTGTTCACAAGAGATGCAGCCCGTAGCTGCCCCGCTCACACATGCAGACGCTGTGCGCAGGCTTCCGCAACCGCCCTACACCACGCGCTCACAGCGCGCACACCCGGCTGCTTATACTACACCTTGGGCGGCACCACCAGTCACCAATCTATGGAGAACGTCCGATAACCGACCGATTTGCTGCGCCTGCTTCACTCCTGGACACGTTGCCCGCTACTGCCGCCGTCGACCTCAGACGTTCGGCAACTATGCCTGGTCGTCGCAACCCGGCAGCCAACCCTTCGACCAATACGGGCCGGTCTCGTCACCTCGCTATGGCTCTACTGACCACCTTGACTTCCAGCCGCAGCGCGCACCGTCTCCTCGTCGGCGATCGCCCTCCCCCATGCATCGCCGGCCCGGACCTTCCGAACAGGAAAACTAAGCACCGCAGTTCAAGAAGCAAAAAATGCGCCGTTTTTGAACTGTCTAAGCCCTCGCCCCTCTCCTGCTAACGTGGTCGCACTTAACTGTTGAAGGTTATTGTACTTTCGCCCTTGTGGACACCGGCGCAGCTGTTTCTGTTATTGCCGCTAATCTCTGCCGTTTATTGCGCAAAGTCACGACGCCGCTTTCGGTACTGTCGTTTCACACCACAAGCGCACAGCAAGTAACACCTCTCGCAGCCTGCACTGCAACACTGTCCATCGAAGGCAATCTTTACATCGTGGAATTTATTGTTCTCGCTGTCTGTTCGCAGGACGTCATCCTCGGGTGGGACTTCCTATCCCGCCATAATGCCGTCATCAAGTGCACTCACGCCGAAGTTGATTTTTCACCCTTGTAGGATGTCCCCTTACTTCACGCTCTTCATCAGCCGGCGAAGTTGCTCGTTCATGAAGATACCGATATTTCACCTGGAAATTTTGCCCTTGTTGCCGTTTCATGCAACACCTACACTGACGCTACATGCCTTTTTATGCCTTTCGATATCTTTAAGAGTCGTCGAGCTCTGCTGCTGCCTTTCACAACAATTGACCTTACCGCCGGAAGAAGCAATATGTTCGTAAGCAATCCGGTTTCCACACCTGTCACTTTGCTTGCGGGGTAATGTCTCGGCCGCGTGCCGGATCTCGACCCTTCGGCTTTGGTTGATGTCCCGGATGGCTACTGCGACCACCGAAAATCACTGTCGGCACTCGAGGAGTCGTCCAAGGATACGTTTTCTAACGCCATTGCCGACACTCTCACTCCCACCGAACATGCCGACCTGCTGGATCTTCTGCAAGAGTTCAGGAGTTCTTTCGATGTGTCGCAGCCTCAACTGGGCCGGATGTCACAAGTCAAACATCATGTTGACAATGGCCTACACCAGCCACTGCGTCAAAGACCATACCGTGTCTCCGCTGAAGAGCGCCGCGTCATCAACGATAAAGTCGAAGATATGCTTCGTAGGGACATCATTCGACCATCTCACAGTACCTGGGCGTCTCCTGTCGTTCTTGTGCGTAAGAAAGACGGATCTATCCGATTTTGCGTGGACTATCGTCGTTTGAACAAGATAACCCGCAAGGACGTCTATCCTTTGCCTCGCATTGATGACGCCATCGACACCCTCCACGGAGCGGAATTCTTCTCGTCGCTAGATTTGGGGTCTGGCTATTGGCAAGTCCCAATGGCTGAAGCCGATCGCCAAAAAACGGCATTTATTACACCAGACGCACTATACGAATTTAACGTCATGCGCTTTGGGCTTTGTAACGCGCCTGCCACGTGTGAACGTCTTATGGATAATACGCTACGCGGCCTCAGGTGGAATATGTGCCTCTGTTACCTCGACGATGTCGTGGTTTTCTCCCATGATTTTCCTACGCACCTCCTTCGCCTCAGGCACGTTTTGACTTGCCTGACCAACGCTGGCCTGCAGCTTAACCTGAGAAAATGCCGCTTCGCTGCACGCGAGCTCGTCATACTAGGCCACATCGTGTCCAAACACGGCGTAGTACCTGACCCGGCAAAACTTCGAGCTGTCGCAGAATTTCCCAAGCCGACGACCATGAAATAACTTCGCAGATTCGTAGGCCTATGCTCGTATTTCCAGCGCTTTGTTCGCAATTTTGCATCTATCATGTCACCATTAACCCAGCTTCTTCTTATTGACGTGAACCTCTCCTCCTGGTCCCCTGCATGTGACGTTGCCTTCGCTACTCTACGCCGTCTGCTCACCTCCCCACCTATTTTCGCCCCTTCGACCCGATGGCTCCTACCGAAGTGCACACCGACGCCACCGGCGTCGGGCTAGGCGCTGTCCTCGCTCAACGAAAGCCCGGCTATTCAGAATACGTTGTAGCCTACGCTAGCCGCACTCTGACGAAAGCCGAAACTAATTACAGCGTGACAGAAAAAGAGTGTTTGGCTCTGGTGTGGGCGCTTGGAAAATTCCGGCCATACTTATACAGCCGCCCGTTCGATCTAGTAACTGATCACCACGCGCTTTGCTGGCTCTCCACTTTGAAAGACCCTTCTGGCCGCCTTGCGCGATGCGCAATCCGCATCCAGGAGTACGACATTCGCGTCGTATACCGCTGCGGACGCAAACACTCTGATGCTGATGCCCTGTCCCGCTCACCTTTATTACCAGATACGACGTGCGGAAACACTCGCCTCAAGACCTTGTCATCGCTAAATCTCGACTCGATTGCCGCCGAACAACGTCGTGACCCGTGGATAGCATCTCTTATCGAATATTTATCTGGCACGCCCAACCTTCCAGTATCTCGATCCCTCCGACGTCAAGCTTTCCATTTCGTCATCCGCGATCAACTCCTTCATCGACGTAACTACGCTCCCGATGGCCGCCGGTGGCTACTGGTCACTCCACGCACTTTAAAATCACAAGTTTGGGCCTCTCTTCACGATGATCCGCAATGTTGCCACGTCGGGGTGTTCAAAAACATATGAACGCCTTCACCATCGCTATTACTGGTGCGGCATGTGAAATTTTGTACGCAAATTTGTGCAGTGCCGTCCAAATTTGTGCAGTGCTGTCCTGACTGCCAGCGACGCAAATCAACAGCGCCACGACCGACTGGCGCATTGCAGCCACTTCCATGCCCTGCCAAGCCATTTGATCGCGTCGGCGTCGACCTCTACGGCCCCCTTCCATTGACATCAAATGGTAATCGGTGAATTATAGTGGCAGTTGACCACCTGACACGCTACGCCGGAACAGCCGCTTTGCCGAGCGCTACAGCTCAGGATGTCGCCTTTTTCATTTTACGTCGCTTTATCCTTCGACATGATCCACCTCGAGAGCTCCTTGGTGACAGAGGCCACTCTTTCCTCTCCGAGGTAGTCGAAACTCTGCTTTCGGAATGCCACGTCATTCATCGGAAAACGACAGCATACTACCCACAGACTAACGGGCTAACGGAACGGTTCAGCCGCACGCTGGGTGATATGCTCTCAACGTACGTGGCATCTGATCATAGCAACTGGGACCGTGTTCTCCCATACGTCTATCTAGCCGTTTGCGACGTTTAGCTCTCCTGGCCGTTTTGATAATGGTAACAATACCAAACTTGGTATGGCATAACATGACTCTATGAAGTACATAACTGACTAGTCATAACATGAAAATCATGACATGTATGTGATGAAAGTCATGATTTACATTTCATGATCTTGAAGCTCTTGCGGTGGTTTTGTTCATAAGGCACGTTGCAAAACTGGTATGGTAAGGCATGATTGCATGACGAGCACAAGCGACAGACCCTAACATCAAAATTATCACATGCTTGTCATGTAACAACATGACTACACGCCACGCTCCTCATGTACTCGCCGGCGTTTCGGTAGCTTCACTTATACCAAATTTGGTATTACGTGACGCGAACGGAGGACACATGTAAATGACACGTCCAAACATGATAATCATGACATGCGTGTCATGGAACAACATAACTACATGCCACACTCATGATGCGCTCGCGGCCGTTTCGCTAGCTTCACATATGCCAAATGTGGTATTACGTCACGTGAATGGATAGCGAAGTTATGTGACTGGTGCGAACACGGTAATCATAAAATGCGTGTCATGGAAGAACAAAACTAGGTGCCACACTCAAGGCGCCAAAACACATCGACATGACCCGGTGCGTGCGCGCCGGCGTTCGTTTCGTCCCGTCACGCTGGCGATGCCATGCCAGGAGGCGATCTGCCTGGCATATACTCGCAGGCGCACGCCGCACTGCGTTGCTTTGACGCATGCGTGTTTGAGCGTGCCCTGCGTCCTTCCATCGCAAAGCTAAGCAGACGCAGTGCTGTTTAGCTAACGTCGTCGGTGCTAAATGCAACATGTCGCATTTCGCTCCGGCTGACGCGGGGCCTCGCTGACAGGCGCTGGTTGCGCCTAGTGTCAAACAGGGAGCTCGCGTTTTGCTATCGTAGCGTCACTGCGCCCAGTGTGTATGCGCGTCAACGTTACGTGCGCTCGCCGCCGTTTCGCTAGCTTCACATATACCAAGTTTGGTATTACGGGAAGTGAATGGACGACGGTGTTATGTGACACGTCAAAACAAAATATTCATGATATTCGTGTCATGTAAAACATGACTACATGCTACGCTAATAGCGTGCTCACGGCCGTTTCGCTAGCTGCACATATACCAAATTCGGTAGCAGGTGACGTAAATAGAAGACGAAGATGAATAACGCGTTCAAACGTGATGATTGTGACATCAAAGTCACGTTCGGCACCATTTACCTCCGCCAAACAGATCAACTTCCACTGACATATTAGCTGACATATCAACCTTCCCCATTCATGCTTCGCTTATCAGCGATGCCCACTGTACGTGGCATCTGCCAATTTTTTCCAGGAGACGCTGCCTGCCTCGGCCTTGTGAGGCGAGAGAGAGGGATGGGAGCGACAGATGGCGCGAGACATGTGCATGCTGCGCGAGATGCGAGCATGCACAGTTGGTACACAGTAGTACAAAGAATATGTGCAAAGCGTTTACCCCTGCTGACCGGAGCGATTGCGTAGCGCATTCGGGACATTTTAGAGGCAAAGCTCCTTATAGCGGCACCCATTCGTCCCTCGTAGTCGTAGTAGTAGTCGTAGTATGTAACCAGTCTTACATTTTGACCTCCAAGGTGGTGCAGGCGAGAAATTTCTTCTGTGCGTTGTTGAACAATAAAAAGTTCGCAGTGTGCGCGTTACCTAAAAGCCGTACTCTCCTGTCTCTCATTCCCCTTTAGGAGCCACTGGCATGTACATTGAGCACTATCTGACAAGAAAGTGTTGCTACGTTATACTCGCTGGGCATAACCTCCTTGGTCTTAAAAAGGTTTAGCGAGCGTTGGGCCACAGTGCCATGAATACAGTGAACTAGTATATACCATGAACTCGAGGTGGTTAAAGGTGGGAAGTAGACCCGAAGCGCAACCTGTAAGAAAGTGTGCGTGTGCCACGTCTCGTTTAGTCTTTGGAATGTCCGCTGGATAGCGGCCTTCTATATGGGGAATATATGGTGAAAGGTGCGAGATAGTGGTACTTGGAGTGTTGAATATATCGACAAACGGACACACAGACAGATGCATGGCCGGACTCACCGATGGATGGACGCATGGACGGACGCAGGGGCGGATGCATGGACGAACGCAGGGACGGACACATGGATGGACGTGCGGACGCACGAACAGATGCACGCACGGACGGGCAAATGGACGCACAGACGGTCACACAGACGGACGCATGGATGGACGGAAGCAAGAACAAATGGACGGATGGAAACAAGAACGAATGGACGCACGCATGCTTCGCCCAACTCTCCATCATTCACTCCGTGGATATGCTGCCATTTTTTAAACTGATATTCAACAGCGATCATCCGGAGCCGAAGGCCGATAAAAAATACCTGGCGGCGTCACGCAATAAGTGCGGCTGGCCAGAGTGAATTATCATTGAAAAAAATTGGTCTCATGTCTGCATGTTTCACTGCAAATGTCGTCAAAAGACGGTAGTCTTTTGGGTCTAGAGAGTGAACAAAACGTTTATTTATTGTTCTGCGCCAGAAAATCGGTGATTTGTATTCTGGGAGCGCTGCCTTAGAGAGTCTCGATCCGTGCAGCGAAGGCAAACGAGCGCGTCGAGGTAGGTTAGACACGAGCGCTACCTGGCAGTTATCTTCGAAAACGAAGGAAGGCGTGCGCGCCCACGAAGAAAGATGAAGACGATGAGGTGTAGAACGCAAAGCGACGGGCAAGTGCCACCACCATGTCGTCTTGGCAAAACGTTGGAAACTTTTCACTTTTTAGGGGCGAAGCTTGTTGTAGGGGCACCCGTTCGTCCCTCGTAGCAATTGTAGTATGTAACGAGTATAACATTTTGAACTCCAAGGTGGTGCCGGTAAGAGATTTCTTCTGTGCGTTGTTGAACAATAAAAAGTTCGCAGTGTGCGCGTTACCTAAAAGCCGTACTCTCCTGTCTTTCATTCCCCTTTAGGAGCCACTGGCATGTACATTGAGCACTATCTGACAAGAAAGTGTTGCTACGTTATACTCGCTGGGCATAACCTCCTTGGTCTTAAAAAGGTTTAGCGAGCGTTGGGCCGCAGTGCCATGAATACCGTGAACTAGTATATACCATGAACTCGAGGTGGTTAAAGGTGGGAAGTAGACCCGAAGCGGAAGCCGTAATAAAGTGTGCGTGTGCCACCTCTTGTTTAGTCCTTGGAATGTCCGCTGGATGGCGGTGCTTCTATATGGGGAACATATGATGAAAAGATGCGAGATGGTGGTACTTGAAGTGTTGAATAGATGGAAGAACGGACGCACAGACAGATGCATGGATGGATGCATGAACGGGTGCAGGGGCGGATGCATGGACGAACGCAGGGACGGACGCAGGAACAGACGCACACACAGACGGGCGGTTGGACGCATGGGCGGTCACACAGACGAACACATGAACGGACAGAAGCAAGAACGAATGGATGGACTAATGCTTCGCCTCATTCTCCATCATATACTCCGTGGATATGCTGCCAATTTTTTTAGCATCACGTTGCGCAGTCAGCGCAGCGTGATAAAACGCTACGCTTCTTAGACTAACTTATGTGTGCCTTCTCTAGTGTAAATCCACACTGAGAAAATATAGGCGTGTTGCTATGGTGCCTCAGATATGCGCAATAATTGCTTTTTAATTCACAATCGCAGAAGTATGGTTGCTGAAACTTGAGGAATATTGGTGTACACTGCGGATGAGGTTGGCCGTTTGGCGTATCGCTTGGTGCCGTTTGGGGCATCGTTACGGCGGAAAAAGAGAGAAATGCACAGACAGACAGAAAGACAGCCCACAACGTTTGCGTGTGTGTACCCCTAGAAAGACTCTCGTCTTTAAAATGATCCGGATGTGCCACGCGATTGCACCGATCAGCCGGAGTAAATAATTTGCTCCGGAGGTTCTACGCACTATACAGTGGGGGGTGTGTGGACGACACCACCGACTCCGGATCAGCAACATCGTGTGACTAAGAGATTCTCCGCATTGTGAACAGCACCGGTCGACAAAACAACAACTCAGACACATTTCTGGCACTGCTTAAACTCTTACTTAACTGAGGTACACTCAAATATAACCGTGAGAGGGTTGCGGAATGCTCATACTTAAATCTTCTCCAACCACCTGCTGTGAGATCGGTCAAAACAAATTTAGCCGGTACGACTATCAGCCAATGTCGGCCTAGTTTACCGGCCTCGTCGGTCGTACATGTCATCAGTGCTCCTAGGTTGAATGATAAGCAATTTCAAGCAGAAAGAATGAATATTGAGTACAGCCCGGCTACCGGTCAACCTGAATGAACCATTGTTTCTTGCGTGCAGATGCAGCACAAGGAGCGACGAGCATTGATTCAATGCGCTTTCAGCCAGTGCGCTCAGGCAATACCATTTAGATCATTTGAAGCCCACTCACTGTGTCTGCCGCAGGCTCCCATGTCACTGTTTAGACTGATGTGTTTACCTACGCAGACATGCCTACTCTTTCTCTCGTCGGTCGAGAGACATAAATTACCAAGCTCGACGAACTTCTGGAGAAGACTGTTTTTTTCTGTGTCCGTGAACTGCAGCGTTGTGATGCATTTTGTACACCGGGTGTTTGAAATCTGTACGGCTGCATGCATGCGAACGGTTGGGCGATGCTGCGTGACGACTTTTTGCGGCAAAGGGACTGAAGTAGCGAGTGTTCTCGTTTACTAAAGAGAACTGAAGAATGAAATGGGCATAGGGTTTCATACAGTAATACCTAGAGTGAAATCCGGCGCTAGTGTCTACGCGGGCTCCTTCAGCGGTGCTTGTACTCCCATGAGAATTATGAGAAGTACAGGCTTCGGATCCGCTTTGAATGAATTACAATCTTAAAATTCACGACGCCTCTTTTCAGGTGTAAAACAAATTCATATGAACTCAGATTTAATTTAATTTTGCTTCAATTATTTGTGCGCAAACCTTTTGCAAAAATTTTGGCGGCCAGACGGCAAAAGTGCAACCTGGGCGAATGCAATCATTAGGGTTTGCATCGCTGTGCCATTGCGTGCCAAATTTAGCACCAACCTTTAATGAATGATGTTTTGCAACACCTGAAAAAAAACATGCTTGTTTTTCTCTCTAAAGTATATATTACATACTTATAGAAATAACAGCACAGTATCAAGTGTGAAACACTTATTGTTTTGTCTTCTGCGACGCTATGTGCGCCTGTCCAAGTGGACTCAGTGGTATTCCCTCAACAACTATGCCTGGAACGTCGCTCTCTTTTCAATCAGAAGCCTCGTGCCGGCACGCAATATCGGAGGCCATGCCTCCTGCCTTGTGTTGCGACCAGCCGCCAAGTGAGACCGCTCGCCTCTGTACCGCTCAGTCAAGTGACATTACCGTACCGCTCTGTGGCGTGATATCACAGCTGCTCAGAGGCAACTGTGAGAGCATTGCTGTGTTCGCAGGGGGTGGCCTTCGGAGACGGCTGCCTTCGTACCGAAGGAGGAGGGTAAAATCAGAGGGTAGGGCTGCGCGTTCATGGCTCACGTTCAAGACATAACTTTTTAGGGGTGAAGCGCCTCAAAGCGGCACCCTTTCATCTCTTATCGTAGTCGTAGTGCGTAACCAGTCTCACGCTTTGACCAGAGGCGGTACTGGTAGGAGATTTCTACTGTGCGTTGTTGAACAATCAAAAATTCGTAGCATGCGCCTTAACTAAAAGCTAAATTTTTCTGTATCTCATTACCAATTAGCGGTCATTGGCACATACATTGATCACTATATGTCAAGGGAGGGTTGCTAGGTTATACTCGCTGCGCATAACCTCCTTGCTTTTGAAAAGGTTTAGCAAGCGTTTGGCCGCAGTGCCATGGATACAGTGAACAAGTTGTAGTGAAGAAGTGGGGCCTCAGCAGCATTTCTCGGTGCCTCAGGGGCATCGTCATCAGCATAAGCTCGTACTTGCTGCTCTTGGCCGGACGCTGCTGACTGCTTCGCCTTCTACATTCTGCTCTGCAAGTAGACCCCGTTACAAGTGGTGGAGTCTGCTTGGTTTCGATCACCCTGGAGCTTAGAAATCGCATTTTACCATTCATAATGCCTACCGACGCAATTGCCGCTCCAACTCCTCCACCGGCACCGCCTACTGTTCTCTGCGCTGGTTCTCTGCGTCTGCGAGATCCCCCTGTTTTCTCAGGCACAGAAGAAAAGGACGTTGACGACTGAATTTCAATGTACGAGCGAGTGAGTACCCACAACAAGTGGGATGACGCCGCCAAGTTGGCCTACGTCTCCTTCTACCTGTCGGACGTGGCCAAGCTGTGGTTTATAAACCACGAAGCGGAACTCCCTACATGGTCGGTCTTCAAAATGAACCTCACACAAGTTTTCGGACGGCCTGAGGTACGCAAACGCCATGCCGAACAACGCTTGCATACTCGGTCCCAGCAGCTTGGTGAGAATTTCACAAGCTATATAGAGGACGTTCTGGACCTTTGCAAGTGAGTCAACGAGTCGATGTCCGAAGAGCTTAAGATCAAGCACATCATGAAGGGCATTGAGGACGACGCTTTCCAAATGTTGTTTTCTAAGAGTACTCGCACTGTCCTAGAACTGACCGAACTATGCCAGAGTTTTGACGAGTTGCGCAGGCAAAGTCTTTCCACCCGACGTTCCTCGGTGCTCGACAGCTCTTTGTCCAGCCTGTCCACCCTTGGCATAGGAGAAGACCATGCCCCTCTTCTCTCCAAGATCCAAGAGTTCATCCGTGCTGAGGTTGCTCGTCAGCTATCTTTGATGTCCTGCGTACCCGATCAACCACGCAGATTGACGTCTACACTCCGCGACTTCATTCAAGACCAGGTCGCACAAGTTCTTCCTCCCGCCCGTGAACCACCGCCAGTCGCCGCACCTCTCACGTACGCCGAGGCCGTTGCTCGACCTCGACAGCCTGCGTTCTAGCTAGCGCCTACGTATTCGTCGCCGCCCATTTCGCCGCCGCCCTATTCACCGCTACCTATGCCGATACCACCTCGGCCGCATTTTTCTGCCCCCCAAGCCGCAAGTCGGAGTCTATTCCAACCAATGGCGGACCCAGGACAACCGTCCGATATGTTTTCCTTGTGGCGGTGTTGGCCACGTGGCACGCTAATGTCGTCGTCGCCAGGCTGCTCAGAACATTCGACGAATGCCCTCTTTCGACCGTCAGTTTTCTTCTACGCCTTCAAGCCCTCCTTCCTCTTCCTTTTCTTCTGATCGTCCACACGGTACCACCCGCCGCTCCCCTTCTCCACGTCGACGTTCGCTTTCCCCTATGCGTCGCCGTTCCGGACCGACTGACCAGGAAAACTAATGGCCACAGTTCCCGAGGGACGTACTGCGTCCTTGTCGCCATGCACAAGTCCTCGCCCCTGTCCAGCTAACGTCATTGAAGTGTCAGTCGATGGTATCGCCGTCATGACGCTTGTCGACACCGGAGCCGCTCTATCCGTCCTTTCCATCAACCTGTGCCGCAAACTCCGCAAAGTTCTGGTGCCATTATCCGGCCTCTTTCTTAGAACGGCTAACGCACAAAGTGTAACACCTCTCGCAGCCTGTACCACACGAGTAATCATCGAAGGGATTGTGTATATCATCGAATTCGTAGTGCTGCCCTCATGTTCCTATGACATGATACTCGGCTGGGACTTCCTTGCGAATAATAATGCCGTCATTGACTGCTGTCGCACTGAACTTGAGCTCTCTGCACTTCCTGATGTTGACGCTGTCGAAGCCTCCCTGCCGTAACTGTCTGCTTCCGACGACACCACCGTACCACCGCGCTCTTCTCTGCTTGTGACTGTGTCGTGTGACGCTATTTCCGACGGTTATGTTCTATTTACGCCATCTGCCCTGTTCACTCAACGCAAATGTTCTCCACTGCTCGTTGCTCTTCTTACTCTCCACCATGGCGTAACGAAGACGCTCGTGTACAATACGCTAGAAGGGCCTTTACCTTTATTCCATGGAGAATGTCTCGGTCACGTGCATCCGATCGACACCCGTCACATTTTTACGCTCCATCTAGTTTACTTTCTACGGACCTTAGCGCACTCGTTTCTGACTCTGCTGTTGACCAGTCACTCTTTGACGCTTTCCACCGCTTCATCGATGTCGCAACGTCTTCTTCAGAACGAATCCAGTTGGTGAACCTGCTGCAAAAGTTTCGTGCTTTTTTTGACAGCCACGCTTCTGGCCTCAGTCGCACATCGAACATATCTCACAAGATTGACACAGGAAGCCATACGCATATGTACGGCAGCGCCCCTACCGAGTCTCAGCATCGGAGCGCCGTGTTATTGACGACCAGGTTGCTGACATGCTTCAGCGGGGTATTGTACAGCCTTCTTACAGTCCCTGGGCGTCACCGGTCGTTCTTGTTTAGAAGAAGGACGGCTCCATTCGGTTCTGTGTGGATTATTGACGTTTAAACAAGATCACCCGTAAGGACGTTTACTCGTTACCGTGAATAGACGACGCCCTTGACTGTTTGGAGGGAGCGGAATACTTCTCTTCACTGGATTTATGGTCTGGATTCTGGCAAGTACCTATGGAAGCATCTGACCGACCAAAAACAGCATTTGTCACACCTGATGGGTTATACGAATTTACCGTTATGCCTTTTGGCCTTTGTAACGCTCCAGCCACTTTTGAAAGAATGATGGACACTATTTTACGAGGCCTCAAGTGGAACACATGTTTAGGCTACCTCGATGACGTAGTTGTCTTTTCCATCGATTTCGACACCCGTTTAAATCGTCTCGAGCACGTCCTCACATGCCTCACCGACGCCGGCCTTCAACTCAACCTCAAGTAGTGTCGTTTTGGTGCCCGGCAGCTCACCATTCTTGGTCACGCCATATCGCGGGACGGCATACTTCCCGACCCAGCCAAGCTTCGAGCAGTCGCCGATTTTCCGAAGCCAAAGAACTTAAGGAACTTAGAAGTTTTGTCAGCTTGTCCTCATACTTCCGACGCTTTATTAGAAATTTTGCTTCCGTATGTGCGCCCCTTACGGACCTTTTTAGCGGCGACAAGGACTTTTACACCTGGTCACCAGCATGCGACGATGCGTTCACCAAATTACGCTGCCTGCTAACTTCACCACCCATCCTCCGCCACTACGATCTTGCCGCTCCCACAGAGGTTCATACTCATGCCAGCGGTGTTGGACTTGGCGCTGTGCTCACGCAACGAAAGGCAGGGTTTGATGAATATGTCGTCGCCTAAGCAAGCCGAACTTTGACGAAAGCCGAGGCTAACTACTCCGTCACCGAGAAAGAGTGTTTAGCTATTATTTGGGCTCTTGGAAAACTACGCCCCTTCCTGTATCGTCACGCATTCGATGTCGTCACTGACCTCCACGCCCTTTGTTGGCTATCCACACTTAAAGACCCTTCCAGACGACTTGCTCACTGGGCGCCTAAACTTCAGGAATATGACATCCGTGTTATTTACAGATCCGGTCGTAAGCACACGGACGCCGACGCCCTTTCTCGCTCACCCATATCGGATGAAGGTGATTGCCTCTCTTCCCTCGAGCCTGCACTTGCGTCATCCACCTTGCGCAACATGACCGTGGAACAACGAAAGGTTCCCTGAATCAGTGGCCTCATAAGCATTCTTTCTGATCCTCTCACTCCTTCGCCTGCTCGCGCTCTCCGCCGCCAGGCTAGCAACTTTTGTCTAAGCAATAATCTTTTTTATCGACGCAACTACTTTTCTGACGGTCGCGAGTGTCTCCTTGTGGTACCCCGCCATCTTCGAGCTGCTATATGCGAAGCTTTTCACGCAGAACCACAGTGCGCCCACGCAGGCCTCTTCAAGACATACGCTAGGCTTCGACTGAGATTTTATTGGGGTGGCATGTATAACTACGTGCGAAAATTCATTCGCTCGTGTGCTTAGTGCCTACGACAAAAGTTACCTGCCGGGCAAGTCTACCCGTCACAACCTCTTCCTTGTCCATGTCGACCTTTTGATCGCGTCGGCATTGACATTTACGGACCACTACCACCAACTCTAGCTGGTAATCGCTGGATTATTGTTGCGATAGACCATCTGACACGCTATGCTGAAACAGCCGTGCTGTCGACTGTACAGCCCGTGACGTTGGAAGGTTTCTGTTGCAACGTTTCATTCTGCGTCATGGTGCCCCTCGCGAGCTCTTAAGTGACAGAGGCCGTGCCCTCCTTTCTGACGCCTTTAAGGCATTACTCAACGAATGCCGAATTGTGCACCGTACTAGTATAGCGTAACACCCTCAAACGAATGGCATGACGGAGCGCTTCAACCATACTCTTGCCAATATGCTGTTGATGTACGTCGCCTCTGATCATACAAATTGGGACCAAGTTCTCCCGTTCGTCACCTACGCATATAATATTGCCGTACAAGCTACTACTGGGTTTTCGCCATACTTTCTTTTGTACGGACGAGAACCTTCATATACAGTAGACACTATTCTCCCATAAAAACCTTATGAGTCCGAAAGTACACTTCTGTCCGAAGCTGCTCGACATGCTGAAGAATACCGCCAGCTTGCCCGCTCTTTTTCTACCGAGGACCAGTGGCAGCAGCAATCCCGCCAGACTGGGGACCGTTCGGCTCCAAACTTCCCACCTGGTGCATTGGTATGGCTTCGGGCACCTGCTACCGCACCTGGCCGCTCAGCAAAACTTCTTCCCAAATACATCGGGCCCTACCGCGTTGTAGAGCGAACGTCACTCGTCAACTCTATCGTGGAGCCCATCAACCCATCCACAGACCTACGCTACCGCGATCGCGACACTGTCCACTTCTCTCGCCTCAAGCCATATTATGGCTCATTAGTCGTTTCATCTCCCTAATCCGCCAGGATGGCGTCTTTTTCTGCGGAGGGCAATTGTAGTGAAGAAGTGGGGCTTCGGCAGCGTTTCTCGGTGCCTCAGGGGCATCGCCATTAGCATAAGCTCGTGCTTGCTGCGCTTGGCCGAACGCTGCTGACTGCTTCGCCTTCTGCGTTCTGCTCTGCAAACAAACCCCGTAACAAAGTATATACCACTAGCTCGAGGTGGTTAAAAGTGGGAAGTAGACACGAAGCGCAAGCCGTGAGAAAGTGTGCGTGTGCCCCCTCTCATTTAGTCTTTGAAATGTCCACTGGATGCCAGTGCTTCTATATGCGGAATACATGATGAAAAGATGCGAGATTGTGGTAGATGGAGTGTTGACTAGATGGACTAACGGACACACAGACAGATGCATGGATGGACGCAAGGATGACTGCATGGACGGATGGACACAAGGATGGACGCAGGGGTGGATGCATGGATGAACGCAGGGACCGACGCACGGATAGACGTACGGACGCACGAACAGACGCACGCACGGACGGGCAGATGGACGCATAGACAGTCACAACGACGGACTCATATATGAGGCAAAGATGCGAGATGGAGGTACTTGGAGTGCTTACTAGATGAACGAATGGACACACAGACACAGGCATGGACGGACGCATGGCTGGTTGCACGGATGGAAGGATGCATGGATGGACGCAGGGGTGGATGCATGGACGAACGCAGAGACGGACGCACGGATGGACGTGCGGTCGCACGAACAGATGCACGCACGGACGGGTAGATGAACGCACGGAGGGTCACATACCAGTCACATACCTTCGCCGTCCATTCACGTACCGTAATACCAAATTTGGTATGTGATTCTAGTGAAACAGCGGCGAGCGCATCATGAGCGTGGCATGTAGTCATGTTGTTACATGACACGCATGTCATGATTTTCATGTTAGGGTCTGTCGATTGTGTTTGCCATGCAATCATGCCCCGCCGCGATGGTCTAGTGGCTAAGGTACTCAACTGCTGACGCGCAGGTCGCGGGTTCAAATCCCGGCTGTGGCGGCTGCATTTCCGATGGAGGTGGAAATGTCGTGGGCCCGTGTGCTCAGATTCGGGTGCACTTTAAAGAACCCCAGGTGGTCGAAATTACCTGAGCCCTCCACTGCGGCGTCTCTCATAATCATATGGTGGTTTTGGGACGTTAAACCCAACAAATAAATCAATCATGCAATCATGTCCGACCGTACCAGTTTTGCAATATGCCATGCAAAGGAAACCACTGCAACAGCTGCAGGACCATGAAATGTAAATGATGACATTTGTGACATACATATTATGATCTCCATGTTATGACTAGTCAAATATGTTTTTCATGCAGTCATGTTATGTCATACCAAGTTTTGTATTGATACCAATATCGAAACAGCCAGGATAGCTAAAAGTCGTAGGTGGCTAGATAGATAGATAGATACGCTCAAAGTCGGCGAAGTTCGCTAAGAAATACTTTGCATTTAAATATTGGCAGATCCCACGTACAGTGGTATTCATTGATATTCGAAGAACGAATGAGGAAGGCTTATATATCAGTTTGAAATAGGAACAACTTTAGGAGGCCGGGGTAAATTATGCCACACATAACTTGAAATTCATGATTATTATGTTTGGACATGTCATTTGCTTTCATCATCTACTCACGCCACCTGATACTAAATTTCGTATAAGTGGAGGTAGCGACTTAACCATGAGCGTACTATGAGTGTAGCATGTAGTCATGTTTTACATGACACGCATATTAGGATTATCATGTTTGGACGTGTTATTTAACTTTGCCGTCTATTGACGTCATGCAATATCAATTTGTTATATGTTAAGCTAGAGAAACGACTACGAGCGCATCATGAGCGTGGCAAGTGGTCGTATTGTTACATGACACGCATCTCATGATTAACCTCTTTGCACCAGTCACATACCTTGTCGTTCATTCACGTCTCGAAATACCAAACTTGGAATATGTGACGCTAGCAAAACGGCGGGGAGAGCATCATGAAGGGTTCAATATATTGCGACGTAACGTTGACGAGCGCACGCTGGGCGCAGCGACGCTACGCTAGCGGCAACCGGAGCGAAATGCAGCATGTCCCAGAATGCACCACTTCTGCCTAGCTTGGTGATGAAGGGGCGCCGAGCGTGCTGAAACGCGCATGCGTCAAAGCAACGCAGTGCGGTGCGTGCCTGCGAGTATATGGCAGGGAAATCGGTGCCTGGCGGGGCATCACCGGCGTGACGCGACGAAACGAACGCATGCAGGACCACACGCACACCGGGTCACCATCTCGGTGCCTTGAGTGTGGCATGTCTTAATGCGCTTACATGACACGCATCTCATAAGTATTATGTTTGCACCACTCACATACCTACGTCATCCATTCACATTACATAATACGAAAATTTGCATATATGGATCCAGCGAAACGGCCCCGAGGGCATCATGAGTGCGGCGTGTAGTCATGTTGTTACATTACACGCATGTCATGATTATCAAGTTTAGACCTGATATTTACCTATGTCGTCCGTTCGTGTCACGCAATACTGAATTTGATACATGTGTTGCTAGCGAGATGGCTGCGAGCGCATCATGAGCGTAGCATGTAGTCATGTTGTTACATGGCACACATCACATTATTATCATGCTTGCACCAGTCACATACCAGCGTCGTTCATTCACGTACCGTAATACCAAATTTGGTATATGTCACTCTAGCGAAACGGCCGAGAGCGCATCATGAGCTTGGCGTGTAGTCATGTTGTTAGATGACACGCATGTCATGATTTTCGTGATAATGTATGTCGCTTGTGTTCGCCTTGCAGTCGTATCATATCATAATATGATTGCATGTCGACACTTTCTGTAGACACTTGCATGTATACAAGCTAGTAGACACTTCTCCAGTTAACCCTATCCAATCCGAAGCCTATACTTCCCCAAATTCCCATGGAGGCACACGATCGCAGCGCCAGATTTCTCTCTAGTTATTACTTCATGAATTTTTATGGAGATGGGTGTATGTCGTGGGTTAAGCTAACGCCGACCTCCGTGTTCTTCGTGCCCGAAGGTATTTGTGTCATTACTACATATTTCTAAGCCATTACAATGACCCCATCTCCACCATGTTCCATTCATGCTCCAAAATGAAGGTGTCATATGTGCTTCTGACTTTTTGTGAAAACACTGGCACTAAAATAATAATAAAGAACGCGTGGAATACTACGTTTGAAATTAGGCATTTTTTTCAGGGACGGTAAATATATTGCTATTGGCGATTAGCACTGCGGACTTCTTGTAATACCTCTGAACACGCGGATGAGGAAAATGAAATAAATGCTGTTGCATTGCTTTGCGGATCGTTGTGTGCATAGAAATTTCTTGACGATGCTTCTACGTTGTTACGGCGGTATTATAACTTTGTGCTACACTCGTAAGCACCTTAGCCTAGTATGTTTTTTTGAAATATAGATGCGTGTGGACACTTACGGTAAAGGACTTTCTTAAATGGTTTTCATGTGCGTAAGCTTTACTTCAAGCTAGAACGTTTAAGAACTACTACCAAATATATCAATCCCAGAAACGGCAGTGCAGTAGAAGCACCCACGGGGGCCAGAGGGTTTAATATAGACCCAGTACAGATATTTTTCCCGGCCGTTAAGTTATAGGACTGGCTACGCACCATTGCGAGAGGGGCCAGAGGAATAGAAGAAATGCCGCTCCGTGTGAAAGTCACAAGATATTTTTGTGAAACGAAACGTTTTGTTTTCTGTTGCAATGGTCAGCACTCTAATATTGTGCTGAATAACATACTTGTGGCACGAACTCTTCTCATAAACTACGTCTCTGTTTAGACATACTTCCAAAGCGTACATATAAAACTGCAGAAAGATTACAAATGAGTAGGAACTGTTTTTGAGTCTGTTTTATAGTGGTGTGTGTGTGTGTGTGTGTGCGTGTGCGTGTGTGTGTGTGTGTGTGTGTGTGTGTGTGCGTGTGCGTGTGTGTGTGTGTGTGTGTACATAAAGAAAGCATGAATAAAGTTTACAACATTTATTTCGTCCCGTTGTTGGGCCATAAACTTTAGTTCTTATGAGCGGATCACACGTTTAATACCGTGCAATCTTTCTGACGTTGTCGTGGAGTAAATTGCTCCCAGATAAATTTCCAAACGCTTTCAAGCGTAATACATTGCTTGAACACGCGTCTTTTTTTTAGCAAAAGGTAGAATATTTAGAGCTGTTAAAGCATGTAAAACTCGCCACGAACGCTTTGCCTCATAACGGGAAATGATGGTGGCAATGGATTCACAGCTTCCGGTACGCGCGCTCGCTCGGGCAAAACGAGTCATGAGGTCACGGCGGCAGTGAGCAGGCCTGATTATACTCTTCTGGGTGGCACTGACACCGGCCGCCACCGAATGCAGACAGGCGCATTCACCAGCACTTCGCCAACTCAAAGGTGAAAGCACAGGCTTGTCGGTAATAAAGAAGCATGATGAGGCCCTTCCATGCACATTCAATTTGGTTTTCAGCAATCGGCTCTGTAGCTACAGCTACTGGTTTACAGATGAAAATCAGTACACTCTAACACGACCCCTGTACTGACAGGGCCGCTGCATGCGAATGCGTCCATAGCGGCGACAACGAAGCAGCGCCAGTGTTCGTGGCCGAGCGGACGAACAAGGAAGACGTTCTAGCCATATACATCTACAAAAAAAATCAATATTTGTGTTATCAATCTTTTCGCTAGTATTTGAACATATATTGTATTTTCTGTTAAGCTACTCATGTCTCGGGCCTTCCCCCAGAGTGTGTGTGAGCCAAATATTTAGAATCTACATCGACATCTACAATAAAACGTACTTGGCTGTGGTTATTCCTGTGCTCGCCATCGCCGCGTCATTTGAATGCCGTTTCTTGCATAAAAATAAACGTTTACGAATCAAGTACGCACGTACTTATCGAACAGTACAGCCGACACAAAACTTTCTTGCGCGTCAACTAGCAAAAAAGCGAGAAACGACTTTTGAGCTAGGCAATAACAGCTCATAATTCGCCCCAGATCATGAATAATTTTTTTTATATTTTTAAAGACGATATCTTGGTGACCTTCGAAGCCAAACTTTTCGTCTGTCTGTCCATTTGTCTGTTGCTCTTGCCATGCCTGTCTTGCCATTTGCTCTTGTCATTTGTCTGTTGCTCTTGCCATCTCTTGCCATGCCTTTCACTTTTAAATGCGAAGCAATTCTTAGCGAACTTCAGCGACTTTGAGCGTATCTGTCTATCTATCTATCTATATAGCCGCTTACGTTTGGGTGCTCTCGTTGTCACCCCCTTAACTTGATGTGAACCAAAATTAGCATGGCAGGGTAAGATGGTTTCAGTAATATGACGTGCTGGCTAAGACATGAAAATTTTTACAATCACGTCACGTACGTCATCCACCACTTCCCATCAGACAGTGGTTTATACCTATGGCCGGGTCTGTGCCGCTGGTATGCGGGTATGTGCCACGGGTGATTGACACTTTTAGTATCTACCCAGGAACGACGAGAGCACACATGGACCACTTCAACACTCGAGCGTTGAGAAATACTTGACATTGGTAGCTTCGACCGGAGTAATGCAAAGAATAAATGGCAATGTTAAGGGAAACCTGCCATAAGAAGCGTTGACCCCCCAACGAATGCCGTAATAAATTTCAGCGTCCCGACAGGAATCAAACCCAAGCATTCTGCGTGGCAGTCAAGCATTCTACCACAGAGCTATACGCGACGTTTCGGAACAATTTTTCAAACAGACGATAATCTTCGCGAAACGTAAAGAGTGGTTGCAGTGCTGCCTACCCCATTTTATAAACATTACATTTGTACTCCTTTGATACAGCCGTCACGTCGGGTTAACGTCAATTGTGGCTAGGTGTCACGCGCTGAAGCTGATTTAAGAACAGTGTCCAGGGGCAGCATCTTCGCGAGTATAAGCGCTTCATAACAGCTTCGGGTATTGCTAATACGCATGTTCCAGTTGACATCGTTGCGCATGAGCAAACAACTGGTTATATAAACATCTGCAACTCTTCAACATATGTTTGTGCGTGCAATATTTGTACATATATTTAGCGTAACTTTATGACGTATCGCTCTATAAAAAATTGCAACGGGTCACCTTCCTTCCGCATGCTTCGCATAACGTAGATTCCCAGGTACGTGGGATCTGCCAAATTTTTTAAAGACGATAGTCTTTCTTGGTCACCCTCGACGCAAAAGCTTTGGTCGGTGTGTCTGTTTCTCCACCTTTAACGGTAGCGGGTACTTTAAACGGCCCCAGTGGATATCCCAAAACGGCCGGCCCCATCCGCAGCGCCCACTAATGTTTCTCAAAATTGAGCGTTCATACTTGTGCGATTGTCAATTATAAAGCAATTATCGCGCATATCTGAGACACCGCAACAACACGTATATATTCTATACGTGCGTCTTTTATTAGAAAAGGCATACGTAAGTTATTCTACGGACAGTAGCGTTTATCACGCGGCGCTGACCATCCAACACTTACACGTTAAAAGGCCACTCACCAGGTTTGATAATTTTGATCTGACAAGCGCAATGCGTAGACGAGGCGTTCGTGATCACGTCTGCCAAACTTTGCAACGCTACGCGCCGCGGAAATGGGTCAAATTTTAAGATGAAATCTGGTCCCCCCCCCCCTCTGCCGCCACACGCCTAGAGAATGAGGGCATGACGTAGGCGTAGGAATGGCCTACGTACACGACAATGCAGTGACGTTGGTCCTCTACGTAGACGAGTCTGCTCTGACGTTGTCAACAGTATATCACGTGACATGGCAAAAATATATTTAACACAACATGCGTGGTTTATGTATTTGTTGCTTTAAAAGAATAATAAAACTTGAAATAAAATGAGACGCAATAAAAATGTGCACGTTTTTCTTTCATTTTTTTCACCGTGAAATGCTACGAGAGGCGGGGCTATTGTGCAAGCGTTTCACATGCTTTTGTGTCCCCTCGGTCAGCGCATTGAGCAGACGACCAGCGCGGAACGCTTCCACGCGTTCGCGCACTCATTTTGCTTTTCTACTCTACGGCGTATAAGCTAGCGTTTCTAAACCATCCCGCAGAAGCAGGCAGAAGACCACAAAATAACGCTGGTCAACAAAGCAACGCTGCTCGTGTGCTCGGCGGTTGGACTTGTTTGGGCACGTCATGCGCACGTCACCTCATGGTCGGATGCTGGATAGGGTGGGGAAGAGATTTGGCTTGCGAAGGCTACGCGGAGGAGCGGCAAGGGTTTCGAGCTCACCTCCTCTCACCCTCGTTTTGCGCCGCTTCAAAAAAACATGTTTTCTCCGCTCGTAATGAACCAATTCAGAAAATGTTTGTGGCAAAACGTTCCTCATCGGAAACCCAATAACTTCCGCTGTCTAACGAAAATTCGTTATGGGGCCTGGTGAGTGGCCCTTTAAGGGAAGTGTTTCCAATGCTTTGCTAAGACGACACGGTGGTGGCAACTGCCCGTCGCCTTGCGTTCTACACCTTATGACCTCTGAGACCGGCGCGCACGCTCGTCTCAGGGCCGCGCGTTTTGTTGTCCAAGATAACTGCCAGATAGCGCTCATGTCTCACGTGTGACGTGACTTAGTGCGCTCCTCCGCTTCCGCTGCACGCTCGAGGCACTCTAACGCAGCGCCTCCAGAATGTCATTCACCAATTTTCTTGCGCATAACATCAAACAAACGTTTTGGTCAATCTCTCCAGATGCAATACTATCGTCTTTCAACGCCATTTGCAAATTAACATGCAGATACGGTGCCAGTATTTTTTTTCTGTGTATGGATTTTGGAAATAGGCGTGTTGGTCTGACGGGTGTCTTGCGTGGCCGGTAGGAGTTTTCATGTTATGAAGATGTAAGGTTGACTTTCAAAGGAAAATCACGCGCTTTCGTTTCCAATAGCGACTTGTTGAGTGAGAGGGCGTGTTTTTTTTATTTTTGTTACCGCTTGATTCGCAGCGCAGTTATTGTGGTGGGCCGTGGCGTGTGGTATTTTACTAGCCTAGAATTATGTAGAAGGAAAGCTCGAGTTCTGCCCGGTTGCGGTGGTCTAGTGGCCAAGATACTGACCCACAGGTCGCAAGATCGAATACCGGCTGCAGCGGCGTTTCAATGGAGGCTGAAATGCTGTAGGCCGATGTGCTCTGATATGGGTTCACGTTAAAGAAGTCAAGGTGGTAGTAATTTTCGAAGCCCACCGCTACAGCGTTTGGGATAATCAGACGGCAGTTTTGAGACGTTTAATCACACATATGAATCATGATTGATTTTATTTGAACTTTTCTTTTTTATAGGGTACTTTTTTGGTTATGTGTTGATCTTATACCGTAATCTATGGGCGATTATCCTGTGCTGAAAGTTAATTCTTGGCCACGCCATAGGAGTTGCCGCAGTTCTTTGCTTGGAAGGTATTGCTATTGGTGCTTTGGGCACATAACGTTCACGATTCTAAAACCATGCTTTTGTTTACCTTTGAAAGTTATCCTATTAACGTCTATGCTCAGGTGCGTATCGTTACAAGAATGTTACATTGCCTTACGCAATCGGTAGTGAGATGCAGGCGCCAGCTTGTACTCCGTTGGCCAAGGAAAGAGTGCCAGACCGCGTTCGCGCCACATCAGCAGGAGAGGAAACTCCACCTGAGAGGGAGAGCGTACGCAGCCTCTTTTACTCTGCCTTTAAAGGGCCACTCACCAGACCCCATTGTTGGGTGTCTGATGAGGAACGTTTTGACACAAAAATTTTTCGAATCGGTTAATTACGAGCGGAGAAAACAGGTTTTTTTGAAGCGGCGCGAAACGAGGGTGAGAGGAGGCGAGCTCGAAACCCTTGCCGCTCCTCCACGTAGCCTTCGCAAGCCCATGCTTCTTACGGCCTCCTCAATACCGGCGCCGCGCATATATTTTTTCTGACGCGTAGAGGGCAGCCCCACTTCACTGTAAGCTCCGCCGGCTCCCCGCGTCGCCGACTGCGACTTTTCTTGACTGTGTTCGATGACCTCGAGTAAACAATGCATCAGACACGCTCAGGCATGCTAACTGCACTAGCGTAGCCATGGTTTATTGTTGCGTGCTGCTGTGTAAGTCACAGCAAGGGAAGACACCGGGTGTGTCGTACCACCAATTTTCTAGCGATGAGGAACTGTGTTCGAAGTGGAGGAAAAATGTTTCACGTGAAAACCTCGTCATCAATGACAAGTCCGCATCGACTGTAGTGTGCAGCAAACACTTCACGGAAAATGACTATGTTCCCAGATATCGTATCCGGAAACTGCGTCCAGGAGCCGTGCCCATGGTCTTCGATCAGTATCCTTCGTATGTGGTCCCGGCTACGAAGAGGCCGCGTAAAGAACCTGCAGCGCGTGGCCCCTCGGCCACCTCGGCTCCTCGACAGCCGACGAAACGGAAACCGGAGTCATCGTCGTCTACCTACGGGGAGTGGATACATCGTGAAGCTCGTCAGTGAGTTTGAGTGTGATGCTTGTGTTACAATACTGCGACTACGAACAAAGCTGATCCTTTGTATGTTATGTTGCACAGCCAGGACAAAAGTGCACTCCACTACCCAAACCGTATGTTTTCGACACTGTTGGACAACACTGTTACTTTCTTTGAAAAAGCTGCTAGCAAACTTCCGCGTACAAAAGTGCACGAAGTGCTGCAACTTCTGGTTACCCCACACCTCGAACAATCACCCGTCCTCCTCTGCCCAGAGGGTGTAGACAGCAGCCACGCAAGGCGCAGAGCTCGTTTAATTACGGACAAATTCATCAGACTTCTTCTCGTTAACTACACCAAGATGATGAGCGATAGAAATAAAAACCACTTGCGTATGTGCACAAGCCGTCTAGAAAATATTTCAGACTGTGATGAGTATGTCATGAAGGTTCGCTTTATTTGTACCATGCATTTGTGTTTGTGTTAATTTGTATTGCTAGCGTGGGTTTGAAAGAAAAGGGTATTTGTGCTCACCTCGCACAGAAATTGTTTTTTTATTTAAGTTCTCGTCCACCTTACGACAAAATAAATATTGCTTTTTCTCTCTGAATTTTGTGCGCTGTAATGGATTACTGTTGCTTGTGACAACACGCGTGTGCGAAAATCCGGGAAAGCTGCCGGAATGGTTGCGACTGGGTAAGCGGTGCTCTCAGAGGTCGACTATACCACTTTAACCTCATCACATGCAACGACCGAGCTTTATTGTGTGGATAAAACGTTCATGTTAAAGAATTCAGGCGCCGCAGTTGGTTCTGTTCCTCGTACTCAGCGCTGTTATGATGGCCATAGCGCTGTGGCGCGCACACTGTACCCGTGAACGCGCTTGGAGGCGACGGAGCAACAGTGGTCTAGCAGCGCCACCCCGAACTTGCGGCGGCAGGCAGCAAAACGCCCCAATGCGAAGGCCGTAAGGGGAGCGCAGGAGAAGGAGTCGAGTCCGGCCGTGGCAAGCCAAATCTTTTTCCCACCTTCTCCAGCATCCGACCTTGAGCTGACGTGCGCATGACGTGCCCAAAGAAGTCCAACCCCCGAGCACACGAGCAGCGTTGCTTTGTTGACCAGCGTTATTTTGTGGTCTTCTGCCTGTTTTTGCGGGATCACTCTTAAAAAAAATGGAGTGACGTTCTCTCCATTTAAGGAGAAACGGCGATGTCCCCAATGTTCGTCTTTAAATAGAGAAACGTTGCTCCCTCATTCACGGAGAAACACGTTCCTCCTTATGAAAATCAACATGACTGCCCCCCGGCGAAGCGAGTAGGCTTAGCAAATGCAACGATTCTCGACTGATAAGAAGTACACGGCACTGAAAGTTACAAAAAACGGTCACGCTGAGCTTGATATTGCACGAAATGATTATAAAAACAGGCAGACGAACCTGTGGCGGTAAACACATCGCGAAAGAGAACGACGGAGCAAGTACGTTTCGTTCGGTCAGTGAAGCCACGTTCACTCCGATAGACACGGATATATACTGCAGAGCCCTCACCTGAAGAGTGCATGCTAGGCTTGCTGTATTTATTTCTCGCAGATTCACATAGTGTAGCGAGGTTATCCATGCGTTTACGGGTCTACAGGTCACGAGATGTGCCTCCAAACCGTAGACTCGATCGCAGCGAAACCATTCCGACTCAGTATTGCAGCTTTGATAGACAGATGTTCAACGTTATATAAGTAGCTGGGGGTGTGAGAGCGTCGTAACCGTGATGTAGGTGGTAGCTGGCGCCATCTAGAGGGACTAAACAAAACTAAAAAAAGTTGCCTGCCGCGACGTACGTTGTCATACCCACTTTCACGGCTCTCTTGCGGAGTGTTTACGCCTCAGCCAATTCAGGAATACTTACGTCACAGCCCATTGAGGATTACTCTCACTGACACCGGAAGCCTAAATATGCGCTGGTGCAATGCATATAACTACACATGCACACATGGACACATACTGCACATATAGTACGCAACAAGTAAACGCTATCATATACGCTAACAAGTACGCAACAAGAGCACAATCAACCACTCACAGCAACGACCCACACTACGACGTGTTTACTTTTTTTTCTTTATTGCCTTCTTGACTACAGGTCAAGCTAATATGCCAATCACTATCACACGTGTTTTATGCGTGACAACGCGTCAAACAAAGATATAACATCTTCATTACAGTCGGTAGTCTTATACACATCTCGCACTTTTATAACAGCTTCCACGAAACACTCATTAACGGATAGAACTCTCACATCACAGTTTCTGTACGATAGCATACTACGCCAAACCGAATGAAGACCAAGTACAAATATAACATCCAAATTTCGCACAGAACTATCACAAGGCAAAAAACGAATTCCATATGAAGTAAGAGGTAAATCCTTTTTTGAAGTCCTCTGTAAAATGTCCTAAAAGAAAATAGCGTTCTTACAATCAATAAACACATGTTCAATGGTCTCAGAATTGTTACACAGGAGACAGCTGCTTCCCCATGGTACATATATCCCTCTCTCTTCAAGCCACGTTTTTACTGGCAAGTTTCCCGTTTGAAGTTTAAAAAGAAGGTTTACACATTGGGTGGTATACACATGTTTTTCACTCGCTTTAGTACGTTATGACCATATGATTTTTCATACCTTGAACGGTACAGGGGCACAAGAAAAACATTCTGTAGTAGGTCTTTCATAAGGCGCTTTCTTTTCACATTAGTTAGGTAATCTATCGAAAACCTCGCCCTTAAGAAACGATATGAGAACACAACTTCGTGCAAGAACGGTGACAAGGTGTGTCGTTCTTGCCTGTCTGAAGATACAAAGAAGTCAGGCATGAGGTGTAACAGCGTTGTTTGAAATAAAGAACGTAAAAAAGAGTCTCTCTGGTCTCTAATGAGCAGGAAACATGATATTACTTGGTTAAGAAACAGATGGCACAGAGACAGCCCTCCTTGCTTAACTCGCCGAAACAAGTTCGTTCTAGATGTTCTCTCCCACGTAGAGCTCCAGATGAACGTGGCGAATATCCTGCGGACTTTTTGAATGGTTTTACGCTTACAACTATGTACTTGCAAAAGGCACATAATTTTAGCAGCCAGAAACACGTTGCATACAGCTGACCGAGAGAAAATTGATAAGCCACGACCGCCCCATCCTTCGGCGGTCGCGCACAGTTCTTCAGCCTTTTCTAGCCAAAATGCTTCACTGTCTTGATACCTGTCCAATGGTACCCCTAGGTAACGACTAGGCGTCGTGAGCCACTGAATATTTCCAAAAGAACTGGGCGTAAGGTCCCAATTACCATGCCATAAACCAATGCTTTTTTCTTTGTTCATTAAACTTCCGCTCGTGTGACAAAACCTTTGAGTGATTTTTAATAACGAAGTGGCACTCTCTCTATCAACTGCAAAAAAGGCAATATCGTCGGCGTATGCCAAAACACGCACTTCACATGACTGCAACCTGAAACCATTAATCCCTGCATGGTGAATCACTTTCTGACACAATGGTTCCAAAAATAGAGCGAAGAGCAAAGGACTTAAAGGACACCCCTGGCGCACGGAGGAAAGTACTTGTATGCGCTGTGAGAGTTCTCTATTTACAATTAAATTTGTGGTTAAATTTTTATATGCCAATTTAATGCCTTTACATATGATCGCACCAAGACCAACGTACTCAGCTAGCATGAAGAGTATATTGTGTGGAACCATGTCGAAAGCCTTGGCTAGATCAATTTGCAACATAGCTACTTTTAGAATCGCAGCGTCACAATACTCCAAAATGCTCCTGGCAACATGAATATTCGTGAATATGTTCCGACGCTTGATGCCGCAAGTCTGATGTGACCCGACCAACTTGTATATAACTCTTTGCAACCTCCTAGCCAGAACTTTCATAAACACCTTATAATCTACGTTTGTTAGCGTGATTGGCCTGTATCCTGTCAGTTTGCGTAAAACATGTTGCTCTTTCCCTTTAGGAATCAGCACGGTGTGTGCTCGATTAAACGACGGAGGCAGAGCTCCGCGATCTAAAGACTCTGAAAAAACCTCATGCAATGCGGCGGCCATATCCTCCTTGAACGCCTTGTAAAAGGCGGCATCAATGCCATCTGGACCAGGTGATTTGCCCATGTCGAGATCATCGATAGCCTTCTCAATTTTCCCTATACTAATAGACATTTCCAATAAATTTGTGCCCTCAGCATTAAGTGTCGGCATTTCTATCAAGAACTCATCTACAAAACCCGGCTCCTTTGGTTCGCGATAAGCAAATAAGTCCTGATAATAGTTCTCAAAAGCTTTTATAATATATTTATGTTCTTTCAATATTTTACCATTCCATTCTATCTCTAGTATGTCGTGAGCTCGAGCATATGTCTTTTCATCTGACAAGGCTCGCTTTGTCGGGGCTTCACCCACGAGGTATCTCTCAGCTCTTGCTCGCATAATTGCGCCTTTATATTTATCTTCTTCAAGACATTCAATTTTGTTTTTGACAACCTGCAGTTGATGTGTGAATAAGCCCGGGTTTTCTGCTTCAATATTCACCAAATCATTTAGCTCTGCCCGTAGCTCACGTTCCTGTTTTCGAGCTTGATACTGCATGTAGCAACCACACTCTATTGCATTCATTTTTATCTTTTGCTTAAATAATTCCCATATTTCCGTGGCACTTCTTTCTGCGTTTTTGAAAAAATTCTCGATTTCCTTCTTTGTATTATCTACAAACCCTTCGTGCGTAATTATCTCAGTATTCAGTTTCCACGTTTCCCATACAACCTTCTTTTTGCACTTTCTACCTATCTCAAACAAAACTAAGCAATGATCACTGAAGAAAACGGTATAAACGTCATAGTTCTGACATAAAGGTACTATCTCAGAACAAACATATGCTCGATCTAGTCGTGCGTGACTCGAACCTTTAAAATGTGTGAAGTGCTGGCGACTGCCACCCATCGCAAACAGAGCTACGTCATGTAAAAAGTACTTATTAAGGCTGTCTCTAAGCAAACCAGCGCTTTCATCACCTAATTTAGCAGTATACGTGCAATCTTCTTGGGTCAAAACACAATTGAAGTCACCCAACAGAATCACACATTTCTTATATTCAAAGTACGCTTGCATTTCCCGTAAAAACAAACATCTGTCTCTCGAATTTGTAGGTGCGTATACACAGATAACTCTAAATTTAGTGTTCCCGTAACAAAAGTCACACAAAACAAAACGCCCATGTAGGCAACTTTTGACCTCTTCCACTACAATACCAAGAGAGTTCTTGACAAAAATAATACATCCGGCTGATGCTCTCACTGCATAGCTCACACACGCAATGTACCGCAATGAAAATCCTGCTACCAAGCTATCGGTCGCGTCTTCAGTACTAACTTTAGTCTCCTGGACCGCGAGCAAGTCAAGGTCTTCTTCTTGCATCAAGCGTTTCAACTGGTACTGTTTGCGACGCGTCCCTAGACCACGTACATTCAGCGTACCAATGCGTAGAGGCGCAGTCATGAAAAGTAAAGGCGCAGATGAAAACTACAATGCTGCGCTTACCGTGTTTCGTATACCGTGCAGTGGGAAAACCGGGGTCTCACGCGTCTAGATTATGTCCCCGAACCGGCGACGATGACGCCGACCTGGTTTCGAGGGCATATTTTTTACTCTTAGCGCCTGTGACGTGATGCCACAGACACTCCGGGCGTTTCAGGTTGCGTTCCGTGCTCTCCACTCGGTAACGCTTGCCGCGTCCCGTGGTCGCTTCCGGAGACTTTGTGCTGGCTTCTGGCGTAGCGATCTCGCCACTGGTACCCATATCTTCCTCCATCACTTCAATGTCCTGCTGGCCACCTGTTGCGGCCAACTCCTCGGATTCTTTCGTTGAGTCTTTGCCATCTTGCGCTGTCGCGTCGGCTGTCTCTTCTCCAGTTGCCTGAACCGCGGCGTCAGGTCCCACGGCGTTGCTGCCAGGAGCCACCTTCTCAGCCTCTTCAGCGTCCGTTAGATTATCTTGGGCGTCGTCTGTTGGCAACACGGTCTTCGTAACTCTGGCATAACTCCTGACGCAATCTTGACTTTAATGACCAAACGCTCGGCATACACTACAGCGGGGAGTCTGGCAGTCTCGTCGTATATGTCCTTGCAAGTGACACCTTAGGCAAAGCGGTGCCCGACCCGGGGCCACAAGAAGAACGGTGCCCCCTCCAATCTTAAAAAGGTGCGACAAGTCTTCCAGCACCACGCCTTCCTTCGGTTTCAGTCGCACCATCCTCGTCGTCGATATCGCGTGTTCAAAGCCCGCGACGGTCCAGTTGTCGTTAGAAACCTCCAGAACTTCACCAAACTCACCTAACGATTGTCGAATGCTCTCATTCGAGACCGCAGTCAACCCAGTGGATTTTCACTGTTACATCATGTTGGATAGGGTCGATGATAGCACAGAAGCCACCCTTGACTCGGAGTCCACCTGTTTTGAGTAATGCATCTTTGTCATCCTTGCTTCGCATCTTCACCAGCCAGATGTGATTCTTCTGGAAGGCTCCAATGCCAGTGATCGCCTTGATGAGTCCCACTTCTTCCAACAGGGCCCGTAAGTCTTCCAACTGGTATGGTCCTTTTTCCCTATCCCCGTGCAGAAACACACACTCTTCCATACTGTCACCCGACGGCAATGTAGGCAACAAAAAACGGTAATCCGATGGTGCAGAAGGAAACCTAACACCGCGGCCAGCAGCGGCCGCCGAAGCACCTCGCACGGAGCGAGCCATCACACGTCCGTCTCCCACCGAAGCCGAACGCGGAGTGTGACGACGTGTTTACTCACACCATAATATCAAAGCGCGTCAGCCTATATAGCGATGAATTTCGACTGACCATAGTGGCACAGTTTACAAGTAGGTTTTCTTACACTTTTTTTACGTTTGGTATCAATACGACAACATGCGCACACGTAAATATATTGTATATGATGCTAAGACAAACGCTAGTTTATCAATGATTGCACAATAATGAACGGAATAATTACTAGAGCTTATCAGGTTTTCACGAAGGCGGTTACCCCCCAAGCCTTGCATAGAATGCCCACGGCATTCCGAACGCTGCGCCATCTGTTGACCACTGCCACAGTTACTTTTTTGTTCTTGAAGCCTTCGAGAGTGCAAACACTTGCCGCGCGTTAGCCATTTCGGAGGTCATGTTTCTTTTTCTTCTTGTTACTTGGAGAGGGCGCAGCATGCAGACCAAACTTCGTCTTCATCGTGGTAGGTGTTCTGTGGTCACGTAAACCTCGTTTAGTTGCTTCGTCTTAACGTTTGCTTATATTCTTTTTACGTGCGTACCACAAGTGTGACCGTTAGCCATGGATACAGTACACCACTAGCCCTTCAATGACAAGGTATTTTGATGCGGTAACGACCGTCCTAGCAGTTTATACGTACGTTACAACGCGGGTCTTGCGAGAGAAATCAAGCCCAAACTCCATAAGCGCGAAAATGCACGCGACAGCGACGAGCGACGCGACGTAGATCGGCGTCGCGCGATCAGTCGCTAGCGCAGGCCATAGCCTCCTATATTTTTTTGTGCCCGCGCATTAGCGCTAAATACATACGCGCCATCCGTCCCTTATAGTTTTGGCGCTCGCCGCCAGATGCCGCACCGATCCCATAATAACAGCAGACGACGCGGCCTATGCACGCTTGCGTTTATGACGGTCTAGAAACCGTCTACATTGCATTGGATTATGCGTATACGTTAAGAAGTGCGCACACACCAAATTTTTAACACAAGCACTGTATGCAGAATGCAATGTGAGCTTTGTTATTTGATTTCGCGCTCAAAGCTTGAGCACTTTTCGAGACAATGGTTTGACATGAAAATCTTTTGCCAAGTCGTGTTTGTCAGTCACACTCGTCGCGAAGTTCAGAAAAAGTGGGCGGAGAAACTTCACGAGCACAACCTCCAAAAGTTTTTTATGATGTCCCGGGGTCGAGCACTTGAGTTTGTCACGTTTCTGTAGTATTTGCGCGGCGTTGTCAACGGCAGCCTTCAGTGGCTGATTCATCTTTCTCGCTCTTGCGAGGAAAACTTCCGCGTAATTCTTTAGAGAATTTAGAACCATTACGAGCTCAGTTGACGGATACAGGAGTCCACCTCTGTCCTGGTGCCTAATTAATGCATCCGATGGCGCAGAGGTGTTTGGTGCATGTGCATTGTTCTTCTTCTTTACTGAATCTTGCTTTATAACTACGCGTTCTAAGGCAACCCGATCTCGCTTCAAACAGTAAAGCGCTTCCCCTTGAATTATCGTAAAATGCCTCCCTCCTTATTTCATTTTTGCCCTTTCGGTAGTTACTCAAAGCCGGTTTTTTCTCCATAGCTGCCATCCATTCTCTCGTTTTGCGCCTCGGCGCTCCGCCAGGAGCGCTCGCATCCCATAATAGCTCGGGGGACGGCGCTGAGGGACCGACCGCTCGGGCACAAAGTTATAGAGGAGGCTATGCGCAGGCAAACCTCATTCACGCGACGGCTTCGGCGAGCGAATTCCACTGTTGCTGGCATGAGGCCGTCAACTCGCACCAAGAAAACCGCGTAGCGAGCGGTTTCCAATTAAAAAATAAGATATATTGTTGTGCAATGGAACGGAAAGTATTTATTATTGCCTTGCAGCATTTTTTAAATGCGCATGCGTAATAAACATTGCGTTATTTCTTGTTGCGCATACGTGACTCGGGCAGGGTCACGTGCACATATGTAGTCTTCGTCTTTTCCGGTTTTTCGCTATTGGCTGCTTGAGCCAAGCACTTCCGGGCGATGAGCGACGGTTTCCAAATCTGGAGAACCGAGTGATCGCGCGAAAACGAGCACGCGACACGTCGCGCGAACGCCCTGTTTTGTCGCTCATAGCGTCGCTCGTCGCTGTCGCGTGCATTTTCGCGCTTATGGAGTTTGGGCTTAGGCGATGACCTCGCATCCGACGGTATTTTTTCCTGAGCTATGACAGTGGCTGTTGGCGTCGCGGCAGCTCTAATACTTGAGTGGAGGAACTATCGCTGCAGTGCGCAAGTTTATCGCGCACTGCAGCGATAGCTTTATTGAATGTTGTGTCTGCATACATTTCTGCTTCAGATGCCTCACGCGATTCGCCTCGCGAGTCAACTGGCAATCATAGTGCGTGCCACAATTTTGTTGTTAGCGCTGCGGCTGTGTTGGTTATTTATTACTCTGGATTCGGAATACTCTTTTCACAAAGGTCAGTGAGCGTTAGGACTTACTTGCTGTGCACAGCGGTTACTAAAAGTGCATTTTGTGTTGAGTTTCTCACGACAAAGGAGAATCATGGACGAGAAAGGCATACTGCACGCGTGCATAATTCCTTCGTACTTCTCAGTGCTGGCATGGGCAATTCAAAACGAATGCGGTTCAGAATTTGGTTTAACCTACAGAAGTCATTGGTACACTTTTCACAAAAGTTTAGTTATGATGATTTTTAAAAAGTTTCTGGTGGTTGTAACCTAGCCTGGCGAATAAACACTCGGTGAAACTTCGCAGCCTGTTTCCCTTTGTGCTTTCACCTGCCGTGGTAGTGTAGCCTTATTGGGTGTCGTGTGACTATGCTGGAGGACGCAGGCTCGACTTCCGGCCACGGCGGCCGTATTCGAATGGGGGTAAACTGCAAAGAACATCCATATGGCGGTAGTGGCACGTATAACTCTATCAATTGTATATGATCGTACTTTCACGCATGGAGTGTACAGTGGTATCAGGTTTCCTAGAATGATGAAAAATTAAGTGTGATGCTTTTTTACGCACCTCGTTGAATTCACGAGGGCTGTTGGTGCCGTGCGAAACTAAAAATGCGTGGGCTTACCAAGCATGTCGACACCGAAAAAAAATCATTATTTTTTTACACTCTAAGGTAATCGATAAAGCAAGACTGCTTGGGAAGCAGAGCTCCTTGTATTCGTGACAAATTGGTAGTATGAAACAACACGAGACACACATGGAAGTGTGCGGAGCATCGTGCGAGTGCCTGACGATCAAAAAAAGAGAGGCTTTTAGTCTACACTAATAAAACAAAAGAAAACGTCACTCCTGCATTGCTTACAACAATCTTAGGTAAAAGCAATCGCTCGCGACTGGCCGCGGCCGGCTATAGGCTTGGCGTGCGCATATACGCGCGAGCAAGACCCCCGTGATTGAGAAGAAACTTGAACGCTGAAGGAGGAACGTTGCTCCTTTGATCCTTGCCACGAGAGGGCGCGACGGGTAAAGCGCCCGAAAGGGAGGAAGTCGCTGCGGAGCCCGTTTCTCCATTCTCGCTCCCTTTTTTTTAAAGTGATGGTTTAGAAACGCTGTCTTAGACGCGGTAGAGAAGACTAGCACAATGAGTGCGCGAACGCGTAGGAGCGTTCCACGGCGGTCAATGCCCCCACAATGACTTGTACTAACACCCAAACTAATCTTGGCAGTGATCATTACATTATTAGCATTACTTTTCAACTAAAACACAATCCAATTGCACCTAAACCACTGATGCTCACAGAATGGGACAAATTTAGAGAGACCCGCAACAGCACCGCTCCCTCACGTATTGCAGACCTTACCGAGTGGACTCAACAGCTTCAAAAAGATGTTGAAATTAACATGAGAACTCTACCCCCCGACACCTCGATATCTACTCTCGACTCCAAGCTTCTCCATATGTGGGAAGCAAAACAGTCCCTTCTGCGACGGTGGAAACACCAGTGCCACAACAGGAAACTCCCCATTTGGATAGCGAAGCTAGACCAACAAATCGAGCGATACACGACTCAATTGGCGGCACAACAATGGGGTCAGCTTTGTGAAGGAATGCATGACCACCTCAGTAATAAACGAAAATGGCAGCTTCTTAGACATCTGCTAGACCCCAGCACTTCTCGCGCACGACACTCTCACGCTATCAATTAACTGTTACACGAGCACAGTGACCATTTAGGACAGCTCTTCGATAACCTCCACACGTTGCATTTACCTCAATTGCGTAAGGATTCTATACCATCTTACACAGGGAAACCTAATGAGTCATTAGATGCACCGATAACGTAAGCGGAAGTTAGGTACGCCCTCACAACACTCCGTACCACGTCGGCTTCAGGCCCAGACCACGTTAACAACAAATTACTTAGAAATCTTGACCCTACTTCTAATAAAGCTTTGACTGAGTACTTTAACGACTGTTTTGACACGGGCACCCTTGCACCTTCGTGGAAAGATGCCAGAGTCATATTTATACCTAAACCAAACAAAGCTCCTTGGTAGAAAACCTGAGGCCTATTTCCTTAACATCGTGTCTCGGAAAGACTATGGAGCATGTTGTGCTTGCGCGCCTCCAGAGACACGTGGAGGATAATGGACTACTGCCTCCAGAAATGAATGGTTTTAGGGCCTCACTTTCAGCGCAAGATGCGATGCTTCGCCTTCAACACGACAACGTAACTCCTAACCAGAGCGAGGATACTCAGCCAATCGTTGGTCTGAACATACATGGAGCATTCAATAACGTAGCCCACTCAGCTATATATGCTGGCCTCAGCTGCATTTCTTGTGGCGCTAAAATGTACTCTTACATCAAAAGCTTCCTCACAGACCGCACAGCTACATTCACATTAGGACCGGAACATTGCTCGCCCTATACACTAGGCAGCTTCGGAACACCTCAAGGGTCAGTGCTCTCTCCAATCCTTTTTAACCTGGCTATGCTACCGATACCCAACGCTCTTCGACGTATCCCTGACTTGAACTTCTGCATCTATGCCAGTGATATCACCTTATGGGTTCAAGGAAGCTCAGATGGTCGCATTGAAGACACCCTACAAACAGCTGTAGATATAATAACAGCACTAACATCTCAGATGAATCTATATTGTACGCCGAGTAAATCAGAGTTACTCCTTCTACCATCGGAATAAACACGTTCCAATGATCGAAGTTCTCATAAATGGGTGCCTCATTCCTGGAGTATCACGCATTCGTGTGCTAGGTTTATTTATCTAAAAGAACCGACTTAGCACGCGCACACTCGAAGCTTTACGCAATACCGTTGAAAACACCCTAAGAATGATAGGAAGAATCTCAAGGAAAAATGGAGGGCTCCGAGAGTCAGAGCTACTTCGTATAATACAAGCTTTTGTTATTAGTAAAATCACATATACCCTCCCTTACCTTCACCTTAAATTAGCAAAGGAGCAATCGGTCAACACCCTCCTCCACAGAGTTTACAAATACGCGCTAGGAATTGCAATCAATACCTTTAACGCACTACTCTACCAGACAGGAGTCATAAATACCCTATGTGAAATCCGTAAAGCCCATTTAACAGGTCAATACGCAAGGCTCGCGACCACTAGCGCAGGTCGCCACATTTCATTGTCTACCCGAATTAACTTCACCTTACTCACCAATGCTAAATAAATCATTTCCCAAAACGTACGCAAAGAATTACTCATACCGCCCCTTCCTAAAAACATGCATCCAACATATCACACTAAGCGTAGAATCCAAAGAGCTCTTCAGAAAGAATTGCATGGAGTGAAATACGTGCTCTATGTCGATGCGGCAGAATACCCACTCTCCTCATCCTATGCCCTCTCTGCTGTGAACTATAACGACAAAGCGCTCACAACGGCATCCGTCACTGTCAACTCTTCGGAGGAGGCAGAGGAGGCTGCCATCGCTTTAGGTATATCCATCCCCAATATCACTATGATTGTAAGTGACTCCAAAACTGCCATACGATACTTCAGCACAGGTCAAAATCACCTTGGAGGTCAAAATCGTAGGACCACTATTTCAGGTATGTGCCACTGGTGGTTACCTTCTACGAGGGACGCACAAGCCATGCCATAAGGACCTTTGAACAAGTAGCAAGACGCTATGGGAGTTCTTTACTGACGCGTCTCGACAAGCAATCCGTGATCAAGGTCGTTGGAAGCGGCGACAACGTTAACGCTGCAGCCCTACCACCATCTGATTCGTCCGACAGCAGCATCAGCCTCGAAGTCGACAATAGCATCGGACTCCCTTCTAGCCCAGACGGATGTGACGTGAAAATGCAAGCCCCGCGAGAGGTCAAGCGTGCTCACAAGTCTGGCACCAGCTCGGATGGCACCCAAGATAGCCGCTCCGAGTTCCAGCAACCGAAGAAACCTCGACCCTTTTCTAGAGGGTCGAATTGTGCTGTGTGGTGTACGTACTCCAGTTCCCCCGGACAGATCCCCGGGGTATACCGAATCGACAAACACGACCAGGTCAGTCACCCACCTTTTTTCAATATGGCTGACACCCTGAAAATTCTTTCTTTAAATGTTCAAGGGTTCCGTAACACAGTAACGCAAGCCGAGGTTATCAGCGTAGCCCGCGCAGAACATTGTGAAATTCTGTGTTTATAAGAAACAAATTTTTTCACCATTGGCCACGTTCCTGCATTCAAACGCGCATTTAATTTAGACTGTTATTTTTCCTTCGCGACATCTCGCTTTTCTGGAGTTGGAATTATTATTTTTAACCGCGCTCTTCTGCGCAATCATCATGTTCTCTATGACGGGATTGGACGGGCATTGGCTTTTGACTGCGTCCTATCGTCCTTCAAGCTGCGTGTTTTGTGTATTTATGGGCCAGCTCAAGCAGCGATGTCTAACGATTTTTTCCGTGACCTGGACGTGTATTTTCTAGACGGTCGTCATGTCATACTCACTGGAGACTTTAATTGTGTATTAGACACGCGAGCTGACGTGCAAGGTCCAGGATGCGGTCGCTCTGATTGGAACGCGCGAGAGCTGCGTCGCCTAGTGCAACATTTCTCTTTGACAGATACGTACAGACTAGTGCATGCACCACAGTATGCCTGGACTTGGTGGCGTAGCACGTCGTCTAGTCGTTTGGACCGTTTCTATGTGCCGAGCGCGCTAGCTTCCTACGTATCGCACTCTGATGTAGTAACATTACCATCATCGCCTGTTTATATATCATACCACCGACCAGTGGCGCTCGAGGCTCACTTTCCCTTTTCATCATCAGTGAAACCTTGGCGTCTTGACATCCGCATTCTGCACGACGCGCGTACACGCTCCAGTTTATCTAGAATCTTGCGCGCCTCTCTTTTGGGATGCGGTCCGGAGGTGTGGGACATGCTCAAGACGCGGTGGCGTTTACACTGCTCAGTAGCAGGGCGGGCCCTTAGACGCCGTACGTCCGAAGAACTGGCGGACACTGCCACAAAGGTGCGTATTGCTCTACGGGTTGATCGACTAACTCCCTTGATGCGCGCATGGCAGCGAGAGTTAAGGGGTTGTTTTCAACGCCTCATTGCAGCTTCGTCATTGACGGTGGCTAATTAGCGTTGCAGACGTAATCGTTGTGCTCATCCTGAGGTTCTGCGCTTTGCGAAAAGCTCGCTTCTGAACCCGTCGAGTCGACTAGGAACTCCGGCGGCCAGATTCTTACACACTGCCTTACCGCCGACACGTGATCAATCAGTTTTCCTAGCTCACTTTGCCAACATGGCTCGTACGACAATGTCATCACATCGCGGTACCACAGAGACAGCCACAATGTTAAGTAGGCTCCCTCAAAGTTCATCTGAAGTAGCTGAACAACTGTGCACAAGTCCGTCAGCTGACGAAGTGAACGAGGCACTGTCTTCCATGAAGCGTGGCTCGGCCCCCAGGCCAGATGCGTTGCCTGTTGAGTTTTATTTAACGTTTTGAGACGACATTGGTGCTCTTTTCACCTCTGTTATTTGCCGCTGTTTCGAGAAGTTTGAATTTCCTGATAGCTTTCGCGATGGTCGAATTGTTTTAATACCTAAACATGACCCATCGTCAGTTCGCCCAGAGGAGTGGCCACCAATAACGCTCCTCAACGTTGATTATAAAACTTTCGCGGCAGTTATCACTCGGCGTTTGAGAAGCCTGATGCCCTCTTTAATAGGTCATCATCAGGCGTGCTCTATTCCTGGAAGAGAAATCCACAGTCTCTCCTTTGTTACGCGCGATATAGTTGCGTACACGTTAACAAGATCAGCTCGGGGACTCTTTGTTTCACTTGACCTGGAAAAGGCATTCGATCGCCTCGAACATAGCTTTTTACTTAGCGTAATGACAGCATTTCGCTTCTCACAAAACTTCGTCGAGCTTCTCAGAAACGGATACCGAAATATACGCAGCACGTTATTTCTTGATGGTTTAGAGAGTGCGCCATTTCCGGTTACTCGTGGTGTTCGCCAGGGGTGTCCTTTATCCCCTGCACTTTTTGTATTCAGCCTCGAACCATTCCTTCGATCGCTAATCGCTGATCCTTACGTTAGAGGCCTTCCTCTTCCAGGTAGTGGTACCATGACAGCGACAGCATTTACTGATGACATCACGTTGTATTTGAAGAATGAGGACAGTTTATCCCGTAGCCTACGGCTTTTTACTACGTATGGCACGATTTCAGGTGCTGCGCTAAATGTTTCTAAATGTCGATATTTATTCATTGGTTCACCAGACGCAAGTCTAAGTTCCTTTTTCGGTCTTCAAAAAAGTGACTCCATTCGCATTCTGGGGCTTGATTATACTTGCTACGGCATATCAGCCTCCTTGTGGAATTCAGTAGTCGAAGATGTAAAACGACACGTCCGGGAAGCACAAGAGTATGATTTACCGTTGCTCGAAAGAAGGTATTTGGCACAGACGGTGTTTTGTGGCCGTGCATGGTATATATCTCATGTCTTACAGCCCTCATTACAAATCACCAGGTCGTTGCAATCCCTCATTGGCTCTTTTTTCTGGTCGGGTGGAACAGAGCTGCTTTGCCGAGCAGCTCTTGGGCAACCGAGAAACTGCGGTGGATTCGCATTCCCATCCATCTCTATTCGCTGCCGGCTACTTTCCCTACGATTCTTACTTCGGTTGTTGCATGGTGATCAGTGCCCCGCGGGTGCTCTTGCCTGCTATTTCTTAGGCACCAAGTTACGCTATTTACTACCAGATGCACGGCTTAATTTTGCACCCCAAAACACTTCACGTAACTGCATTTTACACAATGGCAGTAGCATTTTATCGACACGCGCAGCAGGTTTGTCCCGATGTGGACGTTCTCGAAAGCCGCATTGTAGATACAACGGCGGCTCTTCTCCTTCCTCTGGTTCCTCCAGCCCGTCACCCATATGAGTGTGAGCTCTCCTATATATGCACTTCATTCTAACGCTGTAAGTTATGTAACGTTTATGAATATTGATACTTGTTGTACATATTTTCTAATATCTTCACCAAGTCTTGTAAATTCTTTACATATATCGTCATGTACATTGTCCATATTTTGATAAGTGCATTTATGTAGTGTATGTACACTTATTAGTACAATAAACTATGGACATCCTACGGACTTGGACACATTAGTTTAAAAGTGCAGTGTATGTTGTGCTTTGTCTTTTGTTTGTTATTGTGCCTGTTATGCAGACGCTTGTCTCTTAGGTTTGTTGCGTCCCATGAAAGAATAAACTTTTTCTAAACATGACCTAAACGCGTTTTCAGTTACTCTTCGTTTTCTCAGCCGAAATCGCTGCGGTTCACTCGCACACTCTGAAGTGTGTTTCTATACCTGGACACCATCTAATATTGTACTTTCTATGAACAAGTATAAAACCAATTTTCAGCATGAACAATTATGATTTATTTTTTAATGGTTGTGCTTACAGATATCAATGTTTTCAAGAACAGGCTGTTTTGACATAATGAACTTTATAATAATTTTATACCTGTATGTTCAGTGTCCCGCGTTTTCGTCAGAACTCTACTCCCTTATTTTGTCATGTCCCTATGTTAGCAAAGCTGCTACAACGACTAGTTGGTATGATTTCATGACTATCCGCTCTGCGTCGCTTCATCGAAAAACGCGAGCGACGACACAAAAACAAAAACAATTTGAGCACGTTATGGCTCAGAGTACATGTGTGAGACATTTTTTTTCTTACTTAACCTTGCGACGCATGGCTACGTAGGTAATGCCGTGGTACACAGCTCATACGTTTCTCATAAATATTGGGTTGCAGTTTTTCTTCACGCTTACTTTACAATTCACACAAATGACTGTAGCGCAGATCCAAGGTCATGAAATTCAGTACGGGCATGAGGCTGTTCATTCTTGTTTAACTTTTTGCACTTCTAGTGAGTTTTAAATAGAAGCTACTTCTGCTAACTCCGGCGAATTTCAATTGTAATTTAAGTCTGTTGATCAGTTTTTGCTGCTCCCTCGGAGTGCATGGATGTAGACCACCCCGGGCGCCTGCCGGCACCAGCGGCGTCAGCGGTGGCCGCCTCCAGGAAGTGGATGGGACAAGCGAGTGACAGCGACAGTGAAGATACTCATGCTTACTATCTCAGCAGTGAGGACTTCTCAGATGACGGTTTCCAACCTGTGCTGAGCCGCAAAGCGAAGAGGAGGAACATGAGGACATCCTCATCCTCAACTATTCAAACTGTAAGTGAAGCACCAAAATCGAACACTTATACCATCCTGTTTCTGCCTGCACTTCCTACCGTCAGCATGAAACGCCTTAACAGACAGTCTGTGTCGAGGCCTCTGGAAACGCTCGTGCCGAATGAGATCACGGTCATAAGAGTGAACGCCAGAAAGAATATACTGGCTGTGGACGTTTTGCACGCAAGTGCGTTGGGCGTTCTCCGCAGTGTAACTGACTTGGAACCAGGTGCGCTCTCATGTTCCCTTGGGATGTGATGTAGTAACCGGCGTGATCTACGACATTGATATGGCTATTTTCAATAATGACTTACAATTTCTTGTCAAGTCAACAACTGATACTCCAATTGTTGATGTCACCCAGTTAGTCAAGTCTCGCTGTGTGAAGATTGCATTTAGCAGCACATCACTCCCCTCTCAAGTGAAGGTGGGGTACTTCAGACATGCTGTGCGGCCTTTCATTCCAAAGCCTCTCCCGTGCCGTAAATGCATAAAACTTGGACATGTGAGCAGCGTCTGCGAGAATTCGGTGGTATGCCGTCGCTGCGCCGAGCACCATGAAGCGGATAAGTGCGTCGTAACTGTCAAGAAATGCTCTAATTGCAATGGATTCCATGAAGCCACGTTGAAGGACTGCCCGCGGATTCAGAAGAAAATTGCCATCTTGAAGGAGATGGTGCGCGATCACTCATCTCATCGAGAAGCCGCAGCTGAAGTCAGAAGGCGTCGTTCACGTCGACGTCGGTCTTCGAGGACACCGGCTACCTCCTCGACACGTTTGCCAGATCCCTCATCAGTTACACCTCCTTTGCCTCCCAGACCATATGCCGTGGGAAAGGCTGTAAAGGGAAACGCCAGTGAGCATACCCTAACTGCGACAGAGCGGCCTGCCCTTCAAAGGGAAGCAGCATCAAGCGAACCGAAGGAGTTTCATGACGGCCAGTCCGCGATCCCGATTCGAGATCTTTCCAACCAAGACAGGCAAGTGACTGCAATCGTGCAATCATTAATTGCCACGATTCGCACGCTACTGAGCAGCATACAATCTCCGTCTGCTAAGAGTTCACTGCAAATACTGGATGCACTGAATCCAGTTCTTGCTAACTTTGTATAATCACAATGGCTCAACAAAATTTCATCTTCCGCACTGAAGTTAAAAGTGCGTCGATTTTTCAGTGAAATGCCAGAGGCATGAAGTCCTGTATCTAGGACTTTCGCCAATTTGTTCGGGCCAATCAATTCCCTATACTTGTCATATGTGAACCAAACGTATCAACGCCTTATAGATTGTCCGGTTATGAAGCTTTTTGTTCAGCCGCTTGCGAAGAACGAAGAAAAGTAATTGTTTACATTCGCACAGACTTGACTTATCTTTCGTACCCAATAAGTTCAAATGACGAGAATCACTACGTGTGTCTTCGTGTAAAGAAGAATGCTATTTTGTTCACGCGTATTGGTGGATATATAACTCCGTCATCGCGATTTCACGGCGACAGATTAAAAGACAACTTGATGAGGACCGATGGTCCTTGGATTATCACCGGTGACTTCAACGCCCATCACATGCTTTGGGGGAGCACTAGGATGAATGCCAGGGGCCGGAACATTGTTACATTCGCTTCCGATTACGACCTTTCTATCATGAACGATGGTACCCCCACATATCTGCGGGGTCTCACGTATGGCAGTTGCCTTGACCTGACATTGGTGTCACGGTGCTTCTCTCACAAAGTTAAGTGGTTTTGCGATATTGAGACCCATGGGAGTGATCACATACCCACCTACGTGACCATCGATGGTATCATAAAAAATTTCTCTTCCGGTGTTCCAATTTGCACTGACTGGTCGATGTTTACATCGCGTGTTGAGAACGCTTGCCAAGAAGGCCTCGCCTGCAGCCTGGAAAGTACCATAGCGGAAGCTATGCAAGCGTTCAAATGTAAATTACCATTTTCGCCTAAAATAACACAGTTTGACATCAAACTGGAAAAAATTACGAGCTATACGAAGGCGTGCTGAACGACGATACAGACGCACAACATCAATTTACGATCTGAGGGAAGCAAGGCGGCTCCATAAAAAGATTCAACGACGCATTTACAAGCTGGAGAGCGAACACTGGAAAGCATTCTGCGAATCTCTAGACCCTCGTAAGCAGCTGTCATATATCTGGAGAACAGTTCGTGGTCTTCGCTCCTCTCCGCAACAAAGGCACCCTTTTAAAGCTTTGGCACTCCATCATGGAAAAACATAACTCGAGGTGGCTGAAGAATTTTGCATGAGAGTTGCCGGGAATATTATGAACGAGAGCATCGACGCCGTGATCGTTCCTGAGACGCCATTACCAGAAATGGACATTCCATTCACCATGGAAGAACTGGAAGGTGCGTTAGTCGCTTCTAAGCGCATGTCATTGCCAGGTCTGGATGGTATTACTTATAGTGCGTTGAGACACCTTGGACAAAAAGCCAGAAAAGTACTTTTAACAAGCTTCAACAACTCCTGGCTCAGCGGCAGTGTTCCCCGAGAATGGAAAATAAGTCGATTATTACCACTTTTGAAATCGGGAAAATCACCATTGGACTTGACAGCGTATCGCCCAATTGCCCTCGCAAGCTGCCTCGGAAAAGTGATGGAAAGAATGGTTCTATTTCGTATCGAGTCGTACTTGGAACGATACACCAAATACCCTTCTTGCATGGCAGGCCTTCGTCGGGGCTGCTCCTCCATTGACTGTGTCCTTGACTTATCGACATTTGTTCAACAAGAAAAAAGTCGCTAGCGCATATCAGAGGCACTTTTTCTTGACGTGAAGGGTGCTTATAATAATGTAGCTCACGATGCCATCCTCACTTCTCTCGCAGCAATGGGCATTGGTGGACGAATGTTTCAATAGATAAAAGATTATATAACTGGCAGGGGTTTCTTTATACAAACATATGAGGGTACAACTGCTCAACATTACACCTACTGCAGACTACCTCAGGGAGGTGTTTTAAGCCCCACATTGTTCAATGCTGCCCTCATTGGTCTGGTGAAGGTTCTACCAAAGTCGGTGTGCCTATCCATATACGCCGATAATATTTGCCTCTGGAGTGCTGCAGTTACTCGCCCTCAGGTGCGTGCACGAATACAGCGGGCAGCAACCCTCACAACAGCCTACCTTCAGAAACAAGGCCTAAATATATCAACTGTGAAGTGCGCGTTGATGGCGTTTACACGCAAACCAATGACGCCATACCCTGTTTACATCAATGCGCAGAGTGTCAAATATGCATGGACGCATCGTTTCCTCGGCATATTAATCGACAGAAGTCTTTCGTGGAGCGCACATTGCGCGTACTTGAAGAAGAGGCTGCTATCTATTGTGCATATAATGAAATTCTTGTGCGGGAAAGCATGGAAAACTTCTGTGGCCTCCATGCTACAGCTGTACAGAGCCCTATTTCTGGGTCTATTGCGCTACAGCTTGCCGGTACTGACTAACACTTGCAAATCGAATGCTCATTCATTGGAGAGTTTGCAGGGTCAGGCACTGCGTATCTGCATAGGACTGCCCCGATGCGCTTTTACTTATGCCACAATCATGCTTGCCAAAGACCATCCGGTCAGGACATATAGAGTTGTGGATTGCCTCAGAGCGCACATTCGACATGCTAGCCGTGTCCCCGACCACCACTTGGCCCTTCTACCTTCCGGAAGACCACGTGCTACGTTTTCAGACGTCATAGCCAAGCACCTAAACAGCATTCCATCAGGATATACGCCAGCTGCGAGAATGACATGTCCTTTATGGTGCCTCGACCAGCCGCAAGTACGTCTTGAAATTCCGAAAATCAAAAAGAAAAGCAATCACTTCAGAGTTGCATTGAAGCAAGCAACACTGCTAATATTACATGAGTTGTACTTAGACCGAACGCAGATATACACTGATGGGTCCGTCTCGTCCAGCAGCTGATCAGGTGCCGCTGTAATTCCGGCTGCAGCAATGACAATCAAGTTTAAGTTGTCGCATATGACTACATCTACGGCATCAGAGCTTGCTGCTATAAGGACTGCTTTACAATATCTCGTTCAAAAACGTCCAGGAAAATGGGTCATATTCTGTGATTCGAAGGCAGCGCTTCAGAGTTTGCAGTCTGCCATGCGTAGGAGGAGTCATGACCAATTGTTACAAAAAATAAGACATTGCCATCATGAAGCTCTAGCACGAGGGCATGATATTATATATCAATGGTTGCCTGGACATATCGGTATTACTGGAAATCAATTACCCGGTGATGCAGCCCGCTCAGCCTATGAAGGAACCCGTGTAGTCCCGATTCCTCTATCAAGGAATGATGCAGCAAGACAACTTTACCTGCTGGCTCAAGATCTCACATGCACGTTCTGGTCGTCTACCAGCTTCCAAAGGCGTCAATTTTATTAACTGGATCCTTCGCTCAAGCTAAAACTACCATCACAACTTTCCCGCTTCGATGCGACACTGTTATGCCACCTTTGGTTGGGTGTTGCATTTACAAAGGTGTACTCTTTTCGCATTGGTATGGCAGACACTGCTACATGCGACTACTGCGGAGCTGAAGAGACCGTCGAACACGTCCTGTGCAGCTGCGCTTGCTACGACACACAGTGATGCCAGCTCCGGATGGGTTTGAATCAACTTGACCCCGGACCATTTTGTGTGCAGAAGATACTAGGACCTTGGGCATCTGCCTCAGTTGCGCAGAAAGCAACTAAAGCACTGCTACTTTACCTAAAGTCAACAAACCTGAGCGACCGCCTATAGACTGTGTGTGCTCCCCGAGTGTGCTCGTGATTGTGTGTACCTTCTCATCTTTCTGCAACCTCTTTTCTCCCCTTTATCACTTCCCCAGTGTAGGGTAGCAAACCGGATGTGCGTCTCGTTAACCTTCCTGCCTTTCCTTGCATCTTTATCTCTCTCTCTCTCTCTCTCTCTAGTGAGGACTTGATAGCTAGAACTTCGCTCTTTATTATATTGTCACAATGCAGAAGCAGCAGCAGCAGTTGAATACCGGACAACTTGCTTTGATTGTACCAGAACACTGGCAAACTGATCGGATCAGAACCTCGTCTTTTTCTCTCTCGCTATGCGTGCTCTTTGTCGTTCTCTTGGTGCTGCATATTCAACGCGGCATTTGCCCCTTTCCAGAGTGCAGCACCCCGATGCTCTTCTGCAAAAGTCAGTGCCATAGATGTATGCTGCAAATCAGTCTGAAAAATAGGGCTTCATTCGCACAACGTGCACGATGTCTGGTTTTTGCGTGCGAGTTGTGGAGTGGCTTTCAGGAACGACCACGTAATTACGTTATTCAGGCGTTGTAAAACTGTGTAGACGCCAAAATACCTCTTCAGCAATTTTTCAGACAATCTCCGATGGCGGATAGGACTCCAAACGCAGACTTTTCACCGGGCCAATAGATGATATGTCGGTGTCGCAGATTAAAACGTTGGGCGTCGTAATGTTGCTGCTGGTTCATTCCGACGCGTGCAAGCTGCCTCGCTTCTTCTGCACGTTCGGTAAAAAATGCAACGTCTAAATCAATGTCATTACAGTCGTGCAGTAACATGGCGTCAAGCATCGTCGTCACTTCACGGCCATGAAGGAGACTGAACGACGTTCTTCGTGTAGTTTCTTGCTGCGCTGCATTATAGGCGAACGTGACGTACGGTAGAATGTCGTCCCAGTTCTTGTGATCCACGTCAGCGTGCATACTCAACATGTCAGCAATAGTCTTGTTGAGGCGTTCTGTTAAGCCGTTGGCTTGCGGATGATAGGAAGTAGTTTTCCGATGAACTCAAGTACTGTCTTCAGGAGCGCGGCCGTGAAAGCGGTACCTCGATCCGTTATTATGATTGTCGGAGCACCATGCCGCAAGACGATATTTTCTATGAAGAATCATGCGGTTTCAATGGTGGTGCCACTTGACAAAGCTTTGTTTCTGCGTAGCGCGTAAGATAATCAGCAGCGACTATTACCCACTTGTTGCCAGCATGGGAAGTCGGATACGGTTCGAAGAGATCCATTCCAATTTTGGCAAAAGGCACCGTGGGCACTTGAATTGGTTGTAATAGTCCAGCTGGTTTTAACGGTGGTGATTTTCGTCGTTGGCAATCGAGGCACGTGCGCACGTAATGTTTCACAATATCTGGAAGTCTTGGCCAGTAGTATTCCGGTTGGATTCTGGCCAATGTGCTTGTGTATCTGAGATGACCGGACGTTGGCTCATCTTGGCAAGCACTAAGTATTTCCTTACGAATTGACGTCGGAACGACAAGTAGGCGGGTGCTTACTCTGGGAGAAAATTTTTCTTATAGAGGACACCACTACGTAAGCAGAGTGACGGCACGCTCCTTTCAAATCATTTAAGAACGATTGTTGTCCGGTCATTCGACAATTCAATAAGGAGAAGCAACTCACTGTCTTCCTTCTGCTTGCACGAAATTGTAGTGGTGTCGACGACTCCTACAAACGCCATGTTGTCATCTTCTGTGTCATCGTTATGCTTTATCGGTGACCTTGATAAGCAGTCAGCGTCGTCGTGCAACCGTCCGGATTTAAACACGACCGCAATATCAAACTCTTGAAGGCGTAAGCTCCACCGTGCGAGCCGACCAGACGGGTCTTTCAAGTTGGTCAGCCAGCAGTCGGAACGGTGGTCACTGACTACGTCAAAGGAACGACTGTGGATGTACGGACCAAATTTCATAACCGGCCATACAACAGCAAGACACTCTTTTTCCGTTGTGGAGTAGTTGGACTCGGCGTGGAAAAGCGTCCTACTAGCATATGCGATCACAAGCTAGGCTGAGTCTTGCCACTGAACGAGTACAGCGCCTAAACCCACGTTGCTGGCATCTGTGTGGACCATGGTAGGAGCGTCCTTGTCAAAGTGAGCAAGCACAGACGGAGTCTGCAGGCGTTGTCGGGGATCGTCAAATGCTGCTTGTTGATCGTCGCGCCATGTGAACGAAACGTCTTCTCTTGTGAGTCGTGTTAACGGCGAGGCTATGTGGGAGAAATTGGCAATAAACCTTTAGTAGTATGCGCATAGGCCAAGGAAACGCCTGACTGCTTTCTTATATGTTGGCACCAGAAATTTTCTGACGGCCGCAATCTTATCGAGATTAGGTCGAACACCTTCATGGCTCACCACATGCCCTAAATATTGGAGCACCTTGAAACCGAAATGACACTTCTCGGGTTTCAGTGTCAGGCCAGCAGACCTTATTGCCCCGAATACCAATAGCAGCCTGCTCAGGTGTTCCTCAAATGTTTTTGAAAAAACTATGACGTCATCCAGGTAGACCAGACATGTCTGCCACTTGAGGCCTGACAGAACGGTATCCATTAGTCTCTGAAATGTTGCAGGGGCTGAGAACAATCCGAAGGGCAAGACTTTAAATTCATAAAGCCCGTCAGGCGTTTCAAAAGCCGTTTTTTCTCTAACTTAATCGTCAACCTCAATTTGCCAATTCCCGCTTTTGAGGTCCATTGACGAGAAGTAGCGTGCATACCTCAGCCTGTCGAGTGAATCATCGATGCGCGGTAATGCGTACACGTATTTCTTTGTCACATGGTTTAGCTTGCGGTAGTCGACACAAAATCGCAAGCTTCCGTGTTTATTTTTGACCAGTACTACCAGCGATGCCCAAGGGCTTCTTGACGACTAGATGACGTCATCATCGAGCATTTTCTTCACTTGTTCTTAAATTGCTTCACACTCTTTCGGTGCTACGCGGTATGGGTTCTGTCGTAATGGCTTTGCCGTCTCCTCCGTTATTATCCGGTGCTTCATCAGTGGCGGTTCACTGACCCACGAGGTCGATGAAAAACAGTCTTTGAACTGGTGAAGAAGATTTACAAGACGCTGTTACTGCGCTGGTGATAAATTCGTGCTTACGTCGATAGGTGGTGAGGCTGACGTGGCTTGAGGCTAGTCCTGTTGCACTACACAGCACTCGCGAATTTCGGTGATCTGGTCGAAGGAGGCAACTGTAGTTCTTTGTGTAATGTGTCGTCGCTCGTTGGTAAAATTCTTCAACAGAACCTCCGCTTCACCGCACACAACATCGACGATACTTCTGGCATTTGCAACGCCGTGAGAGAGTAGAAGCGTCAATACTTGTTCAGCGATTCCTTCTCCAGTATGTTGCCTGCTGCACGTGACCGAAACAAGGCGGCACGATAACGGAGGTGCGGTCACATCGTCAATGACTCGCAGGGATTTTCGGTGTAGCGCTGCACTTTGATCCGCTGAAAAGGTCAGAACAACGTCTGGTATATTGATGATGGCACCATATTCACGCATGAAATCCATCCCTAGGATTGCCTGTGCAACACTCGGAAAGAATAACGAAAGTTGCAACGAAGGATGCATCCCATATCTTCATTCTTGCGCTGCACTTTCCGGTAGGTGTGAGCAGCTGCCCTCCAGTTCCTCTAATCTACGGTCCTGTCCATCCCATTTTAACCTTCCTGAGCTTGTCTGCCAGACTCACAATCATTATTGAAAAGTCAGTGCAAGTGTCGACCAATGCCATGACGTCATGTGCGTCAATCGTAATTACAACTTTGGCAGTAATAACCCCATCTTTCGTCAATTCATTGAAAATGTGTCTCTCTTCACTCGGCAGTATTGGGAGATTTTCAGCACTTCGACGATTCACAACCTTCCCCCCTGAGGTCGCTGCTTTTAGTTTCTCCGGCGTGGACTAGGAGATCTCCCTTTTGGCATGTCAGGGGTGCTCCGTCTAGAGGATGAACAATAACACCCAGGAGAAGGTGAGCGTGACCGAAACCCAGAAGGAACATCCTACGGGGTCATGACACTCGTGTCGACGTCAGGTGTTTTGTTGAAATGGCGCCATTGTGTGCTGGAAGGAAACCCTTGGTACCCTGCGACGCGATACGGGCAATACCAAATGATGTGCCCTGCTTCCCCATAATGAAAGCACAGGGACCTATGGTCAGGGGTACGCCAGATGTCAGTTTTGCGAAGTGGTCGCCGTTTCGGCGTCGAAGTTTTTTTGTCGCACCAAGGCGCTGCAGTCGGATGTTGCTGGTGGTACTGATGCGGTGTCGGCACGTTCGATGGCTGTCAGCAGACTATGTCAGCATAGCTTGCCCTGGGGGTGCTCATGCTCGGCTCAGGAAGCGAGAGCGCTTGCCTGATCTTCTGGCGCACATCTTCTGTTACTGAGGCAATCACGCAGTCATTAGGGTTGGCGACGAGCTTCTTGACCTCTTCTTGTACGATTTCTTGTATCAGTTGGCGCAAAGAACCTTCGTCGGATGTCGTTGCTGTGGTCGTGGCTGCCGCGCTGATTGGTGCACTGTGGGTTGGGCGGTCATACTGCCGGTAGCGTAGATGCAGCGCGTGTTCGATGGATGTCGCCTCCTTGGAGAATTAATCAATACTTGTAGGCGGGTTTCGTACGACACCAGTGAACAGCTGCTCCTTAACGCCCCGCATGAGGTGGCTAACCTTTTTGACTTCGGGCATATTGGGATCTGCTCGACGAAACAGCCGCGTGATGTCCTCAACAAACATCGTAATGAATTCATTTGGTTTCTCAATCCGTGACTCGAAGAGACGCTGTGCAATTTCTCGTCTGTCGGTGCTCGCGAACGTATCGAGAAACTTCTGCCAGAACTTGTCCCAAGACGACCACACGTGATTCGTAAACCATGTTCGGGCTCCACCTTGATGCGGAAAATACACGTAGCCCAACTTTTGTATGGTGTTCCACCCGTTAACATTCACTGTGTGCTCGAATTCCTCGAGCCAGTCATGTGCGTCCTCATATGTGTTTCCGTGGAAGTCAACCGGAAGTCGAGGGTTCAAAACAGTCACCTGTGTCGTGCTTGGGCTGGAGATGTTGGGGCTAGCGCTTCCAGGCGCAGCCAAGCTTTCTGGCACGGTCACGCTTTCCGGCAATGGACCGAACTCCGGGCTGAGGCCCAACAGGCGGTGGCTGCTGCGGTGAACGGGGGTGTCTATGCATGAAAGTCTTTCTAGACTAGATGCGGGGCTGTTGTCAGGCGTCCCGAACAAGTACCCAGCGCCTCCACCAGTGTAACAGCAACAGTTGAATACCGGACAACTCGTTTTAATTTTACCAGAACACTGGCGAACTGATCAGATCAGAACTTCGTCTTTCTATCTCGCTGCGCGTGCTCTTGTCATTCTCTTGGTGCTGCATATTCAATGCGGCAATATTGTTTGAGTGCAATAATTGAGAGATCCAATCCACGTGGACGATTTACTTATTCTCTAATGCCACCAGCACTTTGCACCAACGGTCATGAGAGCACCATTGGTTGCTATAGCATGTAATGAAGTTGAGTGCATTGAAGTACAAAATGAAAATCCACAGAAAAAAACATCAGTGCATGCCAGTGAAAGGGACACTCACATGAATTTTCTCTAGTTCATACCTTGTTCAGATTCAATCTTAGTTGCCGTTTCAGGTGCTGATTATTTGTCGCTGGATGATTCACCAATCTCGTTTATCTGACGGACGGTGAGCTGGCGAATTTCTTGTAAAGACATGGTAACGTTGCAGTCGCGTTCCAGAAGTTGCTTCACCTCAATGCTCATCAGGGAGTCGATCCTCGATTCGCCGAGGCTGATGGACGGGTTCATCTTGGACGTGTCTTTGACACCTGCACTACAGGTAGACGTGAAAGTGCTGACGTGATTGCACAGCGAAGTACTTCGTAATTTTTTGTACGCGGTTCACGCAGCTGTGCCGCTTGTAGCAGGCAAGAGCAATTGAGGATTTCATGAAATGGGACGACTATTTTCACAAATTGTCTTCACTGAGGGTTTCAAAGATAGCCTAATAATAACACCTGGTATATTACATTCCAAACCACTATAAGAGTATGAGGGATGCCTTTGTAGCAAGCGGCGCAAATTTTGACCATCTAAGGTTGTTTAATGTACACCAACACTGCATCGTACACGGGCCTCTACCATTTTGCTGAGATCCAACCCGCAACCTTTGGGTGAGCAGCCGAGCACTGCAGTCACTGTTGCACCGAGGCGGCCAAGTTTCAAAACAGGCACTCCTCTTGTTCACCCAAAAACTTTATATTTATTATCAGAAATATTTGCCACACTGAACGCATGTTTGTTGGGAATTGGCCTTCATAAGTAATTATTACTGAAGATGTATGAACCAGAGCTTCCATACAAGTAGGAGGCAAGCCAACTTATGAAACTCTTGAATCATCTTAGATTGGCCACGATGTCTTAAACGGCACCTAAATCAAGGTAGAGTTGGGCTAGAAGGAAATGCGGGCATGCGGCTTTGGCATTCTCTGATGTTTCGAATTCATGGATGGCTCATTCTGTCATGACAGGCTCTCATTTTATTACTATCGAGGTATTAGCCTGCATGGGGAGAAATTGAGAGATAGTTATGATATAATCAAGAGCCGTATAGCCTTTGTTTATTGCCAAAAAGGTCCGGGGTTCACAAAAACTGCTTGCCATGCTTTCTGCGTTTCGTTCTATACACTTGTACACAAGTCTTCTCGCTATTTGCTTCTATGAAGAGGCGATCGATATGACGAGGAATCAATGTCACAAGTCTCTGTACTGCATGACTGCACCTTATCATAACAATGAAATTTGATACATTCGCTAGTAGTATTGTTCTAAAGACTTACAAAAGGAGGAGGAGGAAGAATAAGAACAAGAAAGGCAGGGAGATTAACCAGATGAGCGTCCGGTTTGCTACCCTGAACTAGGAATAGGGAGATGAAGATTTAAACTTACAAAAGTGTACTAACAATTGTCTTATAAGGCTTTATATTTTGACAGTGAAGCAAACATAACGTGCTGATATTAGTATACTGGCGTAATTGTGGAATGTAAAACGATAACGCTGAAAATAGTGATTGAGGGACCCAAGATACATAAAATTGGTCTTCTAGTGAGTTACGATGAAGCTTTCTAGAAGTTGCGATCCAACTGAGTACAATCAGTACATGGTTTTGTGGAACGCCAAAAGAACTTACCGAGTATACGAACTACGCTTTCTACAAGATCTCGCTTATCCATGGCGTCCGGCGTCAATGACTGGCTGCTCTTTACGAAGCTTGAAACGATGGGTTCTTTTTGGCTCAGGCAGTAGTCCATCAGTGCCATGCAAGAATTTATTGGCTGTGGCACTAGTCCAGAAATCCTCAAGTTCTCGCCGGTCATTTCGTGGAAAACTCCCACGTCACCGATGGGGCACCACTGAATGGCCATACCTGAATGCATACGAATGATTGTTTTTATTAGCACGCTGAACGTTGCAACTTCAGTGGCACATCATGATCATCACTGCAGTTATCTGGTAGTCACATGCAACTGCATACAGTAAATGTTCTTATTCAACGTTATACAGATAACCAACATTTCTCTACCAGAACCTTCACGGAAGGTGCCAAAACAAAGTAAATGCAAAAAATTGTAAATTATTTTACTTTGTGAAGATGAATCGAGATGGAAGCTTTTCAGCTCACAGTACAGAAATGGCGCAGGCTTTGTACTGTCGCCTATCGCACAACTTAATTCAAAATTACCGCCAAAGACCTGATTTTGAATTTAATGTATGCTCGTTCAAAGCGTGTCACTACAGCAGCAGGGATTTTATGTCTTTTGGCTAATTATCTATTTTAAGATGGAAACAATACCTACTGTCACTGTCTCTTCGTTAGTTATTTCAGGCGGACGAGTGCTGATGCCACCATCTTTTTCTGCCTAAAGTAAATAGCAAATGCACTCTTAGACCTCAGGAGTAGACAGTGACCCTATTTTCTATTAGCCTTACCGCTAATCTAAAGATAGCTCCATCTGTTTGCCCTTCACAGCAATTCACATACACCAATTTATAAACCTATTAAAATATAACTGTTCATAAAAACTAAAGCTTCATAAGTAATTGAAGTCAATGAATGAAGAATGCACAATTTGTTTCAGTATTATCTGCGCATGAAACGAATGCAAGAAAAAGTGTTAGCAATGTATCGGACTTCCACCTAAAGTTTGAGCAAACATACTCTTGATCGTTAAATGTATGCATCAATTGTTACATTCTAATTACTGAAAGAAAGATAGCGCAAAGCACCACAAAATGGCGTCAGCATATCCTAAAGCAAACAAATGAAAAAACTATTCTGTAAATAATGTATCCATGCCGTGAATATGATATATTTACTGCCCACAACAACATTACTAATCATATATAACTAGGTCGTTTTTATTACAAGTTAATTGTAGCTTCTTTACTCTTTCTTTGTATTTTATAGTAAAATTCAGAGGTTAGAATGATCTGAAAATTTTCCTGCAAGAATAACAACAATTACTCCGTCAATATTTTGCTACATGCAGCCTACACAGTAAAACTGTTTGCACCCTTACGGGTGTAAAAGGGTGTTTTCAAAATCGACACCCTTTTTGAATTGTTATAAAACCTTTTTCTGGGCTGGTACACCCTGAGAGAAGGGTGTAAGTGGCATAAGGGTGTTATTACGCCGTTCGTGAGGATGTTAAAGAGCTGAAGGATGTACACCTATAATTGCAATACAAATTGTTTCGTTTAACGTCCCAATTTCGTCATATTTTTTATTTATTTATAAAGGAATACAGCAGGCCTTGAAAAGGTCCAGGCTGGAGGGGAAAAATACAAACAAACAGTAAAAAGTGTGCAGCTATCAAAGATACTATACTGACTACCAAATGAATCTACCAACAAAGAAACAAGCGCTGAAAATGTGAAACAATGAAATCGAATAAATTGAAATAAAATATAATCACGAGAGATGCCGTACAAAAGGGCTCTGAAATGTTAAACTACCTGGGACTACTTAAGATGCACCTAAGTCTAACTACACATGTCTCGAACAATTTCACCTTCACCAAAAATGTGGCTGCCCTGAACTGCCGGGATTCAATCCTGCGACTAGCGGGTCAACATTTGAGCACCACAAGCACAAGACCACCGGCGTGGGTAGTGCACGTGCAAGAATCAAGCTTGCAAATAAAATATCTCGCATAGCGCAACGTGCCTGTTGCACTGCCTTTTTTAAGATAAAATGAGGTGGGCATGACAAAATCAAGAAAATGATTAAGACATTGGCACATTTTACATATCACTCTAAGAACAATAAAGAAATTGTAAAAGCAAATAACCTTTTTTCGCACTGTATGATTCGACATGCTTTACCACTTTATGTCGTCCACAATTCATGTGAATAAATGAATGGGCTACTGCCACGATCTACTGACAGCACCTATTCAAGTGAAGAAGCAATTTAAAAAAAAGCGTGAATTTATTACAAAAACCTTTTCTCGGTCAAAAGCCATTTGAGCGCAAGTCGTTTTCACAAGCTTCTCAAAGACGAGACGTGCTTCGTGGAAAAATAAAACAGTGCACTACCTTCTGCAACCATGCGGGAGCATGGGAAGTGATTCTTTAAGTCAAGAAATAAAGGACAGAGAATGGCTAGTTCATTGAAGGGGAGCAGGGCACGAGAGGAGGGAGAGACACATGCACGCCTCTCGCCCCCGCACACATAAAGCCACACACACCCACACGTATATATATATATATACATATATATATATATATATATATATATATATATATATATATATAAATATTGCCACAAGGCAGTAGTGGGATTGGGGCATAAAGCAGTAGAGGGTCCCTGGCTGAAAGAGAAGACTACGAAGTGGATAGAGACCAGTGCGCCAGGCATTGTCATCGCGTGTAATCATTGTAAATATCTGTAAATATACGTTTTGAGGTGCGGGGTACGCCTACCTGGCTTTTGCGGCAAACCAACACGGAACTTCGGAGTGGTCGCCACCTTCATTTTCCTGCAATGGCTCAACAGGCCCACCCACAAGAGCAACAGCAGCCGCAGCTGCAGCAGCAGCAGCAGCAGCAGCAGCAGCAGCAGCAGCAGCAGCAGCAGCAGCAGCAGCAGCAGCACCATCAGCAGCACCAGCACCAGCAGCAGCAGCAGCAGCTGCCTCCTCTGATTCTCCTGCCTCCACGAGACCCCGGAACCTTTTCGGGCACAGGCAAGGACAAGATGAATGTTGAATATTGGGTCGCTTCGTACGAGCGCGTGAGCGAATACTATAGGTGGGACCCTACGTTGATGCTGGCCAACGTTGTATTTTACTTGCGGGATACGGCGCTTACCTGGTATGAGACGCATGAGTCGGAGTCGGCCAGCTGAGACGTTTGCAAATTGAAGCTTCTCGAGTTATTCAGCAGGCCAATCGGGCGACAGCAGGCCGCGAGGAAACACCTGGAATGTCGCGTGCAGACATCGACAGAATCATATGTATCTTACATAAAGGACGTATTGGGCCTCTGTCGAAAGGTGGACGAGAACATGAGTGAAACTGACAAACTCACTCACATATTGAAGGGAATCGCCGATGACGCCTTCAATCTGTTGATCGTTAAAGATTGCGCCACCGTCGACGCGGTTGTGAAGGAGTGTCAGCGCTTCGAGCACGCCAAGAACCGTCGCATAACCCGCCAGTTTGCGCGTCTGCCTAATACTGCAGCCACTTCGACCTGTGAAGACAGCCCCAAGTTCACGCAAGCTACATCGTCCGAAAATGTCACCCGAATCGTTCGTCGCTAACTCGAAGCAATGGCTCCTGCAGCCATCGCCTCTGACGGTTCTCAAGACAACGCATCCACCGTCTCCCTCATCCAAGCCGTCGTTCGCCGAGAAATAGCAATCTCGGCATCACACCTGTTTGCGCTGTTCGCACCACCGAGAGCTCGGCTTCTGTTAACCAGATTCCGGTGTACCCTTCACGCTACCCTTCACGCTACCCTTCTTGCTACCGTAGCTCTACTGAATAGAGAACGTCAGATGATAAACCAATCTGCTTTCACTGCTCTTGCGCTGGCCAGATTGCACGCTACTGTCGCAATCGTTAATCATCCAACTCATCTTGGAACACTGGGACATGGCGTCGCTTGCACGGCAGTTCTCGCCGCTTTTCTACTCTGTATGATCCACAGCCTGCTCCTACTAACGTTCAGGGCCGAAGGTTCAGCCGGTCACCATCACCCCAAGGCCGCCAATCTCTCTCGCCGATGATTTCTCGATGCAGGTCCCCTGCACGACCTGGGCCCTCAACCTCGGGAAACTAGCCCATGCAGCTCCCGGAGGTGACGCTGCATTAACGACCCATTCTGCAAATCCTCTGTTGACGATTCCCACACGCCGCAATATTTGGGCCTTTTGGTGGATGACGTTACCGTTACAGCCCTCATAGACACTGGTGCACAAATTTCAGTCATGAGCGCTGCTCTCTGTATTAAACTGCGAAAAGTGATCACGCCTCCTACTAAGTGTGCAGTAATGCTTGCCGATGGGAGCACATCTGCCGTTCTCGGCATGTGTACCTCTCGCGTGTGTATTGCTGGGTGCCAGACCGTTGTATTGTTCACCGTGCTTGAGCAGTGCGCACATGACGTGATTCTTGGCCTCGACTTTCTCTCTACGCACTCCGCCCTTATCGACTGCTCGACGGGTCTTCTTCAGTTGGAACTGCCTTTTGACGCCGCTGTTGCTCATGACGCTCAAAATCGCCTTTGTGCCACCGAGTTCGTGCATCTTCCGCCACAAGCCGCGACTTACGTGCAGCTCGTGTGTGATCCGCCTGTGCGCGATGGTGAATATGTCGTTTCACCTATTACCGACGTTGTGCTAAAGCACTCCATTGCTGTCCCGCACACCGTGGTGAGAGTATGCCACAATCAGACCCATCTGTCTCTTTTGAACTTTGGTTTCTCCACGCATGTGCTGCCTGCTGGTATTAAACGAGGCGTCATGCCGTCGTTGCAAGAGTGTGATATTTCTGAACTGTCGGCTCAGCAACCTACTCCGCACATCAACTTGCTTACTGCACCCAACCTGTCAAGCATTGACATTGCCAAAATGATAGCGCCAGATCTTTCGCCCTCCGAAGCACAAGACCTCCACTGTCTGTTGACATCCTATGCGGATATATTTGATCTTGACAACCGCCCTTTAGGCAAGACATCAGTTGTGACCCATCACATCAACACCGGCGATGCCAACCCAATTCATCGCCGCCCTTACCGCGTCTCTGCTGCCGAACGCTCTGTCATCCAGAAAGAGGTCGAGAAAATGCTCGCCAAAGGCGTCGTCGAACACTCATCTAGTCCGTGGGCATCCCCGGTCGTGCTTGTCAAGAAGAAGGACAACACTGGCGGTTTTGCGTCGACTATAGACATCTCAACAAGGTCACTAAGAAGGACGTTTACCCTTTACCAAGAATAGATGACGCCCTTGACTGCCTTTATGGCGCACAGTTTTTCTCGTCCATTGACCTTCGATCTGGTTATTGGCAGATTGCTGTTGACCCTCGGGACCGAGAAAAAACAGCATTTGTAACCCCCGATGGGTTATACCAATTTAAAGTAATGCCGTTTGGGCTTTGTAAAACGCCGGCCACCTTTGAGCGTATGATGGACTCCCTTCTGCGCGGCTTCAAATGGTCCACTTGCTTATGCTACTTAGATGATATAATTGTTTTTTCACCGACGTTCGCAAGCCATCTAGAGCAACTGTCTAGTATTGTCCAAGTATTTCGCAACGCTGGTCTCCAGCTGAACTTCTCCAAATGCCGTTTCGGCCGTCGCGAAATAACTGTACTTGGTCACCTCGTTAACGCATCTGGAGTACAGCCCGATCCGGACAAAATTCGCGCATTGACTCAATTTCCCGTGCCCTCTTCTCATAAGGATGTCCGGAGCTTCCTTGGTTTGTGCTCCTATTTTCGCGGCTTCATTCGAAATCTCGCCGATATTGTGCGGCCTCTCACCGAGCTTCTTAAAAAAGACGTCCCATTTACTTGGAATTCGCCTTAGAGTGCTGCATTTTCGGCGCTCATTGCAGCCCTCATGACTACGCCAATATTAGCCCACTTCGATCAGACTGCCCCGACAGAAGTTCATACGGACGCGAGAGGCCACGGAATTGGTGCTGTTTTAGCACAGCGTCAGCATGGACGTGACTGTGTCATCGCCTACGCCAGCCGCCTTTTATACCCTGCCGAGAGGAACTATTCTATCACCGAAAGAGAGTGTCTTGCTCTTGTTTGGGCAGTCGCTAAATTTCGCCCGTACCTCTTCGGCCGCAGTTTTACTGTTGTAACTGATCATCATGCACTCAGCTGGCTTTCCTCGCTAAAGAATCTAATGGGACGTCTCGGTCGTTGGTCTCTACGCCTCCAAGAATACACCTTCTCGGTCGTGTACAAATCTGGTCACCTCCATCAAGACGCCAACTGCTTGTCACGGTATCCAGTGGATCCACCAGACGCCACAGAGAGAGCTACGGAGGCTTGCGTCTTATCAATATCAGACTTTCTTCATATCGCTTCTGAGCAACGCCGCGACGCACATTTACTCCCCATCATAGAAAGCCTGAGTTCCGCTACTCCACCCACTTCTCTGAACTTGTATTTCCTTCATGAAGGAGTTCTCTACCGCCACTACATGCGCCCTAATGGTCCTGACCACCTTCTTGTCGTGCCTTCCCATTTGCGTGTAGATGTTCTCTGACAGCTTCACGATGAACCTGCCGCTGGTCACCTGGGAGTCACCCGCACTTATGATCGCGTCCGGCGCCGTTTTTTCTGGCCACGCCTATATTGCTCTGTGCAAAAGTATGTCGCCAGCTGCGACCTTTGTCAACGTCAAAAACGACCAACATCGCTTCCAGCTGGCCTCCTTAACCCTATTGAGATCCCTGCTGAACCATTCGACAGCGTAGGGCTCGACCTTCTCGGGCCATTTCCCACTTCTTCATCCGGGAACAAATGGCTTGCCGTGGCGACCGACTACGCCAGACGTTACACGATCACCCGCGCTCTTCAACCAGCTGCGCTACCGATGTCGCCGACTTTCTGCTACATGACATCATATTGCATCACGGCGCTCCTCGACAGCTCGTTACTGACCAAGGCCGATACTTTTTATCTCGCGTCGTCCAGGATATCGTACGTTCCTGTTCCACGAACCACAAGTTCACAACGGCATACCATGCACAAACTAATGGACTTACAGAGCGCCTGAATCGCACTATCACGGACATGTTGTCAATGTATGTTTCTCCAGACCACCGTGACTGGGACGCAACGTTACCCTACGTCACCTTCGCTTACAACTCCTTCAGACATGACACCGCAGGCTATTCCCCATTCTACCTTCTTTATGGGCGGGAACCCTCTCTGCCTCTTGATACACTCCTTCCCGCTGGTTCAAGCTCCCCTGTCACATACGTCGGCGATGCCATAGAGCGAGCCGACGCAGCACGACAGATTGCCCGAGAACGACTCATGCTTTCTCAAGCCTCTCAGAAAGATCGATACGATCGTCACCACCGCGAAGTTTCGTATGCACCAGGTTCTCTCGTACTCTTGTGGACCCCATGTCGTCACATCGGCCTCTCAGAAAAACTTTTATTTCGCTATGACGGACCATACAAAGTCCTTTGCAAGATCACCAACCTCACCCACGAGATACAGCAAGTCGTCGACGAAGCGCACTCAATGCCACCACCATCCACTGTTGTGCACGTCGTCAGACGTGCGTAACAGTGGATGGTGGTGGCATTGAGCATGGTGGTGGCATGGTGGTGGCCTTATGTGTCACCCAACACTCCCCTTTCGTGACAAGCGCCGGGTCGGCGCTTTAACGGCGCGGGGTAGTGCCACAAGGCAGTAGTGGGATTGGGACATAAAGCGGTAGAGGGCCCCTGGCTGAAAGAAAAGACTACGAAGTGGATAGAGACTGGTTCCAGCCCGCCAGTGCGCCAGGCATTGTCATCGCGTGCAATCGTTGTAAATATCTGAAAATATTTGTAAGATTATATATATATATATATATATATATTAATATATATATATATATTAATATATATATATATATATATATGTATAAACATATATATATATATATATATATATATATATATATATATATATATATATATATATATATATATATATAAGAAAAGAAGTGTATACCTAAGGGCTCGTTTTTTCGTGTTTTTACACAATATTATTGAGATCTAACAGATTATAATGCCAAGAAAATTATAGGAGAACATATTAAACCAAATTGTAATGTAAAGATGAAGAAAAGTGGGTGACACGATAACTTGCCGTGGACAGGATCCGAACCTGCGACCTTCGAATGACGCGTTCGGTGGTCTACCACAGAGCTACCATGACAGCTATCCCCCCAGCCACTTTATAGGTTTTATATAAGAATTAAACGTGGGAGTGTCAGTCTGCGCCGCCAGTAGCTATGGCGGTGAGTGTAGCACACTCTTTTGAGCCTGTTTGTGTCATGTTTGAGCCTGTTTGTGTAAATATCATGTGTCTGTGAACATGCATGAAACCACCAAATGTCCAACAGCTGCAGAAAACAGCCGAGGAAGAAACGTGAAAACAAACTCGGTTTAATAAGGATGAATCCTTTATTAAGGCTGCTGCGGTGGTGCAGTGGTTTTGATGCTCGGCTTCTGACCCGAAAGACGCATTTTCAAGTCTAGTCGCGTGCGCCGTATTTTGATAGAGGCGAGATAATTGAAACTAGTGTACTCAGTGGACGTTAAAGAACCCCGAATGAGCAAACATTCCCAAGACGTTACTTTGGTGGAGCTCTATGTCATATCTCTATAATAAAATTTATTTCTCTCTTTATATTGTGGTTCTGTCACGTCAAGAGCCCGCACTTATTACTGGTAGGAGTCGAGCCTCGGCCCGAGAGTTTGTAGGATTCGAATTTCAGATATTCATGTGTCGTCTTCTACTACTCGAACCATCAACCCGGATTGAAGTAATCTCATTAACTGGAAGCATTATAGTAGATTAAGACAAGTAAGCGTGAATTAATGCGGATTGAGACGTGCAAATGATTTTGTAGGCTTTCACTTTCGAGTCTTTTCATATATGGGGGTTCCTGGGAATGTTTTTTCCGGAAACCAGAGAAAATCACGAAGGTTGAAAGGGGCGTCACCGCTTTCAGTATTTCAATAGAACTCTACCCATGATATATGCACGGAACATTCTCGAATGCGAAGTAGTCGGGAATTGAGACTGCCTTCATTTACATCCGTCACTCGAGTATCAGCGTGTATTCTGGTATTCTGGTCACGTTGTTTTGTAAAATACTGCAGTGAATTACAGATGTGCACATTTCAGTTCAAAGTGCTTAAATGTTCGAGGCCCCACAAGGAAACAAAAGTTAATTCCTTAAGCTGTTCGACGAAATACCTCGCATGGTGGCACACCACTCCTTTTGTACACATTACTCACTGCGTGGAAATGCGATCCTTTATTATAACTCTCCTAAAAATCGGGCACTCAGAAGGTTCACGCGTGCTTCGATGCAGGCGGAAAACCATTTTGTTATTTTTGTCAATTCTTTGCTTTGTTTCGTAGTCTTTCGGGCTTGTTGACGATATGAAATTATCTCGTACAGCAAATATTGAATGGCAGCATATAGCGGCACGGCCCAGCTATTAGACAGCTATTTGTCAGTGCCATTCTCGAAAGAGTGTAAGATCGGGGGTTTCAAGGCCCCCACATTCTTCTTCAAAAATGTCGCCACGAGTACCAGCTTATGGAAGGAGACGCATCGTAGAGTTAAGCATCCAAGGCTTTTCTCAGCGGGCCATCTGCCGGCTCCTTCAAAGGTCAAGAAATGCGGTGAATCGTGATATCCAAGCGTACCGACAAACAGAGAGATCAGTGACAGAGACCGTGCTGGAAGGTCAAGATGCACAGATGATGAAGTGCACAGGCTAATTATTGCCGCCGTAGTAGCTGATCTCCACATAACATCGAAAGGTATAAAAGATGCATTGGCATCTCAACGCGTCCGTCTGGGATATTCGTAGGAGGTTGGCAGAAGCAGGGCTTGCCAACTGCGTCCAGGCCCAGAAGCCCACACCACGACAGGCAAAGATTCATGCGACTGCAGTTTGCGCGTTCTGTGCAGGCATAGGGATCAGAAGAGTGAGGAGAGGTCGTGTTCAGCAATGAATCAACGTTTTCAAGCCGCTGGGATCAGGAACGGCGAGTATGGCGTCCAACGAACTCGAGGTAACATTTGCGATTTGTCTTCTACAACAATGTCACCCTTGTACTATTTACCATTGATTGTGTAGAAATAGTAGTGCACAGGGTAAGTAATCACAGCTGGTAAAAATTAATGGCAGGTCACCCACTACACAGTGCGCCTTAATTACGTTGTGGTTAAGGCAAGTAAAGCCCAGCACTTTATTGTCTTCGAACTTGCTGTAGAACGTTGCTTAGCTTTGATTCTCTTTAAGCTTTGTAACTTCTTATCGTGAGCAGCTCGTCAAACTTAAGCACCTTAGCCAATGTTTGTATATTGTACCTTATTACCTTAGAAAAATACAGTTGAGTTTTCGAGGCCTTCTGGAACGCACTGAGGGTGCCTTACCAACTTGTCGAATATTTCGCACCATCTTGGTGATCTCGCATAATTAAAATTTCATTATATGGATCTCCAAGTAAAACGAAATTGTTCGGGGATAAAGTGACTATGCGACATTGTCGTTCTTATTAATCCGTGTAACGAATCCAGCATTTCCTTCGTCGCCAGGTACTTACTACAGTACACGCAGTCGGTCTTTGCCAGTGGCCGATGCTCTTTGAGTGTCTGGGCCGCCATGACCAGGAAAGGATTTGGACCACTGGTTCTTATCGATGGGAACCTTTCAGCCTCCACGTACTTCCTTATAATAGAAAGAGAATTGCTTCCTTATGTCTTGAATGGGCCGTTCAAGTATGGTTGTTTCGTGTACCAGCATGACAGGAGCCCAATTCACACTTATCTCAGTGTGAAATCTTTGCTTGAGGGCCTTGCTGTTCGCACATTGGAATGGCCACCTGTAGGAGCGGACCTGAACCTCATTGAAAACGTCTGGGGTCTCGTGAAACGCCGACTTGCGGCGCGGAATCTTGGAAGTTCAACGAAGGAGACCCTATTCGCGGCCATACAGGAGGAGTGGGAAGCACTTCATTCACGCCCCGAGATTGTGGCCGTGCTTTACAATTTGATGCCATCTCCTATGGCGCAAGTGATTGCCGCCGATGGGCGTTTCTATAAATACTGAAAGTAGTGACCTTTGCTGGATAGCAGTTATAGCTATCGTTTTCTTTTTTTCTGGCTTATAAGAATAAACTGTTTATTTATGGCGTTTCCGGGCTATTCATTCTGGACGCCCGATATTTTGTGGTTTACTGGGTACCACTGTACGCGCGATATTCGCACAAAGAAATGGAGCTGGCATAACGTCTCCAAGACAGAGCACAAAATTTATCACTGCAAGAAGAGCATATCACGCAACTCCGTTTGAGAAAAGCTGAGAAACCGCATGTTTTCCGCGCGGCATCAAGAAAGAAAGCGTATTGAATGGCGCGCTCGAGCCATGCTATTACATTAGAGGCATTTTCGCCGCTATATTATCGCTCGGGGGTACCGGTGCTTGCACAGCAACTGCAGAAGTGGCACTTTGCACTTTCCGCATCGTTTCGAGATGCGCGCCCTTGAAACGAGCGAAAAGGCAGGCTGCCGGGTGATATGGGACGAGCGTGCGCAGTACGCACTCCCGGAGAGAGCTGCACAGCCGCCAGAATGCGCAGTGACGCGCCTCGGCACGCGCTACCATGGTCTTTAAAATTATGCACTCGACTGTACCACATTCCTGCTGTCAGCGCTTTGTTAACTCCGAGAGCGTGATAAAGATGCCGTGGTACGGTTTTCGTTACATGTGTATGATAAGTGAGGTTTTTTAACGTAGTGAACCTGTTTGTGTGTGTTATTTCATCAGGGTGAAGGCGTTTTTGTGGGAAGTTAAGCGTGGGCGAGCTTTTTCTCTCGATAGAAGCATGCCTCGCTGTGTGAAGCACATGGCACGTGCGTGTGCAGTTTGAATTCAGCGGCGGATTTAAGCAGGGTTGTGACGGCGCCCGCCTCTGTCGGCAGCGGTGTTGGCAGGGTTGCATGCCTGTTCACATTGTGTGCTATAGGAGTCCACATGTCTAAGACAATTTCATATGTTGTACGTCCTTTTTTTAAACTGCTATCATAAATTGCTGTTGTTAGCCGAACGTATGCCGGTGTATGCATCCGCGCCGGCACGCATCTTTGAACTACCGTGTTAATCGAGTTCTCGTGTAGCATGTTGCCTCGTCTTAGGCACGGCTTGCAAAGCTTGCACCTACGGTAAGGTCTTTTTTAGTGCCTGTTTAGTGAAATCTGAGCTTACGTTATACACCTGCAACATAGGTTGCCTGATGCGTCCGGAACCCATGAATTTTGAGTCGTTCGTTAAACTAAACTATTTTCGAACAAAATTTTCATAGCCCATTGTGGCCGATTGCTGTAGCTTAACTGTGCGAGTTCTAATTCGATCAGTAGTTCATGCGGTAGAGCACATTTTATTTTATCCTGCTTGTTTTTACTATTGTTCGATTTCATTATTTTGTTGTGGTTTAATAAATATTGTATGCGTCTCGCCCAAACTTGCTGTTCAAACTTTGCTAAGCACTTTCACTTGTACGAACAATAAGAACCGTTTAGACCACCACCTCCAATGGCATTTAATAATAGATGACAAGCTTATACCCGTCTGGTCAGAAACACACATGGAAGCACTGAAAAACCACACACTGACCACGAAAAAAGCACAATATTTGTCACTTGTGAATAGGGCTCCTGTGTGTGGGCCAAAACGTCATGCTTTTATTGGCTTTTATTCGTGATCAGCAAGTTGTTTTAATTGTCTGCACATCGGATGACAAGCTCATGTAAATTCTCTAGGCATGCACTAAAGTCGTAGAAGGGATCTGTAGTTCTTACAGAAACGAATATATTATTTATCGTTCAAAACAGGCAATAATGTTATTCATCATACTATGCATACATAAAGCATGCACATGTTACTGTGAAAATGGAAAATTGGACAATATATTCATCTGACAATCATGAATATAGACTGCATGTTGCCAAGCTGTTAGTATTGAAGCCATTTTGCAACTTCGTAAATCAGTCTCATAAAATGTTCATTGTGCATTGCTAAATCGTGGCCAATGCCTTCCAGGATTCTTGTTACTGGAGATTGCTGCAGAAGCTTGCATGCAACAATCTCCATTGGGATGGTATGTAGTTCAAGATGGGTGCTTTGTGTGTCTTAGCATTTCCACGTTTTTTTTTCATTATTCATTAGACAGCCTGTAATGAGGGGTATGTGTGAAATGATTGAGGAGCACTGCCTTTTCAGTCACTTGGAATCATTGAATTAATGGCCCTAACTTAGCAGTTGACAATAGTAATTTAGTGAGACCAATTTTTGGTGTTATATGTATAAATAACTATCCTAATGTAGGCAGCCGGAAAAAAGTTACAATAGCTGTGTTCAAAATAAAATTTGTAATTTTTTTATATGTTACCTCCAATGGATACTTGATGAAAGTGCATACTGTCATGTATGTGCTGTCTTATTACTGAATTGGCATGTATGTGCACACTTCCAGAGCACTATTCAAGTATACTTTGTGACACATCTGTTATGTGGAAATCGCATATTCTTTCGTAAGGTTGCAGATATGTTCGCCAAAAACATTGAGCTTGTTTTCGTTATAACATGTCTGTTCTTTTTGTACATCCTGTTTTTTAAAACACAACGTTCCTGATCATTCTAAAAAGAGTTCCGAATTCCGCTTCGCTAACAGACATGTCAGTAAATTTTTTCTGTTTCCCTCGCAGCCTATACATGCTCGCCGTAGGCAGAGAGTGTGGAAGACGTTTGGACTAGGCTATCATCAATACTGGCTCGTGGAAAACTTCACTGCTGGTGCACAGCAGCTGCGCATGCCTTTTGTTTCCTGTGGAAAGTGAGCTGCACAGAGCCACCTGGTAGCTGTATTCAAGGAGCACAAGGTTCAGGGTGTTCAAAATTAACCTTTTTTTTCCTTAAAAAAATCGGCTCTGTAAGTTACATATGTAAAAGCCACCTTTGCTGATAGCTATGTATCCAGGAAGCCGAAATGTGAGACAATCATTATCACTGTCAGCGGTTCCATTAAGTTTCATTATTGAACTTAACAGTGACCACAGCAGGTGATCACGTATGTGTTAATTATTTTAGCCAGTCACATTTCTACATATTATCACTTGTAAAAATTCCAGCCTGCCTCTGCTAAGATATCCTACTGAAAATTCATTTGCGGCTTGCATTATTATGTGTGCAGGACATTGAGCACTAGCACAGACTCTCTTGCTTCATGCATTTAATCTGACCGTGTGTCAAAGGCATGGAGAAACATTAAAATGGTTACTCTTCCTATTTGATGGTGATAGCAAGAACCAACTGTTCGTTCCACTAGGGAGTAATATTTTGCTGATCCTCACTGCTTTGCATGCCTAATCTTCGAAAGCAAAATAAACTTTGGAACAGGATATCTAGGACCATAAAGCTAATGAAAGAATTTTTCTAAGTGGAGCTGCGTAGAAACACGACTGCCTCCAACTTTTCAATTCAGACTTACTTGCTTATTTCAGGTAAAAAAGTTTCAATATTCTTGTTTGATTGGGCAGATGACATCATTATTTTCTTACTTTTTTGTCCTCCTGGACACAATCTGCTAAGGTGTTTTTTCTGCTCTTAAGGCTAAATTTTCATTCATCTAGACAGCGCATTTATGAATGTGTCAGTGCTACATACTAAGATCATTATTTCATATTTCGTTTTTCAAGGTCTACTGAGTGAGTTGCTTGCCAAACTCGCATGTCATGTTTTATTGATGCCTTATGTGCAATTGGAAATTCAAAAACACGTTTTGTGTTGTCATAAAAAGTAGCACACTAATAATTTTATCTTCACTCTAAGCTTCACTGAACATTCTCTTTGATAGGTTTTCGTTACCTTAGTTATTTCATTGCCTTTGGGAACTTCATTTCATCAGTGCAATCAGGTGATTTCCTACTGTCATACTTCATCAAACCTAGATTTGCCAATACCTAACCATGTGCAACATTTTATAGTGATACATACCCATGTTCAACATTGTTATTGATAACTAATAGAAGGCATACTAGAATATTGTGACGTGAGTTCATTGAGGGGGGGGGGTTGAATGGGGAATTTTTTCAACTACATAGTATTATCTGCTTGCTTTATTTCATGTCAAGTGTAATGAGAATATTATTTACAGACGTTGACGTATTAAAACCACGATATAATTATCAGGGACACTGGAGTGGGGGCTTCAGAAATTTTGACCACCTGGGGTTCTTTAAAATGCATCCACATCTACGCAGACAGGTGTCAAACATTTCCTCCATAACCGAAATTGTGGCCTCCACAGCCACGGTTTGATTTCAGCAGTCAAGGGTTACGTGAAGAGTGTATTAGTTGTGGGCTGTGGTCTTGCTTCTATGATGCATGTTAAGTACAGCAGTTTGGTGCCAACCGGGCATCTGTACTAGTGCACTGGTGTTGTGTTTTTGCATTCCTCATTTACTGCAATATTTTATCAAGACGAGTTTCTGAGCAGTTGTGCGTAGTGTGGCAGGTGTTGTTTATTACCTTCCTAATTTTTGCTATAGTTAATGATTGTTGCATGTATTCTGAGTTTGTTATGAAGTTATGATTGTTCCTTCTTTAAATCTGTAAGAGCCTGTAAAGCCCAACAAGCCATTCTGACATACTTTGCATATCGTACATAAGATGGCCAATTCGTGTGTGCACAGCTTATCCAAGCAGCCCATAGGGTTTTGATTGCCTTGAAAACTGCCAAGGGATCACAAAAAACTGTTGTGAAAAGCGGGATAATCAGGGTGAACAGTTGAAGTTTCTCAGATAGGCTGGCTGATGTTTCGATAGGAGAACCTATGTTCGTCAAAGGTGCCTTGCCTTCTCATCCTTGGCATGTTAGTTTTGAAGGGCTTAGTCGAGACGTCAACTCCTGGTGGTGGCGCGTGTCCCTGTTGGCAATCACCATCTGAAAAAAAAAACTAAAGCAGAGAAGTGCAGTCCTCGTTTCATTTCAAGTTGGTTGGTAGGAATTCCCCATGTTCTCGGAGGGTGGAGAAAAAAAGGGAAAAAAGGAAACACGCAAAGTAAGAGCGGTGGCCGCTGCATACACAAAAAAAGCAACCAATGAGCTTGAAAGTTCTAAGCCCGCAGACGGCCCCCATGTCCAGACAGCCTAAAGGGTTGCCGAAGATAACGACTTACGCCTGTTCTCGAACACCTATGAATGGGACTGATAACAAGAAAGCAGTTACCGAAAGGGGCAAGGGAGAAGCAGGTGGCGTGCTTCTATATGCCAAGATGTCAAAGGTAAGCGATACCAGTTGTGTTCGGAAGAGCATGTCTTTATTGGGAAAGATCGTTGGTTAAATATGCTTTCACTATTCCCTTAGGTGGCCCGCTCAACGGAAATGCCTCAAGAATTTGGCGACAAGTTGGCAGAGAAACAGGGAAATTCAGAATGCAAAGGAAATAAGCAACAGCAAGAGGAACACAAAAATAAAGGAAAAATGGAAAAGGGCGGGTTGTGGGGGTAGGTGGCACGCTAGCGTTAACAGACGAGAAAAAGAAAGAAGACGCAGAAAACTATGTAGGTTGGAAATGACTTTAACGATGCACGTAGGAGTGTTTTCAAGCGACAAAAGAGGAAAGAAAGCTGTGGTGGAAAGGTTTTAGAAAATAAGAACTTCGTAGTTTTGTGTATATAGACTCATGTAGATTTAAATTTAAAATTCAAAAAAGTTAGAGAGAATAATAATAGTACAGTATGTAGGCTACGAGCGATTCCATGTGATACCGGTTATGTCTTTTTGAAGGTCGAACCTTTCTCGTCACTAAATGCTGCTGCAATTATACTATCGCTTTCAGCGATTCCAAATTACCACATGGTACATTTATTCGTGATGGCTGTAGGGACTTAAATTTGTGTATCAAATATGATTCCGTGTATTTTCTCTCTCATGGTGAGCGGAAATCAGTTTGTAGAACATGAAGCTTTGCTTGGTTGAAATCGTGGTCTTGTCGGTTGAAGTGACCAGCTACTGCTATTGGTGAATTGAGTTTTGTGTCTGCGCAGGCGCCGTTCAGTCTTAAGTTAATTGGCTGCCCTGTTTTGTCTATATATGGTTTTCTACAGGTGGTACACTTTATATTAGGTTGTTTGAAGTGCAGGTGAAGATCGATGTGACCTTGTTAATGTAGTCACATTCTTTGCTTTTTAACTTGTTACTCAGCTGTATATTTTTGCAGGAGGAGCATGTGGGCCAGCCACAAAGACTAGACGTTGTCCTAGTTTTTGCTTTAGGTTTTGCGTTAATTTGCAATGCGTGGCACGTGGCACTTGCAACGCTAGATTAAAGACATGCTTGTTCACGCAAAACATAGACTAGGACGTCTTGTCCCTGTGGCCGGCCCAGGTGCTCACCCCCAAAACATATACAGCCGGCTACCAACATAAAAAGCACAGCATCTGACTACATTCACAAGGTCACTTCGATCTTCACCTGCCCATTAAACAACGCAATATACATTCCTGAGCCTGCCAGCTGTAGAAAACAATATATGGGCGAAACTGGGCCGCCAATTCACGTGAGACTGAATGGCCACCATGCAGACACAAAGCACAATTCATCGAAAGCAGTAGCCAATAACTTCCACCAACAAGACTACAACTTCGACCAAGCAAAGCCTTATGTTTTACAAAACAATTTCTGGTCATCACGAGAGACGGAATACATAGAATCATACTTCACACACTAATTTAAGTCCCTAAACCCATCAGGTATCAGTGTAGCTAGTGGCAATCTGGATTCACTGAAAGCCATAGCATAATTGCGACAGCATTTAAGGCCGGGAAAGGATCAACTTTCGAATAGACATGACCGGTATTCCATAGAATCGCTCCTAGTCTACATATTGTATTGTTATTTTTCTTTTTAAATTTTTAAAATTTCATAATTGATATGCATGTGTCTATCGTCATACAACTACGAAGTTTTTATTTTCTAGAACATTCCAATCTCGGCTTTCTTTCCTCTTTTGTCGCTTCAGGAAACTTTCCTACCATGCATCGTTAGTCATTGCCAACCCAAAATGCCCTCCGCGTCTTCTTTTTTCCCCTTGTCTGTTAACGCTAGCGTGCCACCTACCCCCAACCTACCTTTTTTCATTTTTCCTTTCTTTTTTTGTTTCTCTTGTGGTTGATTATTTCTTTTGCATTCTGAATTTCTCTAATCCTCTGCCAACATGCCACAAAGTTCTTGAGGCAATTTCGTTGAGCGGGCCACCTACGGGGATAGTGAAAGCATATTTTAACCAATGATCTTTCCCATCAAAGACATGCGCTTCCGAACACATCTGGTATCGCTTACCTTTGACATCTCGACATTTAGAAGCACGCCACCTCCTTCTCTCTTGCCCCTTTTTGTAACCGCTTTCTTGTTATCAGTCCCATTCATAGGTGTTCGAGAACAGGCGTAAGCCGTTATCTTAGGTCACCTTTTGTGATGGCCGGACACGGGGGCCGTCTGCTGGCTTCGAACTTTCAAGCTCTTCGCTTTGCTCGTGTCTGTAGCAGGCACCCCTTGGCATCACACCGCTCCTACTTTGCGTGTTTCCTCTTTTTTTCTGTCTTTTTTCTCCACCCTCCCTGAACAATTTGAATCACTACCACCCAACTTGAAATGAAGCAAAGACTGCACTCCTCTGCTTTATTGTCTGTTTTCTTCTTTTCAAACGACGATTGCCAACAGGGACACGGGCCACCACCAGGAGATGACGTCTGTACTATCCCCCTTGAAACTACCATGCAAAAGATGAGAAGGCAAGGCACATTTGACGAAGATAGGTCCTCTTATTGAAACATTGGTCAGCCTATCTGAGACATTTTCTCTGTTCACCCTTACTATCCCACTATGTTTTTCCACCACTCGGCTCCCATTTTGATGTTGTTGTGAAGAGTGTGTTTTTGAGAAATGAATGCAGTCTCTATTACCTAGAAAGATACTGAAAAATTACAACTTAAAATTTTTATATGTGGTGAAGCTCCACGGGGTTAGGGCTGATCTGTGAATCTTATATTTCTTCAGCTACTGACAGATGTACCTTACCTGTTCGAATATTGGCGGTAAAATGCTCTAAACTGTACTATGAATGAAAATAACATGTATGAAATATCATAATAAATGTGTTTGTTCTTAGTTGAGAGAAAGCCTGTGTTTTGCTACATGTTCTTGACATTTATCTTGCGCCGATATATATATATACTTTTAGAAGGTGTGAAAAGATATTAGTCGTTAGGTAGAAACATTGTCGACCGAGGCAGCTCTGTTATTTTTGTATAATTTGAAAGTTTGAATTAAACTATGTGAGGCTGAACTCACATAGTATCGCGATGCCACGGTTAACTGCAAATTAATTTGCTGAAACACGTATATAGCTGCATCCTGCATTAGACGTGTGCACTGGTACGGGCACTATTGTATTCAATATAATGTGTTTGTGTGTCTACACAAACGTATGCATACCAAGCACTCTTGATGTATCGACTCACTAAGTCACCAATAGATATACCCGAGATGTGTATGCTATTCAACACTAAATATTTGTATTTATTTGTATAACCATAAAATTCAGTCTAAATTTTAATATATTATGAAGTCTCGGTAGTCTTGGCTGCGTCAGCGTTCATTTGAGGAAAGACCTCGCAAAACGAACGGGCAGAGCCAGTACACAGACGATGACGATGATGATGACCCAGAGTGGCAATGAGGACAAAGAGACAAGCCGATGATGGCGATTGTGATTATGCACAGATGAGAACCATGTAAGTAACAAACGCCCACACTAATTCCCCCACTTGGAAGCGGACACCCTGGCCGCCGTAAGTCAAAGTGACAGGGAACGTCGCGTGAAAGGTTTCATGCGACAAACGTGGACAATCTCGGTGCTGCGGTAACGGCGGTTTGTTGGGGCGACAAGTGGTGTCACACGATAATTTACCGGCGAAGTCTGTTCTAAAACAATGTATGGCCCGATGAAGCGTGGTTGGAATTTGTCACAGAGACCAGGTGTGCGAATAGGTGTCGAAAGCAGCACCTCATCACCAGGTTGGAAAGATACAACGCTGTGGGATGCGTCACAGATGATCTTCCACTCGTGCTGTCTCGCTTCAGTATTGATGCGAGCCTGATGGCTACACTGGGCCAGGCGGGAAATGTATTCTTCGCTAGAAGACTTACATGAATTCCTATGGCTGTTAAAAAAGCAGACGTCGAGAAAGATAGTCGGGGTGCGTCCATACACGAGGTAAAACGGTGAGTAGCAAGTTGTTCGCTGAACGGCGTTGTAAGCGAATGCCAGGAATGGTAAAAGAGTATTCCAGTTTTTGTGGTCGGGTTGGATGTAAACGGCTATCATGTCAGCAAGGGTTCGGTGAAATTTTTCTGCGAGACCATTTGCCTGAGGGTGGTAGCTTGAAGCTGTCTTGCCAGCAGTTCCGGAAGCGCGCAGTAGTTCATTTACCATTTGTGACAGGAACACTTTGCCGCAGTCACTAAGCAGTACACGAGGAGCCCCATGACGCAGAATTATGTCGTGAAGAATAAAGTCTGTAACTTCCGCAGCTGAGCCTGTAATAACAGAGGAAGTCTCAGCGTAGCGTGTCAGGTGGTCATTAGTGGTCACTATTCATCGTTTGCCAGCAGATGTGACGGGGAGGGGCCCGTAAAGGTCGACACCTACAACCTCGAACGGCATTGAAGGGCACGGAAGTGGTTGTAGAGGTTCAGCAGGTGCAGACGTGGGGAGTTTACGACGCTGCCATGCGTAGCAGGAACCGACGTACCGCGCTACTCTAGAAGAAAGGCCAGGCCAGTAATGATGACATCGAACGTGGTCAAGATTTTTTTAAAAACCAAAATGACCAGCAGGCAAGTCATTGTGGAAGGCTTCGACCACCTGAAGTTGAAGAGGGCTTGGCAGTACAGGAACCCAGCGCTGACCGTCAGCGTGGTAGACGTAGTGGTAGAGAACCCCATTGTCCAGCTTAAAGTGCAGTAGTTGACGACGGAGTCGCGCGTTGGGTGGATGAGAAACCCTCGATGAGAAAGGAGATAAATGTTGGCTCGTCGTCCGAAGAGGGTTACCTTATTGATGCGAGCGTATGAACTTTGGTAGATGTGGCGGTTGAGTTCTCACCAACGCTGATATGGGTAGTTGGAAGCGGGCAACGAGATAAAGCGTCGGCGTCTTGATGTTTTCTGCCTGACTTGTAAGTTATGTCAAAGTCGTACTCCTGCAAGCGTAGTATCCACTGACCCAAGCGTCCGGACAAGTTCTTCATTGTAGAAAGCCAGCATAAGGATTGGTGGTCCGTAACGATTGTGAAGTGACGGCTGTGGAGATAGGGACGGAACTTCCGGACCGACCAAACCACAGCCAAACACTCTTGCTCAGTTATAGTGTAGTTCTTTTCAGCAGGGGTGAGTACGCGACTGGCATATGCAACAACTTTCTCCAGGAAAGACTTGTAGCGTTGTAGAAGAACGGCTCCTATACCAAGGCCGCTAGCGTCGGTATGAAGGATAGTCACTGCGGCTTCGTCAAAGTGGCAGAGCAGAGGTTCAGACGTGAGTGCCCGCTTCAACAGCTCGAATGCCGTTTGACATTCTTGAGACCACAGAAAGGTGACGTTCGAAGCGAGTAAATAGTGTAATGGAGCAGCAATAGAAGCGAAGTTCTGGATAAACCGGCAAAAATAGGAGGTGGGGCCAAGGAAACTGCGAAGCTCCTTTGGTTTTTCGGGTTGCGGAATGTGAAGAACTGCAGAAATTTTGTCAGGGTCGGACCATATGCAATCTTTCATAACGACATGTCCTAAGACCTTGATAGATTTGCTAGCGAAAAGCATTTCTTAGTGTTTATTGGAAAGCCCGGCGCCGGCCAGGCACGTCAGAACTTGATCCAGTCGTTCTAGGTGCTCAGGAAACGTTGACGAAAAAATAATAATGTCGTCCAGGTAGCAAAGGCACCTTTTCCATTTCAGGCCGCGCAGCACGGTATCTATCATGCGCTCAAAAGTCGCGGGTGCGTTGCAGAACCCGAAAGGCATCACGTTGAATTCATATAGCCCGTCGGGGGTTGCAAACGCCGTTTTCTCCTTATCGTCTTCATGCATGGGGATCTGCCAGTACCCAGAACGCAAGTTGATGCTTGAAAAGAATTCCGCGCCTTGTAGGGAATCAAGGGTGTCGTCAATGCGTGGCATAGGGTACACGTCCTTGCGTGTGATCTTATTGAGCGCCCGGTAGTCTACGCAAAAAAGCACAGAGCAATCCTTATTGCGGAACAAAACAATAGGGGACGACCAAGAGCTATATGAGATCGGATGACTTCCCGTTTAAGCATGTCCGCAACGTTTTCTTCTATAATTTTTCTTTCAGCTAGAGACATGCTGTAGGTTCGGCGGTGTACGATAGATGTCCCAACAGTTTGAATTCGATGTGCTGTAGTATTAGTGCGGCCCAGCTTAGACGAGCAAAAATCGAAAGATTTTGCATATTTCTGTAACAATGGGAGCAGCTGCTGCCTCTGTGAATATTGTAGCGAAACGTCGGGGTTGTTCAAGTTAGGCGCATCGGACGACCAGGGAGACGAATAAGTGTGGGTGAAACTCCGCGGAGGCAATCGATGAGACGTCAACACGATGATTTTGGGGAGCACTCATTGGGGGTTTATTTAGCTAACACAACTTCAATTTACAAAATGCACTGGGTCACAAAGACAAAACATAGAAAATGGTGACATACCCCTCAGCCTGCATGGCCTGGTCTCCCGTGGTGAGATCCGCTGTTTACCCCGAATCCGCTCACTTTTCAAGTTCAAACATCCTCTTTTTAACACTTGGTCGAACAAAGAGTCTTCACAAAAACCAATCACATGTTGGGACTCGCAGCATCACAACCAATCACAGAAACACTTTCATAAAAGGCACTACATTTGTAAAAACCTCCTTACCAAATGAAACACGCAAAGGGATAGGTACTCCGCACGGGACACTCTCTCCCATACCAGGCCGTGCTGCCTCCTTCGGCCGACTACCGTCGGCGGCCGTTCCCACGCTCGGGCCCCGTCAGTTCTTTCATTAACTGTTGCTTCCTAGAAGCGTCCTTAAGAGCGATGGGTACACCATTGCTTACCAGGTGTACATGCGACAGCGAGGCGCCCCGACATCCTAACAACAGCGCGGGAGAATATGGTCGTTTACCTGCCGCCACAATGTCTCGGTCAGGCTAAGTGGTCGCGTTCCCATGTCATTCTCAATGACACGCGTGCCTGTTAACAATGGTTTAGACTGAGACGGTGGCGCCGGACCTGCCTCTTGCTAGACGCTTTTCCGAGTAAGCTTTCCCCTTCTAATCCCGAACGGGGGCGACCTTGACTGCTCCGTTTCTAAGCCGTAAAAGAACAAGATTCTCCGCGAAACCTTGCTCTCGCGACAATATGTCAATTCGCTGCTGATAGCGGTGGTAAAGGCGGAGGGAGAAACATGCTCACTGAGGGAAGGTTCTTTAGATGCGATGGCCTGAAGTGGCGTGAGAAATACAGGCTCGAAGTCGGCAACACGGGCCACAGTAGTGCCCTGTGGCAGTAGTGCCCTGTGGCAGTAAGACAAAGAGACAAGCGGATGATGGTGATTGTGATTATGCAGAGATGAGGACGATGTAAGTAACAAATGCCCAAAATATATTAGTCTTTACAAAGAGGGCTTTGGGTAACATCATTGCATTTACGTAATCTTGCATATATATATATATAGAAAGAAGTGTATACCTAAGGGCTCGTTCTTTCGTGTTTTTACACACTAATAATGAGATATAACAGACAATAATGCCAAGGAGAGGTTAGGGGAAAGTATTGGACCAAATTGTAATGTAAATATGAAGAAAAGTGGCTGAAAAGATAACCTACCGTGAGCAGGTTCCGAGCCTACGACCTTCGAATGACGCGTTCGATGCGCTACCACTGAGCTACCATGACAGCTAACCCCCCAGCCGCTTTATAGGGTTTATATGTGAATTAAAGGTGGGAGAGTCAGCGCCACCAGGAGCCATGGCGGCGAGTGTGGCACACTCTTTGAGCCTGTTTGGCGTCACGTAGTACGTGAACTTGTTACGAGGGGGCAGCTGGCCAATAGTTCCTCGTATACAACCTAAAGGTACTAAGTCTGCCAGTACGAGACCCTCGTTAATGAATAAGGAAAAAAGTGTATACCTAAGAGCTCGTTTTCCCGTGTTTTTACACAATAATAATGAGATCTAACAGACAATGATGCCAAGGATCCTGCCCACGCCAAGTTATCTGATATATATATATATATATATATATATATATATATATATATATATATATATATATATATATATATATATATGTGTGTGTGTGTGTGTGTGTGTGTGTGTGTGTAGCAACTAGCCTTCTTTGTGACGCAAACAGAGAACCTTTTTTGTTATTACTCTTTGCAGTTGTTGATAGCGTGTCTCATGCGTATACCTATTCGAGGTTCTGTGAGAGTCGATATAGCAGGTGGCACACAACCTTTCAACACCCTCTTAGAACGGTGTTGAAATACAATAACACCCTGACATTTTGTCGGACACCCTTCGTGTGAGGTGTTCAACTAACACCCTTTCAGTAAGGTGTATTTGAAAACACCCGTGGGGTGTCTCTCAGACGAAAAGCCAGTTTACACCCTTGAGGGTGTAAAAAATTTAATATGTACCATCAGTGCCCGCACTATTGTTGTAGGTGGTTGCTAAAAGCTGCACGAAAGACAGCTAGAATTCGTCGTTAGTAGCAATAGCCAAAGCATCAATAAAACGTTCTGGTATGTATTGACGCGTATTTATACAGTCGCAATGCATGCCCGATAAGTACTTGGAGGCTCCTTTTTTGTTTGACATAATGTTGATAAAAACCAGCCGATAATGAAGCAAATAAAGATATTGGTGACCTTAATCGTATTGTTTTAAAAAAATTGCAGTGACTCCGATATAGATATAAAAAGACCACCTGGCCTGCGTCGAACGTGCAGTACCGCCCCAGTGAAGTCTGGAAGAACGGCCTTTCAGAGGCATTTCTAAACACTTTTCGATAACTGATACAAACACACTTGCAGGGTGTCCACTACGCAATAAATAATCGTATTCTTGTGTAGTAGGCCGGCGTTCATTCTGCTATCCTTCGTCACTCTAAGGAGAAGTGTGGAATCTGCTGCACACTTGCAAGGAATTTTGTAAGATTTTTATGCAGTTGCTGACGACGATGAAGAGTGATGCTTGAAGAAGGTATGCGCCACAGTTAATAGGGTATCAAGAACAAGATTTTATATTGCCTTAGAGCATTGCAAGACTTTATGCTTCAAGACATTACATCAACCTGTTTCATCGAGGAGGAGAAATAAACGTTTATTTTTTAAAACAGTGTAGCGGTGCAGGTTCCACGTCCACCTTAGTTGGGAGTTCTCCTCATTCCAGGAACCCTTTGGCCTTCGCTGCCTCCTTGGCTCTGGCGACGAGACATCGTTCTTGGTCCAGGTCCCCCAAGGCAACCTTGGCCCCCCACGTCTCGAGAAGGTGTTCGTTTCACTTAGGACAAGCTTTGTTTTTTCGGAGAGGAAATAATCTCGTGCGTATGTGAAGGTGGCTAGTACAAAGAAGCCGCGCGAGAACACTTGGCCCGCACAACAATTAGGAAGACGCTGCCGCCCTTTTTGTAGATTCTGATACACTCTATTTTAAAATTCACAGTTTGATTGTTGGCCCTGCGTCGTCACAATATGCATTCCATCGCACAGTAACTTGCACTTCTTTGGCATAAAACTGACATCCGTACTCTAACATGAGTACGGACGTTCTTTAGTACCATGGGACATCTTGAGGAATCCCTGAAGTCGGCGGTTTTAGTGAGCTTGTGATCAATACCGCAGCCAAGTAAGCAAGCTTGCTACCTCGAATGGGCACATTTCCCCAAAAACTCGCCTTCAGCGAGTTGTTTCTCCTTTCCAAAAGAAGAAACCGTCAGTACTGCGCTGAACGCACACCACTGTCGCAGCAAAAACTAGAAGAGCGGCCTCTAGGAGCCTTTCCTTAACTCCCTTTAGGTAGATGTTGCAAGCACGCTTGCAGGTACCCACTATGCCTTTATTCAGTGTGTAATAGGCAAGCATTCCCTATGCCATCCTACGTCACTCCTCGAGGAAGCGTGGTACCGGTGCAGATTTGCAAAGAACATTGTGCAAGTTTTGTGTGCTGCGGCTAACGACAATGAATATATATGCCAGCAGCTTCTATAATTCTCACAGTCCCCCACAGTCAGCATGGACCTCAGTTATTCGGTGAACGTGGTCAAGCTTCTGGGAACAGTTGAAGCATTCGACAACCCACTCGTTTCACAATTCACATTATCTGACACCTGGTTGTTCATTTCTGCTCTGTAACACTTTATTACTCGAGATAAGGCGATTTCTTTCCCTACGTCACGCCTGCCTAGGACCGATTCGCAAAGAAGTTCTACGCACTAGCGTTGCTCAGTGGCAGAATACTGGGCTGGTACGCAAGGAACCTGGACTCCAATTTCATTGCGTCCTTAATTTATTTTATTACTGCATTTTTCCTATTTCGTGCGATAGTGGTACCGATACAGGTGGCGGTGGTGGGCAACTACGGGGCGCACGTGACCTTTCCTGTGACTTCATAGCAGTTTTCACTGTACTTTACAGTCATTCAAACAATTTAAAACTGTGTGTATGGAGCGTTTTGTACAAGAAGCACCGCTAACATGTACAACGATATGGCCGGCACGATATCTTAAGGTCTATAGGCCGAGATTCAGGCATATAGGCCTGATTCTCGCAGGGATAGGGCCTTGGGTAAAACCACCCTCGAATCAGCAGAGTTGCGGTATACCTGCAGTTTCTGCATTTGAGCTTCACATAATTTATAACTGTTACCTAAACTGTACCTGAAGTAGGTAGAAGGGCAAGCATTGTCAGACATTCACTTACAGTAGAGCGATACCGAGCGATGGCTGTTTTTCCGGTCTCCGCTGGTCGTATAAAGCAGGGGTGTCAGCGTATAGATTGACTGTTATAACGCTACGTACAGCTACAGAACCGCCCAACAAATTACTGAAGGAATCCACTGAAAAGTATGCCAGTGTGTTAGTTCACTAAGGCGTATGAAATTACGGGCTGAAAAATGCGTGTTCTTACATACGAGTCAGAGTAGTTCCAGCTACTGCGCCCAGCAGCTTTCGGTGGGAGCCTGCGTTACGGGAAAAACAATGCATCAATCGTCGTCGCTCCTTGTGCGGGCACCACACACGAAGAAAAAAATGTCGATTTAGGATGTCGGACATGTGAGCTATACGTTACAGTTGCTTTTACGCTTTATGTTTGTGTGTACTCAAAGCAAAAAGCGCAGGTAACATGTACGCTGATGTTGCCGGCACGAGAGGCCTAATGCTCGTTGACGGGGAACTGGGTAAGACCACTCTCGAAGCAGCTGAATTGTGATGCTTGAAGTTTCTGCATTTGAGCTTCAGAACAATTTTAACTGTTACCTGAACTAAGTAGGACAAGTATTATCAGGCACGCATTTCTGGTGTGCCGAAATTCAACAACAGCAGTTTTTATCGTCTCCGCTGGGAAAGCTTGTGAGACCTCACCTACGTCTCGTCAACTTTGCGGCGCAAACAATTTGCCGTTTCTGTTAGGAGTGGCGAATAGCTCCTGGAATATAAACTCCGCAATCCAGAATCGTTACAACAATACATCATTGATGCCGAATAGGTATATGCAATACACGAGCGACAATTATATATAAAAAAACCTGCGATGATTGCCGCAACGCACACGCACTGCGAAATTCAATGCTGATATTGGCAATGCGTTACTTAAAACAGCAAAGCGTTCTAGTAGGCGAACTCTTCAGTGTTGGCTGCATTAAGTTATTGACGCATTTTCTCTTCGTTCCAAAGCAAAACACTAAAACTGACAGTCATTGCGTACATCACTCACTACGATCACGATGTGTCATATATGTACAATTGTGAGGCATGCTAGGAATCTGTTAGGGTGGCATCTGTCGATGCTGTCAAATCAAGAAGTTTATATTGAACAATACCAAACCATAATACTGCTCATGCTTCATAAACGTGCACGTGGCGATGGTAAGAATAGTGCATGCTGCAGTATGTACCAGTGCACTGCAGAGAAGAGCCCAGCTCTTCCAGCTCTTCCCAGTGTGTGCGCGTCACAGCAATAAAGCCAGCGCCCCTATAAGTGCCACCCAGCTATTCCCTAGGGCGCCCAGCAAAGTGCCAGTGAATACCAGCCTGTACTAGGGCCAAAAAAACGCACTTGCATTACGCTGGGGACGCTAATTTTCGCAATAGGAATACAATTATGACTGCGAAGAAAGCATATAGCCATGGTACTAGTTTTAAGGTACACTACTGCAATGTTTCGTTGCACATATCAATACTCGCATCATCACTGCTAAAAAATTTACGCTTCTCTATTCCAATACATCTGACAGTGTATCCTGAAAGCGGCAATAGGCTTTTCTCAAGAAGAGCTGCCATTTTAACACGAAAGCTATTGGTGCCAGGCTTCAATGTCACGGATAAGAGCTTGTACCTTATATACTCACAGACTTCAAAAAAAGGCGGGGGGAGAAAAATCGACTTCGGAACGGCTAGCTCTCGCTCCGTAGCACAGGACTCCGACCATTAGGCCACAGAGTGTTTTGTTTACAAATATTTTGGTGCTTCGACTTTTCAAAAGTATGAACTTCTACGATTGTTTCATGGTCTAGTGATTTAATTGAGCACCTCCAATGAAATCGCTAGGTCCCAGGGCGTGCGTTGTTCAGCTTGTTAACAGAGAGCGAATAATATACACCATGTACTGTTGCCGGTCATCACAGCTCAGCAAATTTAGCTCGTTTTCGTGATTCGTAGTAATCGAGATGGCACTAGCGGCACACGTTGGGCGCACGCCTCATCGTCCAGTGCCGCCCTGCATTTTGCGCGGCTGACGCGACTCCACATGACGTGGTCAAAGAAGTCAAATCACCTGTAGAGGTTCTGCGCCATAGCCACTCACTAGTGCGCGCGCTTATCTACAGATACGGACGCTTCATACCGCTCATGCTTCCACGGTAAGTTTGCTTTAAGTTACAGTGTTATAAGAAAGCACGAAGGTCACTTCGCTCGCTGCCGCGGCAGTGTTTACGAAAGGATCGCGTTGCTCACGCAAGAAAAAATCATTGTGGCTGTTGTTCAAGCTCATCCTGTGTGTGCTTGTGCATTGGTATTGTGCATATTTCTGCTTGAGCACAATGATTTGGTGTCAAGCCACGGCATTTTTTTGTGGACGCTCGTATTGTATATGCCTATTCTGTGCGTGGTTTTTGCTTGAGCTGCGCGCTGCAACTTTTGAGTTACTAGGCGTTCTGCGTGTGACATTGCAATTTGTTGCTGTTCAATTCAGTGCACCCGTCCTTTTGTCAAAACGATCCCAAGTAAACGCTCAACTAGCTCAGTGAAGGCACATTGCACCCTCGCATCACACAGACTTCTGATCAGCCACGTTTTTTTGCCCATACGCTTGCCTCAAATATTTATGAAGTTATTGATGTCAGTTTATTACTTGATTCTGTGACTGAGCGCTGCAGTCTGCTTCAAATATAAGCTGACACAAAAAGTAACTCTACAGGCAACAGGAAAATATGTCATTTTTTATTCATGAGTATTTTGAGAAACATCTCTTGAAACACACACTTTGCTATTCCGACAACTAGAACGAACTGCGGTAATCACATTGTGAATTTAGTTTTGTGAGAAATCTCAATTGCATGACAAATAACTCATAACTACTACCTACCCTGACACTTAAAAACTCAAGGTTTTCTTGTAACATCTAATGTCACGAAAATCGGGTGCAGTGAAAGGGAAGGTACAGACAAGTGCTGATTTGCAATCATTGTTCAATCGCCAACACCACACGGTATATACTTGCGCATCCTCATAAAAAACAAAAAAAGGTATTACAGTCTGAAAGAAAAGTTGCATAAACGAGGTGTCAGCATCATGACTGCGAATCATACACGTCGCACCTGACACCAAATGAGACACTAATACAGTGAATATGCGCCACGATCAGTTTCTAAACGTTAATAAATTGTGATAGTGAATTAATGATATGCACTGACTCAGCAATGTGTTCTAGGAAGAGAATTCAGAAAAAGCAGCTTCGTAATATTTTTCATTGCTGATAGAGGCATGTTTTCTCGGATGTAGAAATACTTGGGTTAAGTGTAACGCGTGCTCAAGTAGGAATTTAATTTTTTTCGTCGCTGGCCCACTCAGCGTTTTCGTCGTGTGAGAGAAATTAAGGCTGTTTCCACCTTTCAATAAAAATAGTTTTTTAAATGCCTTAAAACGTGTGAGTGCGCATCCAAAACATTTGCGATGCCACTGGGCTTGTATAGAAGCATTTGCGAGATTGTTTATGTTTTTTTTCAAAGACGCTGTGCAACTAGGGCACAGTATTTAGTTGATGTCCGCATTAATCAAGTTAAATACATCAAATTTTAGAGGCAGTACCACCTACTATTGTAAAGCGATCAATTTAGATGCTCCCTTTCGGAGTGCACACGTGCCGTTTATTGCACATAAAAATTACGCGAGCTGTTCTGTTCATTCGAGATAACGCCATCAACTTACGTTGATTGCCATCATTGAAAGAATGTCTGCTGTCAGCTTTGCTGTCCTATGACTATCACCCGTCTAGTAAAAAATAACCTTTCGAACTCTACAACAGCCCGATAAAACTGACTGAGTGTGACACAGCTTACGTTTCTACGGCAAATATGTTATATAATAAAAAAAACGTGCCGTTGAGCAGCAAATGCTAAGCTTCTTGTTTAGGTACTACCTATTAAATACTTTCTTAGCAAAATGTTGAATAATATAAATGATCGCAATGAATTTTACGCGTTAATAAATACCTGGCAATGTACTGTCGAATTGACTATATATACCCCTTCATTCAAGAGAGGGAGGAAGAAAGAACCGACAAGGAGGTTAACCATAGGAATGCTCCGGTTTGCTAGTCTGTAGTTTGGAGGAAGAATGTGGGTTGCCATGCAGAAGACCACGGTTCGAATTTCATGTCTTTTGTCAAAATATATCGTTTCTATATGCAATGCGCTGTTTCACAGACTTACTGCTTCTAGGTGAAGCCGTGACAATTTTAGGTCTGTCAGTAGTACGCAAGTGTAGCCTCCATGTTCACTGCGCAGTCTACCTTTGCGCCCAGGTGAGCTTTTTGGCAGTTTTAATGCAGCATCTGAACTACACGCCTTTCAATCTGCACTTCATTAATTACACCTCGCATGGTACAATCCTTCTTGTACTTGCTCTCTCTAAGCACTTTAACTTCATTGTAACATCTTTGACTTTCAACGACGATTGTGCGAGCTTCACAGGACACAAGTAGAGTTCCAACACAGCAGACATTCAAAGCACCCACTGAGTAAGGCAATAAAAACATGAATGTTGACTTGATACACATCCAATGCATTTCGTCTCGGATCGCTTCTGTGACATAGACGCGTGAAAAAAATAGCAGTTCCTACTTTTTTCCTTCACCGCTATATGAGACATACCATATTTTATGAATAGCACACAGCATACTTGAGTAGTGAATGGAAAATAAAGATGTCAGACTCGCCACTGAAGATGAACGAAGGAGAGGCTCAAGAACAAACAGACAACACTGATACGGGAATATTGACAACTGCGGGAGGCACTGGCACAGAGGCTACTATAGCCGGTGATTACGACCCATCGCAGGAACATCAGTGATCAGCTTGTTTCTCAGGTACCCGATGTAAACAAAGCAGTGACATCGCAGGACACTCATGATGCTGTTGCGACCATCTTGGTAGCCACCATAGTAAAAACAAACTGCGGACTTACCAAAAAATTACAGCATATCCACGGAGTGAATGATGATCACTGGGGAGAAGCTTCGAGAGTTTTTTTCGCAAACCGTAAACCATCCGCTCGCCGCGTCGTTCGTCTGTCTGTCTGTCCGCCCGTCTGTTTGCATGTGCGTCTGTCTGTATGTCTCTTCATCCATCCGTACAACTAGAGAACTATCCAAGCACCACCATCTTGCATCTTACATCATATAATTACCATATACAAGTGCCGCCATCTAGCGGACATTCTAAAGACTAAAACGAGAGGTGGCTACTACATACAGGACACGCACGACCCACGCCTTGAATAGCTTCGCCCCCAAAAAACTGAATGACATGATAGAAAAACTAGGAACACCTGAAGCAGCCGACACAGTGCTTGCGATTGTAACTTATAGGATTGAAGCAAGAAATTCAGCGTACCTTCATGGACGAGAAGAACGGGAAGCAGGAAGGCAATGTCCCGACATTTCTGACAAGGACACGCAACCGACGTAAGCAAGAATAGGGAAGAACTCTAATAGAAAACAATAAACCTTGACAAAAACAAAAGTAATGGTAGAGGTTTTTGTGGTGATAAGAAAACGCTGTACAGAAAATGACCAGCTTAAAAGAAAAAAAACAGAAATTGGCGTACCTTCAGTTATCGCAAAGCTTAAAAGCAGCAGTTATCGTGGATGGACTATAGAAGTCCAGAGTTATAGGGAAACCAATGATGACATCATGCAGCTGTGCAAAAAACAAGTGCAAGCAAAAATCGAAATTAAAGCTGCATGAACTGTGAATAGTTTGAGTAGTTGGTTAGAAAAAGTCAAAATGCCCAAACGTCGACTGGAAGAGTTTGGCTTAATGTACAAATTTTAGGTTATGTGTTGCTAAATATTATAAAACACCTGCGAGTAGATATGACCGTGAGATCCCAGTCCTAACTAAAAGACATAAACAACAGATTGACATTGCGAGTTTAGATTGTAACTGTATGTCACAATATTACCAATAGGTCATTTATAAAATATACAAGAAGTCTTGTGCTCTGCAAGGAATTATTACTGTAAAGACAAATTTTGTAAAAGAGCTGGTATTACTCGAAAAAAAGAACCAACGTGTTCTTGGGGTGAGTAACAACTAATTGCGTGTTTTTTGGCAGTATAAATTGTTATACATATGAATGCTTCAAAACAATGTGTCGCAGTGTCAAGAAAATAAAGCTCAAGAGGGTGAACAGGTGCTTCCACGGTACCACTCTTTTATACTCCAGTATTATTTGTAAAGTAAATATTGCAAAGAAGTTGGCTGAAGAATGGCTTGTGAGGTCTTTGAGCCGCAGTAAGTAACTGACAGCAGACACTTCACAATGTACAGACGTCAGCAACAGTCTGCAGAGCAATGGATCTCGTGGCATCGGCGCTCGATTTGCCGACGTTGTACCTGCTCCAGTGCGCATGCCTTTCCCGTCATTATCAGGTGGCATTTCACGTCGCTTTCTGTAACGGAGAAAGAGAGAGAGAAACGTCTTTATTACACAAGCATGGAGAAGGAGGGCGTGGCAGGAACCCCTAGTCTGGGGTCCCTAGGATGACTCCAGCGACAATGGGCCCGCTGTATCAGAGCTCGGAGGACCTCAAGAGGTCCATCGCGGAGAGCATCATCCCACAGCTCCTCGTTACATAAAGGGTGAAAGAGAACAGGTAAGGGAGGAATGATGTTCGCAGTGCACTTGATCGAGACATGGAACGTCGTGGGCGAGTTTTCACAGCCGGGGCAAAGGTCTGCATAGCACTGCACGTAGAATTCATGAAGTTATACTAGATTGGGAAATGTTTTAGTCTGTAGCTGGCGTAACGCTACTGCCTCCTCTCGCGAGAAATATGGCGGTGGGGTGCTCTGAGCGCGACGAACGTTCCTGTAGTGACGAAGAATGTCATTGTAAGTAAGAAGAAGATCCCCCACTCCGAAGTGATCACCTCGCCTTGCCGGGCTGCCCGGAGGGAAATTTCGTGGGCAACAGCGTATGAGCGTTCATTTCCTGACAGAGAGGCATGGCCAGGAGTCAAGGGTAAGTGGATGCCAAAAGTACTGTTTGACTCATTTAGCCGAATTTGATTGAGAATTCGGTGGTCTGCTCTTGGGATGCCATGTCCTGATAGCAAATCCCGACATGCCTGTTGCGAATCTGTCAATATCTAGACCTCACAGTGAACACGGATAGCGTATCTTATTGCTAGAGCAACTCCGAGAATTTCTCATTGAGTGGCATGTGTCCCACGCATTGCAGCCGAGTCCTGCAGGGAATTATTGGTGCCATCTAACACTACTGAGGTGTAACCTTCGCGAGTTCTGGCTGTGTCTGTGTAAAGAGTATGCGATTTCAGGATGTCTTCGATCATACGGCTGAGGTATCATACGCGGGATTTGTGCCGCCCCTTGTCATGCTGGGGGTGCATGTTACATGGTAAGAGATAAACAGTTAGTATTTTCCGTATCGCAGGCGATAAGGGCGTGGGGCGGGTTTCAATGTCAGGTGGTACGACAAGATATCCGGGGCGTGAGAGGAGATTGCGGCCAGTAGGGGTTAGTAGGAGGCGTTGACGCTGAATGACCCAATCTGCCTCTAGCAGCTCGCTTAGTGTGTTGTGGGTGCCCAACTTAAGAAGAAGACGTGTGAAAGTGTAGTTGGGAAGGCCGTGGGCCAGCTTTGTCGCTTCGCGGATCATGGCGTCTATGCGTAGTTGTTGTGCTTGGGTCCACCGCTGGAAGGGCAAGCGATATGTCAGCCGGCTGATCACGCAGGCCTTTACCAAGTGACGGAGTAACCGTGCTCGTAACCAAAACGACAACTGGGTATTGCTTTTTTTCCTCCATCGAACCTGCGCCATTTTTTACGTAAGGGCAGTGGTGGTGCGGGTTAGAGCTTGTGTCGTTTTTTGCAACCGTTATTCAGCCTAACAAAGCATAGCTCGCATCACACAACCTGTTTAGGCCATGCATATCAAGTAACGGTTGTTCAAGCCAGCTTGCATTTTTCCCGTTAACTCAAGTGTGGTGTTTAAAGACGTTCGTCGCGTCGTTTGCGACTAATGAACGAAAAACAATTTGAAAGAACGCAACAGCGGTAAAGAAAAGGGCTTCGTAAAGCACCCTAGTGAATCAAAATCTGGAATAGCGATAAGCCAAAGACTGTGTTCAGCGTATTTGAAAGCATGCGCAGCAGGCAGTCCTAAACTGTTCAGAATTCGGCTACGTTACTGCACGACCCTGTCGAGTCCGTGGGGTTCCTCACTGTTAAGCGGTGACAAGAAAAACACCGCCTCAAAGTTTGGATGACTTTCATCTCGTAGTGGTGCGCCGGTCGTCATGCAGCAGGGCAGAAATTGCACGGTCACATGGTATTGAACGGTCGCTACACACGTATGCTACCGTATACGGCACCGTTGCATAACACTCGCCGGCCAACTCAGAATGATGGGCTGCCACTCCCAAGCACCATAATCACCCAGTGGTCCACGAAGGCAGCACCATGCAGGCGTCGCCCACAAACCCGCTTCAGGCCGCTGTACCCAGGCAGGGGCGGCGCCACAGGTCACGCCCTTGAACCTCGCAATAGGCTACCGGGATTGAATTTCGGGCAGACGCGGTCTTGCTCCGACGCCCACCTAATTAAAGCTGCCCGACGCTCGTCATCTCTAACCGTGCTCCTGAATGTGTTTATTTGTTTGTTCCCTTCGATAAATGGCACGTATACACTTTGGGGGATCGGCCAAGAAAGCGACGTTGATACTTTCAAATGTTATTTTAGGCAAGGTAGGTGGTTAAAAACCGAAAATAAAGAAACGAAACGACAATATTACGTAATATATTGAATTTCAACTACTAATAAAATGCTTTTGAGCTACTATTTCAGACTGTGCTATCAGCCTGATAGGATAGTCTTAAATTTTGAAAATTAGGTTAGTTTTACATAAATAAATTGACGAAAAATTTTAAATACCAGAATAAAATGGTCCTCATTGAGTATGTAATACGAAATCACACATGGCATCAAAAGCACACCTGCGGCAGCATCCCGAGTTTGAGAGACCAGAGCTTGAAACATCTTCCTCTTATAAGGTCATGCCTGTTTTTGAAAGAAGATTAATGAGAAGTTGAGTTCTAATACGACAATATCTTGAACATGACAAAACGTACAGTGCAATATTTTCCAGTTGTTTGCAGATTTGGCAGAGGGATGATATCATCAGACCAGCCCTGTACAAGTAAAAGTTTTGTGGGGAACACGAAATCGGAAGCTGGTGATCGTGACTTCTGACTCGCGAGATTGCCTTCACTGCTACTTCCCTGGATATTTTAGTTAATTATATTCCGTTGTCACAGGTCCCGTTAATCACGGAGGCGATTGCCGGGCTAATTCCAAGGGCCGAAGTATCGGCCCCTAAAATTGCACCGCGAAAGCGCGGACAATAAAGAAGTGGTCCTATTTGGGGGGCCATGGGACGCCGTCTGTGGTCCAAACAACGAGTCAAAGCAGAGAGTTTATAAACAAAACAAAATTATATTCTCAAATATGGCAGAGCTAACGATACACAAATATGCACACTCGAATATAGTTCAATTCGATATGTCCCCAATCAAACAACGGACTACGCAGTACAATCAGCTATACTCGAAAACACGGACACAAACCACAGTACGTGCTACAATGCAATCATAGGCATCGAACAACCAGGACACTTAAAGACTAAAGAGTTCAAAAACCTATTCAGTCCAAAGTCCTTGGAACAAATTAAGTCTGAATGGTACTCTTCCAAGAATCACTCACTCAAAGTGCAGCATTGTTGTAGATCCGCTGCACCCGAAGTTTCCCTTCCAGGAAGCCTTGCGTCTTCGCTTGGCCGCTCACCAAGCACCAAACTTCTTTGTCGCTAACACGTCGGCTTCCCACGGCTCGCTGGCGGTAGACACACTCTTCTGCTTGTAGCACAAGTCTTCACCCCTCAGGTGGAAACTCTCTTCAACACCTGCTTTGTCACTGAGGACAGAAGCCTTCGACGACACAGCGGAATGATCCTACGCACACTTGCGCAAAACTTTCTTCTTCTCCTGATCTCCCTTCTCCACTGCTCGCTTAAATAACTTTCACGCTAGATTCCGGAAAATTCTAATCGTTCAGTTGGCGCGATGCGCAGCTGAGGCGGGGGAATGGGCGAGACGTTTCGAGAGCCGTCCGCGACACGTGACAAAACTCCGCATCACCATGACCCTTTCCTTCCAAATCTTTCCAGGGCTTGCTCGGCGGCCGATGAGAGGAGGTTGGTCGGCAAAACCACGCTTACAAGGCGGAGAGACGGCGCGCCCGGGGAGTCTTTGGAGGCTTGTTTCCTTCTTTAGCGTTAACCTTGAGGTGCCCCTCCGGCGCCCAGAACCGTCACCGCCAGAACTTGGCGGCGCACGCTGTTTCTGGGTGCTCATTTGTTTCCTCTGTCAACGTGGTTATTGCTTTCACTGTATCTGTGCGGATAGCTAATGTTCTATATCTGATTGCTGTATAGTATTCTACCGCTGGGAGAACCTGACCTATTGGGAAATCCAGCGAGGAGCCGGCTGAAGCGTCGGCCGTTGCATTCAATGTTAACCCACAGTGACCTGAAACCCACACGAATTTCAGGTATTTCAGCTGAGACGAAACTAGTGATCGTAACGTCGTGATGGCACGAGAAGTATTAGAAGTTGTAAGATCTGTGCATACTGATAGGGAGTCAGTATTTATTACTGCCCTGTTCTCATGCATCGGAACTCTTCGCGGTGTCATGAATGACTGCCATGAGCTCGGCTTCAGAAACCGGAGTCAAATCACGCAGCTTCACGGCAAATGACCAGCCAAGTGATTGGGAGACTATTCATACGCCTGCCCTTTCCTCATTCAAGGATGCTTTTGTAGCTATTATATTACGTGTCTGTGTATGCACCAGGAAATCTGCTGACCTGTTCTCTAAAAATTTCTGGGATTGAAGTTTAGATTGTGGCAGAAAGATCTGATCATGCCTTCGTAGCTTCTTCGTCTTCCATCGCGAGTCTGTTCCCGCACGTTGCGTAGTAGCTTGCTCTTACTTCTTACGCACCCCGCACCACCTACCATGTGCTCTTGGGTTTTTAGGAGCGAAACTCCTTATAGCGGCACCCGTTCGTCTCTCGTAGCCGTTGTTGTGTGTAACAAGTATAACATTATGACCTCCAAGGTGGTGCCGGTGAGAGATTTCTTCTGTGCGTTGTTGAACAATAAAAGATAGTGCTCGATGTACATGTCAATGGCTGCTAAGGTGGAATGAAACACAGGAGCATTCAACTTGTAGTTAACGCGCACGCTGCGATCCCCAACAGCAGCCATTCGCATGTACATTAAGCACTATCTGACAATAAAGGGCTGCTACGTTATACTCGCTGGGTGTAACCTCCTTAGTTTTAAAAAGGTTTAGCGAGCGTTGAGCCACAGTGCCATAAATAAAATGAACTAGTATATACCATGAATGAACTCGAGGTGGTTAAAGGTGGGAAGTAGATATGAAGCGCAAGCCGTATGAAAGTGAAAGTCGAATTCTCCTGTCTCTCATTTCCCATTAGCAGCAATTGGCATGTACATTGAGCACTATCTGACAGGAAAAGGTTGCTACGTTATACTCGCTGGGCGTAATCTCCTTGGTTTTAGAAAGGTTTAGCGAGCGTTGGGCCGCAGTGCCATGAATACAGTGAACTAGTATATACCATGAACTCAAGGTGAATAAAGGTGGGACGTAGACCCGAAGTGCAAGCCGCAAGAAAGTGTGCGAGTGTCACCTCTCGTTTAGCCCTTGGAATGCCCGCTGGATGGCGGTGCTTCTATACGTGGAATATATAATGAAAAGATGCGAGATTGTGGTACTTGGAGTGTTGAATAGATGGACGAACGGACACACAGACAGATGCATGGATCGACGCAAGAACGGCCGCAGCGGCGGATGCATGGACGAACGTAGGGACGGACGCACGAAGAGACGCACGGACGGACGGGCGGATGCACGCATGGACGGTCACACAGACGGACGCATGAACAGACGGAAGCAAGAGCGAATGGACGGACGAATGCTTCGCCCCACTCTCCATCATTCACTCCGTGGATATGCTGCCATTTTTTATTTCAGTTTACCGTTTTAGGTTCTTTGTGCTTACGCATCACCATTAAACATCACCTATGTGTCTTTTCGTCACACCAAGTTAAACATAACGAAGCCTAGTTAAGCAAAATAACTGTAGCCGAAACTTATGAAATGTAGTGGAGCATGGTGTCACCCAACAGAGTGAAGCATAAGTAGGTTTAATTAGGCTAATTCAATTAAGCCTACTTCAGCTTTATATCTTCATGTCAAACGAATTTGAACTTAGATGAGCTCAAATGAGTCGACCTAAGTATATCCAAATCTAATTAGGTATAGTTGATCGTGGTATCACTTCATTTAGCCGAGCATATTTACCTTAATTAGGCCAAACCTAATAGACGCTTTAGAAAATTCAGTCTGGTAACTTGGCTGTTCTGCCATATCTTGTGCACTCGTGAGAGCTGGCGGACTGTGTGTCCCAGTGACGCCGATTATGCGTTCCCTGCAGCACGCACTGACACCGCTTGCTTCCTGCAGGGCGTGTACTGTGTTTGAACGGTACGCCAATGAGTGTCCCTTGGAGGCCATGTCCTTGATCTGCCGGTAAGAACAGCCCATCCGCCGCCCCAAGATCTCACGCAAGAGCCGCAGTGACACCACTCCCTGAATGATTTATACACGTGATTTAACGCCTGAAAACTTTTGTATGATTATGAGAAACGCCGCAGTAAAGGGCTCCGGAAATTTCAACCACCTGGGATTCTTTAACGTGCGCCAAAAGCTGAGAATAAGGGCCTGCAACATTCCCGCCTTTATCGGAAATGCAGCCGCCGCAGCTGGGATTCGATCCCATGACCTTCAGTTCAGCAGCCGAGTACCTTAGCCACTAGGCCACCGCGGCGGGGCTGACACCGCTCTCTGAAGTTACCGCTGTCCGTTCTCTCGGTCGTCCCACTGACTACCAACCACAACCCACATACGCAGCGATAATCGCATCCTGGTATCAGCAGTGCGCATTGCCGTGGGTGAACAAGACATGACGAGAAAAATATGGTCTTGGCTTTGTTCGACATGTGGCTCTGAATTTTGTAAAGGTTCTATTGTGGTCCGATTCCTTATGACCTCATAAAAGCCAAGTCCAGGAAGAGACTAATTACTCCTTATCGACTGGACGACCTCTTTCAGGTCTAAGAAGTGTTGATAGAGACACATATGTCTCTCATTAGGCAACATTAGTGTTAAATAGGCTTAGCTAGCGTTTTCATGATTCTGCGAAATCGAGTATCTCGGGTGGACATAGTTTGGTGTCGTACACTTTAACAAGGTATAGGTATAGTTTGTCTAAACATTAGTTAGGTATATCACCTTGTTGAGACTCGACTCGGTCAGAAGCAACTAGGATCTTTCTGACCTTGGGTTATTTGAATTTATGAGGAATTTCAAATTATTTTATTCAATCACTTTGATCAAATAATCTTCCCTACGTGGGACGGTCTCTACGTGGGAGACGCCCGCTACGCGCTAAGCGCGTCCTGCAGGAGTGAAATAAAATTTTTTCATTCCATTCGATCAGTTTGAATAAATAGGTTTATTCATTAAATGAAATTAGTCGCTACCTAAAAGGATGACACAGATTCAATGCATCAAAGAAATGGAGGCCGAGTTCTCATTTCAGCTACGAGCGTCATAACCTGGTCTGACAGGGTGACATCAGGGGCCACCTCATGAAGACAGGGTGGGCATTTGCCCCACAGCAGGCACCGCGTCGGCAGATGGCACATCCAGGCATTCTGCCATGCGATATCATGGACTGCACACGTTTGGTCATGCCTGTATATATTGTGTACTACAGGTTACAGTAGCTTAAAGCGAAGATTCCAAAGAACAAACTTCGATATATTAGTTTGTAGGCATCTCATCAAGCTTTTCGCGCAGACTGCAGTTGAATTAGCAGACTGCTGAGGACAGTTGTGTCCTTGTATTATGTTGCACACTAGCACCCATAGCCCAATGTTTTTTAGAATCTTATCTGAGAAGCCAGGTTGGTAAGTAAAAGAAAGGTGCCACAAGACCGTTTGGAGGATGTCAAAAAGAGAGAAATATGAAGTACTTTTAAAAACGCTGAAATTCACTCAAAGGCAAAGGAAGAAAAAAACAGTGCCCTCTAATGATCAGTCATCCGTTGTGTTTTTATTGCTCGCTTTGTTTATAAGATAAATCTTAACCAACTTTCATGAATATCTGTTCATGAAGTCTAGGTTGATCAAACAATCACTTTTAGTGTGGAAGAAATGTCATTAGAAGCATATGAGGTGGGTGTAAATTCAGAAAAAGAAACCTACCGTTCACGCGAGCCTCTCTAGAGAATAATGAAAAAAGTGCCTTCAATCGAGCTTAGTGGTTATGTATATACGCAGTCTACAATAAATGGTGCACATTTGTCGGGTCAGATCTGTTTTGGCAAGTGATGACTGCTTGTATCCCAAAATTTGGGCACAGGATGACAGCTGCAGATCATGTTTACGTCAATGCTTGCGTACACTGAGTTACCCTTAGGCTCAATGGTGTCAACCGTGATGGCGCTATAAGGCAGCGCAGGTAATACAAAAATATCTGAAGAAATGCCAACCGAAAAAGCTTTCTTGGGAAGATAAGGAGGACGTTTTTACATGCCCTAATTGTATTCGAAAACTGATAAAGTCTAATATGATAGAAAAAAGGCATACATAAAATCAGATTTATATGCAGCATCAGACAATCAATTGTGTTACCGCATAAAAAGGAAGATGTTCAAAAAATCATCAAGAACAGATGTGCAGGAAATCAGGTTATGCCAACGAATTCCTTAATGATTCCTTTTATTGTGACTGAGACGTATCAAATTTGTTCTTCATGAAGTTTTTAACTTGTTTCAACACATTTTTTTCAGGATTTAATGTCAATTGTCCATCTCAATAAAGTACACTGTCGTGACATAGCACACCATGTAATAGGCTTGATAGCGTACATGCATAAAAAATGTACCTGCATCGAAAAGGGCATGTACGTGTGCTGCATGACATGACATAATAATTACCGACAAAGGCAAAGCACAAGGGTCAAAGCTTATGACAGAATATTGCCGTTATAGTCGAATTCAATTAAACGAACTGTCACAGCAACTGTAGGAAAAAACGAAGCCTATTTGCGAAGCTTGTTTATTATATAACCTGTTCGGTCAGCGTCGTAGTGATGGTAATGCAGCTGTCATGTTTGCTAGTATCAAGTTGTGAACATTGCCTTGCCCATCGAAAACGCGGTGTATGATGAGAACAAAAAGGCTCTCTAGCAAAGTTAATTACGCTTTTCGTGCGGCCTAATTACTTTCACTGATATCAGGTATATGAGTATGTTGGACCGTGTCGGAAAAAAATAACAATCTTTTAGCATGGCCACATGCCATGGGGAATGATCAGAGGAACTCTGATTTGCTGTTGTACAATATGTGGAACACAATTGCATGAGCATACTTAAAAGCACCATTTGTCCGCGGACCCGCACACATCGAAAACATCCAACATGGCTGCACTGAAGACAACGTTTTCTGCTGCTTTGATTGTTTCGGCAATCGCAACGGCGTCTGCGGCGGATCGTAAGTATAATCAGTTTCAATATACTCGTTTCATCCCCTTCATGAGGTTATATCTCTGGTATACGAAAACTAGCAGCGTCTTTTATCATTGTGGCAGCGTATAATATATAACGTATTCGCATTATCAGTATGCGCATCTGAACAGACGTACCAAAGTTGACGGCTGTGAAAAAATTTCCATATTTGCACTTGTTATTTTGAGCGCATCAAGAGAAGAAATAGTAAAGAAGGAGAGGCAGGGGGAGTACAAGAAACTTGGCATTGCGCGTCATTCCTCATTAAAATATACGTAAATGGCATACAGAAGTAAAACTTATACGGCAATAGACAATATTTCGAGCATTAAGTACAGTCCTATTAGGTAAGGCTTATTGTAAGTAAAAATAGTGGCAGAAATTAAATGTAAAAAGCACCCGCTCCAGTTTTAACGTTTCTTCCGATACGTCATGTAAGCTTTGTTTGGTATTAAAAATATTTGACAACGATAAGCACGGTTAGGGTTCTTCTTGAAGAGAGGCGAAGATTCATTGCAGAGTCCCACCCCACTAAGTCGATGTATGGGACAGACTTTGCCCCACGCACTATGTTAGGTGAATAGGGTTTGCCCTATCATACTTGTGTTCTAGTGCACATGTTTATTATTGTAATTGGAGCTCACTGGAAATATGAAAGCCATACTTGTCCGTTCACTGGTTTGTCATGTATAAAACTGCACGATCTCGCGGTAAAAAGGTAACTGAACGGAAAGAAAATCTTGGGGACTGTACTCACCGATTACAAATATAGCACTCAAGGTTCGCTGAACTCAATGAAAACGTGACTACTGTATATTATCACAAGAATAGTGAAATCAGGAAGCCGGCCTTGGGCTTTGTGTTTGCCCCTGTTCATGTACGTGAAGGTAATGAGATGCTTCTATTTGTGCTTAAGATACAATGCGGAAGCAGCCTGATGTGCATTTTTGGAATTCATGTATACTCAGGGCTATATTTGTTCTTCTGAAAAGGCGTTGGTGATTTTCAGTTAAACCTAGTTCCATTTAGCCTAGCAACTATTTATATGGCTGTTTTGGCTATATAATCTGTCATGTGTGCTTCTATGCGAAGACTCCTTAGGGGTATTCACGCAAGTGGGAGATGCAATATTGACGTCCTTGATTAATGTGCTTTCGAAGCACCACATAGTTTCCAAGTTTCGAAAGTGCACAGCTATAAATTTTATAAAATTTTCACGCTTGTCCAAGAGGCTACTTCAAAAACACACAGCAGTCCATTGAAAACTTGCTTCATTCTTGCAGCGCCTTTTGCCACACTGTCATTAAATTCCCCTGAATAAACTTCCATGACAGAATTATGAGCAGAGAAGAGTTATATCTGGTATCACGTTACAACACCTCACGCACACATGAACAAAGGAACACAAATATTCTTTTTTTCGTAGAAATCGTAAATATCTTTGTCATAGCTGAAATTTTACAATGCCTCCCGCTTGTTTCTTGCAGAGTCATGTATACAAGTTACTTTCCCAAATATATTCCACTTCGGCGAGGTAAGCAAACTTTCGATGGTCAAGCTCCGATAGTGGACGAAGGCAATTTATGCTTTGCTACAACAAGCACATTAAAACGCATTGTTGGGCAAAATTGGCAGAAGAAAAAAAGACGACCTCTTGCGTTAAAAAAGCATAAACAAATCTTTCAAATCAGTGAAGCCATTTTTCATTGCATGTACACAACAAGGAAAAACAAAACATATGAAGAATATCACTCTGAACGATAGACGTTCAATATTGTCCCAGAAGGACACCGATTATGACTGTGCTGTCTGGTTTGCCTGAATGTGTTCACCTCTGTACTTACATTAACTGTGCGTTTGTAATGTGCGATTTGTATACTGTACGGGAGTCTCAGATGTAGGGCCAAGTTTAATGTTACATTGGTAGAGCATTGTGAAATACTAAGCCACATCGCTAAGATAATTAACAAAGTGTTTACCACAAATGGCACATTGCCTTTCAAACAATTTTAACATAAAATTGGCGGGAAATTGTTTCTCAGCGAAAAAATTACGTGAAGGATTCAGCTAATTAGGAGAGGCTTTCGTGCACAAGCTTCCCAATTTTATCCCGGAAAAAAGTCCCAGCATATGCACGGAGGACTCAAAGACGATGAGTGGGGTGAAGCATCCGTCAGTGCGTCCGCGCTCCCACCTGTCCATTTGTTCTTGCTTGCGTCAGTTTGTTCGCGCGTGTGTGCGTTCATGCGTGCATCCCTGCGTCCGTCCGTCCGCCCGTGCATACGTCCGCGCGTACGTCCATTCGTCCGCACGTGCGTCCGTGCGTTCTATCGTCCAACCATGCGTTCTTCTATGCGTCCATCCATCCATCTGCGCGTCTGTGTATCCGTTCCTTCGTCCATCCCTATAAAAAAACAGCGTTTACAGTGCCTCCCAGTGCGTTTCAGTGCGCTTAGTAACACCGGAAACGCTGTACAGTGTGTCCCAGCGTACTACAGCGCACTGGGAGCCACTGGGACACACTGTACAGTGTGGCCAGTGTCGCCCAGTGCACTGAAACGCACTGGGCCACACCGAACAGCGTAACCCAGTGTTTCAAAGCGCGCTGGGAGGCACTCGGCGCGCTATACCGTCTCTCTCACGCACTGGAAATATTAGGGGCATATTGGATGAAACTAGGTGTGATCGGCGCACTTTCCGTAAAAGTTCATATTGAATTGCGTGATGCTGAACGTAGAATTTAACGAATATATTGGTATTCTCATCTATCTGCTACACATATTATCACGACGCAGACACAGCAGAAGTCCGATATAGGACAGCTAACTTTATTACATGCAAGGCGCTCCTAAAGAGGGCCGATTAGGAACTTAGTCTTCTTTTCTTGCTGCGCGGGCTCTTCTCTGCAGGTTGAATGCGGCATTTGCCTCCCTCGAGAAAGAACATTGTCTCAATTCTCTGCTACGAAATACACTGCGTATATAGTTGACGTGTTATGTAACTGCATTAGTGCAATATGGCTTCCTCCGCACAACGTGTACAATTTCTGATTTCTGCTGATGAATTCGCGAGGAACTGTCAGAGATGACCTCATAATTCACATAATTTAGTTGCCGTAGAAAACTGTAGGGAACAAAGCGCTCCTAGAGTTACTTTGGCGAAACGCAGTGAATAGGGCTCCAGAGCCACACTTCTCGCCTGGCTGATAAGTGACGTATTGATGTCGCAGGTTATAACGTTCTGCGTAATAACTCTGCTGCCGGGCGATTCGCACGTGAGGAATCCGTCGCGCCTCCTCAGCTCGTTGAGTAAAGTCTTGAGTATCCATGTCTGTATCGTCGCAGTTGTGCAGCAACATGACATCGAACATTGTCGTCACTTCACGGCCTTAAAGAAGACCAAATGACGTGCTTCGGGTAGTTTTCTGCTGTGCCGTATTATAGGCAAATGTCACGCATGGCAGAACGTCGTCCCAACTTTTATGATTCTCGTCGATGTACATACTCAGCATATTGGCAATTTTCTTGTTGAGGCGTTCTGTTAAGCCGTTGCTTTGTGGGTGGTAGGAAATAGTTTGTTGATGCGCCTTTCCACTAAGCTCAAGCACTGACTTAATAAGTATGACCGTGAAAGCGGTACCTCTCCTCGTTATTCTAATCCTAGGATCACCATGCCTCAGAACTATATTTTAATTGAAAAATCGTGCCACTTCTACTGCGGTTCCGCTTGATAAATCCTTTTTTTCGGCGTAGCGAGTAAGATAGTGGTTACCGAAAATTACCCAGTTGTTTACAGTATGTGAAGTCGGAAACGGTTCAAGAGGTCGATTCCACTTTGTGCAAAAGGCATGGTGGGCACTTGAACTGGTTGCAACAATCCGGCTGGTTTTAAAGGTGGCGAGTTTCATCGTTGACAATCGAGACACGTGCGGAAGTAATGCTTTAGAGTGCCTGGAAACTTCGGCCAGTAGTACTTCTGTTGGATTCTGGCCAATGTGTGCGTGCATTCGAAGTGGCCAGAGCTTGGCTCATCGTGGAAAGCACTCAGAATCTCATCGCGATTGGATGTGAGGACTACGCTGGAGGAAAATTTCTTCTTATATAAGACACCAATGCGCAAGCAGAATGACGGTAGGCTCATTGCAAACATCTTGGTATTGCTTGTAGACTCTTTGTCAAGAAAATTATTAAGGGGAAACAACTAGCTGTCTTCTTCCTGCCTAGACGAAAGAAGACAGTGTTGACCACTCTTGAAAACGCCATGCTATCCTCTTCTGGGACATCTTCTTGCTTCATAGGTGACCTGGACAAGCAATCAGCATCGGACTGCTGCCATCCCGACTTATAGACGACCGCCATATCGAGTTCTTGTCGTCGGAAGTTCTAGCGCACTAGCCGACCAGATGGGTCCTTCAAGTTGGTTAGTCACCAAAGGAAGTGGTGGTCGCTGACAACGTGGAAGAGACAGCTGTAGAGGTATGGGCGAAACTTCATAACTGCCCATTCTACAGCAATACATTAATTTTCCGTAGTAGAATAATGGGACTCGTCACGGGAAAGCGTCCTACTTGAATATGCGATCTTTCGCTCAGCTGAGTCTTGCCACTGGACGAGTACAGCACCTAAAAATATGTTGTTGGCATCGGTGTGAATTATGGTAGGAGCTTCCTCGTCAAAATGAGCAAGCACAGGTGGTGTCTGCAGGCGCTGTCGTAGATCATCAAATCCTGCTCGTTCCTCTTCGCCGCATAAAAATGGAACGTCGTCGCTCGTTATACGTGTTAAGAGCGACGCTATGTGCGAGAAATTGAGAATAAATCTGTGGTAGTAGGCACAGGTGTCAATAGAAGTTCTCAGACCTCCTTATTTGTTGGCACAGGAAATTTTCGGACGGCATCAATGTTGTCGAGGTCGGGGCAAACACCTTCATGGCTCACTCCATGCCCTAAGAATAGGAGTTCGTTCAAACCGAAATGACATTTCACACGTTTCAGATTCCAGCGGGCGGATCGTATGGCTCGAAATACTAATAGCAGCCGTCTTAGATGTTCCTTGATTGTTGCTGAGAAAACAATGATGTCGTCGAGGTATACAATACACGTCTACCACCTAAGGCCTGATAAGACGGTACCTATCAGTCTCTGAAATGTGGCTGAATCTAAGCTCAATACGAAGGGCATGACTTTACACTCGTAAAGCCCGTCATGCGTTAAAAAAGCAGTCTTTTCTTAGTCTCACTCATCAACCTCAATTTGCCAATATCCGCTTTTCAGTTCCACCGACGAGAAGAAGCGTGCATGCTTTAGCCTGTCAAGCGAATCGTCAATACGTGGTAATGGGTAAAGGTTTTTCTTTGTCACGCGGTTCCGCTTATGGTAGTCCACACAGAAGCGTAAGCTGCCGTCTTTCTTCTTAACCAGCACTACTGGTGATGTCCAAGGGCTTTTTGACAGCTGAATGATGTCGTCGTCGAGCATTTTCTGGTCTTGTTCTTGAATTGCGTCACGTTCTTTCGGCGCCACGCAGTATGGATTTTGTCGAACTCGTTTCACCGTCTCTTCTGTTGTAATTTGATAGTTTGTCAGTGGCGTTTGATTTACCCTGGAGGTCGACGAAAAATAATGTTCGAACTGGCCGACAACATCTAGAAGACTCTGCGTCTGCGCTGGCGATAATTATGTGTCACGTCGGCAGGTGGTGGTGCTGAAGCGGCTGGCGTCTCTGCCTGTTGCACTGCGAAGCACTCGCGGAATTCTACAATGTCGTCATAGTATGCAACTGTGGTACTCTTTGTAATGTGTCGATGCTCGTTGTAAGCAGGACCTCTGCTTCCCCAGACACTACACTGACGAGACTTCTGGCAATAGGAATTTCTCGAGAGAGTAAAAGCGTCGATACTTGTTCCGCGACACCTTCTTCAGTATGCTTCGTGTTACACGTGACAGGGACTAGGCGGCATGATAGAGATGGTATGGTCACGTCGTCAACGACGTACATGAACTTGCGCTGCGCTATGGTCAGCTGAGAAGGTCAGTACACCGTCCGGTATATTTTTATGGCACCGTACTCCCGCAAAAACTCCATACCCAAGATGGCCTGTTTAAAATACTCAGAAAGAATAAAAAGGTTGCGGAGAATGATGAATCTCCGATCTTGATTCTTGCGGGGCATTTTCCGGTAGGCGTCAGCAGCTGGCCTCCAGCTCCTCTAATTTGCGGTCCCGTCCATTTCATTTTTCCCTTCTTGACTTTGTCGGCCAGAATCGCACTTTTTATTGAAAAGTCCGTACCAGTGTCAACCAGTGCTGTCACGTCGTGACCGTCAATTGAAAGTGTAATGCCGGCGGCAACGATCTAATATTTCGTCGATTCATTTGAAATGTGCGGCGCTTCGTGCTGCGGTGAAGGGGGACGTTCAACTTTTCGTCGATTCTCATTCGTCCCCCCTAAGGTGGCTGTTTTTAGTTTCCCCGGCTTGAACTGGGAGATCTTGTTCTCGCCATGCCCAAGGTGCTACCTATATTTGATGGCGGAAAATGACCAGGAGAGGGCAAGCGTGACCGGAACCCAGGAGAAACGTCCCGCGGGATCGCCACGCTCGTAACAACGTTGCGTCTTCCGTTGAAATAGCGCTGACGGGTAGTGGACAGAAATACTTGGTACCCGGTGACACGATGAGGACAATACCGCACTATGTGGCCTGCTTCCACACAAAGGGGCCAGTAGTCAGGTGTACACAAGATGTCGGTTTCGCGGAGTGGAGGTCGCATCGGCGTCGACGTTTTCCGGTAGTATTAAGGCACTGCCAGCGGGTTTTTTGTTCGTAATGCTGCGGTGGCGGCACGTTTAATGGCTGTCGACGGAGAATATCTGCATAGGTTGGCCTAACCGTGTCAATGTTCGGCTTGAGAATTGAAAGCGCTTGCCTTATTTTATAGCGCACAACTTCTGTGACCGACGCAATTGTGCAGTCAGTCGGTGTGGTGGCAAACTGCTTTACCTCTTCTTCCGCAATCTCGTGGATCAGATTATGCAAAGAACGCTTGTCCGGTGTTACATTTGTCACGGCAGTTGCGCTGATTTGTCCGCTGATGTTTCGGCGGCCGTACTGGCGGTAGCTTAGCTGTAGTGCGCGTTCGATGACGGACCCCCCCTCCGAAAATTCCTCGACGCTTTAAGGTGGGTTCCGCATGAGACCAGCAAAGGTCTGTTCTTTAACACCGTGCATGACGTCGCTGTTCATTCTGCTTTCGGAAATATCAGGATTGGCTCAATGAAAAAGATGAGTCATGTCCTCAACAAACATTCCAACAGATTTTTTAGCTTTTGAATCCGTGATTCGAGGAGTCGTTGTGAATGCTCCCGCCTTTCGGTGTTTGCGAAGCATTCCAGGAACTTTTACCGGAACTCGTCTCACGTGGACAACATGCGGTTCTTGAACCATGTGCGAGCCCCGTCCTGAAGAGGGAAATACACGTACCTTAACTTCTGTGTGGCGTTCCACCCGTTGACGTTGGCTGTGTGCTCGAACTCCTCAAGCCAGTCACCTGCGTCCTCATATGTGTTGCCGTGGAAGTTCACAGCAATTTCAGGGGTGAAAACGGTTACCTGCGTCGTGCTTGGGCTGGTGATGGCGGGGCTACTGCTTCCGGGCGCGGTCATGTTTTCCGGCCAAGGACTCAACTCTGGGCGCAGGCCTAACAGGCAGCGGCTGGTGCGGTTAACGGGTGGTTCGACGAGCGGAAGTCTTCGTGGACTAGATCTCGGGCTGTTGGAAGTTATCCTGGGCATGTACCCAGCACCTCTACCAGTGTCACGACGCAGATACAGTAGAAGTTGGATATATGAGAGCTCACTTTAATAACATGCAAGACGCTCGTAAACAGGAGCGGTCAAAAACTTCGTCTTCCTTTCTTGCTGCGCTACCTCTTCTCTGCAGGTTGAATGCGGCAATCTATAGCTTTAGTTTTAGTTAGGCGATGAATGTGCGAGTACGCTAAAGCAATCATTAGTCGAGCGCTTGGGTCTGGGGCGCCACCAGGATTCTTGAGGGGGGGGGGGGGGACCACTGACGACAATTGCGTTCCTGCAAGAGTGTAGGGAGGCACAAAACGTATGTATCATTTCATTATGCTTGCTCTAGGGAGAAGGGGGCAAAGAGGGGGCAGGTGAGAATTTTCGAGTAAAAAATTCCAGCCCACCCCTGCCCGCCCTGGCGCGGGTATGCTTTCCTTGGAATGTGATCGAGCTTCGTCAATGTATTTCAAAAACGGCATCAATTGAATCGACAATTCGCAACACAGTATCACAGTAGTATTAGTCTGATAATCAAGACCAGCCTACTCTAGCAGTCAGTCGTTCAAGCTCGTACTGCAGAAAGCCGCGCGTTCCCGGCAACAGTTAACTTTTGCAACGCCCTAACTCGGTGTCTTTAGCTTCTGATTTGTGTAGTCGAGGGTGCAAATATGACCCCTCAAGGGTCAGTTATGATCGAAACCACAATTTAACGGTTATTAGATTCTTTCTGACTGAATATCCACGATCTTCACAGTGACCGTGGCACACGCAGTACAACCCTAAGCCTAATGCTAGTTTCAGTTAGAGTGACCTGCTGCGGCTGTTGTACGCGGAATGTAAATGAGGCCGACGGAAAATATTTCTAAACGAGAGACGAAATCTACAGTGTTCATTGAGCAGTCTAGAAGCGCGCTGTTTTCTACATAGGTATGACTAACCGCATAGTGAGTCATTGCGATTGCCGTAACACATCTGCGGTTAGCTAACAAGTTTTGCGGCAAAACGTGTCAGGTATACGTGATCCAAGGCCACTTGTGAGAAATAAGCTTAAAATCACCTGTTAGGTTATCATGAATTGTGTTGCTAATTGTGGCACGAATCTGTGTGGCTGATTCAAATGAATTAGCCACACAGATTAGAATAATAAATTGTTCGAAAAGTTTCATCAACTACGTAATGTGTATCATTTTAGTGCTTGGGGCAACCTCAGGACATGTGCCATAATCCGGTAAGTTGTAACTTCCGCAATCCTGAAGCATATTTTCTGAAATATAATAAAACGCCGCACATCTTCTTTTTCACACAGCTTGCGATAGATTGCAATAGATCAGTCTTGTTGTCCTATCATGCTTCTTTATGCGATTAGATTATTTTGTGATTTGATGGCGTTTCATCCACGAAAAACTGGCACCGGCACTCAGCACCAGCCGCGTCACAAAATTTGAAAAATCACTCCAATATTCTAGAGTATTCTGATAAGTGCACGTACTACGAGTAAGCAAGATCTGTATTGAGCGAAAACGAGCCCGTGCGATAATGCTACAATTTTCAAATATTCATGTATAACATATAACGAGCACCGCCAATGATCAGCTTATCGTCGGCCAACGACTGCGGCTGTACAGCATACATAATTTTTACCTGGACCTTTCATATTATATGCACAATTCGTTTCTAGGAGCCCAACTTCAGTGACGACTTGTTGTCATGGACAAATTAACATATTGACTCATGGTATGGCACTTTGATTCAGCTCATCACCAATGCCTTTATGAAAAACACTCACGCAATGAAGTATTGGGAATCGGGGTTTAGAGACGCACATGCTATACTTTAAATTTCACCGTCATATGTTTTGGATAATATAGGCATAATTTGGACTTAAATCCGTAAACCAAAAGCAACATCATCTTCATGAACCAGCTTCATCTCTGCATGACGTGCTTATCTCGAGCATAGCCATTCGTTATATTCAACAACTTAATATTGCGTTTCAGTTCGTGAGTACTGTACAGCCGCGTCCACCTCTATGTAGAGTGCGTAATCCGCAAACAGCCGGTTTTAAGGTCGAAGCATTTCCTATCTATCTATCTATCTATCTATCTATCTATCTATCTATCTATCTATCTATCTATCTATCTATCTATCTATCTATCTATCTATCTATCTATCTATTCAACTTGCTTGTAATGGCATGAATAACGCAAAAAAGTGCTCATACGCTATTAAACACTGTCCTTCAGACACGTCTTGCACATTCCCGTATATGACGAGCCACGGCATGTGCCTGAAGTTGTCAGAAGCAGTCGAGCAATAGCCATGTACTCCAAGTGCCGGTATAAGTGTCCATGTAGTAATTACTCATTAAACGCACCGAACACAGGCTTCTAGAAAAGTGGTGCACCTTCATGATGCTCGCAGTAATTTTCGGTGTCCTCAGATTTCGTTTGCCAAGAAAAAATGTGGTGCTTAAGAAACTCTTTTCGGTTGCAAAATCAGGAGCCTCTTGTCATCGGCTTTCAAAGGTGTATGTATATAAATCTGTTCGATGCAAAAAACTTTAGTTGCGAGCCAGTTTATCTTTTTTTTACATTCAACTTGGAGTTTTCGTATGGTTTGTTAGTAGCTTAGCCTGTTATTAGCATTCACTGTATCCATATACCACGTTCAACATGTCAACACTTGCTACTTTTTTACCTTATAAAATCAGGCGTAAATAGCGGAGAAAGTGCACTCATATAAGCACCAGTTTATGTTATGGTTGGTTTCACCTTCCGCTTGCTACTAGTTTTAATACTGTATGTTGGTTACAAGTGTTCAGCTTTAACCATAATCCTTATTCCAGGCGGAAATCGTAACAGTCGCCGAGAAGATCATTCTTGTAAGTAACCGTCTTTGTGAACTACGTAGGTTTTCAGATGCAAATACATGTTTAGAATAACATTGATTTGTACAGACTGCTCAAGTGTTCATTCTCGCAGCAGGCATTGGAGCCGGTGACAAAGCACTGCCCGAGGATTGTTGATGAAGAACTTCACATTAGCATGAGCGTAACATGTGCTCGTGCACGCTCGTGCGGGCGTGTTTGTTTATGCCATCCGTTCAATATTATCGCTTAATACAATTTTTTAATATATATTAGGCGTAGTTTGAAACAATTTATTTGTTTATTATTCTGCCTATTATGCAATAACAACTTGATTTTTGCTTCGTGAGACGTCAGCAGAAAATGATGCGCATGCACAACTGCCCAACCAAGGATTGAAACCAAAAGAACGTGATAACAGAAAGAGTTAAGGAGCAAAAAGAATTCATCGGTTTGAACGCAGGCATAGATTTCAACCTGGACACTATTCATGAAGCAGAAAAGCGCATGACTGTGAAACTTCTTGATGTCTAAATGTCACTGCCCGAGAAACATGCGAGATTGGGCGAGCTGATGAATATTTTCTGCAGCATTGTGACAGCTGAATCTGAACAGAAAAATGGTCCTAAATGATTAGGGCGAAAACCGCAGAAAGAAATCATCTGATTTCTTTGAAATAAAATTGCCAGCGCAAGCACAGAACACGCCCCACAATAGAGAGAAGTTTCGCGCACAAGCACTGACTCAACAGTTTTATTCCTTCATATGTCAATGCATATTTACGTGCAAATCAGCCTTATCTCTCATGCGTACACAACTAAAGTTTGATTGATATGTGGGGTTTAACGTCCCAAAACCACTATATGATTATGAGAGACGCCGTAGTGGAGGGCTCCGGAAATTTAGACCACCTGGGGTTCTTTAACGTGCACCCAAATCTGAGTACACGGGCCTACAACATTTCCGCCTCCATCGGAAATGCAGCCGCCGCAGCCGGGATTCGAACCCGCGCCCTGCGGGTCAGCAGCCGAGTACCTTAGCCACTAGACCACCACGGCGGGGCCACAACTAAAGTTTCACACACGTGAAACGGTGAAGAAAAGAATGGCCAGGCCTGCGCGGAACGAGCAGAACAGTCACAGCGAACGCTTGAAGAACAGCCTTTTAGAGCCTTTTGAAACTTGCTTGCCTGCTTGCTTCCTTGATCCTCTCTTGTGGCTTTCGCCCACTAAAGGGAGTTGGCCAAGAAGCCGGCGGTTAATGTGAGTGAGCAATTCAAGAATATGTAGGCTTATGATTACTTTGTTTATACAAGATGGGGATATTTTGCTCAATGGTAAAAAAGCGACAGCAAAAAAATATTAGGATTTTTCGAATAACTGCGGCGTATCATAACACATTATTCTTCAGTAGGTTAAGTCTGTGCTGTGTAATATTGGAATACTAAATGTATCTTGGTCAGAAAAAAAAGTTAAAAAAAATTCAGAGCTGATCAATGGCTTAGCAAGTTGATCTCCTTGTGTCATGTAGAAATTTGCACATGACCCACAGCCTTCCTGTCGCTGAATTTTCATGAAGCAGCCCAAAAAAAAACAAAATATCTTTTTGGGTTAATCCCAGAAGCGCACTTGCTGGGTACTCAATACGCCATAAACAATCATAATTTTTGTAAAGTATGCCGGTGTTCACTACGCTATCCTTCATCACTCTTCGGAGAAGCTTGGTATCCACTCAACCTTTTCAACAAATACTGTGCAAATTCTGTGTTGCATTTAGGTGCTTAAGATGATGAATAATTACGCCTGAAGGGGGTACGTGCCACAGTTAGTAGGTAATGAAGAACAAGCTTTTGTAATGTCTTAGACTCGTTACGCGGTTCATATTTTGTGACGCCTGGTTGTTCCTTTACCGTTTTAAAACGCTTCATTACTCATAATTACGCGATTCCTTTCCCGACACCAAAACTACCTTAGCAAAGTTTTTGAATGTGACGCAAGTACGAGCGCACTTCAGCGGTAGAGTACTAGGCTGGCATGCAGTGTACCCGGGTTCGAATCCCACCGTGTAACTACTTGTCTTGAGCGTTTTTTATTCGTTTTTGTTATTTTGTGCAATAGTCGTTACGGACACCAGCGGTGGATTAGATACATGACAAGAAATGTTATTTGTGTGAATATAGAGGGCACAGAACTTTCGCTGTTTTATTTATTTCATTGAATCTGTTGGTGTCCTTGGTACTGGAAGTGAGCAGCGCGGAGGCGTACAATGCTCTTGTCGTGGGGTAGCAGGTCCTGAGTCCCGAGTAATACCACAAATATATTATTCTTGTAAGTGAAATTTTGAAGAAAATTGAATAATACTGATGGGCTCACCGACATTGCTAGTTTTATAATACTACTAAATATGTGAGAGTATACGAAGGCGACCATAGATATTAGAATTCAAATAACTACTATTTTATACAGCCCTCTTCTGATAACGGTAAAAGACACACAAAAGCAAACGACACACTCTAGAGCAGTTGTAAAAACTCATCATCATATAAATAAAAATTGACTGTAGGATGCTTATTCGATAAGGAAACAAAAACTGATACTAAATTGTAGCTGAGGAAAGGATACCTTAATGTTTCTTTTGCCACCAACCTTGCTTATGCTATACAAAATACGTTGTTACTGGTTCATTAAATTTTTCTTTACGTACTGAATAAGATAACCAAATTTTTTGCTCCTAAGAACGCTGTAGAGGCTAGTCGACGATGGTTCTTGAAAGAATTCATAAGTGATCGTGTGCCACTGCGGCGAAAATACTTGTGTCCCATCAGAACTTCTCGCCTACCTCCTGGCTTCATTGCTATTGCTCGCAATGTTGTGAGGCGCACTTTCAAAATAAATGAATAAAAGTATCGTATGATATTCATATGAATAAAACAATGTATTTTCGCGTAGAATAATGTACTAGCTGTTTCAGGTAGAATATCGTCGCTATATTTATTGTGTCTAGAACACCAAGCCCAGCAATTTTAACATAGATTCATCCAGATTCATTCTGGCCGCGTTGTGGAATTGTATTTGGTTATAAGTACTCAGTTCAAGGTAAAGGTTTACATATAACGAAGTTTATTTACACGTACACTGATCGAATTGATGCCCTTTGCTTGTAGTGTCGTTAGAAGGACATTATATAGGCAATGAATGCTTGGAGCATAATGGCTGGCAGTGCTTTGTCTGATTACCATGCAAATGTGAAATAGAAGCGAGATATCTCTTTATGATTTCGCTCTTTTGAAGTTGCTGAAAATGTATATCATCTCTAGCAGGACACTCAATACTATCACAAAAAAAATTGGCAGATCTCACGTATACAGTGGGAATCGATGATATGCGAAGCACGAAAAAGACAGGTTGATCTATCACTATAAATACAGCTCAGCGTTAAGATTTGGAGGTAAATGATGCAGCTCATGACTTCCGTGTTAGAAATTCTAAGTTTGAATGTACGTTTACCTTCTTCATCTATTCACGCCTCGTGATTCAAAATTTAGTATATGTGGAGCTAGCGAAATGGCCGCGAGCATGCTATTAGCGTGGTATGTTGCCATATTCTTACCTGACACGCGTGTCAGCATTATCATGTTTGCAGCAGTCATATATTTCTTCATCCATTGACATCAAGTAACACCAAATTTAGTAAATGTGGAGCTAGCGAAACGGCCGCGAGCGCATCATGAAAGACCCAGTATACTCCAATATACTGTTGACGCGCGCGCACGATGGGCCCAGCGACGCTACGATAGCAAAGTGCGAACACTGTATAGTCTAACGCCAGGCGGGACCGGTGCGAACAGCGGTGGTCGGCGCGGCCCGATGGCAACCGGCGTGAAATTCAGACTGATGCGTTACCCAGACAACACTGCGTCTCCCTCTTTTCGTGACGGAGGGATGCCGGACGCGCTAAAACGCGCATGCGTCAAAGCAACGCAGCGCACGCCTGCGAGCATATAGCGAAACCGGCGCGTGGCGTCGCAACGCCGATGTGACGCGACGAAATGAACGCCGGTGAGCACACGCACCAAGTCACGTCCAAATGTATTGGAGCCTTGACTGTGGCATGTCGTCATGTTCTCACATGACACGCATCTCATGATCATCATGTTTGTACCAGTCACATACCTTCGTCATCCATTGACGTCACGTAATACCAAACTTGGCGCATGTGAGGCTAGCGAAACGGGCCGCGAGTGCATCATGAGTGTGGCATGCAGTCATGTTGTTAAATGGCACGCATGTCGTGGTAATCATGTTTTGATGTGTCATTTACCAACTAGTTCATTGGCGTCGCAAAGTACCGAGTTTGTACATGTGAATCTAGCGAAACGGCCACGAGCACATCATAAGCATAGCATGTACATGACACGCATCTCATGTTTATCATGTTTGCACCAGTATTATATTTTCGTCATCCATTAACGTCCCGTAGTACCAAATTCGGTATAAGTGAAGCTAGTGAAACGGCCGCCAGTGCACTATAATCGTGGCATGTTGTCATGTTGTTACATGATACGGATCGAATGTTTATCATGTTTGCACCAGTATCATATATTCATCACCCAATCACGTACCGTAATACCAAATTTGGTATATATGACGCTAGTGAAACGCCCGCGATCGCATCTTGAGCGTTGCATGTAGTCATGTTGTTAGATGACACGCATGTCATGTTTTCATGTTAGGGTCTGTCGCTTGTGTTCACCATGCAATCATGTCATACCATACCAGTTTTGCAACATGCCATGTGCACGAAACCACCGCAAAAGCTGGAGGATCATGAAGTGTAAATCATGACATTCATGACATACATGTCATGATTTTCTTATCATGACTTGTCAGCTATGTTCTCCATAAGTCATGATATGTCATATCAAGTTTGGTAACTATACCATTATCAGAACGGCCAGGAGCGCTGAAGTTGTAGGCGGCTAGATAGATAGATAGATAGATAGATAGATAGATAGATAGATAGATAGATCGATAGATAGATAGATAGATAGATAGATAGATAGATAGATAGATAGATAGATAGATAGATAGATAGATAGATAGATAGATACGCTTAAAGTCACTGACGTTCACTAAGAAATGCTCCGCATTTAAAGTCATGTAACGTGACCCCTTGTGATAGTGCTGCCCTTCATTATTGCAACCCTAATCAAATGCGGTATTCAAAAGAAATACAGGGTTTCGCACATATCAGTATACGATGTGTACAGCAGGCGTAAAAAAAGACAAATTGGACTACAATAGTGCGAGTTTTCTTTTAGACTAATACTAAACATCTGCATGCCAACCTCTATGTGACCCACGATTACCTAACCTTTTAACAAAGGGAAATACTTCGAGTAGGTCTTTTCATGTGTTTTGGTATGTTTTAACGAATTTCTCCTCACGTACCGCATTTGGCTGTTTACTGATACAAAAAAACAGCCTCAATGCCATGTCACTCGCTAGTGGTGGTGTTGCGCTAAGATGTGCAGTGAGAGAAAACTGTGTTGGCGTGGACCCTGTCTCTCAGTTTAGGAATCGTATCCGGATACCAATAGAAAAATAGATTGCTGCATTGGTTTTTTTTTCATGCGTGTCCCTGATGACATTTACCAATTCATGCAAGCTGGAATACTCTGCTGGGGACAATACTCAGCGAATGTTTTTAGTATTATTGCAATAAGGAACTCCCTTAGGGAGCAACTAAAATACCATGTTCAGAATTACAAGTAAATGCGTGATATACCTTGCAAGCTACGTTTAGACAAGACGCCTCGTTATTCTAGCGATTGCTGCATGCCCATTATTAGGGAGTTTTAGAATAGCGCACCACCATCCCTTGCGGTGCGGTCGCTGCCATTGCGCTTGCTTCGTAACGCGAGTCGGCGTTCGCGTTCGCGGACCGCACGCCAAAACTCCAAAATGGCGCGTGGTAATGGCGGCCCGCATGTGGCCCGCGAGCGCTGGTTTCGAGGCTACGGGCGGTGATGGCGGTCGCAGGTTGCACGCAAGCGCTGGTTCAACGTTGCTGGTTTCGAGGCTACGGTGTCGCCTTGATCGTGCGTTGCCGATCGCCGCAGGGCAAACGCTATTCTTAATCTCATATGGCGCCCGCTACGCCCGCAACGCCCGCAGCGCTTGCAAACGATATTCTAAATCTCCCTATTATTTCAAGTTGTAATCAATTTGCGTCGTCCATGCCAACTATGTCTTCTGATTGTGTCAAGTCATGCGTGACATCTTTTGAGCACGCTAATAATTTTATGCTATCCTATGATGTCACGCATGTCATGTCCATCATTTTATGCATAATCTTTCTCTATTCCATGTTACGACATACGCTTAAAGCCTTTTCCATCATGCATACATGTTGCACTACGCAGGAAAGAATGACACGAAAGACACGCAGGCATGTCCATCTTCACACGTCATGTTATTCATTAACTCCGAGTCTTGCATTCATATTACTGAAGTGACCAAACCCTCTCGTAACAATCATTTCATCGAGGCATGCCTATCTTGACATTTTATGTTGTTCATTATTATGAGTCTCGCATTCTTATTATTAAGGTGACCGAACCCTGTCGCAACAAATATTTCGTGGAGGCATGCCTTCAATGTGCATGCCTTCTAAAAAAGGCAGTGTGGAAATAGAAGGTACCTCTACTATACACCATTGCATAAGAATACATCAAATATCTTGTGAACATTCGCGCTTGCTGACTGCCTTAATCAGTAAACGCACCATTTATCTATGGGCACCACCACTAATTGCATACATGTTCCGACAATGTTGTCTGAATAAATACCCCTTTCATCACGCGCAGCTGGGGATGAATACTAAATATTATTTGTTTCAGTAATTGGAACCGGAGATCCGCATAGATGCTGATACACTCGTTTAGGGCTATCTGTGTTGCCCTGAAAGCACCTTATGGAAGATTGGTGTCAATCGTGTCCTCGAATAATCAGGACCACTCGGCAAGCCTACGAAAGACTAAATATGCAAGGCCAGGGCTATCTGACGTACGATACATAAGCCCGGGTTGGCTAATTGTCAAGCACCGAATTCAAGTTTGATGAGAAAAGCACCTTAGAGTGTAGGCTTGTCAGTTTGGCGTTGTGCTTTATTCAGCACAGCACATGCAAGGTACCCACTACACTGAATGATGATGACGACGAAGAATGTGCCCGTTAGCACATGCAATGTACCGGATGACGATGACGTTGATTACACCTCAAGTCGCTGAGGTGTGAATGGGTTTGTAAACGCGTTTCACACCAAGAAACATTCTCTTTCTGCAGAGCGCAAGGCGCGAGAAGCGGCGACAAAACAACAAAAACGCCAAGTGGGGCCGGAGTTGCTGGCGCGGGGAGTGACGGCTCAGTGCAAACACCAAATGGCTTGTGCATTATAAGGCTTCTCGGTGCGTTGTACGACGTATTTCGTATGACTTTAAACGGCCAAAATTCTCCAGGGTTATTTGCACAGACCTAGTGACTACCACCTTTAGGCTAGATCTGATCGAAGAACTATTGGCTTTACATTTCATGGACCACGAAACACTAATATTGAAGGCAAAAGGGAATCCACCATTCAATACGAGATACCGTTTATGAACAGGAAACGATGCATTTAACTGTTCACTGCTTTGTCACCCATACACATGAATGAGGGCACAATATCACAGGGAATTTACAGTAACACCGAATGGTCCCACTGATTCGCCCACTCATGATCCTTCAATTCGTGGAGATATGGCAATTTTTTCACTAACTCACATAATGCGGCTAAGTAGCACGGCTTATCTAACCGGTCTGACCAAGATATTCTTCATACCCTTCAGTTTTTATTCAAGACAGTGTCTTTTTCAACAAGACTAAGCCTAAACATGCCACCCAAGTGGAGCAAAAGTCGCAGCATATCCACAGAGTGAATGATGATGAGTGGGGCGAAACTTACAAGCTCTTTGTCGGCGAAACATGACTCATCCGCTGATCACGTCCGTCCATCTGTCCGTCCATGTATCTGTCTGACTATCCGTTCGTCCATCTGTCTGCCTTTGGATCCATTAGTCAGCCTGTATGTATGTATGTATGTATGTATGTATGTATGTATGTATGTATGTATGTATGTATGTATGTATGTATGTATGTATGTATGCCTGTCCATCCGTCCGTCCGTCTGTCTGTCCATCTACCTGTCAGCCTGTTTGTCTGTACGTCCATTCTTCTTTCTGTCTCTCCGTATGTATGTCCATTAGTCTGTCCATCCATCTATCGGTCGGCCTGTCTGTTTTTGTGTCTGTCCGCTTATCCGCTTGTTTGTATGTCTGGCCATTCGTTTGTCCATCTAGTGAACACTCCAAGTATCACCATCTCACATTTTTTCATCATATATTTATCATATACAAATGCCGCCATCCAGCGGACATTCAAAGTACTAAAACGAGAAATGGCTAGTACACATACAGAAGACGCGCCACCAACGTCTTAAGGAACTGCACTCCTAAATGGAGGACTGAGACAAGGAATGCCTTGGTCTGGTCACTGAGACAAAACGTTAAATTGCCTTAGAAGTGTGGCAGCTTGGGCTAGTTGGTGTGGCATGACGATAGTTATAACGCGAGAACAAAACGACGACACAGAGACAAGAAGGAGTGCTCATCTCCTTTGTCTCCATCTTGTCTCTATGTTGTTTTGTTCTCGCGCTATAACTATCGTTAAATTGCCCCTTGGCTTTCAGCTTCCACCTCCCACTGCCACCAGATTATTGTCCGAAGCGTTACAGGTATGAACAGTTTCTAGGGCATGATTGTATTACTCCATCAAGTCCCAAACTATCACATTCGGCCACTTTGTTTTCGATTGAAAGTCGTTCAGCGTGGGTGTAAAATGTAGTTTTAATGTGGCCGTGCTTTTCCGAGTTGTACTTTTCCCTGTGCTGTCCGTGCAGTTCACATTGTAACACCAGCTAGCCTACCTAATTTTTACCTTAGCATATCATAAAGTCATACTATTGCCGCCACAACACCGCTAACGTATCACAATAAACAATTTACTATGTTGCCTGAAACCAGAGTTTGGTACCTCGCCTGCCACGTCGATAAGGTGGTCCTAATCAATCTTTCTTTTCGTAGTGCGCCGTGAGTGGAATATCACACCTGGATATAGGATCTCAACTATTTCTTCTGGAAGGTGTTATTACCGAAGTTTTCGAGCGATTTGGTTTTGGTAAGTTCCCCGTTTCTATCTGCACTCGATTTTCTAGATTTACGTGTCACAAGATAGCTCAAAGTACAAATTGAGGCATTTAAATGGGAAGAAAAGTTCCCAAATTCTACAAACATTAAAAAAAGTCGCCGTAATAAACAATTATCATAAGTGGCTGCACGTCCCTTCTTGGACAAAAGTGTTCTATTAACGCAGTAGAAATAATATAACGGTATTATTTTCAAATATATATCTCTAAATAGTAGTACACGTAACAGATAATGCTTGAAAAACATAAAATATAAAAAAATATAAAGAGCTATCAATTTATTTGGTATACCATCATAAATTCATTAGTGTCAATCTGTCAGTCACTCATAGGCAACATAGTAGTTAAAGCTCTTTCATGCAGGAGCCCACAAGACTTGCGAGTGGCTGCACTCAGACACCTGATTTTATTGTGTCCAATACTTATTAGGATGAAACTGTGGGAACAAAATAGGCCTGCAAATTTGTCAAAAAGCTGCGGCTGCCTTGAACAGAAAAATTGCACGCTTGTGGAGACTAATCTGGTTGCTTCTAGGTAGATTGCAGTCCATGGTAAAGTGATTGAGGTTGTTTTTATGTGCCTTTTAGGTCACTGTGTGGATTGAGATAGGGGATGCTAGGTTGTGGCTTCGTTGATATTAGGAGAAGATAGGCTCGCGTTAAACCGCAGGCAGCCACAAACACGAGACGGGTACGTCGTCGTTGGCGCAAGTCTTCAGTAGCTTAAGGGTGTTTTTTTCACCAGCGTTGTCTTTTTTTTTCTTGAGTATTATTTACATGTACCAACTCGTTGTCATCGGCATACCACCATCACTTCCTGGCCATTCTATTCGATTTTTTTTATATTGTTATGGGCCGCTAACCTACAAGCCGAGGAAGTGGAAAACGGGTTGTCTTCTGTACACGCAGTTTTGGCTGCTGTAGCCTCTATGACTTTGCTTCCGGAATCCCTCTGAATGCACCAATCTTTTGTCGTCGTCCTGCAAGATCTTTCTGGTGTTGCTGGTTGCATCCGACGCTGATCATGGAGCGTAACAACGGGTGTCTTCTTGTATAATCCATCTTATCAACAGATGCACGCCCTGTTATGCTACCTGAACCCAGCCACGTCGTTGTGATCCGTTTGCGAGACCCTGCCACTTTCTGAACAACTGATAAAATGAACTTGAAAATGTTGCTGGCCGACTACAAGCGTTCCAGCGTGATCAAATGGTGAGATCCAATTTTGATGCTAAGAAACGTAAGCTACTATCTCAGAGAAACGGCCTGTGTGTGGTTTGACACACATGAGGAGAAGCTGACCAGTTCGAATGTGTGCGGACATAAAAGATTGACCTCTTCAGAAATCCTATTTAATGCCAACAAGAAGCCCAGAAAGAACTCTCGAGCCGTGCAAAAACCCCGACGGCAGCCGCACATAGTGCAAATCCAAGACGCTTTAGCCTTTAGCCGATAAGTTGACGACCACATGACCAAAGGTGAAAAAGCTAGCCACATTTTGAAAGGCATCGTTCATGACACGCTATACTTCCTAGTATAAAAAGACTACTCCACAAGTGACATCATCAGGAAGTGTCGAATCTTTGAAGAAGTGAAGAGCCGTCGAGTTACGCAACAATTCGTCTGACTCCTTAACAACGCCGCCACGTAGTCTTGGCAGATTTCAAGCTCTGGCTGCTCAGTACTAAAAACTTTCTGCTCATTATGCTGTGAGATATCAAAGCACCATCTTTATCTGCTTCGCTGGCTCGTTCCTACGAGGAGGCCCGCCCGGCAGTGTTATCGATCCAGGCCGCCGTGCGCGAAAACCTGGCGAACGCAGGTATCCAGCACTTACGTGCTATCCCTCGTCCAGCGGTCAGCCCTGTTCTCTCCTGTCGCCCACCACCGACTTCTTCTCAATACCGTGATCCGAACTAGTGGAGTACACGTGATGACAGACCGATTCGCTTCAACTGCAACGGGATAGGCCACAATTCTTGCTATTATCGCAGTCGTCGGCCATCGTTTCATCCTGTACTATATACCCGCGCCTCAGCCCGACGCTACGGCCACTCACCGTCCCCGCAGGACAAGCAATGCTCTCGGTCACCTCTGCATGTCGCTTACCTTCACCATGCCATTGTTGTCTCACCTGGGAAAACTGACGAGTGCAGCTGCCGAAGTAAGGCTGCATTGGCCTCCAACCCCGGAAATTATCTGTTGACTCTGGCTGTACGACAAAATATCATCAACGTGGAAGTACGTCGCGTGCTTGTTTTGCCGCTAATCTACACTCGAGCCCAATCATTGGTCATGAGCGCGCGCTTTTGCAGTCGCCTTCGCAAGGTGCTTACGCCCGCCGTATCGCCTAGTTCATGTAACCGATAGCAGTACTTCTCGCATTCTTGTAATGTGTACTGCGCGTTTGAGCTTCGCTGAACGACAATATTCGTCCTCTTGGCTGTTCTGCATGACTGCCTCCATATTCTCATTATCAGCCAAGAATTTCTGTGTGTGCGTGCGGCAGTTATCTGTTGTTCTTCTGCTCTCTTACAGTTAGAGCTTCCTGGTATGCCTGACTTCACCATGGAGTCACCACCACGTTTATGTGTGGTCCTGTTCAATGGCATCGTTTAGCCATGAACTGTCACAAACACAGAATAAGGTAACACACAACTTCCAACTAAACAAGACTGAGAGCAAACAAAGACATAAATAAAAACGTACAGATATGCGCAGTCATCACACAGCCCTATGCATTCCAGCTATCGAAAAATCTCTTTTTCGATAGCTTATCAGCTATACTGCATGTCTCGCGCGTCGCAGTTCTTCAGCTCAACTCTTCAGAATGCCGCTTTGATCACCGAGAGAGCGATATGCTTGGCCTTTTTGTTGAAGCTGCAAGCATACGACTGGGCCCAGAAAATGTTACGCACCGTTATGAACTTCCCCTCCACGTTCCTTCAAAATCGTTCGCTTTGGCCAATGCTAAATATTTCGCCCGCTTTGTAAAACATTTTGCAGTGATTGCGCAGCCCCTCACTTCTTCAAAAAGACGTGCCTTTCTCCTGATGCCCTTATCAAGTGTCGGAAATTTCTCACCTCACCCACTTACTCACATCACACCCTGTGTTTGCCCCCTTCAACGACTCGGCGCCCACCGAAGTACGAACCGATGCCAGTGGTTATGGCATCGGTGGTGTTCACAGCGGGTTCATCAACCACCTCAACTCACAGGCTCCCGATTCATCTCTTCATGTCTTCGTGCTACAGATGGCACTTTGCTTCGCCGCAGTTTATACGTGATGGCCAAAAACTCTTGCTTGTGATTTCAACACACCTTCGTTTGACTGTTCTGGCACAGCTTCACGATGTGCCAATTGACGGGCACATCGTCGTTTCCCGCACCTACTATCATGCAGGCCCTCAGTTAGACTGGGCAGGAATGTATAGGTCGGTCCGTCGTTACGTGACCTCGTGCAACCATTGTCAGCTCTTGAAGATGTCAACACTCTCGCCTGCTGTCCGTCTTCAATCTCTCGACGTACCATATGAGCGGTTTCATCATGTCAGCCGGGATTTCTTGGTCCGTTTCCTACATCTGGCTGGGGAATCGGATCACTGTTTCAACAAGCTACGACAAGCGGTCTCGATTTATTCGCGCACTTGGAACCAGCTGCCCAATCAATGTAGCGCACTTTTAGCCTCACAATGTTATCCTTCAGCACAAAGCACTGCGCCAGCTCTTAGCCACCGTTACGGGCAGATTTGTTCAAGGGCCCTAAATGAAATCCCAGGGTAAGCAATGACCAAGCATAAGCTAACAACGACTAACCATCCACAGGCTTATCGTAGCGGATCAACTGAATGATTACCGACATGCTTACAATGCACGTGTCACCCGACCACGAATATTGGGATTCACGTTGGCTTCTGTCAGGGTTGCGTATAACAGGTCCTGGCAATACATCACTGGTTATATTCCTTTACTTCTTTTGTACGGTTTAAACCCAGTGTTGCCTATGGATTCGATGTTGCCTCCTTCTACGCACCCGCTTACTCATTACGCTCAAGAAGCTATTGACCGAATCGAAAAGAGACAGCAATGTCATTAAGATAGCCGCCACAGGAACGCCTACTTTCTGCTTAGATCTATTCTACTAACTTGGTCGCCAGCACTTAGTGCTGGCCTTTTTGAGAAACGCCTGTTCCCGTCCACGGACCCATACCGTGCATGCCGTCAAGTGACTGAGGTGTCCTATGAACCGTTGTATTCGTCCCCGTCTAAATCACCCCACCAACATCGTTCACGTTGTGTGCCTGAAGCCCTGTCGCACACCGGACCTCACCGATGCACGTGTATAGTGCTCATTCTCACAACTGTCTTGATTTGGGCGTTGGTTTGAATGCACCGAGTCTATGCTTTTGCCGCCGGAGGGTAAGGTTTTGTGCTCCTGACGAAGAGGTCGAAAAAGACTAGGACAGTTGTCTCCTGTTGTCACCATCTTGGCTGCTGCAGCCACAATCACTTTGCTGGACCAGTTATTGTAAATTCAACCGTCTTTGTTGTCTCCTTGTAACAGTATTCTGGCCCATACCTAGTCTTGAGGATTGGCCAAAACAGTGTAGCAGAACCTTTCAATGAGCATTATTATACCACTGATTAATAAATTTATCGAAAGAATAAGAAAACAGATCATACAAATAATGCGAAAAACAGAGCACTAGGAAAAATAAGAAACAAAATGAAAAAAATGAAAATATGAGCTGACCCGATGGTTGCGTTTACTTTATCTAGCCATTCAGAATATATGTATCAACACCCTAAAATGATGTTACATCAATAGTATTTATTACAGCTGAGATATACCATTAGATGCGTTTATTAGCTTGAATACAATTGCAAGACGCATTGAATGCGTCCCTGAGGCGATCTCCCAAAACAGAGGCACTGAAGTTCAGAGCATTTTCCACCTTCGAACTAGTACATATTCTCAAACAGCAATAGCTAGAAGCCTTTTTATAAGTAAACAGTATCGGTGACATGATAGAAAATGTGTTCAGTGGTTTATATTCATTGGATGATGTATTGGGATTTACGTGATTTTAATGGCACATATCACGTGCATGGTGATGGCACACACTTGTGTTGTTGTGCCTGCTGTTGCATTTGTTTTCAGATGGCCACTGGTTAGTTGCAGGAGTCATCTAATTTATGTGGCGCATACTCATTTATGATGATTATAGGGATTTTTTTCGGTGTGAACGGCCTCCTAAACGTCAGCACTGTTTATACGTCACCATGCAGGGCTTGACTGTTTTGTAATGTTCTGTAGAAATATAGACAGCACAGGGTAACACTGTCTGCTTTTATTCTTTCGTGAAAGTGGAACTCCCCGTAAAGCGACGGTAAAACTCAGAAAGCGCCTATAAACACGACCACCGTTTCAATGGGCTATAGGAAGGATGTCCGAAGCTTTTCACTTTTTGTAATTCAGCGTCGCACTTAGCATAAATTAGTGCTGGTATTTTTGATTGATGATTGATATGTGGGGTTTAACGTCGTAAAACCACCATATGACTACGAGAGACGCCGTAGTGGAGGGCTTCGGAACTTTCAACCACCTGGGGTTCTTTAACGTGTACCCAAATCTTGAGCTGGTATTTTTATGGGATTGGTACGTTTGTTTCTTCAAGTGGAGCTGTGTGACTTTTGAATAGTGTGTGCTTTTTGATGCGTCTGTTCTCGAGTTACCGGTTAGTTAGTACTTTGCCCTTTTCGTTAACGTAATATCCAAGCATACGTTTTTAGTACTTAACATTGAATTTTTTTCATGTGGGAATACGAGAGACGTTGGTCTATTATTTTTTTCCAATGATGAGTTACACTTGATGGAATGCTGCTAGCCAGGTACGTCTTTGATATGCTCAGACTCTTTCTAAAAAATGGAAACGATAATTCGTCTCATACCGCCATTCAGATGCAATTGTTAGCTTTCAAATGCTCATTTCTGTCTTTGTTGTGAAAAAGATGGACTGTATCGAAATGCAGCATTTGCCTGAGCTCACGTTTTCTATTAAATCGTCAGGTTCATTGGTCGACATGATCTTCTCCCTATGCAAGACTGTCGGTGGTGGCATGAAGATGATTTCGAAGATTGGCCACAGCATCTTCGGCGGCATGTTTGGAGAAATCGTAGACACCGCCACCTCTATGATGCCACTTGGGGACTGCACCGGCCTGCACGTAGCCGGGGAGATCATGTGTGGCCAGCCAGTAGTCTTCCTGTTTCCCAGCACGCTTAACATTGGAAAGGTGAGCAGCTGCGAACTGTTTCTTAGCTGTATTCACCGCTACTCCCCGGTAAGACGTACTATTGTGAGTAATATAAGCTCGTACACTCGAGTGCGTGGAAAACAGCCGTTGATACGTGGATGGCGCTGCCGAAACTGGAGGCAAATAAAGGGGGAGCTTTGCTCTTTATTCTTTGCACTCCCATTTTGATTACGTAGTGACCGAACGGCATCTGGTTTTGTGCCATCGGTTGCAAGCAATTAAAATGCAGCAAATATCAACAATCCCGCCATATCCAATAAGTGAATGATGATAAGTGGGCGAAACTCCCGAGGTAAACATAGTAAACCGTACTATTTGCTTACTCATTCATTAAATATACGGGACGAACACGGTGGTGGCAGGGTAACAACACAACATAATTCTTCGCCGTACATGGTAGTGAGAAGCTGCTTCCGTTAACCCTTCATTATAATCAGTTCGTCAATGAACTGAAGCGACAGTGGTTCTTGGGATAGCCGTTGGTTGTAGATAATCGAATTTTACGCGTTAGAGAGCATATGAAGATGCCTTATGTTGTGTAAGTGAGGTGTCCTCTATGATGTTTACGTTGATGTATCCCGCCAGTATTATTATTTGTTTGCTTGTTGCCTCTAATCCATGGCTCATACCCACTCCAGGGGATTGGCCAAGAGAACATATGTTCTCATATGGACGATAACTGCACTATTGCTTACAACAAAAAAGGGAAAAAAGTTGTAGAATGAAAAAAGTATGATAAAAAAGAAATATTCAGATAGCGAGAAAAAAATCAACAAGAAAATAGACACTAATAGACGCTAAGAAGACACGGTGGTGGCCCCTACTCGTCGACTTGCGTTCTACACCTTATAACCTCTAAGACATGCACGCACGCCCGTCTCAGGGCCACGCGCTTTGTTTTCAAAAAAAGAAACTGTCAGATGACGCTCATGTCTCATGTGGGATGTGACGATGCGCTCATTCTCCTCCGCTGCACGCTAGAGACACTCTAACGTAGCGCCTCCGGAATACCATTCGCCAATTTTCTTGCACACAACATAAAATAAATGTTTTGTTCGCTCTCTCCACACGCAAGACCATCGTCTTTTTACGACATTTGCAGATTGCATGCAGACACAGGGCCAATTTTTTGAAACGCTAGCGTTTGTTGTAAGTGCTTCTACTGTTGCATACCTGTACATAACTTAGGCGAAGGCTCCTCCACAATCCAAAGTTTTATTGTTTACTGCGGTGTTTGCAAGATAAGAACATTACAAGGAGAAACACAGATATTATTGATGTTAGAGGTACGGCAACTGTGCAGTGTCGTATTAGAAGTTGTTCGGTGCATAGACAACAGCATTGATAATTTGATTAGAAGTTAATTATTTACAATCATTTATTGGCCTTAAAACCTTGCATCTGATGGTACTGACATTACTTAAAATAATCACAGAATGTTCACGAAGTGAATAATGTCGAGTGGGCGAAGCCTCGTGGGATCATTAACCTCCGTGAAGTCTTATTTTTTTATTTATACATGTACCTGCAGCGCCACGAGGGCAATATTGCAAAGGGGTAACATGAGAGAAAATAATGGCGTAAAATTATTTGTTTACACAAAGACAAAGATAAAAACATGAGCTAATAACAGAAGCGGCGTATGCAACAATGAAAAGTAGTGACAATTTATTCCAGCACAATCTCATGAAAAGAAGAAAAAATAAATAAATAACAGAAAGCACAAGCAAAAACCAGGGGACAGCTGGTTTATAGGTCACGGGAAAGTGTATAAACGGCTTGAACTATGAGAGTGTTTTACAATTACCTATACCTTTAGAAAGTGTGTTCCAAAGCGTGGAGGTGTGAGGAAAAAATGAATATTGAAACACATTTGTGCGGCATTGCAATTCAGGCACTTTACAGTCATGATGACAACGCGTAGAAACGAAGTGAGGGGGCAAAATGTACAAGTTTTTGTTAATGCCTGTGAGATCAGAGTAAATACAGAAAAGGTTCCCATTTCTTTGCTAACTGGCATCAGGCAAGGGTTTGCCAGCCAAAGTTGTCTTCAACTAACGAAATGCAGCTTTTATATTTGTAATTACGAGAGACAAACTTGGCTGCGCGATTCTGGATACGCTCAATTTCATTCACATGACAGAGGGTGTCTGGGTCCTTTGCTGCGCAAGCGTACTCGAGTAATGGGCGAACGTTGTTGTTGTAAGATATTGTTTAACGCTCCTGGGGGCTTTAAGAAAATTGCGTCTGATGAGGTTGGGCATTTGAAAAGACTTTAATGTTACATGTTCAATACGTCTAGTTCATGACAGATTTTCTGAAATATAAACGCCAAGGTATTTGTAATGCTGTGCTCCTTCAAGTGATATATTGTTCAATTGATAACCCGATCTCACAGGCAAACGTTTGCGGGTAAAAGATATAAATTCACATTTAGTACTATTCAAAGATATACACCACGTAGAACACCAAGTCGGAATTGTGCATAAATCACTTTGTAGGCTATTGACATCGCGTTCGTTTATTACCCTCCTATAAACGACGCATTTATCTGCATATACTTTGAAATAGCATTTAAGACCCTGAAGAATATCATTGATTTAAATTAAAATTAGCAAGATCTCAAAACAGATCCTTGCGGCACGCCTAAGTAACTGTTATTCCAGTTGAAGTAAATCCATCAATTAAAACATGCTGTGTCCTTCCGGAAAGGTAATTTTTCATCCAAACAGCTATTGCCGCATGAATACAGAAAGATGATAATTTATGCAATAACAGATTATGAGAAACCGTACCGAAGGCCTTTTTAAAATAAAAAAATTGCAATCAACTTGAAATCCTGAATCACAAGAGTGAAAAAGATCATGGCGAAATTCAACCAACTTCGTTGTGCAGGACAAGCCCGACCTGAAACCATGTTGAGACGGTGAGAAGAAACCATTGTTTTCAACGTGTTTCATCACATCACCGTAAATTATATGTTCTAAACTTTTACAACCTACAAGAGTTAGCGAAATTGGTCTATAGTTCTGAATAGAATGTTTGGGATCACTTTTATGAATGGGATCAACTCCTACTGTTTTCCATTGCGTTGGTACAGAACCACCGTTTAGAGACTTATTAAACAAGACGACTAAGAAATTAGCTATTTCCTGAAGACATGCTTTGATTACCTTGGTTGGTATGCCATGAGGGCCTCCAGCTAAATTGTTTTTTCCGGTTACTAAACAGCCCAAGAACCCCATTGTACGTGACAGTGACCATGGGCATAATTCCGTAGGGTAAATCTGGAAACACGAGAAGCTGATTAGCGCACGTGTTTTGAAAGACGGACTTAAAATAGCAGGTAAAAGAACAAGCCTTTTCGTAATCATCAAACACTGCTTCTTCGTTGACTAAAAGATTTCGTATCGCGTTCACCTTGTTACTGTTATCTTTAATAAATTTCCAAAATTCTTTTGAATTGTTTTTGGGAGCTACATTGAGTGAAGAAATGTATTTCTCCCTATTTATTTAAATTGAAGGTTATTTTGTAGCCTATGTCACGCATTTCTTCAGACACATTCTGTTTGCAGTTTTTTTTAAATGTTCAACGTAGAGGTGGCGTTTCTTCCTAATGAAGTTCGAATTTTCTTGTTTACCCATGGTTTGTCATTGCGGCGTCGACTTGTTACGAGTTTAGAAGGAATGCATTCTTCAACTGAATTCATCAATGTATCACAAAAAACAGACAACAATTCATCAATGTTGCTTGATCAGCCACTTAACAGAATGCAGGGTAGAGAAGACAAAGTTCTTGAGACAATGACGCAGAGTCACCTTGCTCATAAAAATAAATTTTTCAAGGGGTTTGTGGGCTTATCTTAATGATGTGTTAGTGTAAGTGGCAACGACACAGTCATGGTCACTAATGCCTTGAATGAAAACCATATCATGTAGCAACGACTCAGGGTTAGCGAAAATCATATCCAGCATGCTGGCGGAAGAGTGACCTTGTCTCGTGCACTCAAATACGAATTGAGTCAGATCATTTGTCGTGACAAGCTCTGAAACAGAAGAGCAAAGTCAACTCAAATCGGAGAACACAGGTTTATCATTATTTCAGGCTACCAGAGGCGTATTTAAATCTCTTCCAAGAATAAAGTTGCAGTTCTTTGTATGTAAATATTATGATAACTTATCGAATCAATCTGGGTTAGTCCAGCTTGGGGATCGGTAGAAGGAACCAACTGCAAAGCAATTTCCATTGTTAAGTCAGACCTTGCACCAGACATATTCTGAATGATGAAAAGTAGCGGACAGTTCATTACTCTGAAGAAGTTAATTGATAAGTATAAAAACACCGCCACCTTGTGTGTTTCTGTCAGATCGGTATACATTGTGACCAGGAGGGAAGATTACAAAGTTAGCAATGTATTCGTGTAACAAAGATTCAGTTCCAATTACTACGGAAGGTTGCGAAGTAGACAACAAAGTAGCAAATTCAGCCACTTTATTTTCGAGGCTGCGGCAGTTCACCAGCAGTATAGTTAGAGATAATTTGCGAGAAGGGACACGTTTGTAATTCGCAATTGCGGCTTTTTGATTGGCAGATTGCTTGCCACGTAGCTACCTCTTGAGTTCCGTCACCCTATCTTCTGCAGTGTCAAAGACAGAAGTTTTATTTGCCATATAAAGTTTATCTAAGCGTAGCTTGAAAGGGAGTTTCAAACCTTGAGCATATTCAGTCAACTTAAAGCGCGCACGCCTAGTAGCAGGAGCGAAATGCTCGCAAATTACATAGTCTTTATCCTTCAGCCTTGATCTGGAATAAAAAAAATCATTCCTTAATCCTAAATCTAAAAACTTGAGATAATTATCGCTTGGGTCCTTCCCTCGCAGTACTTTCCTAATGTGTAGGAACGTTCAATCGCTTGTGTTGTGACAGTCTGATTAAGCTCTTCCTTAAAAAATGCAATTGCATTTCTCTCGGATTTGCGCCAGCTTTCATTTGTGTTGTCAGGCAGCCGAAACACTATCAGGTTTTTCCTGCGAAACCTGTTGCCGCTATGTTCGAGAGACGCTCCGACTTCAACCAGTTTGAGTCTATTTTCAGATGTGCTGTCTTTCACTGTGAGAAAGTCGCTCTGAAGAGCAGCAACGGTACTTGGCAGTTGCTGAAGGAAAGCGGCAAAAGCAGACTGCTGTTTGCTTACTTCTAGCTTAGCAAAAAAACACCTCTGACCCTGATCTATCCGGCTTACAATTTCATAAATCTCTTCAAGACCAGCACTATAGTTTTTACTTCTTGTAGCGGAACCAGAGCCAGGGTTTAGTTCCACGTCACCGGAGAGCAGTAAAAGCAATACATCAAAGAAGCGAGAGCAAAACGCGTGCAAACACATGCACTTTTTCAAACACTGAAATAGGCAGTCGGTGCATGACACTGCTATCAAACAACGATTTGAACATCGGTAGCAAGATTCAGAGTTTCGGTAACTAACCTACGCGAAAAGGCAAGGTAAGCTCATGTAGGCAGCGGTGTCATGCTCCAGCAGCAGTCTGCAGAAGTGGTGCTTTAGTAGGACCTCCGCCCCTGCTGTATTAGTTGACGAAGGTGGGTGAAGGCCAGATGCCTGAGAGAATCCATCGTTGGCACTTGCCTGTCGTTTACCAGAGGAAACGACATTACCATGAGATCGCACGCATCTGTCTGTAACGAAGAACATGAAGACGATGGCAGGCCTTCTCTCACTTTGAAGAAACCAGGCAGTGGAATAATCAGGGTTCCGATAAGAACCTGCGCAAAAAAGCGAGGTAAGCTCATGTCGGCAACGGTGTCACGCTACTGTGTCCTTCACTACTTGATCAAGCAAAGAGGTGACAAGACGCGTGCAAACTGTGTACAAAGTTTTTCATTAATCACAATGTGCATATGGTGTTGGGATGTACAAAAGGATATATATTCATATGGATATCGTATTGGCGTGGATATCTATGTGGGTATACATATGAATATTTATATTGTGATGTAACGGTGAAGGCAACCTTTATTAGGCCCAGAAGACACGATGAAGCGACCACACCCAAGGTACAGAACTCAGACAAGCCAAGTCCCCACAGCAGAAGAAGATGACGACCAATCATGATGATGAATATGTGTAAAGATAGCAGATGTGCTTAATGAATGCCTACACTAACTTCCCCCCCACGTGAAAGCGGTCATCCTGACCACAGTTTTTGGTCGCATTTTAAAGCGAAGATGAACGACGTATGAAAGGCTTCATGTGGGATACATGGACTATTTCCGCTGCCCAGTAGCGGCGGTCCGTCGGAAGAAGAACGGGTGCCACGCGATGATTCACAGGAGACATTTGCTCCAAGACAGTGTAGGGGCCAATAAAACGTAATTGAAACTTGTCGCACAGTCCGGGGGTGCGAATGTGTGTAAGAAGCAGGACTTCGTCGCCAGGGCTGAAAGACACGGCACGATGAGAGGCGTCATATTCAAGCTTGCGATCCTGTTGCTTGGCTTCAGTGTTGACTCGAGCCAGCTGACGGCAATGAAGTAGACGAGACACGTATTCTTCACTTGAAGATGAACATGGTTTGACAGGCACAGAGAAGAACAAAACATCGAGGAAAGGAGAGGGAAAGTGACCGTGTACGAGGTAGAACGGCGAGTAACTGGTTGTGCAATGTACAGAGGTATTATATGCAAAAGTGACAAATAGCAAAATGGTGTCCCAGTTTCTGTGGTCGGGTTCGATATACATCGCTATCATATCTGACAGTGTACGATGAAAGCGCTCAGTCAGGCCGTTCGTCTGAGGATGATAACTGGAGCTTGTTTTGTGTGTAGTGCCGGCTGCCTTGAGCACTTCTTCGACAAGTTCCGAAAGAAATACTCTTCCACGATCGCTCAGGATTACACGAGGAGCTCCGTGTCGAAAGATTGTTGCTCGAAGAATGAAGTCGGCCACTTGCGATGCTGATGCAGAAGGCACGGGAGCTGTTTCGGCGTAGCGGGTCAGGTGGTCGACAGCTTTAACTATCCATCGATTGCCCGTGACAGTCATAGGAAGCGGACCATACAGGTCAATGCCAACTACCTCGAATGGTTGCAGGGGACACGGGAGTGGTTGTAATTGTCTACTTCGAGTTGATGTAGGTAGCTTGCGACGCTGACAAAGGGCGCATGAGGCAACGTACTTCACCACACAGGTGGACAAGCCCGGCCAGTAGTAGTGACATCTTATGTGGTCATACGCTTTCTGGAAGCCCATGTGTCCAGCAGACATGTCGTCGTGATATGTCTTGAGGACTTGAGCCAGAAGAGAGCGAAGTAGAACGGGCACCCAGCGTTGACCATCAGGGTGGTAGCTATGACGGTACAGGACGTGGTTGTTGAGCTTGAATTGCATCAGCTGTCGGCGAAGACGGGCGTTAGGGGGCCGGCAAGTCCCGTCAAGACGGTCCATGATGCGGCGACAGTAAGGGTCAGCACGTTGGTGAGATATGAACAAACCACACTCGCTTGGAGAAGCTGGGTCCATAGTAGTTAATGACGAAACATGCAGGGAAGAGGCGGCCGAAAGCTTCTCGAGTGTGGCAGTGGCGGGCTTGTCAAGCGGCTCCAGAGCGAGCGGGCAACGCCAAAGTGCGTCGGCGTCTTGATGCTTGTTTCCCGACTTGTATGTGATCGTGAAGTCGTATTCTTGTAAGCGAAAAATCCAGTGACCAAGGCGGCCGGACAATTCTTGATTGTCGAGAGCCAGCACAAGGGTGATGGTCTGTAACCACAGTAAAGTGGCGGCCATGGAGATAAGGTCGAAACTTTTGTATCGGCCACACGACCGCTAGGCACTCCTGTTCGGTGATGGTATAATTCTTTTCGGCAGGGGTCAGTGCACGGCTCGCGTATGCGACGACTTTCTCACGTGAAGATTGGTCTCGCTGTAGGAGAATTCCACCAATGCCTCGACAACTAGCGTCTGTATGCAGGAGCGTAGGCGCGGTTTCGTCGAAATGGCAGAGAACTGGTTTGAATGTGAGTGCACACTTCAGTTGGGCAAACGCCGCTTCACATTCAGGAGACCACACAAAGGCGACGCCTGATCCGAGCAACTTGTGCAATGGTGAAGCGATTGAGGCGAAGTCTCAAATGAATCGGCGAAAATAAGAAGCGAGGCCGAGGAAACTGCACAAATCTTTAGCTTTTTCAGCACGCGGGAAGTGTTACACAGCGGAAATCTTGTCAGGATCGGGACGAATACCGTCCTTGCTTACGATGGGGCCTAACACTTTAATTGTCTTGCTCACAAAACGGCACTTCTTGGTGTTCAGCTGAAGGCCTGCGTTTGCAAGGCACGTAAGAACTTCGTCCAGTCATTGCAAGTGCTGAGGGAATGTTGACAAGGAAATAACGATATCGTCTAAATAGCACAAGCAAGTCTTCCACTTCAAGCCTCGTAAAACTGTGTCCATCATCTGCTCGAATGTTGCTGGAGCGTTGCAAAGGCCGAATGGCATGACGTTGAATTCGTACAGCCCATCTGGTGTTGAAAACGCTGTCTTTTTTTGTCATCCTCGTGCATGGGTATTTGCCAGTAACCTGAACGCAGGTCTAGGCTTGAGAAGTACTCAGCACCTTGCAGAGAATCCAAAGCATCGTCTATGTGTGGCATGGGGCAAACATCCTTGTGGGTAATCTTATTAAGTGCTCAGTAGTCCACGCGAAATCGCACGGAGCCATCTTTTTTCCTTACTAAAACAACAGGGGATGACCAAGAACTCGCGGAGGGACGTATAATGTTCTGTAGCAGCATGTCGGCTACATTTGTTCAATGATCTCACGCTCGGACGAAGAGATGCGATATGGTCGACGGCGTACGATGGAAATGCCATCGATCTGAATACGATGCGCAATAAAGGAAGTCTGTCCCAGTGATCAGGAATGGGCATCAAACAAACTCCTATGCTATTTTAGCAAGGCAAGCAACTCATCTGTCGGAGAAGAGGTCAGTTCTGGACTAATAGTCACAGCAAGAACAGAAACGCTTGATGAACGTCCAATAGAAGGAAGGTCAGAACACGCTGGCATAAGCGGGACAACAGAGACAGGTTGAGATTCAGAAACGCAAGCCATTGTGGTGCATTTAGGAATGAGAATTTTCTCAGAAGTCTGGTTTGTAGCGTTGAGAAGTCCGGAGCCATTGTGGAACCGCGCTAGACCTGAAGCAAGGGCTATACCTCTTGCGAGACAGCGTGCAGATGGTTGGACAAACACGTCACCAGAGTCGATCACATTAGAAGTGATGGCAAGTATCCGCTGATGACCAGGTGGTAGCTCGGTCTCTTCAGCAGCGAGCAAGGAAACGGGCTTGTCATCCGCATACAAGGCACAGTCAGTTTCCATCACATGAACAACATTTTCTCGACAGCAGATGGAAGCGTTCGCCGTAGACAGAAAATCCCAGCCTAATATAATTTGGTGGGCACACGAACTCAGCACATCAAATTGTACAAATTGAAGAAGACCAGATAGCAAAACACGAGCGGTGCACATAGCGGCAGGTCTCATGGCGTCCCCCTTGAGCAGCGTGCAGTGTAGGTCCATCATAAAGGGTGGTGACTTTTCGCAGACGTGAGCACAAAGAACGATCAATCACAGACAAACAAGCACCAGTGTCTATTAAAGCGTCCACGTACACACCTTCTATTAAAACAGATATCGTATTATATGGACGCCCTGGAGGAATTTCTGTCTTATCGTTTGATGTAGCTTTTTTCCAAAAGCTGCAGAGTTTAGTTTTCCGGGCGTTGGTTGGTGAATTGCAAGACAGGTCGCAATAGAGACGTGGAACGGCGGAGGGGTGACGGTGAGCGGCGTCTAGTAGAGCGGTAAGAACTGGTTGGCTCAGATGTCGCAGTTGGAGACGGTGAGCGACGTAGCGGCAGATCATAAGGACGACGGTGGAAAGCGTACCACCTTGTCCCATCATCCCGTCCATAGGTGTCAAATCCACGACGCTCGTCCTGCTGACGCTTCCGACAGACGCGTGCAATGTGGCCCCGATAGCCGCAGTAATAACAGATCGGACGATGTGGCCGCCATGGTGGGTGAAAGGCCTGGCTAGGCGCACTCGGAGTCAACGAAGCCAGCGCGACAGGCGTCGAGTGTGCGGGCATCGGTTGTACGACGGGTGGTGAGCCAGCGAGGGCTTGTGCGTACGTCGGCTGGAGTCGAGGTACTGGAGAGTCTACATACGCTGGCCCGGTCATGGACGCCAACTACTCTTTGATAACATCGCGCAAAACATTGTTGGAGGAAGGAGGTAGACTCGGTGTCATTGAGAGGCTGAAAGATTGCAGCTCTTACCGTATAATCGCCCGGATCATGGCACGCAATGAGGCATCAGTCGTGGTAGTGTTTTAAGCGCTGTCTGGCAGTAACTGTTGGGGTTCAAGTTCCTCTAGGCGTTGGCACGTGGCAACAAAGTCAGTGACTGTAGTCGCGTTTTGAATGGCCAAGGCATTGAACGCGACCGTGCCGATCCCTTTCAATAGATGACGAACTCTCTCTGATTCAAACATTGACACGCTGAAACGGTGACAGAGAGCAAGCACCTCCTCTATGTACGATGTGTGGGACTCACCGCATTGTTGCTTGCGAGAATCCAGTGTCTTCTTCGCGAGAGCTGAATGAGCCACCGGGGTGCCGAAAATTTGGCGAAGCTGTTGCTTGAAACGTGTCCAGTCCGTAATGTCCGTTTCAAGATTGAAAAACCATGTTTTTTGCAACGCCTGTGAGATAGAAAGAAACACGGCGAAGCTTGGTAGGATCATCCCAGTTGTTAGTTGAACTCGCTCGATTGAACTGGTTCAACCAATCCTCAACATCTTCACCTCGAACTCCGGCGAACATGGGCGGCTCTCGCTGGTGCACAGTGATAATCCACGATGGATACCCGTGGTAGCCGGGGCCGTAGAGGTAGACGAAGAAGCGCCGGTTGGCTCGTACTGAGGCATGTTACCGGACACCTGGCACAAACGACAACCTGAGCGGAGCTCGATGAGGCAGATCGGGCTGGGAGAGGACGGAAGATCGTAGAGCACACTCCACCACTTGTGATGTAACGGCGAAGGCAACCTTTATTAGGCCCAGAAGACACCATGAAGCGATCACGCCCAAGGGACAGAACTCAGACAAGCCAAGCCCCCACAGCAGGAGAAGATTACGACCACTCATGATGATGAATATGTGTAAAGATAGTAGATGTGCTTAATGAATGCCTAATATATGGATATGATACGTATATGATATATGGGTATCTATATGGACATGGATATCCTATAGATATGGACATCCTTAGCGTGTCGCGCCAATGGACCGGGTACAATCACGATCGTAAAGGTTTTCACCACTAAAATAAATATTTCACCATTTACAAGCACTACTAGCATCTGACCCTTTGTCGAATAGATACTATTACTGCCATTCTTGTTTTTTGTTTCCTATGTTTGTCTGCAATCTACTAACGCCAACGCAGCGTTCCTTTCATTTCACTAATGCACAATCTCAATCGCAGTGCCTGAACACTACGATGTCGGCATGCGTTGGAACTCATGCGAATCAGGTATGTTCCATGTATACCTTGTCTTACGCCTGGGTATCCAGGGTATATATTTCGTAATGTAGATCAGGCCTCTCATTTACAAAGCAACACCGGTAAAATCAGGCATGTTGGACGTACTACCTCGAGTATCTAGTCAATATTCATCGAAGCCTAAAAAGAAATAAATGTTTGAGTTAGAAGACAAATTCTAATATATTTATAATAGGCTTTAGGTTTAAATAAAATTTCCAATATATATATATATATATATATATATATATATATATATATTTGTATGTATTCACGTAGCGGTGTGATATATATATCATGCCGGTATGTGTATGCCTAAATATCTGTCTGTTTCTACAGCACCACAAACCATGCCGTGGCTTTGATATTTTCCTCAACTTCTTTATCATCTTAAACTACCAACATATTTGGGACCTAAAGAAAGATCATACAGCCAAGAATTTCGACGGGTGACAGCGTACACCTTGCGCTTATGTGCTTTTCAATGCTTGTTTATGCACGAACTCTGCATGCCCAAAATTATTGAGCCGAGAAACGCAAACGTGAAATCGATTCTCACCACAACTCTGCGGAGATATTACATGGTATGTTCTTTGAAACTTGCCTCGAAACTCCAACATACCCGTTCGGGAATATTTATTGTTAAAATACAATCGTTATTTTTTCAGCTAGCCCACTAAAACATCATCATCACGCTATATAAATCCGACTACTGAATTTGGCTATTTATATAGGTAACTTAGCGTTGCCTTTGTAGCGCAGCATCCACAATAACGTCTTCAGGTTGGCACATATAATTCAACCCATCAAACATGCACCACAATACCAATGGCCTTCACAGCAGTGTGTTGTTTTTTTGGATTTTTGCTGCAGGCTCTCGTGATACAGCAATTCTTCGAAGCAGTCACTGTAAGTACCACTCTGGATTCTTTTTGTGAAAGCCTCATAGGGCAAGAGGAAACCCTCAGTAGGGCAAGAGGTTTGGAGGGAGGGGCGTTGGAACCTTTTATAGGTTTTCCACTTTTGCGTGGGTATATATACTAACATGCATGAACATATTTAAAATATAATAACCTTCCCCCTTCCACCCTTCAAAATATTCTTTTAATACTTTCGTGCCGTGTTTGTGTGATTTATGGCAAACTGCTATACGATGTTCAACTAACCCATGCCTATAACAAAACAGAAAACAGGAAAGCAGCTTCGTCTTTCATTAGTTAGAAGCTTGCAGATGGCGCGTTGCCTTCAGCCATAGTGTAAGTCCTAAGAAAGTGATGAATATGTTTGAATTAGTTTACGCAAGAGATGACTTTGACAGCGATTGCATAACACTGGTATTGACCACATACACGAGAACAAGATCCACTCACATTTACTTACCGAATGCTGCCCAAACAGCGAAGCAGGAGCCCCTCTTTCATCATGGTATGTCCCACTTCTACATTTTTCCAGTCCTCCCCGCATTGTCCCTCAGCGTTGGCCTCCCGAGCAAACAACGGGGTTGGCTCGGTGATGACAGGCCTATTCTTGCCTCAACACGCACTGATGCTCACGTCACACAGCGGTTCCTCCTGGGCACTCTTAGCCATTATGAAAGCGCTGACCTCCAGAAAACCGACCGCCCTTTTTCTGCTGCGCCAACAGGTTAATTGACCTGTTTCTCACAGAGTGGCTGCATTCCTCCGATAAGCCTTACATTCCCCTCTGTAGGCGTACTTTTCGCTGCTTCCCTCATTCCAGAAAGCCTGACTTTCCCTCTACCTGACATGCATATCGTTGTTTCAGTCTTCAAGTTTGACCCACTGAGTGATGGATCGAATGCCGGCTGTGGCGGCTGCCGTTCCAAAGGAAGCGAAAATGCTCTAGGCCCGTGTGGTCAGAGTTGGGTGCATAAAAATGAACCCCAGGTGGTCGAAATTTCCAGAGCCTCCACTATATGGCGTCTCTCATAATGATATGCTGCTTTTGGGGCTTTAAACCTCACATATCTCGGGACGTAAAACACCACTTAACAACCAAATCAAACGCCTCATATCAATCAATCATATTGGTCTTCAAGCTTGACCCTTACGCTTTCCTCAAGAGCAAAGTCCTCACCTTGCTGCCGACCCTCACTGCACTTGGTGACGTCAAATGGACAGCGCTACACTACTGTAAGGACGCCTCGATAATGGACGGTTTGGCTGTTGAAGTCATGGTTTGGCTGCAAGTGCGATTTCGTGAATGGGATCCCGATATTGGAACAACATTTTTGGAAAATACCCTTTGTGTTCGAAGCAATGTCTTGATCCAATAACTACCAAGATATAAAAAATGAGAAAATCCGATCAATGACCATATGCTAATAATTTACTGGTATTACACATTGGCGTGCAAATGGTGGGGAGGGGGAGAGCGAATTCCAGCCAAATAAAAGCAGGACGCATAGGCGAGGTCTGCCTCATACATTGGCCTAACTGACGGGGAGCTACTGCGAAGATTACTCAATTTCTCCCTCTTCCCCGGAAGAGGAACAATGGGCAAGCATGGGGTAGTACATTTCATTCAGAGCTCTGTAAAGCCTGTTCGAATTCAAGAAGCTATTTCCTGATTATTTCGAGTGTTGCTTTTCGTAACCAATTTCATATGACTTATTCGCAGAAACTAGTTCCAAACTTTTTGTTAAAGGCCGAGCCTTCAGAATTGCACGCAATATTTTCACGGTGAAAGTCGTTATGAAATCACAACAAGAGTTCATTTGGGCGCCGCAGTTGTCCGCCACCACCACTGGTGCCCATAGCCACTGTGGCTAAAATATTAAAAAAACACACAAAGTAAGCAACCAATATCCAAACCGAAATTGAACTCGATCTGATTGGCTCCGTGGGATTGGCGCTTTTTTTTACCATGGAGTCATCTTGGTGCTCGGAGTATAGTTGCAAAATAAAAAAAAAACGTGTACAGAATAAACCACGATGAAATGTAGGGATATGTCGCAGTAGAAAAGTAAAACAACCATCATGCATACGTCAAACAATACGAATTTTACCTCCAGGCGCCACAGAATACCAGCGGTGTAAAGAGCGGGTGGTCGAATGCTCCCAACCGACTACAGAGCGTTGAACCAAAATCCTTCGTCGTCATTAGGCACCGCTTCAACAAAGCGCATTAAATACGCTCTGTCTCTTTGTTCTATGGTTCTGCCAACCAGCCAAAGTTTGTCTACTTACGTGACCAACCGGCCGTCTTGAAGTGGTGGCTGCGTTCATATTTGTCAGCATTGTCGATTAAAAAGCAAGTATTAAGCATATCTAAGGCGCATAGTCAATACGTATATATTAGGTGGTGTGTTACTTCACTAAAGCCTACATCATCATCATCAGCAGCAGCATCATCAGCAGCAGCAACAATATCAGCAGCAGCAGCAGCAGCCGCCTGAATACGCCCGCTGCAATGGAAATTCTTCTCCCGTGATCCGCCAATCAACCCAGTCTTGCGCTTTTTGCGGCCACTTTATGTCCAGAAACGTTTTAATCTCTTCGGCCCCCCTAAACTTCACTCTCCCCTTCGTACGCTTGCTTTCTCTGTGAGTCTGAGTGAGTGAGAATTTATTAGAAGACAGAGAGGTCGGCCTAAGCTTGTTCACTCTAGCCGGCTACTGTACGCAGGAGATAAAGGAAAGAGGAAGAACAGAGAGATGAAGGTCAGTGATAAGGACAAGAACAAATAATGCGTATGTATATTAGCCACTTCGCATATCACCCTACAGTCTAGTATTTAGTTCGGTGCTTTTGATAAAGTCTAAAACAGCCCTTGAAGCAGTTTTTGGCACTGTTTGGTCGTTCATTGCGGACAAGTGGCTTTCACTCAGTGGCGTTCGTGCGATGCTTGCCAACGTTGAAGTTAGCATTTTTCCTTGCGCCACGTATAACGGGCAGTCACAAAATATGTGAGCTAAAATTTCGCGCACTTAGCAATGCTCACAATGCGGGCTGTCCGCACGGCCTGTTAGTTGGGTGTCGTGACGAAGGAAGGCGACGCTCAGGCGTATCCGGTGGAGTATATTAGCATGTCCTCGGCTTATTTAGCCGGAAGAGGAACAGTCATACCGGAGTCTATTTCCCGCAGACGCTTGTTTCGATGTTCTGGTAGAGTCCAGTAATGGCAGTGCATCCGTGAATGAGCGATCTCCACAATGTGTTAACGTCACTTCGCCCGCCTTCTCTGTGAATCCAGTCAGTACACCTTAAAAACCAGTGGTTATCTTGCCTACGTGCTACGGGCCCAGCCCATGTCTATTTCTTCTTGATTTCAACTTCACATCCTCAAGCCCGGTTTGCTCCCTGACCTACTCAGCTCTCTTCTAGTCTGTTAAGTTTACACCTATCATTTTACTTTTGATGAATCGCTGCGTCGTCCTCAATTTAAGCTGAACCCACTTTTTAAGACCCCAGGTTTCTGCTTCATAAGTTACTACTGGCAAAATGGAGCTATCGCATACCCTTCTCTTGAAGGTTAATGGCAGATTACCATTCTTTATTTCACAATGCAACTCATAGTTATTCTTCTAGGTATTTCACTCTCGGAGTTTGGCTCCGCTGTTACTGCATATTCAAAGTAGACACAATCTATTACAACTTCCAGCATGCCTTCACCTCTCGCAAATTGCCGTTTTCTGCCGAGACTGCTTCATATTACTTTACTTTTGTGCATATAATTTTCAGACCTACCCTTCTACTTTTCTTGTCCACGTCAGCATTCTTGAGCTGTAATTTGTCCCCGGAAATACTCATCAAGGCAATGTCATCTGTGAATCGCTGGATACTATAAGATACTCTCCGTTTAATCTTGCCCCTAGTTCTTCTCAAGCTAGGGTAGTGAAAACCTCTTGTAATCGCTTGGTGAATAGCAATAGAGGGAGCCTGTCTACCTGTCTTGCACCCTTTCCTATTAGGATTCTTAAATTTTTATGGAGAATTATGGTGGCTGTGGATCCGCTTAGATATCTTCCAATATGTTTATGCGGGGTTTTTTGATGCACTATTTTGTAGTACCTGCATTACTCCTGATATCTGGACTGAGTCAAACATCTTCCCGTAATATATAAAGACAATCTATACGGGTGGTTGTATTCTGCGTATTTCTTTGTTACCTGATTGATAGTAGTACACTGTTCTATTTTGGAGTAGCCTCTTCGAAATCCTGCTTGGTCCTTTGCTTGCCTGAACTGTAATGTCCCCTTAATTCTATTATCTGTTATATCTGTAAATAGTTTGTAGAGAACGGAAAGTAAGTCGATGAGCCTGTAGTTCCTTAGTCCTCGCCGTCTTCTTTCTTATGACTTAAAACTTTGTTGGTATTCTTCCAAGATTCTCGTACCTTTCCCGTCAAGAGAAATTTCGTATATAAGGTGGTCAGTTGTTTTAACACAATTTTTCTACCATCAATCAGAGGGGTCGTTGTTACCTTTTCCTCACCAGTGACTTCGCACCTTTGCATTCTTTTAAGGCGTTTTGATTACTTCCATTGTCGTTACTGGTAGGATATGGAGTTCCTTCGAGCTTATAATGCTTCTTACGATATCATCCAAGTCTTCTCAGTTTCTTTACAAATCTCTGTAGAAGTCTTCCGTCAATACAACTATCCAGTTCACATTGTTTATGATATTGCCTCTCTTGTCCCTTAATGTATACATTCAACTTTTGTCTCTGCACAAGTTTGCCTTCACAGCTTTTAGGCTTTTGCGGCTATTTACAGCCTGCCTGATTCTCTCCACATTCTACCTTCTGATTTAGACAAGGTTACATCTGTTGATTCGCTTCGAAATCTCCACTAGCTCTATTTTGTTGCATTTGAGGTTTTCTTGATTTCTTTTTTCATAAATTTTTTTCCGTTTCCTGAGATAGTTTGCCAGTGTCCTGTCTAGTGCCTGTACCTCCGGCTTCCAATGCACACTATTTGATGAAACTAGTAAGATTTTTGTTATTCGTGTCAACGCTAGCATCAGTTATTTTGTTTATAGGTGCAAGTACACTTTGAAGTGAAACTGAATTCTTGTACTTCCCCTCTTTTCGCTAGCTCGTTAATTGGCTTTCTGCGCATAAGTGTATGCATCTGATATTTTAAACTTAGGGGAATGCAAGTCTTCGCCCTTTTATGGTAACTGCACTAGATCATGTCAACTAGTATTACGTCCTGTAATTGCCTGTGTGTGCAAACAGAATGAAGTCAATTGAATTTTTAGTGTTGCCATTAGGACTTTGCCACGTTCACTAATGGTTAGCCAGTTATTTGAAGAAAGTATTCACGATCTGGAATATATAACGTTCTGCGAACTCTACTAATTCCTTCCCACTGGCATTTTCAGAACCGATGCTAATTCTTCCACTGCATGCCATGTGGCGTGTTTATTGCCTACTTTGGCATTCAAGTCATCCTTTTGTCCTTCAGTACACTTTGTTTTTACTTTAATTATACTGACTCTACATCTTCATTGAAGCGTTCAACCAATTTATCATCATGGCTCGATGTAGGCGTGTAGGCCTGTACCATCTTCAATGTGTACTGTTTCTGAAACTTGACTATGACACAACCCTCTCACTGATGCTCTAGTATTCCTATATGTTGCCAGCGATATTCTTGCGCATAAATAACCCCACCCCTAGATTTTTTCTGTCAACTAATACACAATAGTATAAAGTGTGTTTGTTCTTCAGCACTGTATAAGCCTCACATGTCCTCCTTTTTTCTGTGAGCCCTATTACACCCTATTTAACGCTCTCCAATTCCTCAAAGAGCACAGCTGGAGTAGGTTCACTAGATAGCGTTCTAGCGTTGAACGTAGCCAAGTTCTGGTTCCAATGGCGGCCAGTCCAGACCCAGTTATTCTTAGCGCCCTCTGCTGCGTCACAAATCTGACCACCGCTTTGGTCCATAACTTCAGAGCCGCTGGGCACTGAAGACCAGTGGATGATTGGTACTTTCATAAGCGAGGTAATGGCCAAGTACTGCAGCAGCGTGGCCAATCCTGCTCTGGTTAGGAAGTACATTACTGGCAGGTAGTTGCCAGCGTGGCCGCAGCTAAGACATCTTCTTTTTTTTCTTTTCTTTTTTACCAACGTCTTTGTTACTTGTCTTGAGTAAATATACCTTAGGAAACGATACAGCATCTGCATTCGAAGCGAACTTTGTCATTGCATGCTAGGCTCCTGTGCTATCTCCAATAGAGGGTTCGGTCCCACTTTATTAGCACTCTGGAATACCACCTCACAGCATATCAGGTCGACGCTTCACTTAAGTCGTAGCTCGCCTGGCCTTTTCTTAACTGTTCGGAAGTCCTAATTCTACTGAAAAATAAAACCGGCGCGCTTTCGAGTCTTCTACCGTGAGATCTTAGGCCAGCTTAGTGCCCAGCTCAACATTGACATTGTTAGCTTCTAAGTGTCCGCAATGTCGGATGTTTGCTGAATTTGAGCGGTCACACTCCTACTTTGACGTTTGCTGTCAACTGACGAGAGGTGCGCTCCGGTTTTGCGAACTAATTGGCCACATTTATGTGATTGTAACATTAAGCTTATACGTCGCGGGTTGTTGGAGTGCATGAAAAGTTAGCTTGACAAGCTTCTAGCTGCTAAAGAACGGATTGGCGCTGCCATTAAGAATGCATCTCACTTTGCTTCCGTTTTGCAGTAGTAATTAAAACTCTTGTAAATTGATACAGTGGCGGTCTTCAGTCGGGAGTCAAATATACGTATTGGTAATTGCATTTACGGCTTTCCTAACATCGCAGAATAGCGGGTGAACAGGTAAGGAGCAAATCAGTTCTCGTTCCAGAGAGCGATTAAAGGCAAGAAACTTTCTACAAAAGTGATGACGAGTTTGCATCACTCACAGCATGGCGTCAGCTTGAGTTGATAGACCCTTGCTACCACACACAACGATAAGTCGACGGGACACGTATTGATACATAATTCTAAAAATCCTAGGATTTCCTACAGCAAACTCAAAATGTGCCACTGCAAAAAAAGGGCTCTGCCGACGATATGGTGCTGCTATGTGACAATGCCCCTGGATTTTGCACAATCTTATGCATCCCATGACGCCACTACCAAATGACGTCCATTCTCTTTGGCATCCTCCTCTCTTTTATCAATGTCAGCCATATGCAGCGCATTCAATATAGCGGAGGCACTGTCGGAAGCGAGGTAGAACATTGGTCGCTTCTAAGTGTTCAGAGAAATTTATTCTCACGGACAGTGAACATCAATTACAATACTACAGAACATCACGACAGAACACAACGTCCATAGATTGCCCTTGCGCCACAAAACCCCATTATTATTTCAACATCGGTCACTTGACCGGCGGAAGACTGTCGTCATTCGTCAACATTCGCAGGGAACTACGCAGATACGCAGCCATTTTTCTAACATAGTGCCACATCGATTCCCCCATGCTGGCCTGCCTAATATTTTGGGCGTTGAGGAAAACGAAACATCAAACTTTTCTGTTCTTTTTACATAGGCTCACATGCATACACGTGTACGAGCGCCTGAAGATGACCTTGTGCCCTGATTATTCACTTCGCGAGCAGTGAAGTACAAGGATGTAAAAGACCTTTATTTTAGAAACGTTTTTTTCTCGCCCTTTTTGTGCGCAGTTTCGTGGTGAAGTTGTTTGATCGGTACGTAAAAAGAGTTTTTGAAAAGGTATAGCACCTGTGTTGCGGGGCGTACAAGGTATCCCGCGTCTGCGCTGTTTTAAAACCTAGATGTTCACAACCTTGACACTGTGCTTATTGAACCCCAACGAAGAAACACTAATTTCGGGCAGGCAGGCCGTGTGTAACTTGCGGCGAGGTCTTCTTCACCTAAGAAGGTAACTTCAGCAGTGAATCACCTGTGCTTTTTTTCCTACTATAACTATGCTAACGGCAAATATCTTTTTGTTGCAGTGCGTTTTCACAAGCATTATTGTGGCTCCAGGGAACTCTATGACAAGTATCTTCTGCACCGTGGCCAATGTTGTTATTAACATCCTCAGCAGTGGACCACTGAAAATCGTGGGCTCTGTGATGAGTGAGCTGGAGAACGCCATCGGAATGCAATGTGAGAACGTTCGCCTCATAAGATTGCTTGCTCGTAGGGCTCGTGTGTGAGACGAGCTATCATTCGCTGAACAAAGTAAAAGAAAACAAGAGTGGCACAGTTATGCCCCATACACGTACTTTATCAATGGATTCCAATTCAGAATGAAGCAAAACATAACTGACATTTGAAAAAGTGCGTCAACCAACGTAGGTTGGTTGCTTTGCAGTGGTGTAGCCAGGGCTCGATGCACCCCGTTCGTGTACTCCCTCTCCCCCCACATTGTTTTTCGCCATGACACACAGAGCATCAAGAAACGCCGCCTCCCCACTCCCAGAAAAAAATTTGTTCAAGCGCTCCTAGTGGGCTACCTTGGTTGGTGCCTCTTCTTCAAACAATATTCGCTTGCCAATCAAACAGAACTTCATGAAATGTTCACTTTTGAAGCATAGGTAACAATTGGATGACCCCTTGCAGTAACTTGCTGCAGTTGGAACAGTAACGTATACAATGAGTAAGTCAATTACAACTAGTACTGGTTTGATGTGTTAATATAGCTCAACATATTCAAGTTGTGTTCTAAAGAAAAGCCTGAAGTAGTTCAGGAAATGTCTCGAATATTTTTCAGAGTACTCGTCTGGAAATCTTTTGATGCGCCCACATGTTCCAGACGCCACAACAGCGTTCCAGTGCCAGTAATTTTCGTTCTTGTTTTCTACTTTGGGGCAGGAAGCGTCTATTAGCATGCACAATTACCCACTTTCTTAAGAAAAGGTTAAAATAGTCAAAGAAAATGATTATGTTTGCTTGAGATAAGGAATGGCCTTCTGCAGTAGTCTTTTTTCTGAAAGGCCCAGCTAGAGATTTTTTCTTTTTGTTTTTTCTGATAAAGTATCCTATTTCACCTCCGCATCTCTTTTTTAGTGTTCACACGTACAAGCACAATAACAGTAAATGGGATGAAGGCTCCACCTAACCTGGCACTTCGTTTTCTGTGGGGTATAAATGTTTCTGATATAGATGGTGATTTTGATGTAATAGCAACGACTGGCTAGAAAATCTACGTGGACGTTAAGTCAATTTTAAAGTAACAATGCACCTTTCTAAAAGATTTTGCGTATGAAAGCATTCAATTTTGGTTGTTAGTTTAGACTACACTTTGCTTACGTTTCGCATATACAGTGTATCACAACACTCCCACTCACCTGTGAAATTGCAAGCCTGGATAGAAAACGAGTATATGCAACAAACCACAGCGTTAAGTAAATATATCCACATTATCGATTCGAAGAACCAGGAAAAACAAACCCTTTCTGTTATGTGCACTGAGGTGTCCCACAATATACCAGCCCCATACATATACTTTGCTGACAACTTCAATATTTTGGCAGTGACTTTGAGCTTCAATTTCTTTTGTTTTGCAATTTCGCATAAACAACACATCTAATTTGACCAAAACAACTGACATTGCCAAAGCCGAGAACATGGCTTTAGGTCTGTAAAACGAGAACAAATTCTTGAATTCTGCTGTATGGTTCCTCTACCAGAAGAGTTCCTACAGAATCCCCCATTTTCACTATGCTCAAGTTCTCAATCAACGTCCGATGATTTATTTCTGCTGCACGAAAAACCTTCTATGTATATTGAGTAACAATTTATTAGAATAGGATAGAATATTCTTTATTTTCAACGCGTTTCATGCCGACATGTTACATGTAGAAGAATGTGATGGCGAAAAGCTTCTTAGCTGCCTGGCCATGGCCATACACCAAAGCAATGTCGAACATAGTTTCAACATATGGAGAAATTATGAAAAAATAGAAAGTGGAAGCACTGAAAGAAAAAAATACGTGGCACAGTATTATTCCCAACAGTTGATGACAAAAAGAAAATAACATAATTCCATGTTCTTTATATTCTTTTTTTAAAGAAATAAGTTGCAGACCACACGGTGCTTAAGGCCTTTCTCGTGCCATGAAGGCACAAGGGACAAAATGTATGACTTAACATCACGCTAAAATACGGCTGTTAACATGGCTTCAATAACTTTATTTAAAACATATGTACGTTGATTTATAGAAGTAGGTATGAGGTATTTCTGTTGGTTAGTTCCACATTTTGATCTACAGAGCATAAGCTCAAGGTCTGTGGTTATAGAGCTTTTCTGTTTTTTTTATATACTGGCGCTGTGTCGTCAAGCCATCAAAGGAAGAAGAAGAAAGTTTAAGCAGAGTTTAAGGTTAGCCAGTTCTTAGACCGGATGGCAACCCTTTGCTGGGGGAAGGGGTGAGGGAAATAGAAGATCTTAAAAAGATATGTTGCGAAGAGAGAGAGAGAACTTGCAAAAAAAAATTGCGACAGAGGAAAGGCAACATCAAAGAGTATGAGACGCTAAAGTCTGTCTCTGAGGCCAGTTGTTCGAAAAAAAGCGCAGCAAAGCTTTCAAAGCCTTCTGGGCTGAGGATGGGCTCGGCCAATGGCCTAGAATCCTTTGTTCCGACAAAGGCCGATCGTCCAGTCTATCCAGAGCTGCAGTGAGTTCTTGTTCTAGCGCGTTGAAATGGGTGCACTCACACAGAAGGTGCGCGACGGTTTCTTCGCAGCTGTAGTATGTGCGTGTACAAAAGCTGGCCATTCCAATGAAATAAGAGTATGTGTTCGTGAAGGCCACTCCAAGTCACAGGCGGCATAGAAGTGTCTCCTCAGCTCGAGATATCTTTGGGGGAAGATGAACCTGCAGATTGGGATCCAAGTTATGCAGGCGCGCATTTGCGAAGTCTGTTCCACTGTACCACTGTACCAGTGTGAGTTCCACTGTACCAGTGTAAGGTCTCGTGCAAGCGAACGAAGTCTTGTAGCAGCGTCGGTTATTAAGAACGGGATGGCTGTGTATTGAGTACTGTCGTGTGCAGATCTAGCGGCCTCATCTGCGCGGTCATTGCCATATATACCGCAATGACCTGGTATCCACTGACACACTATGCTGTGTTGTTTTTCGATTGCTTGGTGATGAGGAAGCCTTACTTATGCTACTGACTCTTCATTTGGTCCATGGCGAAAGGGTGACATAAGACACTGAAGAGCTGCCTTGAAGTCCGAGAAGATAGACTAAGTTCCCGAAGGTTCTTCAACTATGAACTCCAGAGCTGCACGTATGACGGTGAGTTCTGCGGCTGTCGACGACGTCAAATGCGATGTCATGATTTTGATTACGATGTGCCTCGCGGGAATAACCACCTCCCCTGCAGAGCTTACTGAAGACGCCGAGTCATCGGTGTAAACGTGAAGGCGTCCATTGTGCTTCTCTTGAAGGAAGACTAATGGGCCTGTTTCAGGGCGAGATGCGACGACTTTTTGTTATTTTGGATGCCAGGAATTGTAAGAATGGCTTTGCGTGGGTTTAGGCACGATAATAGTATCTGCCGCCATGCTGCACGCGTGAAGTGCAATGGAAGCACTGCCCAACGCTGAGCTACAGTTGTCCTGAACGCTGAGTGGGACCTAGAAGTTCGAACTAAGGCGAGGGGATGATATGGAAGCCGAGCGAAATGCCTTATGTGCATTCTCAAAGCGTCTACGTGGATGTATGCGCTGACCAGATAATCACGCACAATGATGGCTGTCGCTGCTGTAGACGTGCATCTCGGGAGACCAAGGCACATTCTCAGTGCTTGGGCATGGATCGACTGGAGGACGTGCAAGTTTGTTCTTCGAATCCCGCAAAGCACGGGTAAGCAATATGGCATATAACCGAGGAGCAGAACAGTGTAGAGTTGAAGCATTGCTCGTACCGATGCACCCCACAATTTTCCAGAAAGAAACCTCAACACGTGGGTGATCATGGTGAGCTTAGTTTTCGTGTGGGCGATGGGAGGGCTCCAGGAGAGGTCGCAATCAAATATGACTTCGAGGAATCGGTTGGTCTTCACGTAGTTGATCGTGTGTCCGTTGATTTTAGTAACATATGGGCTCCTCGCCTTATGCTTGAATGCTACAAGTGAGCACTTCTCTGATGACAGCTCTAGTCCCCGTTCTTCCAGGTACTTCGTCACTAGTATAGCCGCTCTGCTGAAGCTGTGCACGCAAATGAAGGCATTTTACGCTTGACGCCCAGATACAGATGTCATCTGCATATATTGATACATGGACAGATTCTGGAAGTGCGTCAACCAGGCCGAGGAGCGCTAGAATAAAAACTGTGGTGCCAAGAACACCACCTTGAGGCACACCATGACGGATGCAATGATTCGTTGTTGTGCCATTCTCCGTCTGTACAAATAAAGCTCTGCATTTTAAATAGCTGTGGATCCATTGGTAAACTCGACCCCCTAATCCAACATTTTCCATGGCATCCAGAATGGCTTCATGTGACACGTTATCGTATGCCCCTTTCACGTCCAAGAACAACGCCGCAGATAAACGTTTCAGTCTGTTTCGATGCTGAACAGACGAGACCATGTCTATAACTTTATCAATTGAGGACCACCCAGGCTGAAAGCCCGTCATAGCATTACGGTATACCTCGTTGTGCTTCAGGTACCACTTTAGGCGAGCCAAAATCATCCTCTTTATCACTTTCCCGAAACAGCAGGTAAGCATGATGGGGCGATAAGAGGTCGAGTTCAGAGGAGATTTACCTCGTTTAAGCACAGGAACGAGGCGGCTGGATTTCGACGAATGAGGGAAAAATCCGTTGCTCCACGATTCGTTGTACACGGATAGAAGGGCCCGTCGAGCTGCTTCACCGAGGTTACAAAGAGCCATGTACGTGATCCCATCCGGATCAGGCGATGAAGATCGTTTGCATGCGGTCAAGGCCGCTTGTAGTTCCTCTTGAGAGAAAAAGGTGTTCATTCTTGAATCTCTGGAGACTGGCGCGTTTTCTAGGTGACGCGTGGTGCACGTGGACGCTTGACCTGCTACTTTCATGCAGAAATCTTCCGCTACTTCAATTTCGGTGCGGCCTTGATGAAGAGAAAGACTCTTGAAGGGACGATGCTGATGTGGCAATATTCGTAGGCCACAAACAATCCTCCATGTCTGCGTCAAAGGCTTGTGTGGATCCATCGATTCACACAGAGATTTCCACCACAAGGACTGAAGTGAATTGATTCGCCACTGAATTTTTTTTCTCTAGGTGTCTTGCCTCCCTCAAGTCGTGAATGGACTTTGTGCGCCTATATCTTCGTTCTGCACGACGACGGATTCCTTTGAGCCGTTCCAATTCCGCTTCATGTTGACAATATTCTGAAGTATGTTGAATATGATGAGTCGCTTCTTGAGTAGCACCTCTAATCATATCCTCGAGAGTGTCAAGAGGAGGCACTTCATCTTGTTGACACCTCTTTTCCGTCAGTGACCTGAACTTTGTCCAGTCGATGCGAGTCGAAGTGTCGTAGTTTGGCGATTTTTCCAGGTCCTTGATTGTTAAATAAGTTGGTATGTGGTCACATCCATGAATTTCATAGTCTGCGAACCACTTAAGCTTTCCATTTTGCTTCCTGACAGAAATGTCAAGTCAAATCAGCTTTTGTATGTCGTTCCCCGTAGAAACTTTGGGCTTCCGTCGTTTACACAAAGCAGCTGCTGCACCAGAGCAGAGGAGAATACTTGCCTTCCGCGACGGTCTGTCTTCTGACTTCCCCACAGTGGGTGGTGAGCGTCGAAATCTCCGGTGATGATCCGTGGTCTGGGTGTGGATGTTAGCAGTGCACGTAGTCTTGCAGGTTCAAAACGGCTTGAAGGTGACGTATATGCGCCTACGAGCGTGAAATTGAGGACTTTACGGTTTACTGTCAAGCAGACATACTGGTTGTCTTCGTGAGGTTTTACACGGTGCTCGATATAGGTAAGGTCGCATCTGATATATACAATGACTTTGCTCTGTTCGTTGCAGGTAGCGGACTTGAAGGCTTCGTACCTGGATAGTCATATTGCATTGTGTAGCTGTGGCTCACAGATAACAATAATTCGAAACTGGTTTTTAAACTCAAAATGTAGGATATCAGAAATACGGGGCATGAGGCCTCGGGCAATCCACTGAAATATCGAAGCTTCTTTGACTTCTTAACGAAAGGCTTGCCGAGGCGGAGCCTTGGTGCCATTCCAGAGTTGATAGCACCGGCTTCAGCGCATCCACTAACTGAAGTGCACTCTTGGCAGCCGGGCTGTCAATGCCAGTGAGGAACATACGATTGGTATTCATAAGGGCCTTTACCATGGCTACGATTTCTTTATCGCGACTGTCACCACATTCTCATTCAGAAGTGACTGCAGACGATCGATGCGATGGCTCAAACGGCGGGTCTATCCTTGGCAGCGCTGGCCATGCTTCAGGCGAGCCGGTGATGCTCTTGTCTTGCTTGAAAGATTTGTTGTCGGCGTGCCTGGATGCTTGAGGTGGTATGCCGGTGATCATTTGCTAAGGTGCAGTCCTTGCTTCGGCCCTGGATGTCCTCTGCGGCCTCCGGCGACGACACCGCCGGCGTTGTACTTGGGCAGCGGCCTGCCTGTGAGTTGAGCAATCCCGGACCATTTGACTCAAAACTTGCATTTTTGTTTTCATGATTGGGCAATCTTTTGACGATGCTTCGTGAGGGCTATGACGGTTTTGACATTTTGGAAGTTCTGCCTGGGAAGTGTCTGCGCTATGCGATTCTGAGCATAGCGACCACACAGCCAGGTTTGTACAAACAGCACTGACATGTCCCAATTCATCACATTTCCGGCAATGAAGGGGCTTCAGTACAAAGGGTCGCACTGTGTGTCGAAAATGGCCGACCTTGACTTGCGATGGAAGGCTGTCTTCCTTGAACACGAGCTTCACGCAGCGTGATTTCCCAAGGCGACGAGCTTGCAGTATGGTAAGTTCTGCAGACACCGGTTTGATGAGAGCAGCAAAGTCACTTTCGCTGATGGAAATGTCGACATCGTAAATGACGCCAGCAGTAGAGTCGCGGCCATCAGGTATGTATGAGTGAACATTGATGTTATCCATCTTGACGTTGCTCAGCACTTCTAATGTGCTTCGTTGAGTGACGTCTTCAGCGAGGATAATATTATGGCCATTGATCCGCACGTCCGCGATCTGTCCCTGGGCGAGTTCCCTAAAAAACGTAGACGTGGCTTGACGATTGAGCCGGTTGAGACTATGAGCCACATCAACCGGCACAAACCGAATTGTGTATGTTGTGGGCTCTCGCATCTTCGTCGCATTCCTACTTGTTGATGGTGACGGTATCACTAGTCTTTTTCGGTGCCGCCTTGTCACATGCACGAAGTCGCCTTCATCGGAGCTTTCGTCGCTGGCCGTAGAGTAAATCAGCGTGTCCTCGCTGTCGGCAACACTCGGGTGGCCCGTACGCTTTCTCGTGGTAGCTGCAGACGACGTCCGTGGTTGCGGTGGAAGCCCAGGCGAATCCACGTCCATCGCCGCAGTCACTGGAACGGTTTCTTCCACAGAGCCACAGAAAACATTGAAAAATTACAGATACTGACAGCAGTGTTCTACGCCGGAATCACTTCGTCGTTATCATCAAATGTTTTCTATGTGGCCGACGGCCTGCTTTGAAGAACTGCCAGCCTAAATAGGTTCATTTCACTTGTAGTGGTCCAGATAAGTTGACAGTAATATCCCAAAGACTGTGCTTTCAACTTCAATACGCGGCTAGCTAACCAGGCAAGAGATACCGCAAGCCCCACCACGGTGGTCTAGTGGCTAAGGTACTCGGCTGCTGACCCGCAGTTCGCGGGTTCAAATCCCGGCTGCGGCGGCTGCATTTCCGATGGAGGCGGAAATGTTGTAGGCCCGTGTAATCAGATTTGGGTGCACATTAAAGAACCCCAGGTGGTCAAAATTTCCGGAGGCCTCCACTACGGCGTCTCTCATAATCATATGGTGGTTTTGGGACGTTAAACCCCACAAATCTAATCTAAGAGATACCGCAAATTTCTTGATAGGCACTTCAGAAGGGCTTCATGCGGTCGCCCAGAAAGCAGTAAATAACAATAGTTGTTGTTCTCCTAATGTTTATAAAGTTGTCAATTGATGAGAAAGAGAGAGCCAAGGGAATATTTTATTGAAGAGCGGAAGATGTTTGGCTTCTCGCCTGACATGCTGCTCTAGGTATTTGCCTATTACTGTGATATATACAGATGAATAATCACCAACTGTTGCTTTGGTGTACGTATAGACTGATTTGATGAATCTCACAAGCATTTAGTGAAGTAACCAAGACAGTCATGTAATCAGCATAGAACAAGTAGCAGAATAGTACACAAGCCATTTAAGTAGCAATATCTCACTTCCCAAGTATTCAAGTTACCTTGATGTGTAGCAGGTGTTACAGAATAAACTTTATAGAATTATCTCAGTAATATTGTAGGTATTCCTAAGTTTAGCACAGAATGTATCTTTATGCGGTGGTTTATCAGGGTGGTATGCAATAGGACGAGAAATTCGCATAGATCACCAAATGAAATTACTTAGTGGGCCTCAAATATAACCCCTTGAGGCGCTATTGATAATGCATTGTCTAGGAATGTGTTAAATTCGTACAGCATATCTTCAAGGTTCCCATAATACTTGCCAACAAACTGTTACAATTTGTTGTGAGTTTCAATCATAAATTGTTAAAAGCTTGTAACTATGTGGTTCAATTATTTCTCGTCTGTTGTGTTTTATTTTTATATTAGAAGAATCAAAAGGTAGGCTCCAAATGTGTGTGGAATGCATTCATGGTTGTATTCGTTTAGAGAATAGGAAAGCAATAGTTTTGACGTTAGTTTTGAGACGCAGCACGCCAAAGAACCCGTCTAACAGTGTAGTGCCTTTGATCAATGACCGCTCACGGTCATACGCGGCTCACTGGATTGAGCCAAGGCGTGCTGACTGCGTTGAAAGTTCAGTTCATCCAATGTGAGTGTGTCCCTTTTCGCCACAAGTAGACATAATCAGCCTAAATCAGTTACGTACAAAAGATCATAGCATATCTACGGAGTAAATGATGATGACTGGGGCGAGGCACCGGAGGGTTTTATCGGTAAACCGTCAATCATCTGTCCATTCGTCTAACTCTCTGTTTGTATGTGTATGCGTCTTGGTGTCTGTCCATCTGTCTGTCTGTCTGTCTGTCTGTCTGTCTGTCTGTCTGTCTGTCTGTCTGTCTGTCTGTCTGTGTGTCTGTTCGTCCGTCCGTCTGTCTGCCTGTGGGTCTGTCCATCTATTTTTCTGTCCGCACCTCCTGAGTGAGTCATGGAACTAGGTGGCCGCGTACGAGCTAGGAGGAGCTTGCCCACGGATTTAGGAGCTTCGTCCCATAAAAAGAGCCGTCGCCACTGAAGGGAATGAGGTGAAGTAGTGCGCCTGAGATACCCGTGACAATGAAAAGTTTTTTCCTGGTAAGGCAGGGCGTTGTCGATAGATAATAAGTTTGCGAGAACAGTAGAAAGGAAGTTCTGTTTATAATAACGCTATAGCGTTAAAGAGCTAGTTTCGTTAAAATTCTGGTGAAAGTGACGGCATGGCGTAGGTGTGGGCACCATCGGTGGTGAGCGCAAAATAAGCTTTTCAGTCATTGAAAGACCAAGAAAGATGCAAACAAAAAATAACGAAAGCTTCCCGATTCCAGTGAGCATCGAACACAGGATGTTGGATTCGCATGAAGATGTGCGACCACACAGCCACACGTGCGTTTGGATGCACTGTAATATGCAGTGAGAACAACGTTCTTGGATTACAAACACGCGTCTTATGTATACAGGCTTCACAATACCACACCTAATATCACAATAATACTGAGGCCTACAAGCGTACATTGCCGTCGGGCGACAAAACATGTTGTTATCACACCGACGTCAGTGCATAAACGACGGTCACCAATTACAAAAGACGCACACCGTACTGAGCACATTCTTTCAAGACCACGTAGTGGGTTCACAACAAGTTGTAAAACATTTAACCTACATACTTGCTCTTGTTGAAAAGCGTCCGGCCGATTGAAAAGAATGCAGCCACGTAAGAAAGCTTAACCCAGACAAAGCAGTTTCAACCTTAATGATTCCATTGTAGAAACTCAGAATTTCGGCTTGTCAAGCAACATCACACACTAACAATATGCACTCAGTTGATAAAGTACAAACTATGGTTGTGGTGGAAACAATTCTTACTTAATTTGTAGAGAGAGGTACGAAGGGGGGAGTCTGAAGGACAGTATATCGCTAATGCATTCAACTTTTCAAAGTGAAGCTTGAGTTTCCTCTAATTTTTATTTATTATTATTTTTATTTGTGCAGGTTAAAGTGATCCAACCATGCAGATGGCTCATCAAGTGGAAGGTTTCTTGGTAAACAAGTCGTAGTTCCGACCCGTCAGTAATGTCCCAAGCCGCTAAATAAAAAGGATACAATACTTCGCCTGAGATTACCTTAACAATGCATACTTTGATCGGTACTTCGCCTCCGCTGCAAATCACACTTGTGTAAACTCTCACCTAGTCTTTCCAAGAGAGGTAATTGCCACGTAATATTAGGCGGAAGTGTTACATGCCCATCGACTTATATATACGTGCATGCTAAATACCAACGTGGTGAAAAATTTCGCAGCGCTCGACTACGAAAACCTTCAAAGTCAGACCATGGTTTTTACGCACAAAAAAACCAAGTATTGTTATTATTATGATGGTGATCACCATTGAACCCGTGTTTGGTCTGTAGGACACCACTAGCTGGTCGGGAGCGTGGTTCAGTCGACGACATATAAAAAAACAATGATAGAGCGGTTGGTATTCGATATGCTTTGTCGCTATTGCTAATATTTTATTCTATATTGACTAGACTGAAATTAAGTTTCTCTCATGCTTGCAACTATATATTGCTTCAGTTGTAACGAACAAACAAAACGAAAGTTAGGTGGTAATAACAGTCAATCGATTGATATTGAATACGTCAGTTTGAGAGAAACAAACGGCACATTGCGGGGAGACGACAGGAAATGGAAGTTTTAGATTGGCGCACGGTTACTTAGCGTTTGTTGTATAATTTAACACAGGCGCCCATGAGGATAGTGTGTGATGTGGTGACAAACGCAAAGCTTTGCGTATGACACTCTAACATTTCCCACTCCTATATTACTTCCGTTGGCTTATGCCAACGGGGTTAAATAGTGCTTGAGTACAGCTTGCTGAATCATAGACATACAAGTTCATTGCTTATCAGGCTCCTGAAAATTTCATGTCTACATTTGAGACACAACAGGCGTTATCCGACATGACGCCTGTATTATAGGAGGAATGCGCAGTGTTTACTGCTTTGTTGTAAAATTTGATAGCCAGTACTGCAACCGTAATTGACGTTGCACCGCCATTACGCCTGCATAAGGTCTTCTTTTAAAGCCATTTAAAGATCTGGCGTGGTTTGGCGCTGCTCGTACTGGAGTGGCGTGGCCAGTGCAAACACTAATAGGGCATAGAGTAACATAGTAAACATAGAGTGGTCAATGGCTGCCTGTCGCGGCCCGCGGCTGTAGGGTTCCTGCCGTCTGTTCCTACCTTGCACAGACTGCATTCTCCGGTCGCATTTGGTACCTTTCTCGCGTCGTGCAACCATATGTACGTATCGTGCAACTACTGCAGTCTGCCTTGTGTTCCTTTTTTTTGTCAGGCGGCACTGAGTTGGTCTCTCGTGTGGCATTGGGACAGCGGCGTTTTCAGGGAGTCTTGCTTTTCCCTTCAGTGTTCATACGCTGTCGGCTGCTGGCAATGTACTTCATTTTGCGCCTAATGCAAGGGAAAGAATCTCCCGCAAGAGCGCTTGCATATTACTCTCTGGGTACTCACCTTCGGCACTTGATGCCTAATGTGCACCTTAACAGGGGGCCACAGTGAATAAGACTTTTTTCTTCTTATGCAACAACTGTTGAATTTTTTCGCCACGTCCAGTCCACCTACCCTGACAACATGCTGTGTTTAACAACCATGTAGTCGAAGCAAGTGCTGCTTTGTTGCTTCCGTTGGTTCCCCAAGCCCGCCGTGCTCGCTCTAATCGGGTATCTTGGAGCACTTCAACGGCTTCACTCCTGCCTTTACATCTCCAAAACTTTATATGGTGCCTGGGATGGGGTATGCTTTCCACTCTCGAGCGCGCCGAAAGGTGAACAATGGTCCAGTCAGCAACATGTCCGAACTGCTTCATTCGGGAAATGAATCAGCATTATCTGAGGCATTTTGTAATTGCTTGTGTTTTTTTGGAGAGCCGTATGGCGCGTTCACACATGAGAAGTGAAGAGAAAACGAAAACCTCAGAATGGCTGGAAAACCACAACTGCGTGCGTTGAATATGTTTACTTTCGTTCTGCCCCATCCCGCCGCCGCTGCCGTCGCTCCTTTGACAATTATTTCGATTTTGCCTGCTATCTGATAACTACAGTCTGTATTCTGGTTATTGACAAAGAATTGAAATGAAACAGCTTGCACCTTTTCAAACGTTGTTTTGGGAGATCATCATCATCATCATCATCAGCCTGACTACGTCCACTGCAGGAAAAAGGCCTATCCCATGTTCCGCCAGTTAACCCGGTCCTGTGCTTGCTGCTGCCAATTTATACACGCAAACTTCTTAATCTCATCTGCCCACCTAACCTTCTGTCTCCCCCTAACCAGCTTCCCTTCTCTGGGAATCCAGTTAGTTACCCTTAATGACCAGCGGTTATCCTGTCTACGCACTACATGCTCGGCCCATGTCCATTTCCTCTTCTTTATTTCAACTATGATATCCTAAACCCCCGTTTGTCCCCTAATCCACTCTGCTCTCTTCTTGCCTCTTAAGGTTACACCTACCATTTTTCTTTCCATTGCTCGCTGCGTCGTCCTCAATTTAAGCTGAACCCTCTTTGTAAGTCTCCAGGTTTCTGCTCCGTAGCTAAGTACCGGCAAGATTTGGGAGATACGCCAACAGAAACGACGCGATCGAACACACCGGCGGCACGGTGTCAACCACCTGTACACAACAGCGAGACATCTCGGGGCATGCCTACTCGCTGCCGCTGCACCGTCTACTGCCACAGTTCTCGGCGATCATAATCCAAGTCAGGCTCTCGATGAACGCGTCCTTGCTGAGGCCACCAAGCTTCGTCGTGCTGCACAGGGAGTTTCCGATTTGAGCCGATGCGAGCCACCACTGACGCCTGTGCCACCATGTTCAATCTGCGGTCGGCTGGTTAGTTAACATGGTTGGATCTAGTGCAGCCAATGCTGAGAAATGGAAGCTGGATCCGGTTCGGCGGGGTGGTAAAATTGCTCTAGAACCGATTCTTGAGTGCCGGCCCCGTGGCCCGGTTTTCCGGCGGCTCTGTCGGTCAAACAAGCCAGTTTCCGGAAAGTTTCGCTTATTTCGCTCTCTTTGAGGCCAAGTGTGAACGCGCCTGTACATGCTTGATTTCGCTGCCTCAGAGTAAATCGCTTCGTTTCTTATGGACGTTGTTCTCGAGGCCGCTTCGCTTGCCTTCTCATTGTTGCCGGCTTTTTCTGCCTTTGGTGCAACCGTTTCGAGGCGGTGTCAGCAGGCTACCGCCGCCGCGCGTTCTTCTCGATCCTAGAGCGATTGTACTCGGATCTGCTGTCTGTTTTGTCGGAGGAGCAGTTCTTCCTCAGTGAAGACGAATTTCTTCGGCACTGGTCTTGCCCTTTGGTGTCGGTCTGTGACAGATGAGTGAAACTTGTCTTACGGCTGGCCTGGTAGTGCTAGGCTGATGTGTCGATGCACCGGCAGAAATGGCAAGCCAACATGTATATTTGTGAAATCTACATATTCAAGTTTTATTTGTGCTGCATGTTTTTTTTGCAATATTCATATGTGTATCTGTTATTTTGTAACAGATTTTTGTGTGGCTGTGTTTCTGTGAATCATGGAATGTACGTGTTCTTTCCACGTCAATGTCCAATTGCCTTTCACGTTAACTTTTTCCGAACAAATGTGTTATGATCATCCCAAGGACTTGGCAAGCTTTGTCATAATTTTCCCAGTACATTGTGCTTACTCGTTGTGAGAGCGTTCATTACTGTCCTTGTTGTACAGACACCATCTCCCCTTGTCTCTTTCATACTATGTCGAAACAAACATTTTCTAAACTCAGAAAGTCACTAGCAGACCCTGCCTGCTTCGGCGTTGCGAAGCGAGAGATGGAGGTGCATGAGAGAAAATAGGGGGGACGTGCATGCACACTGGAGGTGTAAACGCCGAAGGGAGAATGCCTAGAGAAGGAAGAGGGAAGAATAAGCGTAGGTTAGCAGACAGTCCCTGCGTCAGCATTGCGAGGTGAGGGAACGAGAGCTTGCGAGATGAGAAAGAAGAAGAGCAGACGTGCATTCGCAGCAAGGGTGGTCACGCCGCACATCGGGTACAGCTCGACCGTAAGCTGTTTCGCATCTAAAAGTAAGAAAAGTAATCAGATGACGTGGCACGGAGTATCGGACCACTTCACAACGTGTCAAGTGGTGTGTGGCCTTCCTAGTGTTTTTGTGTTTATTTCAATAAATAAGGAGAGTCAACCTATGCAACACCTGTACTTAGTTATTAAATGCGAAGCATGCATTTTTTAGAGAATTTGGCGACTTTGAGCGTATCTATCTGTTTATCTACCTATCTATTTATTTATCTATCTATCTATCTTTCTATCTTGGCGCTTACGTTTGGGTACTCTCGTGGTCATCCCCTCAACTTGGCGTGAACCAAAATTAGCATATGAGGGTAAGATGGTTTGACAAATATGATGGGCTGGTCAAGACATGAATAATGTCACACACTTGTTGCGTACGTCGTGAAACGCTTCCTACCAGACAGTGGCACATATTCACGGGCGGGTACGTGCCGCTGGTAAGAGGGTATGTGCCTCAGGTGATTGATACTTAGTATCTACCCAGGAATGACGAGACCACACACAGGAAACTTCAACACATGAGCGTTAAGCAATACCCGACATCGGTAGCGTCGCCCCAACGAAGGCATGGATTAAATGTCAGTGTTATGGAAAACCAGACATAGGCAGCGTTGGCCACTCGACGAATGCAAATATTAAATTACAGGGTCTCAGCAGGAATCGAACCCAAGTATTCTGCGTGGCAGTCAAGCATTCTACCACATAGCTACCCCAGGTCTCGGAACTACGTTTCAAAAAAAAACTCTCGTTTTCGTGAAACGTCAATAGTGGTTGCGGCGCTGTCTACCCAATTTTATAAACGATTAATAGGTACTCCTTTCATACAGCTGTTATGTCGCGTAAACATCAATTGTGGTGAGGTGCCCTGCGCTGAAATTGTGGTATGTAGCAGTGTGAAGGGCGAGCATCTTCGCGAGCATGTCATACGCTCGCGCATCAGCGCTTCATTTCAGCGTCTGGTGTTGCTAAAGCACATTTCCAGCTAACATCATTGTGCTAGTGGAACACTGGTTACACAAACATCCACAACTCTTCAACACCCATGTGCTCTTCGACATATGTCTCTGCGTGCAACATTTGTACATATATTTATGGTCATTTCATGACGTGTCGCTGAATTAAAAAAATGCAACATGGTCACCTTCTCTCCAGGGGCTGCGCATAAAGGTGATTCCCAGGTACGTGGGATCTGCCGAATTTTTCGTGGGCACTATCCAGTAATAAATATGATTGCATAACAACTGACTCAGATTTTAAGAGAAGCTGCGATCAAGAATGAAAAGCTGTTAACAAAGCTGTCATGAACTCGTGTGACAGACATCAGGGATTTGCCAACAAGAATAAAATTCTTACAATACTTTTGCATGTTAACTTATGAAACCTGTGATTGGTCAACGGGAAAAGTGTCATTATGAAGACCACGTCGATGAAAAAAACGCCATGACGACGTCAAGTAGGGAACGTGCACGGTAGCTTTATTATTGACAGAGGAGGAAACGGCAGAATGCGCAGTGTCATGAACCCTAATATTCAGAACAAAGTATGATTGCATCTCCACCTGTTGAAATACCAGAGTCAGTGACTGTTTAAGCAGCGCGAACAACTGGGACAGACAATGATGCACAAGAAGCGCTTACTCTCAACGAAAACAGGTTTGTGCTACCTTGTCCGTAATAAATTCATACCAACTAGCCAATTGCCGACCATGCTTTCAGGACAAACACTTCGGCACATTTTGCCAGTAAAGTATACCTCTTTTATCTATCTATCTATCTATCTATCTATCTATCTATATATATATATATATATATATATATATATATATATATATATATATATATATATATATATATATATACATATATATATATATATATTGTAGCGAAGCCCCCGAACTCTGAAATGGGTCGAACACTTGAGTACCTCCTAGTGGTGTTACCCAACAAGGACGCCGCTCGCACTGAGAGTCCGTGCTTGGCCGTGACTGTCGCCATGGCGTATGATCGCTGGTTGCCGGCTAATAAACACCTTAACAAATCGGTGGAGAGTGCTGCGTTCTTTTTCAATGCCCTTGGAGCTTCAATCACGCATAGTGTAAAACAGGAGACCCTGATTGCTCACTTACAACAGAAACAAATATTTTAGACATTCGTTTTTATTCTCAAAAAGTTGATTCACTCTGTGGCGCTACCAACTACTTGGTTCTCGTTCTAACAAGTCGCGCTTTTTGAAAACATTCGAACCATCATCCCAACATCAACATTTCCTCAAAACTTTCCGCTACAAATATCACTGTCAATAGTGATCGCCAACAACAGACACGACGTTAGGTGAAGAGCTGCCTTAACCGAACCACTACATACACAATGTGGCGATGGTGCTTGACTGCTGAATTTAAAGTGGCGGGGTCGAATGGCAGTGATGGCGGTCGCATTTAGGTGAAGGCAAAACAGTTGAGCAGGTTTCGCAGATGTGTAAAAATTTTTACCAACGTGGCTCACGCAATTCCAGGGTCAGTGGATCGACAAAGTTGGGAAATTACGATGGTGCGCATAGACAGACGGTGACTACATTGATATATAAATGTTTCTTTTCTGAATAAACACTTCTGTTTTAGTAGCGCTGGTTTTGTACCCTTTGTTTCTTTGTCCCTGTGCCAGTGTGCGCTAAAAATAAGTTAAGATGCACTCATACCAACTAGCTCGCCTTTGCATATTACTTCAACCAGAAGAGTAAATAAAAATCAGCAATTTTTCCCTAAACATTTCAAACCAATCAGTGAGTCAACAAAATGACGAGCGAAAACACACTGAAACACGCACTTTAGCGTTCAGCTTCTCACGAATATATGCACGGAGATATACGAAAGACATTCGAGGTATTGGGAAATGTGACATCTGCAAATTTTGTGAACCTCTCTAGCGTCTCGAGGCTGAAATTGCTAGTTTTATGTGACTTCACTGGCTTTAGGAGTGGAACACGAGTTTTGCCTGCAAAAAGATACCCAATAACACGGTTATAGCGTCTGTCTCAAGTGAAATCCTCTGGTATTTTCTTGGCAAGATAGGAACATCATGACATTTGCTGAAGGTATACAATTATATGAGAAGCTTTCGAAAATTTCACAAAGGTGTACTCATTCCGCATCGGTATAGCAGACAACTCTACATGCGACTCCTGCATAGCTGAAGAGACCATCGAACACGTCCTGTGAAGCTGCGCTTACTACGACACGCAGCGATGCTTGCTCCGGATGGTTTTGAACCAATAGGACTACAGGCTATTCTCTGTGCAGCAGATTCTGGGACCTAGGGCGTGTGCCTAAATTGCGCAGAAAGTGAATAAAGCGCTACTACATTATTAAAGACAACAAACCTGAGTGACCACCTGTCGACTGCGTGTGCTCTCCCGTGTGTTCTCGTAATTGTGTGTACCTTTCTTCTCTTTCTCTTATATATATTCTCCCCCTAAACCCTTCACAGCGCAGAGTAGCAAACTATACGTGCGTCTGGGTAAACTCCCTGCCTTTCGTTGCATGTTTAACTCTCTCTTTCTTTCAAAATTTTAGAAGAGAGCTATGGGCCTGAACTCCCAGCAAATAACTAGTAAGGACACAATGTAGTCAGCTTCTGTGATGTACAAGAACAACTAAATATTACGCGGGAATAGTGCTATGCACTACTTCAGAGACCAATAATAAAAATGAATTTATTTACCAATAACGTGAACTTGGCAATAAAACATTTGGTAAAATATGATAACAAAGCGGCTGAACAGTATTCTTTCACAGTGTATATCTGTTTACATAAGAACTGAAAACGATTAAAAATATAGCAGAACATTTTGTTTTTGCATAGTATGTCCCATTACACCTCCTTCTCCCCCTCCCCTTGTATGTGTACAGGACTCCTCCTAGTGTACGACTCCTACCACAACTTACGCCGTGCTGGTGGCGTTGAAGTACAGGGCACAAAAGTGAACACAATGCAGCGGCGGCGAGTAGCCCACATTCCAATCATAGAAGAACACCGCTTTGTCCCGTATATGAATGATGAAATAGCCCGTCGTCATCGACAAGACCTTTTACGGGAATATGCTGGCGTATGCAACTGCATCCGCCGAGGCTTGCAGAAGTTCAGCGTAGAAAAAACGAGCCATTTTTCGAGGCCACCTTGAACAGTTCTGTGGAAGTGGCAGAAAAACTCCTCACCCACTATGTCGAGAACATAGAGCAGAATCAAAGCCTACTACAGTTCCTGATAGCAAGGCAGAAAGAGGCATTTGATCCTGCGACACTGGCTTCAACACTGCAAATAGCATTGCTGTCTAACGCCAATCCCCTCGAAGAAGATATCCTGAGCACTGCACTCCTAGAGGAAGACCCCCTACGAGATGTCATTGATGTAGTTGGTGAAAACACAAGCTCATTAAGCTATCTGTGCTCGAGATCGCGAGTGACAAGAGTGTAGCAGCCATGGGTCCTCGGGTATCTGCTCTGCTCTCCATGTACAATGTGTGCCTCAACACAGAGTACGCAGTGTCAAGAGTGAACACAGTCAGCCTCGTGTCGCAAAATGTGCCCGAGAACAAGCTGGTGGTTTTAGGGGGTCGTTATTTGGCCTCTGAAGAAAAACAACTTGGGGCTCATTTAGTGGTACATTCTGCGGCATGTTGAATTCTTCTGGTGATCTGAATGATTTGGCAGGAACGATGGCCTCGCATTGCATGGAACACGGCTTTGTTCTCCTATCTCACCGGACCACCCCACCTGCAGCTGAGGTATTGTTTTCTCAAATGAGTGTGGTCCCTTTTCAAGTTCACACTGAGGAAGCATGGCTGCAGCGTTCAGTGGTCGTGAATTTCGGATGGTTGCCCTGAAGTCGAACAACCTCTCAACACTCCTACTGTTAAGGAAAGTTACCATAGCTGTCGATGTCACCAAGCAGGCAGTTATCAGTGTACAAAATGGGCAGTTTGATTAGGTTGAGTCTTTGAAGCATAAATCAGCAGAACTTGACACGAAGCGCACATGAGATAATATATGGCTACTCGCTGAAGACGCCTGTACAAGTGGCATCCTTGGTTTAACCAACTGCCTTCGAAAGGAGAACGTTGGTGGTCGCATTCGGTGCGTATTTATCTCAGCGGGTTGCTTTGTTTCTTTTACGGAGATGTGCAGGATGTGAAGGCTGTGAAGTCTGTGAAGATGTGCAGGCTGCGATGTGAATTCGTTTCTGAAATTTATTATTCGACCAGCTTTTATATAAAGAGTTCCACATACCATCTGCCAGGCTATCTTTAGATATCAAATGACATATATAAAAGAGTTCACCGTAGCAATGCATCATAGAACATTTTTAGGTAGCGATCACTGCAAGGAAAACCGAAATTCGTCTTTATAGACTACGTAAAGAGAAGGCTGCCTTCAAAAAAAATTGTTGCGACGCAGAAAGAGCTTCTGGCGCTGCTATTCCACTTTGTCGATGCTTGAAAGTATGTTTTTCTTTCGACATATGCACTTTCGCGCTGCAGTTGTAGGAAAGCACTGCTTTTTACTTGGTCAACAGTTAAGACCAGATTGACTTCAGCTGGATCCTTGACGGTAATGCAAGAATTGACCCCTGTATTAAGTGCGCGCTTGAATGGGGCATTACGCCAAGGTCTACGCACAGTGCATCGCTGGATATCAGATATTTAGAGTGACGACTCCTTAAGGCTCATATATATTGCAATACCATGTGTTTAGCGCAACCTAAATTTATCTTCCTTCTGATCGAGCATTGTAGTTTAGTAACCTACCTTATGTTTTTTCATAGGGTCACCATGGTAGCGAGGAATAATTATGTGATAATACCTACGCTACAGGTGTACTACTGTAGAACGAATGTTTCGGCGCATCTTTGGTCTAACATTAGTTCAGTTACACACCACGCAGTAGCCCGGCTTTTGACGACTTTTAAGTGTTATTCGTTACTCATCAGCAGTTAAGCTTGCACATCAGTAATTGGTTCATTATTTGAAACATGATAGCAAAGCTGACGCACTTCCAAATGGGGTGTATACTCACGAGTAGAGTTGTACTTAAAAACATAAGGCTGAACACGCATCGCCACATTGTTTCACTGCGTGCTAGCGGACAATGCGCATTGTTCATCACGGTATTTTCAGTTAAAGAACAGAAAGGGTACTGATATCTCGTATGTCCTGACTTCTAAATTCTATTTCACACAGCGGTGTATTCGACGTCAATTCGGAAGGTTTCAACAGCGTAGCCAGCCTAGCCTATAAAAACATAGTAGAAAAAGACCTGGTCATGAACGTCCACCAGGATGGCCATTGGAGATCCTACCGGAACCGCACCGTCAGTGAGTGTCCAACTTTGTATCTTCATCTGTTTCTATTTGTTACGGCGTGTTTGGCACTCTGATTATCGAAATGCGTTCTCATGTTTTCCTTAGGACTTACTAAAACATTCGCGTTTCACTTCTAAAGAAAGAATTATATGCCTACGCTGAAATCGTGCGCTGTTTTTTATGATAGCTACAAGTTACTGCCCCACATGAGCACAACGAGTGCGTGTAAGCCCCATCAAAGCCTCAAAATTGCTGTCTGCCACCGCACACTCAGGAATCCCATGCTTCGAAATGTTCTCTAAAATTTTCACAAAAAAACCCATACAACTATCGTCACTCGCGTTGGTGGGATAACTTAACAACATTAGTAGCCAAGTAATGACCAGCGACTGGTGACGTTCACTGAAGCTATTTCAATGGCGGCTTCAAGGTCAATAGAAAACTAAATCTGAATTTTTTTTTTAAAAAACTGTGAAATAACATTGCTTTTTTTTCAGCTTAAACATTAGCGTGCAATCTAAGGGACTATAGTCAATAGGTGTCGAGAAAGAGCAGTAAAGTTGGCATTACTAGCAACATACTCGTCATTTGTTGCCACAGGTAGCACTTAGACGTCCCCAACGCCTTTGCTCCACGCTATCTGAACGAATTCATGAAGTATGAAACTAATTGCTGGTTTGATTAGCAGCCCTTATGGGGCATATGGAAGAACGCTTGCCCGAATTCAGTCAGTCACGGCAGTGTACAAACAAGTAAAAAGAAAGCGAAGCTACCAACTGAGGGCTTATAACAGATCTATACGCCAGAGCCAGCAGAGTTATTTGTCCTTCGATAGAAACTGACCACAATTTTCGTCAACACAAAAATTTGATGTGTAAAGGTAGATATTACTACACAGAAAAATTAGGTTCATTTAGGCCCATTTTACAACCAAGATACCTTGCTTTTCTTTCATGCATTTTTGTTGTGAATAGGCATTTATTTTGTACAAGTCGATCACGTCCAAAACAAGCAATACAAAAAAGTGCCCACTTCTACTACGTTTGCACATAATACTGTGTTCGTATCATACTTTCTTATGGTTGTTTACATACATGTCCACGCCACAAACCTATCATTATACAAACTCGTAATTATTCCATTTTCAGATGCCAAGGGTAAGACAAAAACGCAGTTCGCGTACGTAGAAGTCAAGACTCCCGGAGATTTTTTGAGTCTGCAGTGATACGAGTCACCAATGGCCTATCTCTCACCTTGTCATAAAATCGGCCGAAAGAGCCTCTAGGTAGACGTTTATTACAGTGCTATCAACTTCCGGGATATTATGCTTGCTAATGTAAAAGTGAACTTTGACACTGCACGTGGTGAGTATAGTTTTCTTTAGCATGCCCGAGCTCTTCAATTTCAACGGAGATAACTCACTGCGAACCGTGTCCTTGCAAGGACACAGTTCGCTGATATAGGACTGTGCGCATAACCACGAAACATTTATGTTTTAAGGTGGAAGCCTTAAATTCTTCATCAAATGCTGAAATTGACTGTCAGCGTCGGCGGCATCAACGAGAGTCAAGCGAAAAGCAATGACCATGATATGACGTCACCATAAAAGGTCATCGTGACCTCATCAGATGACATTGTCACTTAAGTACTGCATTCGTGATTGGCGAGCTGATCGTGTAGACTGTGGTAGACCAATGAAATGAAAGACTGTTATCCTTTCACTGGCCTACCAGCCAGAAGCCAGAAACCCTTTTTTTTGGCAGTTGCCTCTGCCTTAAGGATAGCCTGGTATTATAACTTCGAATCGAAGCCGAGCACTTCTGTCTCATGATGCTCCCTCAAAAAAAAGTTAGACAAACCACATATACTTCAAATATAAGACGGCTTCACACAACAAATTCTGTGTCCCTCTATCTGGTCACTAATGGAAGGCCAGTGAAGCGAATATATGTGTGCTTTTCGAAAATAAATAGGAAATATTATAGGTCTCGACCTCTGCGGGCCTCTTCTCGTCAAACCTACTGGCAAGCGGTAAATTGTAACCACCGTATACCACTGGTGCGCTGCGCCGAGACAACCACTATGAGCACTGGGACAAAAGTTCTTTACTTCATTCTTCACGTCAAATTTCTGCATTATGGGTCTCCTGATGTACTGCTTAGTGACCATGGAAGGATGCTCCTGTCACAAATAATAAGTGCATTACTGCACTAATTCATTCAGGTGGCCTTTAGTATGTCTTTTTGTACCTAAAGTTTAAGCAGCCATACATTGAAAGTTGGTTCTGAAGATGTCTGACAGAACTGCACTGGTCACACCAGAGCAGTATTAATAAAATCGCGCCAGATTATTGAGGTCGCACCAGGGATTCTAATCTACGCCAAGCTGTCACCTGTGTCCGGCTTCACTTGTCTCCTGGTCATTTGTGGCAGTAGAATCTTTTAGCAAGTTACGTGGATACAGTATGCAAATGCGCTATCGTATCGTGGTACCGCTTCGCCTTTTCAAGTCGTCTACCATTTGCCGGTGAATCCAAAATCCTGATGGGAGCCAACAGGTGGAAACAACGTATACGGATAATCGTACGATGAGCAGTGGAAGTGCGTCAGGCTGGGTGGTCGACATTTCAATAAGAGGACCTATCTTTTTCAAAGGTGCCGTGTCATCCTTGGCGTGTTAGTTTTAAAGGGCTTAGTGGTGACTTGATCTCATGATGATGGCGCGTCTCCTTATTGATTATCGCCGTCTGAAAAGCAAATACTGAAATTATGCAGGAGAGTGCAGTCTTCTGCATTATAGTATTCCGCCTAAGAGACTTCCAAAAAAGTTTAAGGCAATTCTTCTTCATAACTTCGATGCATGGGCTTAGTGCACGTAGTTGGACTCCCCTATTTCTTCACATATTAGTGTTGAAATTACAATTAGACTCCTTGTAGAGTTTTTGCTTATTGTTTGTTCAAGCTTTTCAGAATGAAAATATTTGCAGATTTGTTTTTTGCCACTCATGTGTATGATTTGAGAATCAAAACAAAAGCATAAATATGACATTCCGCATAAGCCTGTTACGCGTTCTATTTTTTCTAAACAGTGAAACACATATGCACTATGTGTGCTTTCAAGCAAAATAGCTAGGCTAATGTTAGTGTTAAATAGCTAGGCTGAGTATTCAGGCCGCGACAGGAACGGACGACGTGTCATGGGAGGTGTCAAAGGCGAGTCCATAGCGAGTTTTGTCGTTGCTGATTAGGATATGATGTGGAAAATTCCTGCGGCCTGGACCAAGGAAGTGGCTGCCACTGTGCCCGTGGCATACTCGACTGCCTATTACGCACTAATTTTACGAAAAGCTATTAAGCCGGCAGAGTCGGTCTTCATACACAGTATTAGTGGAGGCGTCGGACAGGCTTAAATCGCGATTTCTCTTTCCATGGGCTGCACAGTATTCACCACTGTAGGTGAGTGGAATGTGCGAAATTCAGTAATTGCATCAATTCTCTCAAATGTGCAGCTTTTTTTAAAGAATACATTCTCCCTAATTGACAAGGGGTAGATGCTTCAATCTTTATCAAGATACAGCCTTTCTGAGCAGTGCTTAAGAATATGCTACGTGAATTGCGGCCTCGGGTGGTTTAAAAAAGTGCAGTATAGGTAGCAGTTTTTACGTTTTGTGGTCTGCTTGTCTTATAAGAGCCCCAAAGTACTTCAGGATTTCAAGAGTTTTTTTTGAAGTCCTTTATAAATATGAATTGTACATGATAGAGGTTTTCCAAATAATTACTGTACCTTGCATTGGAGGCACAATGCTGAAAAAAAAAACACTGATGATGATAACATAACAAATCCTGGGTGTTGCTGCATCGGTAATCATTAAAATTTTCTGTGTCTTTATTTTTCCTTCTATACTCGGGTTTCCGTGGATAGATTTGTTTGTTGCTCGCTATCTATTCATTTCTCTTCCAAGGTTTCTTTCTTAGTATTTCTTGCTTCTTTTCTTTTTATCTATTTCATTCGTTGGTCTGCCTTTTGTGCTTCTCATTTCCCTAATTTGGTCAATGCTGCACTTTTCATTTTCCTGCTCCTCACCGTCAGTTATCTTTCCCACTTTCTTGCTATACTGTATTGTCGAACGCTATGAGATGTTCGGCTAGCGTATTAGAATAGGCGAGTGATTAAGACAATAGCCGAGTGATTGAAAGGCTTGCCTTCAGATCATGGGTACGTGGGTTTGGGTCCCGTTTCGCGAAGACACTTTGACCCTTTGATAATAAATCGTGCTTTCTCTTCCTCGCTGTACCTTTCTCAGCCGTCAGAGTTATAGCATCTTTCTAGCGCTTTTCACATCACCCGTCTTTTATTGATTTTCTTCATCTCCTTTGTGTTTCTGCCTTTTGGTCATTCTATTTCTCTGTCTTTATTTTTCAGCTATGCTTCACACTCTCGCATTCTGTTTTTTTTCTTTCCTCAGCCTGGCATGCGACCTCCTCATCATTTCTCTTTCTTACACAATTGCTGTACTATACAAAGTAACGACACCGGGAATCACAGAACCAACACGGTTGCCATTCCTGTTTATTTCAGTTCTTTCTCTTCCTCCACCTCCAAGGACTGAACCCTTGTCTCTTCTTTTCCGTCTTCTTCCTTACACTCCTCTCATTTTTCTTCCTTCAACCCTCCTGGGCTGATAGCGAAGACCGTTGCATGCAGCAGCAAACTCAACTTGTCCTTCATCAAGATAGCCTACGATCTTGAGCACACTTTGCTGTACCAATATCTTGAAAACACTAAAAGGCCCAACGATCCTTTTGTCCATAATTGGCAGACCCTTCCGCACAGCACCAGATCGTTTAGCCCAATACCAGGCCTGTGCCCTGGGTGTCGCTTGTCGAATTGCATCTTCATCGCCCTTCGGTACCCACTTGGTTCCTCGTTGGATTTGCATTGTTCAAACAATTGCAGTTTGTCGTAAGTTCCAAGTTATTTGCCGGCTGGCAACATTGGAACTTTGCCGTGAACTGAAAAGTGTGGGGCTGCAGCCAAGACTCGCAGTTTGTGTCCTGTCATGGTGTGCAACAGCTGCTTCTAGAGAGCATTTCCATCAGCCTTTTAACGTTGTCAACGTGGAGATAATTGTCTTGATGTCATGGATAACCTTTTAATAAATTTCAATCGCCCGTAGGTGAAAAGAAACGTCGTGGCGTAACATCACGACTGTCTGCCCACTGCAGCAGCCTCTTACGCAAGAATGCCGGTTCATTATCCGATATGGCAAGTTTAAGCTGTGAAAATATTGCTCGGTTAAGCAAAGCTATGACGCTGTTGGCGTCTTTTTTTCCAGGACGCGTCGCTACCATTCTCATGCACTGATCTGTACAAATCAGGAAACACTGTGTCTTGTGAACTCCAACACTCCTCTTTTTCAATTCCGCAAAGTCCACGTTCACAACGTCAAAAGGATTCTCCGAGTGGTTTGGCAAGACGAGCTCATCGGGTCAAGGCTGGCATTTCGCTCTGTTCAACTGACACAAGTAGCATGACTTAATATATTTGTCGACGTTTCAGGGGCGAAACTTCTTATAGCGACACCCGTTCAGCCCTCGTAGAAGTAGTAGTAGTTGTAAACAATCTTACATTTTGACCTCCAATGTGGTGCCGGTGGGAGATTTTTTCTGTGCGTTGTTGAACAATAAAAAATTCGCAGCTTGCGCGTTAACTAAAAGCCAAATTTTCCTGTCTCTCATTCCCCCTTAGCAGTCAATCGCACGTACAATCAGGACTATCTGACAAGAAATGGTTGCTACGTTATACTCGCTGGGCATAACCTCCTTGGTTTTAGAAAGGTTTAGCGAGCGTTGGGCCGCAGTGCCATGAATACAGTGAACTAGTATACACCATGAATTCGAGGTGGTTAAAGGTGGGAAGTAGACACGAAGCGCAAGCCGTAAGAAACTCTGCGTGTACCTCTTCTCGTTCAGTCCTTGGAACGTCCGCTGGAAGGCGGTGCTTCTATATAAAGAATATATGATGAAAAGATGCGAGATGGTGGTACTTGGAGTGTTGAATAGGTGGACGAATGGACACACAGACAGGTGCATGGACGGACGCACGGATGCATGCATGGACGGACACAGGAGCGATTGCATGGAGGAACGCAGGGACGGATGCACAGATGGACGTGCCGACGCACGAACAGACGGATGCACGGACGGGCGGATGAACGCACGGGCGGCCACAGAGACGCACGCATGGACGGACGGAAGCAAGAACGAATGGACGGACGGATGCTTCGCCCCACTCTCCATCATTCACTCCGTGGATATGCTGCCATTTTTTTCATGTTTTTTCATGTGAAGCGTCAGAAAACTGTGTTATAGGTCTGTCAAAAACCAGCATGACTACCTGATTTCGAACTGTTATGGCACAAGCGAAGAACTTTTTTAATCAGTATCTCTGGAATAGTGAAGGCGTCACTCTTGCATTGAAGATTTTCATAGCTTTCCCATAATCTTTTTTAAGTTTACGGTTTCATGCGGGACCTCGATTGCTAATCGAGACAAGGCATCGGCGTCGGTATAATAGCCACCTGCACGATGGAAGACATTAAAGTTGTACTGCTGAAGTTCGTTGACCAATCGGGCCAATTTCTCTCTAGGCTCTGACGTATCTAAAAGGTGCATTAGTGCTTGAATGTGTGTGTCCAATGCAAACTTTCTTCCGTCATTGTAGGATCGGAAGTAGCGGACCGCCATTAAACAACAAGAGCCTCCTCTCAGCTGTTGAAAAATTCGGCTGAATTCGGTTGAAAGTGTAGGAGTAATATCTTATTACCCTCAGCTGCTGAGCTGGAAGTGAACGGACATCTCTATGGTACAGAACAGACTCTGCACCATAATTTGAAGCGTCTGTGTTCGTCTCAAAAGGTAAGCTGTAGTTTGGTAAGTTAAGCACAGAGTTCGATGAAATGAGCTGTAAAGTTTCCTGGTAAGTCCTTTCACTTTCCTTGGTTTAAACGAAGGGTACTTCTTTTTTTTGTGAGCTCCATCAAGCACTTCATCATCCTCAATAAATCGTTGATAAAACCCATCATGTGGCCTACGAGTACTAGAAAAACTCATCTTGCTAGGAAGCGCAGCCACTATTACAAGGAACACGGAACGCAAGTAGGTTCTTTGTAATAGTGGCTGCGCTTCATAGCAAGATGGATCCTTACCATCTGGCCCGATACAATTGTTTATAGAAAAACTCAAAATGAGTTAATGTTATGCGTCTTCGTAAGTTTCGTGATCCTATGGACGAATTCCTGTTTAATAGTCTTAGTAGTTACGTCAAACACTCTTCCAAGAAGAATGACTTTTGACTTGAAGAAGCCACTCGTCTTTTCATTCATCTTCAAGTCCGCGTCACTAAAGGCTTGTAGCACTTTTTAAGGGTGTTCATAAAACTCTTCTACTGACCGGCAGTACACGAGAATTTCATCAATATAAACGTTACAGAAGATTCCAAATTATGGCATCAAAACACTGTTCATCATCTTCTGAAACCAATCCGCGAATTTTTTCAGTCAAATGGAAGTTTGTTGTACGCATACACGTCAAATAGCATAATGAACGCGGAGAACCTCTTCGTTTCCTCTTGCAGAGGCACTTGCCAGAATCCTCTGCAAAAGTCCAGATGAGAGAAAGTTGACAGCCCCCCCTTTCATTAATAATTACGTCAATATGCGGCAATGGGAAAAATAGTTCAGTTTGTTTATCTGTCTGTAATCGGTGCCGACACTAAATATTTCGTCCTCTATATATAGGTGCGATGCTTATAGGCAAAGCAAAAGAAGACGTAGGAGGCAGTATGACGCCGGCCTCAAGCATTTTCTGTAGCTCTCCCTTCAGCCAAAGCTTCTTCTTTCCCGACATGTTATAGGCCTTCCGCTTCAACACTGTTGTATCTCGCAGCCCGAATGGAACTTCGAACTTTGAGGTCACTTTTGGGTATCCGCCTAGGAAAATAAGTTCAAGACACGTACGAACAACATCTTCTGTGGCATTAGCTTACGGAGATGATCGCTGACGGCTGTGAAGGTGGCCAGCTGATGGTCATCTCTCGTGATAATTTGCCCATTCCTATAGAGATTCAAACGTAGTTTTTGCATAACTGGGTGGGGCAGAACAAGCTCATATTTTACCCCGTGATGGACCAATGCTTTTACCATGATGCTCTTGCCTTGACGTGTAATGAGGATGTCAACCAATCCATCATGCACTTGTTTCTTTCTATCATTCCCATGAATGATGATGGGGCAATCGTTCCTCGATTCAACTCGGGATTGACGCTTTTGTTAACTGAAGTAATAAATGCTCCGCTGTCATTGAGAGCTTTCACGTATTGTTCATTAACTTGCATAGACACGTACACCAGCTTCAGGATAGCTCATGCAACCACAACAACGACAGCAGAGCTTACAGCGGTTCGCGCTGTGCTGCGTTTCATTAATGACCAAAGCACGCAATGGTGGGCGATTTTCTGCGACTGCAAGGCGGCACTGCAGTCACTTCTGTCAATTCTACGCCGTGGTCCACACGAGCAGTTGGTAGCTGAAACAGCAGAAATGCTACACCTTATAACAGAGAAAGGGCACCACGTTACATTTAAGTGGTTGCCAAGCCACTGTATAATTATCGGTAACGAACGCGCTGATCAAGCTGCCCGTTTAGCCCATACAGAAGACAACAACCAGTCAATACCTCTCTCAAGGACAGACGCTGCTAGGAGGCTCCGCATGCTTGCTCGCCAACGCTCCATGGCTCTTTGGAATGAGCCTCTCTTTACGCATGCAAGATTATGATCCCTTGATCCAACGTTAAGCTTACAGCTTCCAACAAACATTCGACGAGGTGACGCTACTGCTCTGTGCAGACTATGGTTGGAAGTCGCGTTTACCCGTGCGTACGCGTTCCGCATAGGGATGACCGACACCGCCGACTGTGCACACTGCGGAGATGAAGAAACAATTCGACATATCCTGTGTGACTGCCCGGAATACAACCTGAAAAGACAACACCTTTCTAATACACTAAACAGGTTAGATGACCAGCCGCTGTCAGAAGAATACTGCACCATCGTCACGACTCATCGTCACAGAAAAAAGCTGTGCAAGCGCTACTAGGCTTCTTGCGAACTACTGGCCTGTCGGAACGTCTCTGAGTGGACTGATTTAGTGTGTGCGTGTGTGTCGGTGTTTTTCTCTTGTTTATTTTTTAACTCTGTCTTTCTATTTCAACATCCTTTGCCCCAACCCCAGTGTAGGGTAGCATACCGGATAATAGCATCCGGTTAACCTCCCTGCCTTCTTTTTTTCTCGTTTCTCTCTCTCTCTGTACACCAGCTTGGCGTGGTCAGTGAGAAAAATTCTTTCTTGTATTTGAGACAAGATATCGTCAGATGTTCCTTTGAATATTGCATGCTTCTTTTTCTGTCTCGTGCTGTATCTCACAGATGAATACGGTTTGCTAACCGTATCTCGCCGTCCAGGAGCTCGAAGCGCTTCGGGCGTGCTCACTACTGTCACCGTAGCATGTGGCTATCGAACGAACAGCTTCATGACCTGTAGCAGCTCCTCGGGCGTTCGAGTTCTTCCAAGATGAATATGTGCTCCATGAATTTGGTAAATCCTAATGTTATCAAGCACACAAGTGATGAGTCGTAGAGAGCAGAGAGAGCAGGATCTGCTGCGTGCAATAGCCTTCATTTCTAAAAAAATAGTTCACAACCGAACCACAAAAGTACTTCGAGGCTAATGCACAATCCCAACTCGGAAACCTGTTTTCAGAGAAAGTTGACAGAAAATTTTGCCTCCAATCAGCCGAAGTATGTTCAGCCGTTGCTGTTGCATGCATCTCTTGCCACATCTTCGTGGCGCCTTCAAAGTAAAACGGCATGTTCATGACTTTATCACGATTGTGTTTCCAAGAACTTTGATCGCATGCACATTCAAGAAAGAAAAGCCAGGCCTGGGCACTGACTGATGATGACGCATAGTAGAAATCTGGCTTAATTATTTCTCTTGGTGCCTTTGAATGTCGGTTTGCATTATAAGCTCCGACTGAAGCTGTTGCCACTTGCTATTTTTTTCTTCCTGCGACTTCACTACAGCTTCCAAAATATCATTAAGTCTTAAAACACTGTGTCAGTGAAAGCCATATGTGCTTTCGCTATTCAACCTTCCTTTAGCCTGTCTTCACTACGCTGCCCTGAAGTATGATCAGCTGCCGCTTCAAGTTCGAGACCATTCTTTTTTTTGCGAAGTGTCACCGAACACTCAAAACGCGCGCGATCAGGTCGTACTTTCCTCATAGACTGACCATACACCACTCACCGTCTTTACATCATCCTCACGGCCATCAGCGATTAAGAAGCACATTGTCCTGTGGAAGTTCTGGCTGTTCAGGGTCGCAGCACAGGGTCTTGTCGACGGCTGCGCCAAGTTGGTAACGACAGTGAGAATCACAGAGCCAACAAGGTCACTATTCCTGTTTATTACAATTTTCTCTCTTCCTTCACCTCCAAGAATTGCACCCTTGTCTCTTGTTTTCCGTCTCCTGCCTTACATACTACTACACATGGTTCCGCTATGGTTTGAGTACGCCGTTGCCACTCTTGCACCATGAAGAATTTTTTCCTTGCAATTTTCCTTTTTCTTTGTTTGGAAGGCTTCCTTTTATTCACACTCCCTTTGTCAGTCTCTATTCGTACTCGTTGTGAGAGAGAAAAAAGAGAGAGAGAAAATTTTAATGCGGAAAGGCAGGGAGGTTAACCAGAAAACATATCCGGTTTGCTACCCTGCACTGGGGAAAGGGTAAGGGGAAAGGGAGGAAGAGAAGCACAAACACACATACACACACTCGCACACAGTAGTGTCACAATCGTTCTACGAGGCGGGTCGCTCGCAGAAACTTCATCAGCGCCTTCGTTGCTTTCTGGCGTGAAGCTCGATCTTTCCGACATTCCAAGATTGACTGCTCAGAAAATGGCTGGTCGTCGAGGCGAGCAAACACTGCTGAGAGGGACTGTCGCTGAGAGCTGTACTGGGGGCACTGACATAAAATATGTTCAATTGTTTCGTCATTGTCGCAATGGTCGCATGTAGCGTTGTCTCTCATTCCGATGCGGCAGGCAAAAGCGTTCGTGAAAGACACCCCAAGCCACATACGGCAGAGAAGGGTCGTCTCGGATCGGGGTAGGCCAGATGGAATAGTAAGTCGTAGGCATGGGTCCAGGCGGTGAAGACGGGTGTGGAGAAAACCGGGCGTATTCCGCATAGACCTTGCGACATCCTGCGCAAGCGTATTAATCTTTGCTGCTGCGTCGCTTCTTGATAGTGGAATGGGTTCCATCACTCCATTTTTGTGAGCATTCTTAGCTGCATTGTCGGCATGCTCGTTACCGATGATGCCGCAATGGCCTGGTAACCACTGAAAAGATATGTCATGTCCTTCGTCTATTAGGTGATGGTACAGTTGTCGTATTTCGAGCGCCAATTGATCTTGAGGTCCACGACGTAGAGTATTGTGTAGACATTGGAGAGCTGGTTTCGAATCAGTAAAAATGCTCCATTTTTGTGGTGTCTCTTGGTCAATCCTGCGGAGTGCGCTGCGGAGTGCCGCGAGCTCCACGGCTGTCGATGTCGTCTTGTGTGACGTTCTGAACTGGATGGTTTCGGCTCTTGCTGGGAAGATCACAGCTCCTGCAGATCCTCCAACAGTTGTCGAGCCATCCGTGTAAAGTTTGACATGATCTTTGTATTCTTCGTGTAGCATGAGTAGAATCATCTGCTTTAAAGCTGGCGCCGAGAGCTCCGCCTTCTTGCGAATCCCCGGCACTGTCAAGCGCAGTTTTGGTCGGTCCAAGCACCAAGGAGGTGTTAGTATCCGTTCCGGAGGTGTGTATACTGTTGGAAGGCACTCACGGAAAGTCAATACTCTCTTACAGAAGGAGGCACTCGGTCGATCTTCTGGAAGCGAAGCTAGGTGGTGGGCAGGGGCGCGAGCAAGGTGTCTAATATGAGCTCTAAGCACCTCCAAAGTAATGTGCACTGTGGCCGGATGATCTTTGGCGATTGCGATGGTTTCCGCTGTTGATGTACAGCGTGGTAATCCAAGACAAACTCTGAGTGCCTGGCCCTGGGCGTTTTCTATTGTGCGTATACTGCTTTTGCAAGCGTTCGTCAGAACCGGCAAGCTATACCGCAGGTACCCCAGAAACAGCGTTTTGTACAAATGCAACATCGCGTGCACTGATGTGCCCCACGTTTTGCCTCCGAGGAACTTGAAAAGTTGTGCGATGGCCGTTAGGCGCTTCTTTAGAGTGGCCACATGGGGACTCCAGCAGAGATTTCGATCGATCGTGACCCCCAAAAACCTGTGGGTCCTGGCGTAGCAGACACTGTGTCCATTGATGGCGATGGAATATGACGTCATTGCCTTCCGCGTGAACGCGACCAGCGCCGATTTCTCAGGAGAAATCTCGAGGCCTTGTTCTCTAAGGTACGCCGATATTGAATTCGCTGCTTTCTGGAGTCTCGCACGTACCTGAGGACGTGTTACACCTGATGTCCAGGCACAAATATCATCTGCATAGAGAGATATCTGCACGGAATCTGGTATGCGTTCAACGAGACCGATCAGAACCAGGTTGAACAGTGTGGGGCTCAATACACCACCTTGAGGAACACCACGGTGTGTATAATGTTCAGAAGTCGGCCCATCATCAGTTTGCATAAACAATGATCTCATATGTAGGTAGCATTGGATCCAGCGGTACACTCGCCCACCCAAACCAACTGACTCGAGGGCGTCAAGTATGGCTTCGTGAGAAACATTGTCATATGCTCCTTTGACATCTAAAAATAGTGCGACAGATAACCGTCTGCTCATTTTCTGGTGTTGTACGTAGGTCACCAGGTCAATGACATTGTCAATGGAGCTCCGAAGACGACGAAAACCGGCCATGGCGTCTGGATATATTCTATGGCGTTCTAGGAACCACTCGAGTCTGGCAAGGATCATTCGCTCCATCAGCTTCCCTACGCAACTAGCCAGCGCTATTGGGCGGTATGATGTCAGCTCTAGAGGCGATTTTCCAGGTTTGAGAAGTGCAACCAACCGGCTTGTTTTCCACTCTCTGGGGACCGTTCCATCTCTCCAAGACTCATTGAATACTTCCAGCAAAGCACTTCGTGCTCGATCACCGAGATTGCATAATAGGCGGTATGATATGCCATCCGGCCCAGGCGATGACAATCGATTGCATGAAGCAAGAGCCACATTCAGTTCTTCCATTGAAAAAGGCAGGTCCAGGTGCGGGTCAAGTGAATGTGGCGTGTAATGAGCAGTAAGGGCTTCTGTGCAATTTGGTGGGCCCGCAATCTTCCTACAAAAATCTTCCGCTACCTCGATATCCCTTCTATTTTGGAAAAGGGCCAAGGCTTTAAACGGAAAACGTTGTTGGGGAAATGTGCGTAGGCCTCGCACGGTTCGCCATATTTGAGAAAGCGGTTTGCGAGGGTCTAGACTCGCGCAAAATTTCGCCCACCGTTGAAACTCCAGTTTGTCTATACGACGCTGGATCTTCTTTTGCATGCGCCTGGCCATCCGTAGATCTTGAATGGATTTTGTGCGTCGATATCTACGCTCCGCACGCCGACGAGTCGCACGGAGTCGCTCTAACTCCATGTCCGTTTCTGAGGGCCTTGAAGAATATGCCAGCGTGCGCATCGCACTCTGCGCTGCTTGTTTGATCGCTTGCTCAATGTCAGAGGTTAAGCCTTTTTCACAAGCGTGTTCAATGTTGGTTTTGAATGCTGAAAGATCGATCTTCCGTACGGTTTTCGGCGGGTGGTCGCTAGCAAAGCCTTCGATGGTGAGATAACTGGGGATGTGATCGCTACCATGTGTCTCGATGTCTAAAAACCACTTAACGCTTGTGGCGAAGCGACGTGACACGAACGTCAAGTCCAAACAGCTGCTGTACGTTGATCCTCGCAGAAATGTAGGGCTCCCATCATTAATTAGAGACAGTTCATGAGTCGATACAAATGAAGCCAGCCTCCGGCCCGTGGTATTGACTTTTGAACTTCCCCAGATTGGGTGGTGGGCGTTGAAGTCTCCTATAATTATCCACGGATCCGGGACGCTCGAAAGAATGTCATCCAGTCTTTGGCAATCAAAACGGGCTGAGGGAGATAAGTAGACACCTATTAATGTGAAGGTGAGGGTTTTCTGCTTCACAGTCAGGCAAACATATTGGTTCTCATCATGAGGCGACACAGGTTGAATGATGTAGGTAAGCTCCCGACGAATATACACAATGACCTTGCTGCTTTCGTTTCGGGTTTTGGACGGGATTGATTCGTAGCCAGATAGCCTGATCGGGTTTGATAATTTCGGTTCACATATTACGATGATTGGGAAAAGGTTAGAAAACACGTACTGACGAAAATCGGAAATCCGTGATCTAAGTCCTCTTGCGTTCCACTGGATGACTGATGCTTCTCTGACGTCTTTGCGGAACGATTGTTGATCTCCTGCCATGACTCTACGCGAGGGAGGCGAGGACTGGGCTCAGCGCGTCCAACACCTGTAACCCGCTTCGAGCGGTTGGAGTTCCCAGGCTTCTTAGTATGTCTGCCATGACAGCGACGAGGGATCGTAACATCGGGATGATCTGTCGATCGACCCTTGACACATCCTCAACGGAAGTAGACTCGGTGGAAGGTGTAGGGCGGCGAGGCCTCGCAGGAGGCTCCTTTGCAGGCTGTGTACGCGGAAGCGTAGGCCACTCATCCGCAGCTGTGAGCTTCTCCACTTCTTTTCGCTTCGTGCTTACTACTTCACTCGTGCTCGGAGGAAATGGGTTATGCGCAACACTCTGTCCTCCACGCCTCCGTCGGCGACTACGTCGCCGCCGTACCCTTTCAGCAGCCTCTCTGTGGGTTGAATTGTCCCTAACCATTTGTTTGATAATGGCGATTTCCTTCTTAATCCGAGGGCATTCCTTGGATGCAGCATCATGCGGACCATCACAGTTTCTGCACTTCAGACTTGTTGCCCGACATGCGTCTGCAGTGTGCGGCTCAGCGCATCGGGGGCATACTGTGGTGTTTGTACATACACTCTTGATGTGACCAATTTTCATGCAGTTATGGCACTGGAGTGGTTTAGGGACAAATGGTCGAACAGGATGTCGGAAGTGTCCCACTTTGACATGCGACGGAATGGAATCTCCTTTGAACATTATCTTTACACATAGGGTGTTTCCGAGGCGAAGTACATTCGCGATGAGAACTCCTTCGTTCGCTGGTTTTATGAGAGTTGGGAGGTCCGAGTTTGCTATGGCCAAATCAATGTCGTAGATTACTCCCGCCGTGCAGGCACCGTCCATTGGAATAACCGGTCGTACTTTGATGCCTCCCAAATCTGATACTCTGCGAAGCTTGTCTATGGCGCTGGCAGTCATTGTGTCCACAGCTAGAATATTCTTCCGCGTGTTCACCCGGATATCCTTAATGTCGTTTGGTGCTACCCCCTCAAAGTACATAGAGAGAGCTTGCCTGTTTACTGCTCGAAGGCTGATGGTGGAGTCCTCGGGCATGAAGAGGATGGTGTGCGGCCAGCATTCTCCTTTTGACTGAGACGTTAATGTCCCTGCTGGTGAAGACGACTTGATACTTCTTCTTTTGGCCTTCCTGCTTCTCACGGTCTCGAAGTCGTCATCCGACGAGTCGTCGCCAGTGGCCGAGTACAGTTCCGTGTCCTCGCTGGTGCTCGAACAGGTGCTTCGTTTCCGCGACGAGCTTGCCAAAAGTGGTCTATGGTCGGACATAGCCGCAGAAGGCTCCACGTCCACAGCCATAATGCAGTGACTATCACCGTTGGCCTCACTGGTTCTGGGCCAGGCGCGCTGATTTACCGAGGAGCTCGCCATAGCAGACCTCTGGCTGGGCGGACCAGTGGATGACTCCGCGTCCGTCGCCTTGGGGCAGGGAGCAGCGTCTCCCGTAGAAAGCGAAAAACTTGATAACAATGCTCGGAGCCGAAAGCAGACTCGTTGTTTTTCGAACAAAACTCAAGTACTCGTTGTTTTTCGAACTAAACCTATCTTGTTCCGCGCTCTAAAATTGGCGCACGTGTTTAGGTGTAAAGTCGAAAAGCAAAAATATGACGATGATGAAAAGGAGAAATAAAAAATGCGTTCCAGTTCCTGATGACAATTTTTGTTCATAGCTCATGCACAAACAGCTATCATAGACTTTTCGATGAATTAAAACAGAAAGATTTATTTATTTACATTTCACCTACATTGCCTTAAGGCATTACGTAGGGGAGGTACACATAATAATTTGACTACATAGATTAAATCGAAACAATGGATACAACAAATACAACAGCACTCAAGATATTTTAAGAGAAGAAAAAAACATTCGAATATTTGTGAGCAAAATCAACGTCGCAGTCATGCATTTGTAAACGCACACACGCTTCGAGACAACAAACCATTCTTAATGGCAGTGATATTGCAGGCATGGTTACAAGGAAGAGAAAAGAGGATTCATTATCAGTTTCATTGTCGAGATCATGCGGTAGACGGTTTCAGTACTGTATTGTTTTTACGAAAAAAGAACTACCGAAAGAGTGGGTTTTATAGCGCTATTCTAATATTTTTCGTCAATGGTCTTGGCGATTAGAGACGTACGTTGATTTGAACAGATAATCGAGAAGGTTAATTGCATTTCCATTATAATATATACAATGAAGAAACTTAAGCCTCAGTTTCTGCCTCCTTACCATCAGTGTCTCCCAATTCAATGTTCGTTTCATTTCTGTGATGCTTGCAAAAGAGTTATAATTGTTGCGAACCAATCTGGTTGCTTTGTTTTGAACTTTTTCCAGTACGTCAATCAAGAATTGCTGATGGGGATCCCAGATTGCGTAAGCATAATCTAGAATAGGTCTTACATACATGAGACAAAGGGTTTGTTGCACAGTCCGTGAAACTTGCCTAAAATATCTGCGTATGAAGTAAAGCCTCCGGCCTGTCTTGGCCACAGTTATGCCAATGTGTTTATTCCACTTGAAGTTTTCTGAAGAATAGACGCCCAGATACTTATAATAGGATTCATTGCTAATTATTGAATTATTTAATTTGTATGTTGTGTCTAGTTTATTAAACCAATTGTTGAATAATACACAGCAACATTTACAGACGTCTAGACTCATTTTCCATTTTTGGCTTCACGTTGATAATCGGTACAGATCTTGCTGCAAAATTTCAGCATCCTTGTGTGATTTAATCACTGTAAACACTACACAATCATCTGCGAATAACTTAATGGGAGAGGCAATACCACCAACTATGCTATTAATACAAATCAGGAAACGCAAAGGTCCTGATACGCTCCCCTGTGGTACACCGGACGTAACGATCACCGCAGACGATTTTGAGCCGTTAAGCACTACGTTCTGCTTCCGATCATTTAGATAGTTCTTTACCCAATTGGTAACATTAAGGTTTATGTTTGCGGAGAGCATTGCAAATTCGAACAGATTGTGTGGGATCGTATAGAAAGCTTTCCGGAAATCGAGGAACAATGCATCTACTTGAGCGCTACTGTCTATAGATTGTGCGATGTAATGCTGAAATTTGACTTGTTGAGTTACGCATGAGCGTCTATTTCTGAAACCATGCTGAGATGGAGTGAGGAAGTTGATTGACTCTAGGTATATAACTGTTTCACTGTATATGATGTGCTCAAATAACTTACAGAATTGCTATTAGCGAGATGGGCGTGACTTCCCAGCATCAGCAAAGCCAAAACCTCCCCTAGTATGAGTGTAGCAGTTCGGGCTAGTCACCCAGTATAAGGTTCTGCACCTCTACCCCTGCTTCTTGGTAACTTTTTGTCCCTTCTAGGCTGGCTTTTTCACGTTCAGTATGCACAAACAGGTCAGCCAACTATTGCGTTGCACGACCCAGACACTATCTCCAACCCCCTAAAAAAATCGTCTATGAGCACGCCGCTTGAATAAGGCGTTCGTCGAACGTGTCGCCACATGCAAACTTTGCAGTGACTGCGTTAGAACTGCGTTTTTATTGTACTTCATTCACATGCAATATTAAGAGTATGTGCCCATGTTTCTGCAAGCACCTGGAAAGCAATTGTTCAACGAGACTTTTAAAAGAACGACGATAAAGTTTAAACACGAATTCACAAACATGTGGCACGTCCGCGTGAAGTAAAAAGGTCATTTACTTCACGCGGACGTGTCAGGAAGGTCATTATGTCAGGAAGGTCATTAATGTACAGTAAAAAAAATAAGGGACCCAGTCGTGAAACTTGGGGAATTTTTTATTTATTGTTCTAGTCGATGAAAAGGAACCTGCTATGTACGCAATATGTTTTCTAATAACCAGGTAACTGTTTAGAGACTTGAGGGATGCACCTGTGTTGCCATATGCGTCTTTCTTCTTGGACAAAATGAGATGAAAAGTGGTGTCGAATGGCTTTGATAAATCTAAAAAAATTGACCCATAGTAGCACCCTCAATCAATGAAGCGTTTGATTTAGTCAGAATAGAAAAGAAGGGCAAAGTCAGTTGAACTTACAGAGCGAAAGCTAAATGAACAGGACTTCAATACATCAAATTTATTCTTGTTAAGCCAAACTATGAATAATTTTTGATAACTTTCATGTGGGAAGAATGAATATAGATCGGACGATAACTAGAAAGACATTGTTTATCACTTTTTTAAAACAACACAAGTACTTTGGCTATCTTTAGAGAACCAGCACCCTCAGAGAATAACCAACACCATCTAGACTAGGTTGGACCTATTATCTTCTTTTCCGAGCACTTACGTCACCACACTATGACGAAGTTGTTTGCCTTGTTGGCGCTTTCGGGAAATGGGAAACCGCAAGAACCGGGCATAAGTTTCGCATCTCTTTCAAGCAGGATTTGTAACTCGCCATTAGAACACTAACGAGTTTGTAGCAATGGTCATTTCAGAGAACGCACCCTCCGTGCTGCCCCTTCTTTTGAAATGACGTCACCGAGAAGTGATGAGGCCTTAGCAAGCGAAAGCCTCGGACTCCGCTAATCTGTGAAGTGTTCGAAATATTGCGCTCTTTCTTTGTGTTTGAGAAATTGTTCAGCTGCCTTTGCAGACCTCTCCTGTATCGACAAGTGCGAGGCCCTCGTGCCCAAATTTGCCAAGGCTGCCGAGCAGCTCGAGGAAGAAGGCTCGGACATCAAGCTGGCCAAGGTGTACACAACCTTCAAGGGCCTGCTCGCTTGTAAGTACCTGCACAGCTTGCCGACACTCATGTTTTTCCACAACGAACATCCGGTCGACTACAAGGGTAGCCATACCATAGAGAAGATGATCCAGTGGGTTAAAAAGAAAACCGAACCACCGGCTCAGATACTCAGCACTGTGGACGATGCGAGGATCTTCGTGGACAGCGCGGAGGTCACCATCGTGGGCTTCTTCAAAAACCAGACGAGCCTCGAGGCCAAAGAGTTCCTCAAGGCTGCGTACACTATCGACCGGCACGCGTTTGCCATCACATCGGAGGACGCCGTCTACAAGGAGCTTGGTGCCAGCAAGGACGGAGTGATGCTCTTCAAGAAGGTCAGTGCTGTACAGTGGAAGTTGGTAGCTCAGCACAAGTTAGACCTACTCAATGTTTGTGAACAGCGGGAGGTACCGTCGACTTACTGAGGCGCTTGTAGCGATGTCGTGGCGCGTAGGCTCCGCCCAGTGCTTAACAAGTATGTCGACGACGCCTACCGCTCTTCACAAACTTTCATTAGTTTCATAGTCTGTGACCAACTTAGAATAAACAGGAACGTGTATAGAGTAGATTGAGAGAAACGCGAACATGCGGCATCTACTATATCTGTTTTGCATCGTTTTCAAGCTGTTTCAGTATGGATAGTTACAAACAGCTAATATGAAAAATCCGTAAACTGGGGTTGCGTTGGGCCGACGTTTCGACAAGAGGACATGTCTTCCTCAAGGCGAGAACAGAACAGTTTTATTCTAGCCTTGAGGCTTACAAGTCCGCTTGTCGAAACACAAACTTCCATCTTTTCTTCCTACCATTTTTTTAAAAGAGCTACTAGTCACTTATGGTACAATCGAGGACCTTCTAGTATCCTTGCATCGCCTCCTATTTCAGAGCCTTTTTCAAAACAAAGTGCTGTGCTCTATGTACGTCTTTATTTCCATATCACACAACCACCCACCCCCCTCCCCTACCACTATCCGTTCTAAAAGGGGCTTTTAAACTCTCTTTAAAATAACCATAGAATGAATTCCGTGGAAGAGCTTATTGCCTCACAATTTCAACGCCGCAAAAATTTTAGGAGAGCATACAGTGCGAGTGGAAGTACAAAGGTTTGTCGCATGCTGAAATTTTATTTTCTATTCTCTTGTCCCAACGAAAGCGCTGGAAGCTAAGCAGGAATGGATGGAAGGGCCACAGAAAAAGGACACAAACGCCTTACGACCTTGAGCACATTTTTCTTTGTTTTTTTCGAATGCGCGGCTTTCTCAGTGTGCTCGCGCACACATAGATGGATGGATTTATATGGCTGTACCCTTTAGATCGGGTGGTGGCTGACGCCACCAAGTCGTAATACTTAGTGAACCAAAAGATACATTTATTTTTTTGCTTTTCAATAGTGAGGTTGAGGACTTGTGCTTTTCAGTGAAGGGTTTAATTCGTGCCTTGAATTTAGCCACCAATCAGATAACCGTGTTCTAGTCAATTTTACTCGCTTAAAGTCCATTATGGCCTGTCTGTTTCTAAACCCCAGTGCTTTAAAAAAATCTGCGCCATCATCCTGAATTATAGGGTGAAGCCCTTTACAGAACATTATCAAGTGTTCGGCAGTTTCTTCTTCTTCTCAGCACGCACTGCATACTGTGTCTACCCATCATACTTGGCCCGTTATGTCTTGGTTCGCAATACTCCCGTCCTAGCCTCAAACAGTAGAGAACTACCCCGAGTATTACCATAGATCCTTTCCTTGGCAATTTTCTGCTTAAATGTTTGATAGATCTCTAGTGTGGACTTCTTAATCATGCCAATTCTCCACTTATTGGTCTCAGCTTCATTCACCTTCTTTTTAACCGATAATACTCTTTAGTTTGGCCCCCTGCTATTTTCGAAGTATTTACCTATCAATTTTCTGGTTCGCTTCCTCCCTTTCGTATCGACATTCTTCATGTACAAGTAGCTGAGTACCTTTATAGCCCAACGCTCCTCCCCCATTTCTCTCAATCGCTTCTCAGTTTTTATCTTGCTGCTGGCTTCCGTGTCCTCAAATGATGTTCATCCCATATCACCTTGTACTCCCTGAATTGGTGTATATCGTGAGCTCCTAAGGCAAGCCTACATATTCCACGTTGCTTACTTTATAATGTTGCTTGAGCTTCTGATCTCATGCTCAAGACCACATTGCCGAACGTCAGACCAGGAACCATTACCCCTTTCCATATTCCTCTCACAACATCACACCTATACATAGTGTGCACGTGCGTCACGCAGCGCCCCTTCGTCACTTCCGAAATGCGCCACCGACATGCCCGGATACCTGCCGACTCCGTCGCTTACCGCTACCGTGTTGTCTCCTCGTGCTGGCGCCAATTTAGTTTTGCCTCACCATGCAAGTTTGAGGGCTGCTAGTGAGGCAAGTTGATTTAGTAGTCCCCGAAGAGAGAGTAGAACGTCGGGGTGTTTCTTCGCCGAAAGTTATTACCCAAAGTTGAGAACGCACTTTGCGATTTTCCGAAAAATACCCGCGTGTTTGGCTGGCACGGATTAACAAAACAAAACTACTTGAAGAAACTCGGTGATAATTGCGTCTTCAGGTGTAACTTCATTCCGGGTAAGTGCCGTAGCCAAGCACTTACCTGCAAACAGAGATAGCTTACCAAGATACTGTACATACAAACTTGTCAGTGACCACTGCGTGTACAATCAGTGTGTTAGGGAGGCGGTTAAAATCGTGATGGTGATCGCAGAAATTCGGGCATTGCATTAAAACAAACTGTGAAAATAGATGCGAAACAATATTAGTTCACATTGAAGTATAGTCAATTGGTTCGAGTTGGGGGGTCAGGATTTTAAAAAAATTGGTCAAATAATTCCCTAACACAGTCTCGATCATTTTCAGGGTCTCAACTGTACATTAGCGTAAAAAAGTAAAATACAAGGTGAAAAGGTGTCAAAACATACGCGAAAAAAGAAAGTGATGACCGGCATTACCACGGCACGCTCCACGTGAAGTCTCTATCTGCCTCACATAATGTTTTCCTCGGCTGTTTCCACAAATTTCAATCAAACAGGCTCAACATCAGCACTGTTTAAAACACTTGGGGGGCGTAAACACTTGGGGGGGGGGGGGACGCTGCTACTTTGAGGGCGCGGGCCACAGCAATATATTAATAATATTATATCTCTTGTAAACTTGTCTCACTTTGCACGAATCATTTTAGAAGGAAGCTGCTGCGCTTCGCTCATCCACTCTTATTATTGCAGCTCGAGAGACTTTGGGCTTTCACTTGTTCTTGGGCCACGCAATTTGTGGTGTTTGTAGTGAAAGCGAGATAATGGGCCCTCGTACGTCGTGGCGGGCAGCCGGTGTACGCGGTGGCTGGTATAGGTGTCGCACATCTTGATTTTCTGATCTTGTATCGAGTGAACAAACAAGCCCTTCCTGATCCGATGAGGTCGTTAAAGTATGACAACAACACCAAAAAAACACAATCCTTCTCTTTTAACATTGTACACAGCAACAGATAATGAGCCCCCCAAAAACAGCGCTGCAGCACGCGAACTGCCATAGGTACCGAGGCATGGCGGGAGAAGGCGACAACGGCGGAAGTGACATCACATGAACATTATGTATTGTAATTCCACAGTGCCCTGTTTTTCATCATCGCTGCATTCCTGTTACCTTTAGTCACGTATATTTCGTGTTGCCTTAGGTACTCGGCCTCATTGCTTATCCATGTGCCCAGATATTTGTATTTATCATTTATCTCTAGCGTTAACTAATGTATTCTAAGCTCACTACCTTCACTATCATTAAAAGTCATGACTGCCGAACTTTCCTTAGAGAATCCTAAATCTAACCTATCTCCCTCATTACGGCAGATGTCCATCAATCTCTACAAATATTCCTTGTTCTCGGCCATTAGCACTATATCATCTGCGTGCCTGTTCAATGAGTTTTCCTTGTTTGACAAAAGAGAGGTTGAAGCCCAGTCCACTTCCCTCTAATTTGGCTCTAATCGTTGTAGGTACATCATGAATAACAAGGGTGACAGAGGACACCCCTGCCTAAGCCCCTGTTTTACCTCTGCAGGCATGGATACCTGTTTTTCCCACTTTATAACTGCCTCTTTACTTTTAAAGATACACTTTAAATGATCAGTGACTCCATCTTCTACACATAGTGTGTCCAGTATTCCCCTTAAGTCCTCTGGAACCACGCTACCGTACGTTCAAAAATTGCTAGCTACAGGGGCCTGTGTGCCTTTTCTGCTATTTCAATGCACTGCGTCAGTGAGAACAAATTGTCTTCCAACCTCCTGTGCTTCCGAAACCCATTCTGCAGTTCCCCCAGCACCCCCTCATCCTCTATCCATGCCTGCAGTTTTTCCTTTATAATCGGCATCGCCAGCTGTAAACCACTGATGTCACTGTTATAGGACGGTAGTTGTTTATGTCAGCTTTGTTCCCCTTTCCTTTATAGATCATGCTCATCCTGCTAAGTTTCCATCCATCGGGAACTTCACCATCGATTATTAGTTTGCTCACTGCCTCTCTCAAAGCCTGCTTAGGCTTCGGACCTAATGCCTTTATCAGCATAATTGGAATGCCATCTGGGCCTATTGATGTACTACTAGGAACCCTCTTCTCAGCCCTTTCCCACTCTCGTTGTGAAAATGGAGCCATTGCGCCACTTGATTCATCCTTGTCCATTGTGGTGCATAAAGAACTTCTTTGTTGAAAATTTTCGTCACCCTTGTTTTTACACTCTAAAAATTATCGAGTAAAAAGGGTGTCTTTTTGTCCCACAACAATAATCGTCATCAGGCTTGCGTGTGCTTCCTTTCTCGAAAACTCGGCGCTGGCCACTTTCCTATCGTGAATGCAATGTAAACCTGATAATGGGCATGTCGATCGTGACCGGAATGTACCGGGCGCGGTGCGATAGCGCAAGGATGGAACGCAATATAGATGAAGATTATTGTTGTGGGACAAAAAGACACCCTTTTTACTCGCTCTTTTTTTAGAGTGTATATATTCAATAGCTTCGTCCCCTTCTAGCCTAGCACCTTGGCTCTTGCGGCCTCCTGCGGTGACCTCTGCAACGAGCGAGCGCACCATGTTCAAATAAGCCAGTGGCGGATAGATGGGCTACGTGGTTTTCGGGTATATTGCGTGGTTTGTCAAGAGAAGAGAAAGCAAATTTTTGCTGACTTTGATAATTTATTGTGCATTCTACGCCGCGTGCTGCGCTATAATATTTGGCTCGCGTGTTGCCAGGAGCCTCAACTACTGTTCGGCAGCGTTTTCTGACCATGCTCCAAAAGTGCTGCAGGGCCGATTTAAAATGCGCGTCCATGTCAGACCACTCTTTCTTATGAGACGATTGTTAGGTCGAACGAATCAAAATTCAACACTGAATACACTGCGCATATCCTTATACGAGAGGTAAGGCACAGCTTCACTGGCAGCCACGCCCCACCGCGGTGGTCTGCAGTACTCGGCTGCTGACCGGCAGGTCACGGGATCAAATCTCGGCTGCGGCAGCTGCATTTCCGATGGAGGCGGAAGTGTTGTAGGCCAGTGTGCTCAGATTTAGGTGCAAGTTAAAGAACCCCAGGTTATCGAAATTTCCAGAGCCCTCCATTACAGCGTCTCTGATTATCATATGGTGGTTTTGGGACGTTAAACCCTCCATAGCAATCAATCAATGCACTGGCAGCCATTATCTAGATTTCGTTCACGTGATTATTTTTTCCAAAAGAATGTTTTTCATTGTTCTTTGTGCATACCTCAGTATAAATCTCGCCAGTCATTATTTGATGCAGTAGAAACTTTTGTTCGTGGTATTTTTGATGTATACCGACATCGCATCAAACAACCAGTTTTATTGAAACGAGAAAAAAACAAAAGGAAATGGGGCGGCACTCGCAAGAGAGGGCCCCTGATGGTCCTCGTGCTCCTCGATTCATTGGTTTTAAACCACCTAATTCTTTTGACGCACAGAGGCATCCAAAATAAAGGTACTGCGCGGCCTCGTTGGTGGGTCTTATCTTATTCTTCAATTGCAACCGTTTAGATCGGAGATATGCGCCAAATCGGCAATGGTTGATGAGCTCCTGGGGTGAGTTGGGGCCTTGTCGAGTTGCGTATATCTCGGATAAATGATACTCGTCTTGGTACGACTATGGGCGAGCACTACACGCTGCCTTTAGGCGTAGCGTTTTATTGACTGCCTGCTGTTCACATTATCCGTTTGCAGTGGGCGCAGATTATGGCCTACCTGAAGCCCAACCGATGCTGCAAGGGTCGAGCAGGAGAATAATGCCACTGTCAGAAGGGCGTTTCGAAGGCTTGCCAACACAGCCTATTCACTCAATGGTCAAGCATTGGCTGCTATACGAAACGTTAAGAAGACCGTTGAGTCATAGTATATCGTGTCAACGAAGAACCCGAGAACTCTGTCGAAACTTCGATAGCCCTTCGCAATTGAACCCAAGCAGCGCGAGCTTTCGTTTTCCTTCGTTGTACTCATACTCATGATTAAAAGAAAAATTGTACCATATCGCACTAAAGAGAATTATCTGTGAATGAAAAGCAGCGCTGATGTTCACTTCTCTTTCAACTTGTTTCCATTTGTGTGTTTCCATGTAGTGTCCATTTGCGTATATGTTCTAGTTAAAGGCTTCATTGCAAAAGTTAAGGACGAAAAGTAAAACTGTACTAACGCGGACAAAGCGCCTCAAACAACAAATTTTACTGAAAACACAATCAGAAAGAGGGTGGGATGACACTCGAGAGAGAGGGCACTAATGGCAAACCATGCACGATCCTACCATGGTGCTGTTTTACGGCATAGATAGCATCCCGGTAGGATCATGCTTGGTCTATTTTCAGTGCTCTCTTCCTCGTATGCCAGCCCACCCTCTTTTTGTCTTTCATTCAATTAATAAAGTTAGATACGCTTTGTCTGGGTTAGTGCAGTTTTTTTATCCTAAAATTTTTGCAGCGCAGCCTTTACCTACAGTATGTTCCAATTAGCCCCCCCCCCCTCAAGCTTTCCTGAGTGTATATGCTGCGTATCACTTATGCTCCCTCTATTTCTTTGTGTAGTATTACCGTGAGGGTGTATGCCACAATGTGAACACCCAGCGCAGCGTGAAAAGTGCAACGAAGGGAGCGCGTGCTATATGGGCATGCAGCTGCTGTGCGGCGAAGAAATAAATGGGAACGGAGAAACGAACCGGAGGCAGTGCTCTGCCACCTCCTCCACCCCACCTTCTGATGCTCACCCAAGGAGAGGGGGAGAGTGCGGACGGTCGCCGAGAGATGGATACAGCCGCGAGCTAAGTCAGCCTCACAATAAAAAAATATTAGGCAGCATCCAGCTGCTCCGGCGGCGATTGGACAATGCTGCCCTTGAATTGAGAGAACGCCCACTCAACCCTCGTCATGGGTGAAAAAAAAAGTCCAAATTGGTTGACGTCCGCGCAGTGACCACCGTGGACCCCAAGACACTTTATGTACGCTTGAAACGCGGCTGCGTTTTTCCATACGGTCATTTGCAGCTGTACTTAGGGTGACTTGAGGGTGTCTCAATGCATGGGCCAGTGCTGCAGGTAGTACGGTATGGTATAAATAACTTTATTAAAGTTCCGAGGACCAGTCCAGCACTGATGCTGGCTGCTCCCACGTCCGTACAGAGAGGCCAAGAAATTCTGCCGCCACACGGGTCCTGTAGACAGCCCTGAGTTGGTCTGCCAGCGTGTCACTGTGCAACATTCGCTGTACCATGGTCTTTTTGGCAATTAGGATTCGTAATCTGCTCCTGATTGTTGGCTACCAGCGTCTGCAAACGGCACCCCCAGTTCTTCAGCATGTCTTTTCAGTACAATCATGACATACAAAAATTAAAAATGGCGAGGATCATACATCACTTGTCACTTGCACAGCGCCCATTCACTCAGCATGGAAAATTACTTGTACAGTGCGGTTATAACACTTTTGGTTGTGATTAAATTAGGTGTAGACTTTTCTGAACCTGATTAAAACGTGCGGCTTCAATTGAGGTGCAAATGACCTGATGTCGGCACTATAACCGAGCTGTCACACTTTGCATGATATTATGATCAGTTGCAACTGCTGTCAACATACATTGTGTTCCACATTCGATTGCCACAGGTTTATTTATAATTTCGTTTTGTACACTTCAATCGCATCCGCAATAAACTACCATGTGCTGTGCATTTCCTCACAGCGGCTCTGTCACAGACTTCGTTTCATGCGCTACAGTTTCATCTTAGTTTAATGGAACGGTTTCAATATAAGTCGTGTCTGTCTGTGAACGTACGTTTGCACCAAAATGAATGTTGACGCTTTCTTCTCCTTTCGCAGTTTGACGAGCGCAGAAACACTCTCGCATTGAAGCCCACCTGTGATAAGATTCGGACATTCGTCGCAATGAACAGCCAGCCCCTGGTTGTGGAGTTGACGGAGCAAGTGAGTAGTGGGCTTTTTCAATATGCTAGTCTGTGCATACGCAGTGGTGGTGACATGACGCACAATGTGTGTGTTTTTTGTGTATGTGAGTTTCGGTGATCTGCAATGGAGGCGCATTCAGTTCGGATCTAAAAAAAGCCCTTTTCTGTTTTTGTTGTGATTCACTAGGCAAGTTTAGCTCGTAATCAAATTCCTCGCTTTGTGCAGTTATAGCTAGCGTTAGCGCAACAGTTCGGATTATGGGAATAGTGATTCCTTGTCACAAAGTTGATACAAGAGTACACATCTCGATCCCCATTTATGAACAGAGATACTATAATTGGGCTCAAAAAGCTTTTCAGTCATCTCAACCGACCTGAAGCTCCAATTAGGTTATGCGAGGCAATTCTGAAGGTGAACAACCATTTCCTTCATCTTTGGGAGGCACTTCACCACCTAGTCCGCAGGTGGCAATGAAAAAAACACAACAAAGAACTCAAACACCGCCGAAATTACCCAAAAAGCAAAAAAATATCCCGCACAACTTGCCGACTGTGATTGAGTGGACTGTTGCAATATGACAGCAGAAAAAATTTGCAGTAATAAGACCTGGTGCTTGTTCTGAGCTACACAAACTACCCGACAACAAGCAAACCAGAAACTCTAAATCATCTTCAAAAGGGCATATATGCTTTTGAAGAAGATGTCAAGAAACTGGCAGATTAACTGTGAGATCAGTGCCTCTGCACTCATCGGGACTCACAAGGACTTGCAAACTCGCACGCAGGGTCTGACAATAGAGATCTCGATCGACCTTTCAAAATACACGACTTGCAAGCAGCCTTAAAGGGTTCGTGAAACGAAAACTGAAACTTCCCGGTTGCAATTTACCCTCATTTTTTAGGAATCGGACATACCAATTTTATTATATTTCTGCGCAGTAACAGGCGTCATTAATTCTGCAATTATTGACGCCCATTACAAGTCGCAGTTTTGGGGGGTAAGCATGCCACTTGCTGAATGCAGCCGCGCGGCAACCGCCTCGGTCTAGTGGCCACGGCCAATAGCATCGCGGATGGATAGATGGATGGATTGATTAGGCTGTACACTTTAGATTTGGCGGCAGCTAACGCCATCTAGCCGTAATACTTAGTGAACAGCAATTAGGTTTATCTTTTTTTTCTTCAAATAGTGAAGTTGAGGAATGGTACTTCGCAGTGAAGGATTTAATTTTCGCTCCTGTCTTGACTTTAGCCCCCATTCAGATAACCTACTTCTAGTTATTTTACCCGCCTAAAGTCTATTTCGCCCTCCATGTACCTAAACCCCAGTGCTTTGAAAAACTCTGCACCATCATCCTGAACTATAGGGTGAAGCTCTTTACAGAATATTATCAGGTGTTCGACAGTGTCCTCCTCCTATCCACATGAACTGCATACCGTGTCTACCATTTCGTATTTGGCCCGATATGCCTCGGTTCACAATACTCCCGTCCTGGCCTCAAACAGTAGAGAACTACGCCGAGTATTATCATTGATCGTTTCCTTAGTTATTTCCTGCTTAAAAGTTTGAAATATCTCTAGTGCGGACTTCCTAATCATGCCAATTCTGCACATTTCGGTCTCCGTTTCCTTCACCTTCTCGTTAACTGATAATTCTTATTTGTTTGGCCCCCTGCTCTTTTCTGAGTATTTACTCATCAATTTTCTGGTTCGCTTACTCCATTTTGTATCGACATTCTTCATGTATAAGTAGCTAAAAACCTTCCTAGCCCAACGCTCCTCCACCATTTCTCTCAATCGCTTTTCAAATTTATCTTGCTGATAGCTTACCTGCCCTCAAATGATGTCCATTACATATCACCTTGTGCTCCCTGATTGAATGTATTATGTGAGCACCTATAGCAAGCCTACCTATTCCACGTTGCTTAATTTCTAATCTTGCTTGAACTTCTGATCTCATCCACAATACCGCATTGCCGAACGTCCAACCAAAAACCATGACCCCTTTCCATATACCTCTCACAGCATCATACCTATTGCAATTCCACAGTGCCTTATTTTTCATTAATGCTGCATTCCTGTTACCTTTAGTCGTTACGTATACAGTCAAGCCCGCTTATAACGAACCTGAGCATGACGCGGCATCCGTTTGCTGTATCCTGAAGTTCTTAGTAAATAAAACACAGCGTTTAAAGAAAGTTGCGAGTGAAAACACAAACGTTTTGTCCCAAAAAGTCCGTGATGCACCTGTGTCGAAGAAGAGAAGCAATAAGGGTGGTCTCAAGTTCATTTAAAACGGCAGGGTGCTCGTTCGCCGAGGCCCGTGGCATAAGCTGCATGAGGCACTAGCTCTAAAGTTTCATCGTTCTCGCAATTCGATTCCTCAAAATTGTTCATGCCACTTACTTCATTCACAATTCTCTAATCGTCCACGGTTCCACAGTGTCGGCATCATCATCGGCCATAATTATATGATCGCAACAGATGTCCCGCCCGCTCTCCCAGGTCGGAGTCGACGACGCACTGCCACAAATCGCCGCCGCAGTGGTCCTGTTCGGAAGCTTCAGGCTCGGCATCGGGGCCGACGTCGACGCAGTCGGCCTCGCTAAAACAGTTCCGTGTGCATGTAGCCGTCACCGCCGCCCACGAAATATTCACCATCTCCCTAGCTGAATACTGGGACGCCCGAAGAGGCAAGCTGGCAGCAAGGTGGTCAACAGTTATAAGCAAGCGCTCCGCAACGCGGCACCTAACGCGCGGATTACACTCAAGCCAAGCCAAGCAGTCATACTTTCGGCGTCTTGTTGAGCGGCAGGAAAACGCGTGCTAGTCCTCCCGTCGGCCATTATGATCACACACTCACACCAAGAGCGAGCAAGACGCGTACACGCAACACACATGCCAGAACGCGCGGAACAACTCTGGGCCCGTTTCTAGTCAGAAAACGAAACTAGGGAGTTTTAGTGCTGGGTACGCATTCTCTTGGGGCCTTGCGGGCTTGGGAGCGCGCGGCGTTGCGTTCCCAACCTATACCCCAACGGAATGCCTTTTAGTTGGCGCCACGGTGGCACGCATGCAAACGCAAGCCGTACGAAGTTCACACGCTCTCGCAGAGACATAGCGTCTTGTCGCGTAAGTATTATTTAAGTCTTTTTTATGATTTGAAATGGTAAATCAAACATACATAGTGATCAGGACATCTTTTTTATTGTGTACAGTAATCTGGTATACGCAAAAAAAGTGAAAAATACAAGGTTATTGTAACGACAGTGTCGACATCTTGTGACACTTCGTGCAACCGCAGTAATGAACATGTTAGCTTACGCGCAATGTTTTTGAGGTGAAAATGAATAAAAAGGTTACTCATTTTTAATATTGTCGCTGCGCAGTTTTTTCACCAGATGTACAATGCACAATGTTTCTGCAATAACAAAGTAGGGGTTGTCTGTTTCACTATGGCCGCGCTAGATGGCGCCACCTATTAAGCTTGTCGTGGGCTGGCATATGTTTTTTAGTTTCTATGTTCCAGGCCATTCTAGCTTTAGAAATCTGGTTGAAACCGTGTGATCGCTATAAGTGCTCGCACTTTGGCTTATTTTAACTCGACGCCTAGAGTATACGCAGTGCGGATGCCGTGAGTTCTTGCGAAGGTGGACCGCGCGGACACATGGCCCCATCGCCCCAGCGATCTTGCGACGCATCTGTTGGGGTTTCGCGCATGCGCAATACCGCCGCCCCAACGTCCTGCGTACGCAGGCCGCTTGGGTACCCAGCACTAAAACTCCCTATTAATTCGAGCCAGCGTTGCGGGCGTCGCGGAGTGGTGGAGACGGGCGAAGGGGTTGTGATTAAGAGATGAGAGCAGACTTGCGAGAGAAAGGCAAGGAGCCGCCATAAATAGAGGGGAGGACGCGGCGGGAGGGCGACCTTGAAAACCAAAACACACTGGAAGGAGGCAGGTTGGGTAGCATGCTTCGAAGATCCGCGAAACTCGCACGTAGAAAAACTTGGAAAGAGTACATGGCCGTCTGAATCAGTGCGCTCGGCGGTGTTCGGATAGTCGGTGGCCGTGGACAAAAAAACATTTTCTTGCGCCGGCGAGTTTGCGTGGCCTCACGAACTTCATATTTCGCGCGTCCGCACGCGCGCTGAAGGCATGCTGAGCCGAGTGCGAAGTGAGCGAGAACAAGTCGTGAGCACGAAACGAATCGCAAATTATCTGTAACATAATAGCCACCGCAACACGTGCTGATATGTGATGTGTGATATGTGATATGCATCGTGTTACGTCAGCACCAGGTTGCTATAAAAGATGAGTGCGTAGGAAATAAAAGGCTAGTGTTTTTCCACGGTATCAAGTGTGCTGTTCTTCCGTCAGCTGCTCTCCGCGAGTTGGCTATGACAGTGGCGACGAAGATGGGATTGTGATCTGCTGGTGCCGCCTGGAACTTCCCTGTAAAGCTGTGTTCTCTACCGTGTGTAGAATGCCTGGTGTCGGCAAGCTTGAGCCGTTCGACGTGGAAACAACCAGCTGGGATGAGTATCAAGAGCGGGTAGAACAATTTTCCATAGCCAACGACGTCAAAGATGAAAAAAAGCGAGCAGTACTTCTCACCTGTTTGGGACCGGCCACGTATTCATTACTGCGGAACCTGCTGTCACCGTCGAAGCCGTCAGAAACAAGCCTGTCCACGATCCTTGACGTACTGAAGAAGCATTTTTCGCCGAGACCATCGGAAGTGGTTGCAACGTTCAAGTTTAATTCAAGAATACGTCATTCTGGTGAAACGGCTGGGGATTTCTTCGCTAGCCTGAACAAACTTGCTGACGATTGTGCTTTCGGCTCGTTTCGAGACAGAATGCTTCGTGACCGCATCGTGGCAGGCATCAACGACGAGACAATGCAGCGACAACTGTTGGAGTCACTAGATTTGACCCTGGATACCGCAAAGAAGACAGTTATCGCGATAGAAGCGGCGAACAAAGATTCTCGCGCGCTGTCAACAGCCAGGCCAATGAATGTTGCGCCGACGAATGCCGTGTCACGTGATACAGGAAAGCAGAAGCATAAACCAGTTTCATGTTTCCGCTGCGGAGGCGAGCATCTGGCGACGCAGTGTCGACATGCAAGTAGCGTCTGTCACAAGTGTCGAAGCAAGGGGCACCTGGCGCGAGTATGCAAGGGTAAGGCAGTTACAGTTACGAGCGCAGGTGGTTCAGCGTTTTTGTCCCGGAAGCATCAGTCAATCCATACCGTAGACGATGAAGAAAGCCGTTCTGAGACACCGGCACCGCAAGTCTACGAAATGTGGCAAGTGCGCGCACCGGATCACGACGGTAGCCCGTACCGGGTTGAGGTGTCCGTGAATGGAACTTCACTCATTATGGAAATCGACACGGGAGCAAGTGTGTCTGTCGTGTCGGAAGAGATCTTCCGCCGCATATTTCCGTCTTGTCGTCTGGAACCGTCAAGCGTTATGCTGAAAGGTTACACCGGTGAGCTGTCCGCGGTGCAAGGCAGCCTGCCTGCGACTGTACGACTGGGAAACCATGAGTGCCGGGACGTGTTGTATGTCGTCCCAGGACGCTGCCCGTCCCTTATGGGGCGTGGCTGGATAAAAGGCCTTGGTATCGAGCTGCTCAGTGTGATGGACGTTAAGGCTATCAAGAGAGAAAAGAAGAGAAAAGCGAGCCCCCCTAGACAATAACGGGGCTCGCTTTTCTCTTCTTTTCTCTCTTTTAATAGCCACTCCGCTATCACGTCGGTTGAGAGACTCGTCGCTGAGTATGCGAGTGTTTTCGACGACGCCTTGGGAGCATTCAAGGGAGTGTCCGCGAAAATAACCATCGAAGACAACGCGAAGCCGCGGTTCTTCAAGGCTCGCCCTGTTCCGTTCGCAATGATCGACCGCGTCAACGAGGAACTGATGCGCATGGAACGAGTTGGAGTGCTGCGTCCAGTCAAGACTTCGGAATGGGCTGCGCCTATCGTGCCTATCTTGAAGCGGAGTGGCCAGATTCGGATATGTGGCGACTTCAAGGTCACTGTTAATCCCGTGACAGTGCCTGAAAAACACCCGATACCACGCGTTGAAGACCTGTTTTGCCGTCTTAGCGGTGGCGAGAGGTTAAGCAAATTGGACTTGAAGGATGCGTATTTGCAAGTTGAACTGGACGAGGCATCCCGCAAGCTGGTGACAATCAACACACCAAAAGGACTGTACCAATACACGCGTTTGCCTTTTGGCGTCACATCTGCTCCTTCAATTTTCCAGCGGGAGATGGGAAACCTGCTACAAGGGCTCAGACACGTTGTGGTGTACTTCGACGATGTTCTTGTGACTGGACGCGACGACCTGGACCATCTAACAAACCTGGGCCTAGTCCTAAGCCGACTGAAGCAAGCTGGGCTAAAATTGAAGCTTGACAAGTGTACCTTCCTGGAACGACAAATTGAATACCTGGGTCACGTTGTCACGGCTGCGGGGTTTCAACCCAACCCTGAAAAAGTAGAGGCTGTGCTGAAGGCGCCTAGACCCGAAGATGTCAAGACATTACGGAGTTATCTAGGTCTAGTCAACTTCTACCGCAAGTTTCTGCCGGGGCTGCCTAGTGTGTTGCATCCCTTGAACGAGCTGCTTGTGGCCAAGGTGTCGTGGGAGTGGCGTGAGGATGATGAACGTGCTTTCCAAAAGAGCAAGGAGCTACTTGTTTCAGCAGCAGTGCTGGCGCATTATGACCCCAAGAAACCCGTGGTTCTCGTATGCGATGCGTCACCGTACGGCGTTGGCGCCGTTCTGGCCCATAGAGAAGACTCGGGGGCTGAACGACCAATCGCATTTGCATCACGAAGTCTCGCGCCAGCCGAGCGAAATTACAGTCACATCGACAAGGAGGCTCTTGCGCTCATGTTTGGCGTAACCAAGTTCCGACAATACCTCTGGGGACGCGAGTTCGAGGCCATTACGGACCATAAACCATTACTGGGCTTGCTTTCTCCCGACAAGCGCGTGCCTGAGATGTGTTCACCGCGTATCATGCGTTGGGCTCTGATGCTTGGTGTGTATAACTACAAGCTCATGTACCGGCCGGGAGCAAGCATTGTCAACGCGAATGGTTTGAGTCGCCTACCACTACCAGGGTACGCTCAACCTGTGGAAAGGCCAGCGGAAGTTTTCATGCTGGAGGCTGCTTATCCTCGGGTGCTACGGTCGACTGTAGTCGCGGAAGCTACTTCCAAGGACCCAACCTTAGCGAAGCTACGAGAGGCCTTATGGTCTGGAGCTGAGCTACGTGACCCCGAGTTCAGGTTCTACGCAGATCGGAAACTTCAGATGAGCATGCAAGAAGACTGTATACTTCTAGGATCGCGAGTGGTCATCCCAAGTGCATTACAGCAAGAAGTGTTGCGACTCCTTCATGAGGGGCACCCTGGAATGACCAAGACGAAGGCTATCGCCAGGAGTCACGTCTGGTGGTCTTCGTTAGACGAGGACATTACCGCTGCAATTCGCCAGTGTCAGATCTGCCAAGAACACCAGAGGGTTGCGCGGCCGGTAGCGATGACGCCATGGTCGTTTCCGGACAGACCATGGTCTCGCCTTCATATTGTCACGAGGTTGTGATACACGCAGCACTTGAGAGGAAGCACGCAGGAGTCAGGGCGGTGTCAGGCGAACTGTTTATTGGGCGAACTTGTGCCCAGCAACAGCGGCGTGAACAGTCGTCGGCCGACGGAAAAAAAAGACCCCCCAGTGGCGCACTGCGCCGGCTTTTTATACACGCGTCGTAACGCGTTCCAGAGTGGCATACAAGATAAACGCGACCTGCGTTGCGCTTAACAGAAAGTGATAGCGGCTTCCTTCGTAAACCAAAAGAACCGCACGTGTCAGTCTTTTATACACGCGTCATAACGCGTTCCAGAGTGGCATACAAGATAAACGCGGCCTGCGTTGCGCTTAACTGAAAGTGATAGCGGCTTTCTTCGTAAACCAAAAGAACCGCACGTGTCACTACCCCCCTCTGAAAAAGCATCGTCCCGATGCTAGATACAGAACATAAGAGAGAGTACATGCAATAAATTACATTAACAATGCGTCACAGCTAATCAGCGCGCGTAATAAGGTTTAAGTCGCACCACGTGTACGACTTCGGGTCGTGCACGGCGTCGTTGGGATGACGTTAAGCCATCGGGCACGACCTCATAGTCCAGTTCACCACGACGTCGGACTACCTTGTAGGGTCCAAAGTAGCGTCGCAGGAGCTTCTCAGACAATCCCCGTCGTCGTATCGGCGTCCAGACCCAGACAAGGTCGCCGAGTTGGTATTCGGTGTGGTGTCGTCGAAAGTGTTAGTGGCGCCTGTCGACCATCTGTTGGCTCTTGATACGCAGGCAGGCTAGCTGTCGAGCTTCTTCAGCGCGATCCAGGTAGCTGGCGACGTCGAGGTCTTCTTCGTCGGTGCCGACCGGTAGCATGGCGTCAAGCGTCGTTGTTGGGCTCCGTCCGTAGACGAGCTTGTATGGAGCAAACTGCGTCGTTTCCTGCACGGCCGTGTTGTACGCGAAGGTTACATACGGGAGTATGGCGTCCCACGTCTTGTGCTCGACGTCCACGTACATGGCCAGCATGTCGGCGATGGTCTTATTTAGACGCTCGGTGAGGCCATTCGTCTGTGGGTGGTACGCGGTGGTTCGGCGGTGGCTTGTCTGACTGTACCTCAAGATCGCTTGCGTTAGGTCAGCCGTAAAGGCCGTACCTCTGTCGGTGATGAGGACCTCGGGGGCTCCGTGGCGGAGGACGATGTTCTCAATGAAGAACTTGGCGACCTCGGCGGCAGTGCCCTTGGGCAAGGCCCTTGTTTCGGCATAGCGGGTGAGGTAGTCAGTCGCTACGACAATCCATTTGTTGCCAGAAGTTGACGTCAGGGACGGCCCCAGTAAGTCCATGCCGATTTGTTGGAATGGCCGTTGAGGTGGTTCGACGGGTTGCAGAAGTCCGGCTGGCCTAGTTGTCGGCGTCTTGCGTCGCTGACAGTCTCTGCATGTTTTTACGTAGTGGGCGACGTCGGCAGTGAGGCGAGGCCAATAGTACTTCTCTTGTATTCGTGACAGTGTGCGGGAAACACCAAGATGTCCGGCTGTCGGGTCGTCGTGTAATGCTTCCAGAACCTCTGGACGTAACGCTGAAGGTACCACGAGGAGGTGGTCGGCGCGGAGCGGCGAGAAGTTTTTCTTCAGGAGGACGTTGTTTCGCAGGAAAAACGAAGCCAGTCCTCGGCGGAATACTTTCGGCACGTCGGCGGTCTTGCCTTGCAGGTAGTCCATGAGCATCTTGAGCTCTGGGTCAGCTCGTTGGCGTTCCGCGAAGTCGTCGGTACTTATGGGTCCCAGGAAAGAGTCGTCGTCCTGGTCATCCTGGGGCGGCGGATCGACAGGGGCGCGAGACAAGCAGTCGGCGTCGGAGTGCTTTCGTCCGCTCTTGTAGACGACGGTGATGTCAAATTCTTGTAGTCTGAGACTTCACCGTGCGAGGCACCCTGATGGATCCTTCAAGTTAGCTAGCCAACACAAGGCGTGGTGGTCACTCACGACTTTGAAAGGCCTGCCGTACAGGTAGGGGCGGAACTTTGATGTAGCCCAAGGCCCGTTTACATTGACCCGACGAGGGCGCGTTGAGTCGAAATAAACAGGTTTTCTGCACTCGCCCTCCCCATGTATAAGCGGACGCGTCGGGGCGGAGAGTCGTCGCGGCGAGTCCAGTCGACCCGGAGACAGGGGGTAGGTTCACCGAATTCGCCGCGCACAGAAAGGGCATGTATAACCGGTCGCGCTGAGTTGACGGCTCGTGACCTCTCCCGCCCGTCGCGGTCTCCGCTTCCCCTGTCCCCATCACACCGACGTTGCTCTTTCTCTGTCGGCCGGTACGCGCGCGCTAGGCACGATGACATCCTCGTGGGCTCCACGCACCATGTGGACACATGATGAAATAACGACGTTGCTAGCTTTAGTCAATGAGAAAAAACTGAGTGATTTGCTCGATAGCAAGTGGCAAAAAATAAGGACATATTCTTGGACCTGGAAAGATGTTTGAAGGAACAGGGCCTAACGTGAACGTGGGAGCAAATAAGGACCTGTTGGAAGAATTTGAAGAAACGCTTACGTGAGCTGATAGAAATTTTACTCAAAATTGTATATTGCATTCCAATTGAAATTACAAGCCCTCAGATTAAAAATTCATCGTGTAAGGATCTCACCATCCAGTCCAAAAGCCACAGAAATCAGATTAGCCAAACAGGGTGAGCGTATGAGGAGAGGAACACGGCGCACTTAATTGTGGTGGAACTGTACACTTTGTTCCTACAATTGATGAGGGTCTTTAGTCATTTTCATTTAAAAACTGCTTATTGTTTTCAATTTAAAAGTTTCAACGAGGTTCAGGGCGCCGCTTAATTCGTATTAGCGACAAGCCACAACTATTGCAAAAAATGACTCGCGTGTAGGGCTTCAAAGGATTTTCCACAGCATCAGGTACACAAATGAAAGGCGTTACAAGCCATGAATCGCGGCGAATTCCTGGAGAGACCAGCCAGGGGTGAACAGGGGACGGTGCGTCAGGCTGCCGATACGCCTGCGGCGAGCGCTGTGTCGCAACAGAACCACTGCTGCCATCGCGCTGTGCAGTGTTAGCCAATACACCAACACATCCATAAAGTAGAGCTGGTGCAAACTGAGAAAAAATACCAAGACAGCCATCGCGGTGGCGGATCGACAACTGCGTAAACAACCGCAGCCCACAGCGGCGAGAGCGCAGGCTTGGACGAGCGGAAACCGGTACCGAAAGACGGGCTTTCGGCTTGCCTCGACGCAAAGCGTCGCTGCGAACACCGCTCACCTCTTCTCGTCCGTGCGAGTTCATATAAACTCGGGCGCGTCGAGGTAAGCTGAACCCGCCACTCAACTCAGCCCGCCCCCGTCGCGTCCATGCACACGGGCCTCCAGATGATGGCAAGGCATTCCTTTTCTGTCTTGGAATAATTGGCTTCTGCCTTCGAAAGTGACCGGCTAGCGTAACTGATGACCCTTTCAAGTCCGTCGGTCCTCTGCACGATCACGGCGCCGAGCCCTGTGCTGCTTGCGTCCGTGTGAATTTCGGTGTCAGCTTCTTCGTCGAAGTGCGCCAGTATTGGTGGCGTTTGCAGGCGTCGCTTTAATTCTTCAAATGCCTCGACTTGCGGCGTTTCCCATTTGAAGTCGACGTCGGCCTTCGTGAGGTACGTCAGTGGCTCGGCGATCCGCGAAACGTTCTTCACGAAGCGCCTGTAATAAGCGCAGAGGCCAAGAAATCGGCGTACTGCTTTCTTGTCGGTGGGTGCAGGAAAGTCGGCGATCGCAGCTGTTTTCTGTGGATCAGGGAGCACTCCCGACTTGCTGATAACGTGGCCAAGGAACAATAGTTCCTCGTAGGCGAAGCGGCACTTTTCTGGATTCAGGGTAAGTCCCAAGGCTTTGATTACCCGAAGAACAGCTTCAAGGCGCCGGAGGTGCTCGTCGAAGTTGGAAGAAAATACGACTACGTCGTCCAAGTAGACGAGGCAAGTCTGCCACTTCAAGCCTGCGAGTACTGTGTCCATAAGCCGTTGGAACGTCGCAGGCGCCGAGCAAAGACCAAACGGCATGACCTTAAACTCGAATAGGCCGTCTGGTGTTATGAAGGCAGTCTTCTCTCGGTCTCTCTCGTCTACTTCGATTTGCCAGTAGCCGGTTTTGAGATCCATCGACGAAAAATACTTGGCGTTGTAGAGTCTGTCCAGAGCATCGTCTATTCGTGGGAGGGGATACACGTCTTTCTTCGTGATCTTGTTCAGGCGACGATAATCGACGCAAAAACGCAGGGTTCCGTCCTTCTTTTTCACCAACACCACGGGTGATGCCCACGGACTCGTAGACGGCTGAATGATGTCGTCACGCAGCATTTCGTCGACTTGTTGCTTGATGGCCTCGCGTTCCCGTGCAGAAACTCGGTAGGGGCTCTGACGGAGCGGACGGGCATATTCGTCGGTTATGACGCGATGTTTCGCGAGAGGGGTCTGACGAAGCCTCGACGACGACGAGAAGCAGTCCTTGTATTGGTGGAGTAAGGCTTTGAGCTCCTTTTGTTGCTGCCTGGAAAGGCTTTGATTGACGTCGAAGGCGGGCGCGGACACTGCTGTTGACGTTGCGGCTCCCTGAGAATCGGCGAGGGCGAAGGCATTGCTAGCTTCCACAAATTCGCTTAGATGTGCTACCGTCGTGCCCCTATTCAATTGCCTATATTCGTTGCTGAAGTTCGTCACCATTACCTTGGCTTCGCCGTTATGAAGCTTGGCTATGCCTCTTGCGACGCACATCTGACGGTTTAGGAGCAGGTGCTGGTCGCCTTCGATGACACCTTGTAAGTTGGTAGAAGCTTTAATGCCGACGGAAATGATGACGCTTGACAGTGGCGGGATGGTTACCTGCTCTTCTGTCACATTCAAGGCATTGTGAGCGACGTTGCAGTCTGACGCCGTTGCATTATCCGTGGACAGCGTGATTGACCTGGATCTTAGGTCGATGACTGCGCCTTGCTGGCCCAGGAAATCCATGCCTAAAATGACGTCTCGCGAGCATTGCTGCAGGACCACAAAATTCACAGAATACGTCTGGCTGTGAATCGTGACTCTTGCCGTGCAGGTTCCAGTCGGTGTTATAAGGTGGCCCCCTGCTGTTCGGATATCCGGTCCTTCCCATGCAGTCTTTACCTTCTTGAGCTTAGCGGCGAAGAGACCACTGATGATAGAGTAGTCGGCGCCGGTATCGACTAGGGCGGTGACGCTGTGGCCGTCGATGATCACGTCGAGGTCGGTGGTTCGTCGTCTGGCGTTCCGGTTAGGTCGGGGCATCGGATCACGGCTGCGTCGGCTTGGTCCGGTGCTGCTATGTCGCGTCGGCGGCGAGGCTTTGTCGTAAAGACTCTGCTCAGGCGGCGTACTGCGACTACGTCGGGAAAGTTCGTGCGTCGTGGTCGTCGTCATCGGCAGCGGCGGCGGCGGCGGAGGAGGATCTTCGGCATTGCGTCGTGCAGCAACCGCACCTCCATCAGTTGCTGCCTTTAGTTTCCCGGGTAGGGGCTTGGGGATCGGCCCCGGTTAGGGCCGGTGTACTGGCGGTGATTTGGGGAGACGTAGCGGCCAGGCGAAGGTGAACGGGATGGTCGTCGTTGTTGCCACTGCGATCCGGCGATGTAGTCGGCGATGTCGCGAGGTCGCTCACCTGGGCGCGGACGCGGCGCGTTCACGTCGAAGCCACGCAGTCCCATCTCACGGTACTGGCAGTAGCGGTAGGTGTGCCCGGCTTCGCCGCAGTGGTAGCATAGTGGGCGGTGGTTCGGGGTGCGCCAAACGTCAGTTTTCCTCGGCGAGCGCTGGATTACTGGCGAGCGGGAAGGCGTCGGGGGTGGCGGCGGTGGCTGGCGACGAAACTGCGGAGACGTTGGGTCCTGGTGTTGGTGAGGAGTGGCGACAGGTCGCCGTGCAGTAGCGGCGTAGGTCATCGCCTCCGGCTGGGGCTGTGGCCGTTCAGGAACGCTCAGTGAGCGCTGTAGTTCCTCGCGGACTACGTCTTCGAGAGAGGCGACTTGGGGCTGAGACGATGGCAACATGCGGCGCAGTTCTTCACGAACAATAGCGCGTATAGTCTCGCGCAGGTCGTCGGGGCAGAGTCCTCGGACTTCTGCGACGTCTGGCGACATGCGCCGATCGTATTGGCTGGTCCGCATTTCAAGAGTCTTCTCGATGGTGGTAGCCTCGGAGAGGAACTTTTGTACCGTCTTTGGCGGGTTTCTGATCAGTCCGGCGAAGAGCTCCTGCTTCACTCCTCGCATAAGCAGGCGAACCTTCTTGTCCTCAGACATGTCGGCGTCGGCGTGGCGGAAAAGTCGCGTCATCTCCTCCGTGAAGATCGTTACGTTTTTGTTGGGGAGCTGCACCCGAGTTTCAAGCAGTGATGCGGCTCTTTCCTTCCGCACGACGCTTGCAAAGGTGCGCAGGAAAGCAACGCGGAAGTCGTCCCAGGTTCGAAGCGTTGACTCGCGGTTCTCGAACCAAGTCCTTGCGGCATCTTCCAGGTAAAAATACACATGACGCAGCTTGTCGTCCGGGTCCCACTTATTGAAGGCTGCGACGCTGTCGTAAATGTCAAGCCAGCTTTCCGGGTCTTCGTAGGTCGATCCGCGGAAGGTAGGCGGCTCTTTGGGCTGGTTGACGACCACGGTTGCCGAAGACCTTGCTTCCGTCATCGTGAATGCCGGCTTCGTAGCAGCCTTTGTTTTCTTGTCCTTGTCGGGGAGCGGCAGGTATTCGGGCGGTAGTCCTTGTTGTCTTCGGCTCACTCGAACGACCGGGTCGGCGTCGTCCTCTTGGCGGCTTGGGCTTGGCTCACGGCTGGACGGGGGCGTACGGTACATGGACCGAGAAGCACCTCCACCAGATGTCACGAGGTTGTGATACACGCAGCACTTGAGAGGAAGCACGCAGGAGTCAGGGCGGTGTCAGGCGAACTGTTTATTGGGCGAACTTGTGCCCAGCAACAGCGGCGTGAACAGTCGTCGGCTTTCTTCGTAAACCAAAAGAACCGCACGTGTCACTAACCGCACGTGTCAGTCTTTTATACACGCGTCATAACGCGTTCCAGAGTGGCGTACAAGATAAACGCGGCCTGCGTTGCGCTTAACAGAAAGTGATAGCGGCTTTCTTCGTAAACCAAAAGAACCGCACGTGTCAATATTGACTTTGCCGGACCTTTTGAAGAACCGCTACTTGCTGATCGTGATCGATGCATTTTCAAAGTGGATAGAGGCCGTTCCTATATCTACACTATCGGCAGAGGCAACTATCCCATGCCTGAGGGTTATGTTTGCTTCTCACGGATTGCCAGACGTAGTGGTGTCCGACAACGGACCAGCGTTCGTGAGCGAGGAATTCAAACAGTTCCAGCATCGAAATGGCATCAAACAAGTATTGACACCCCCATACCATCCAGCGTCAAACGGGGCTGCAGAACGGGCAGTTCAGTGCATCAAGTCAAAGCTAATGAAATCGGCTGGAGGGAATTTTTCATTCCAACTTGCCCGTATTCTTTTCAATTACAGGATTACTCCCCACAAAACTACCGGGTGCTCACCAGCGGAGCTGATCATGGGCCGTAAGTTAAAAACTGCTCCAACGTTGTTGCATCCAGACATGAAAGCTAAGGTCTTGCTGAAGCAGCTCAAGCGGAAGATTGTCCATGATGGTGGAGCTCGAACCACACCACCCGCAAGACCCGGAGACTACATCTACGCACGGAATTTCCGTTCGGGGCCAACCTGAATGCCCGCAAAAGTGACTGACAGAGACACCGATAACATCGCTGATGTCGTTTTGTCAGACGGTAGGTGTTGGCGGCGCCATCAAGAACACCTGCGGCCGAACTTCGCCCCAGTTAATGCGCCTCCTGGACTGCCGCCTGAGCGACAGACTTCTTCACCGACGCCAGTGTTACCGCCTGTGCAACAAGCTACGTCAACCACGGAGTACGTGTGGGAACGAGCGGGTGTGCAACCGGCTGAGAAACTAGTTCCGCTACCCAAGAAGTGTGAGTCGGAGCAATCGAGTCCAGTTGCTGAGCCGTGTCCTGAATCATGCAGCGAAAGTGGGACCGCAACACGCGATCTGGTTGTGCCTACTAGCCATGACAGTACGCCAATGCTGCGAAGAAGCACGAGGACAAAAAAAACAGTTGTGCATTTCTGACCACGAAGGCCGCTAAACTATCGTTGTTTTGTTTGTTGGTGGGGAGGAGTGTAACATAATAGCCACCGCAACACGTGCTGCTATGTGATGTGTGATATGTGATATGCATCGTGTTACGTCAGCACCAGGTTGCTATAAAAGATGAGTGCGTAGGAAATAAAAGGCTAGTGTTTTTCCACGGTATCAAGTGTGCTGTTCTTCCGTCAGCTGCTCTCCGCGAGTTGGCGATGACATTATCAGAGTCAAAGGGGTGGCGTACGCCCGTGCACTGGACGCAGACCATCGGATACAGTCGGTGGCCGACGATGTTGGCAAATGGTGTGGTCACTCCAGGCTGGTGACGCCAGCGACAGTACCAGCGATCGAAAACAGGCCGACCGGTCTTCGAAAGATCGGTGGCAGTGTGAAAACACGGGCCTCGTCTGGCGATTCCGGGTGCTCAGAGTAGCGAGAGGCAAAAGACGGAGGTGTGCGTAATAAAACGCGGTCTGGGAGAGTAGCAACTAGAGGGGCGCGGACGCATAGTCGGCGTTTAACAGTAAGGATGTATAGGCACCTTGCGGATGCCCGATAGGTGGTGGAAATTCGTTTCCTGGGAAGTCAGCACACCACCGACTCCGCTCGCTGTAATCGATCAGCGGCTCTTGGAGACGTTCCTTGTAAATGCAATTTCGTGCCATTGAACCAATGTATAATTACACTGTCACGCGGATATTGTTCGTTTTAAGCGAAAGTTCGTTTTAAGTGGGGCCGTTATATGTGGGTGTGACTGTATTTCCTGTTCCCTTAGGTACTCGGTCCCATTGCTTATTCATACGCCCAGAGATTTGTGTTTATCTGTTATCTCTAGCGTGACTACCTGTATTTCAAGCTCACTACCTTCATTATCATCAAAAATCAAGACTGCTGATTTTTCCTTACTGATTCTGAGATCTAACCTATCTCCCTTATTAACGCAGATGTCAATCACTTTCTGCAAATCTTTCTTGTTATCAGCCATTAGCACTGTATCATCTGCGTACATTAATGCTGGTAGTGCCTGCTCAATGAGCTCTCCTTGATTGACAAAACAGAGGTTGAAGTCAAGTACACCTCCCTCTAATTTGGCCTCTAATCCTTGTAGGTATATAATGAATAACAAGGGTGACAGTGTACACCCCTACCGGAGCCCCCACTTTACCTATGCAGGCTTGGGTACCTGTTTTTCCCACTTTATAACTACCTTGTTACCTTTATAGATATGCTTTAAAAGATTAGTGACTACATGTTTCACGCCTAGTGTGTCCAGTGTTCCCCACAATTCTTCTTGAACCCCGCTATCGTAGGCTCCCTTGATATCCAAAAATGCTCGCCACAGGGGCCTGTGTTCTTTTTCTGCTATTTTGAAGCCCTGTGCCTGTGAAAACAGATTGTCTTCCTACCTCCTGTGCTTCCAAAACCCATTCTGCAGTCCCCCCAGCCCCCCTCATCCTCTATCCATGCCTGCAGTTTCTCCTTTATAGTCTGCATCGCGAGCTTGTAGACCACTAATGTTACTTTTATAGGACGGTAGTTGTTTATGTCAGCTTTGTCCCCCTTTCCTTTAGAGATCATGCTCTTCCTGCGATGGATACTCATCACGCTCATTCATCGGGGACTTCATCATCAATTATTGTATTGCTCACTGCCTCTCTCAAAGTCTGCTTAGACTTTGGACCCAATGTCTTAAGCAGCAGAATTTGCATGTCATCTGGGCCTGTTGATGTACTACTAGGAACCCTCTTCTCAGCCCTTTCCCACTCTCATTGTGAAAATAGAGCCATTGCACCACTTGATCCATCCTTGTCTATTGTGGTGCATTGAGCACTTCTTTGTTGAAATTAATCCGTCACCCTTGTTCTTATATATGCAATAGCTTCGTGCCCTTCTAGCCTAGCACCTTGAGCTGTAAATATAAACCTCTGCTTCAGGCTCGTCTCATTTCTTAGGGAGTTTGGATGGTTCCGAAAATTCGCAGTTGCCTTTCTATCTCCTTTATGTACTTCTGCCAGCCACTGCGCTCACTTTCTTCTAACATTTTAATTGATCAGAAGGCATGCTTCCCTTCTACAGCTTAGAAAGATGTCCCATTTTCTTTCAACATCATCTGTCGCTTCACCCCGTTGCTTAGCATGTCTGTGTTCCCTAGAGGCTTCCTGACGTTTTGATATGGCTCTCTTAAGTTACTCATCCCACCAACTCTTGGATTTGTGTCTTCTTTTTCGGGGTGACTTGTCACTTGCCTTAGCAAGCTCTAGCTCGAACAGACTAATTAGACTCGTATATGTCCACACTGTTTTATTATCCTCAGTGATTACTTCCTCAATTTGTTTAGTAGCTATTTCGATTTGCCTTTGTGAATAAACATTTTCTTGTAGTTGCTCATCCTTTTTCCTTCCCCTTTTCACTGCACTTCCAAAAATTAGCTTGATACGTTTGTGATCACTACCCACACTTCTGGAGCCACATTCATCTGTGTGCATTCCCCTGAGCCTATCATACATCCTATGTGACATCAGTGCGTAATCTATCGCCGACTGCAGCCTTCCCACCTCCCATGTTATTTGACCTTCACACTTCTCAGTACTGTATCAAATGATCAAACCATGCTTTTCACACGTATCTGATCATTCTGCCTCTTGGGACAGTATACCCATCTATACCTTCAATGGGCACATTCTTATCTCCTAGTATATTAATTTGACACACTCCTCCTGATTCCTCAATGTCCTTTGATATACACTCCACCATTGCCTGGTCTTCCTCTCTGGCCTTTACTTCTTTCCAAAAGTACACCAAACCAAGGAGTGTTTTCTGCCCAGCTACTTTCCCTCTTAACCATAAACGTTCCCTACATCCCTGCTTCACTCTTTCCTAACCCATTGATTAATGTATGAATGCTCGAATTCCCCCCCCCCCTTTACTGCCTTCTGCTCTATTTTAATATTCTCATACGTAGTCCGGATCACAAGGTGGTTGCTCCAAGTCCCGAAGATGTGTCTCCTCAACCCCATATACCATCAGCTCCTTCTGCCTTAACTGCTCTTCTATCTTTTCCTACTTTAATCTATTCCTGCCACCTTGCATGTTAATATAGCCTATGTCTGACTTATCCCGGCCCTTGTGCTTACGTCGATTTCTTCTACCACGTACTCTGTGTGACATGAATATTTGTGCACCTTTAAAACTGACTTTGGCAACACTGTTGGCCTCGGGGCTCTGGGTACCCCTAAAGAAGCTGTGGCTGGGCGACTCATCCTATTACCAACCCTCCTGCCCGTCGCGCTACTGTAGTGAATACTATTATGTGCAAAGGGGCGAGCACCGGGCTCATACACGTCTTGGTTCACCTCCATCACGCTGTATCCGAGTTGCTGACTCGTACCCCTGATCACACAGTTGACCTCCAATACCCTCCTTTCAATCCCACGGGACTGTTCCCAGACATCTGGGACTGTGCACATGGTCACATGCACACTCCCAGAGGCGTCTAGGAGCTTACGCATCCCATCCTCTTAACTATCTCTGAAGGTTCTGATCCTTGCTCTTCAACACATCATTGAGCCCAGCATGAATATGACGAGATTTTCGCCCTCCATGCTGTCCTCTACAACCTCCCATGCTTTGGCCAGTGAATCCATCATGCTCTTTCCTGACGGGGCCTCCACCCTCACTCTCCCATCTTCTTTCACTGTCGTGAAGACTCCATTCCTAACCCTGGCCACGTTAGAGTCTCTCACCATTAGGACCCTTCTACTCTCCAATCCATGGCTTCCTCTTTGTGATGGTGCCCCTATTTGCTTCACTTGTTTCTCTCTCTGCCGTCTGTCCTGTGTTCCTGCCCTGCTCGAAGACTGCCACGCCATTGAGCTGTATGTTCTCGCAGCCTCCGTGCTATGGCCAGACACCGCGGCCCCCTGACCGCCCTTTTGACCTGTTCCTTCCCGTCTGGCGCATTCTCCGCTACCCACACCTTCCGCCCTTCTCAATCTTTTTGAAGGTCGCCCTGCATTTGCTCTAAAAGGCTGGCGGTAGCCTACTCCCGCTTACGCGACGCTCCGAGCTGTTTTTAGAGTTCTATCCTTTGCTCCGTTCCACCCTAAGCTCCCCCGATGCCCCTCGATGCTAGCATCCATGCGCTGCACGGCCGCCTTCAGTGCCTCGCACAGCCTGCACACGAAGCTTGCCTTCTGTGCGTCGGCCAAACTCGTGAATGCTGTCTCGTCCAAGTAGCACCAGCGCATGCATTCTTCGCACTGCACCAGCTCACTCTCGCCCATGGTTTTTCTAGCCTTCTTAGCCATGCCCCCCCCCCCTCTCCTCGACCATCGGACCGAGTGCCCGACAGCCCAAAGTTCAACCCTAATTACGCTATCCAGCCACCTTCTCCAACTCTGCTACCTCAACAACTGTTGGAAGCTGCCGCCTAAACCACACACGCTTGTTCAATTTCGCTAGTAGCATCTCACTAGGTCTACTTCATGTTCAACTCTGCCTGTTTAACAACTAACCAGGCGCACCGAACTTCTTCAAACAGCCACCTACCCCATTCACGTGGTCAACGTCACTGCTGCGTTGCCCGTGTTCCACACTTACAGCACTCGCAACGGAAGGTATTGATTCTGGGAGAAAAAATTATAATGATGTTGACAAACACAAACAAATAATGAAAAACTTATTTCTCGTTGAGCACTGCGCCTGCACCAACCAACCTGCTCGACCCTGCACGACCTTGGACCTTGCACGACCAGCCACGGGCGCGTGACAAAAGGGCGCCACTGGTGGGCGCCAGTCGCAAGCTTTTTCCTCGCTGCTTGGATTGTACTTATGGCCCTGGTATCTGTGCATATCGTCATTGCCGGCGGCATGGAAAATGTTGAATGAACAGTTTATGATGAGAAATAACGGATGATTGAATAAAGTAATGCTTTCAGTGGATCTTTCTGCAAGGCAATTCGTTTCCGAACTACCAAAGGGAAATCGAGCCGTGATGAAAGGCCATTTCGTGGGTAAACAAATAGCGACATCGGCCGTCTCGGTGACCGGCCAGCTTCGTTCCCACCTATGCTCTCTTTAGATCGAGGCCGTCGACAAAACTATTTGCACGGGTAAAGCATCGTATATAATTTTGTAAGCTTTTATCGTGGAGACTAAAAGAATGGCTCGACAATGAGCTTACGTTGGAAAGCGAGCCGCACTACCGCGAACGTCGGCCTTCCTAGGCCTAGCCCCAGAGTCTAGAATGAATGTGGGCTGTGGCAATGTTTCTCGCTCTCGAAGGCGTAGCTTTGTCAGCAATGTTATTAGATTACAAACCATGACTGTGTGAAGTTGTTTATTATGTAAGAAGATACGATGTCTTCCGAATGTGCAAGCTGAGATGCCGTACGTATGCGGAGCCTGAGCTCTGATGGCTCGTTCGCCCCATGTGTCGTGAATTGTCGTATGTCACTTGCGGCGTCGCATGCCGGATCGGACGCTGAATCGCACCTTGTGTCCAGTGCTTAGCCCTCGCTACGTCAGTCATGTGCGTCGTCAGATAGTGAGTGCCGCACGCACAACTTATCAAGGTGCAAACAACGTTCGCTCTCACAAGCTGCCCAGCGAGTCACAGCGCGGAGCATTGCTTCGAGCTATCAACCGCGATGTCCCCCGATGAAATGGGCATACAGAGTGAAGGCTTATAGTCGGGGCTTCCGCAAGCGTAGCTTCTGCCACGTGGTCTCGATAGAAGTGCTTTTAGAGCGCAGGCTTCTTCGCCATCGTCATCGCTGCCGCTGCATTGTTCTGGAGCCGACTCCACTTAAGCAGACGACGCTGTAGTTCGGGAAAGTCGAATGGTGGTGACGACGCCAAGCACTATGATGCTACGAACCATGGTCAATTAAGGTTTAAAAGCATCACTGTGCCGCCATGTTTTGTCAACGACAAAGAAACTTTATTGGTTGTCTTAAAATGACGTCAACTGTACAGTTGACGAAAACGTGAGCTGGAAAACTGAAATAGCGCTTTTTTATGTGTTCATTGAGCACAGACAATGAATTGAGTAGAGGTGCAGTATTTAATGGACTGCCAGAATTCTGAAAACACACGTAGTTTAAAATTTTTGAGAACGTTTCACCACCCTTTAAAAGGTCAGTAAACAATCCGAAGGTCTGAACATTGTTGTCAAGATAATTATGTGCACTTTTACTTAGTGAACATGCTGCTGCAAGAATTTCGCGCATAAGAGCTATAAGGTGGTTACAGAGGATAGAACATCGCGTTCAGCTGGTTTCAAATTTTCGCGTGGTCTCTCAATCTTTCTCCTTCAGAGGGAGAGGAATGCGTGGCCCGTCGTCATGAGTACGCCCACTTCAGCAATGAGACAAGACGTCAGCGAATAACGTCATCGGCGAACTCGATCAGTCGCAACACACATCCGCTTACTGCGATGCTTGGTTGTTTACTACAACGTTACTAGGTACTTTCAGTTGTCAAACTCCGAGGTGGCGCCTGATCCCTTTCTGTTACTCCCGCGAGGCGGTGCGCGCAGCGCTGTCGGCCTGAGGGTGAGTAGTGCGAGCAGCGCTGGAAGAGGCAACGGGCAGATGTGCCGAAGCGCGCGCTTTTTTTTTTGCTCATTTTGGTTACCTATGCGCCTAAGCAACGTGGCGTGCCTTGTGAGCAAAAATTACGACATCTCCCTCCAAAGGGCACCAGGAGGCTATGCGACACAGCAAGGGGGTGCACACCGCGTTTGCATCAGGTACACTAGATATTTCCAGTGATCTTTCCGTTATTGATGGGCGTTAGTTAGTGGCGTCGGCACCGTCGAAGCCAGGGCGCTGAAGTTGTCTAGCGAGGCGTCTGCACGGACTCGCGTCATCTATCCACAGCCGTCGCGGAGGCACGACGCTGACGCCTGGCTTCGACGTCGGCATCGCATACGGCGAGGTTTGCTTGCTGACGCTGTCTTAGCGTTTCGGCATGTCGAGCCCGTGTTTCATTGTAGCAGCTTCCCGCCAGCTTTGCCGTTAGCGCTGAGATTCCCTACACCAAAGCTCAGAGTCCCCTTGCCCACGTTTACGTCGCGCTTCGGTGCGTCAAGCCTTTCGCTGCTTTGTGACCTCGCCAGGCATCTAATGAGTTAGACAACTGACAGAATCTAGCACGGAGGAAGGAATGATATCGGAGGGCATGCGCAGCCGGCGCGCTACATGAAAAGTGTGGAAGAAATGACATCATGGTGGCCGTATTCGCTGGGCTCAGTGGCAGCGTTGCTATGATTACGTGCTGTGCAGTGGAGCTGATCTAGCAGTGAGTGGCCGCGGCTGGCATTTGTGCCTCCCCAGGTCTCGTGCTGAGCTGTGGCGGACAATATCTGTGCTCTTCGCCGCATTATTGGTTACGCAGTGTTCTCCTGGCAGTTACTGTACGCTTAGCAACTTTACAAAACCTTTTGTCCATCGCGGGGTTTCAACAGTGTGTAGAACGAGTGCATATCCACGTGTCGTGCGGCGGATGACGCGGATGAAGCAATTAGTGTTCAGCGAAATCGCGTTGGGCACCATGACGAAGCGGAACGACGACGAACGCCTTACAGGTCAGGGACGGTTGGGCAGTGCTCCTGCTTGTGACAACGCACGACGCTGCTGAGCCCAGCAAGACACAATGACGACCATGCGCACATACGTAGTTTCGTGTTGTGTGTAAACAGTAACAACTTGCATGTGCGTATTAAAACACCTTTTCTGTTCCGCTTCATATACTCTCCCCCAGCATTGCATGTAATCTCAACGTAACAGCAACCGCGTTCAAGTGTCACTTGCACCGTGCTCAGTCACGAAGGTCGCAGAATGCTGACGCCGGTGAGTTTCACGTGGAACACGGACACAGTAGCCGAACGCTGCGTCGGCCGCGTGGCGGAATGCAACCGTAGAAGGCGCACGACCAATCGCGTTTTCTGTACAGTTGCTGAATTATAGACGTGAAAACACTCGCCGTTGTCAGTGCATCTACGCGCTTCTCTTGTACTTCCTTCGTTGTTGGTGAGCTGCTACTCGCTGTAATACTCGGACGAAATGATTTCGCCGAAGGTGTCTCGCTGGCCCAGAGTGCTCAGCCCCGTTCCATTAGTTTCGGATCGTCACGACACGTGCGCTGCGCAGCTCACGTGCTTTCCGAGCCGGAGAAAGAGTCGCGCCTTCTGCTTCACATTCGGATGTAAACAAGAGAGGAGATTTTGCCCAGTCAATATGGCCGACTTCTGGCTTCATCGCGGCTTCACAACGCGTGACGTCAGGGCCTCTCCTACCTTTCCTTCCTCCATTGGATCTAGTAACGTTGGTTTACTGTTCGCCCAGTGCCGATGCTTCTCAGCATCATAGTCGCTAGATTTGCAGCCGAAAATGATTTGCAGCAAAACTGCGTTCAAAACCCGCACGTGAAGTTGGCCCAATTTTTCAGAAGTTCAACTTTTTTTAAGCAGACTGTTGCGCCATCTGGGAGCGACGACACAAAACACAAGTAATGAGCTAATATTGGTTGGGCTGATCAACAGGTGGCACCACAATCTGCTTACTACAGTGTGACATGGGATGGACATCGTTTGAGTGCAGGGAAGCTAAGAGTGAGATACGGTTTGAGGAGCGTTTGAGAAAATGGGAGAGGAGCGTTGTGTAGGAGATTTTTCAGCTACTTGTCATGAAAAATGTTGATACTAAATGTAGAAAATGAACTCGAAAATTGTCAAGTAAGTATTCAGACAACAACAGAATACCAAGCCAAAAGGAAACATCGGCTAAGAAGAAGGTGAAGGAAGCAGAGAGGGACATGTGGAAGATGGGAATGCTTACGAAAACATCACTGGAGACCTACCAAGCATTTAAGCAGGAAATTGCAAGGGAAAAGATGTACGATAATTCTCAGGGTAGTTCTCTGCTTTTCGAGGCAAGAACGGGAGTATTGCGGACCAAGACGTAGCGAGCAAAATACGAAGGCACAGACACGGTATGTAGTGCGTGTAGAGAGGATGAGGAAACGGCTGAACATTTGATAAGGTTCTGCACAGGGCTCCACCCTATAGTCGAAGATAATGCGCCAAAATTTTCAAAGCATTGGGGTTTAGGGAAGCCAAAATAAGACTTTAAACGGGAAGACTTTAAACGGGTAGAAATAACCATGTGGAGGCTAATTGATATGTGGCTACAATCGAGGCGTGAGTGAGATTCATTCCTTAAACACACAATGATAGTACTCAACTTTATGGCTAGGTGGCGTGAGCCATAACCCGATCTAAAGGGCACAGCCGGATATATCCATCTATCTATTCATTCCAAAAGAAGCTTATAGGGAGTTTCGGAACTCGTATGAGAATAGCTCTGTCGTAGCTGTGTGTGGGAACAGTAACTGTGTTTGACTTCACTACTGTTTGTTGAGACCTGGTTCAGAACAATCCATGAGCTGCTTGCAGAGTCACATCGCCGATCGCCGAGTTGTCGTCACTCCGCGTGCAAGAAGCGTTGGTCAGGCGTAGGAAAGGAGCGCGACAATTGTTCTTCGAAATGTAGGCTCTGCGTGGTGCGCAGCTCTGTAATATTATCAAAACGACATCACTGCGGTCTACTCTATGAAGTACTAAGCTTGTTCGGGAGTTGTTAAACAAAAGCGTTGAACAAAAACTCATGGCATCTGAAAAAAAAAAAACACGCAGCGAAAGCTAGAATATCGGCCTTTCAGAGCCTTTTCTAAACACTCATAAGGTTTGTTTCCGCAAGGTTTTGTTTCTGCTACCGCTGGAGCTGCGCAGTTGTTACTCCTCCAACTCAAACGCGAAACCATGAACGTCATCAAACATTCCCTCAACGGCAAAGTAATACTGGCCTTAGGCTTGAAGGGAGCGTTCAGTAATGTCCCACACGGGGTCATATTGAGACAGCTCTCACAAACTACCTGGAGCTACAATACTTTTCAATGCGCTCAGCAATTTATAATGTAGAGAGAATCCTACATGCGAAGGCGCACATGGAGTCATATTGACACAGCTCTCAGTAACTACCTGTAATTAAAGTAGTTTTCAATACACTAAGCAATTTCTAATTTAGAGAGAATCCTACAAGCGAATACGATGTGAGGACTATGGTCAATAGAAGTTGGGCCTGAGGGGCTCACCACAGGGCGCAGTTTCTCACCCTTATTTTTATTCTAACAATCATAAAACCACCAGCTCAATATGATATAGTCAAGGTATATAGCACATGATGTACACCGATGACATAACCATTTTGTAAGCATGCTTCACTGGCTGAAGCTGAAGCCAACTTGAAGAAAGCGGCGCAAATCGTAGAAAGCTACTTAAAAGTGTGGCGGCTTTGGCTAGTTGGTATGGCATGACGATAGTTATGGCTCGAGCACAAAACGACGACACAGAGACAAAAAGGACACGAAGGACACGAGCTCGGAGTTTTTTACTATTTCGTCTCACACGTAAAGGCAGTAATAAGAATGACCTCAGTGGACGAACTAATACACGAAAGTGATGGTTTTAGGCCTATTCATTCAGAAACACCGCGAAATAGAGACAACACTACACTGGCCAAATTACGTAGGCTGAGTGACGAAGTAGGCCGCATGATCAGACGTTTTTCGAGCAAACTTGGCGGACTGTTATGGAAAGCCGCTTTGAGGCTAGTGCACGCCTTCGTAACAAGCCACGTTCTGTACTCTACCTCCTACTTACGTATGAAAATTCCACAAAATGTCATTGAGGTACTTTCACGCAGATTGTATAGAAGTCAACCCTCAACCTGGCCAATAAATAACACGTCCAACCAGCACCTACTCGGCTAAAAACACCTTGGAGGAGTTCAGGGAAGCGCCCCTAACAAACAAGTACACCAGGCTCTCACAAAGAAAATTAGGCACTGCCTCCTTGCCCGATTGCAGAATAATCACCCAACACCATAGAAGACGAGCATCTATGCCCCCAGATATCTATAGAGATGCGCCCTCAGCGTTCGTGTTCACCCTACCATACATAAAAAGCCGTAGTCATCGGCGCCTAGCTGTAGCCGTAGCTCTGGCACAAAACTACGGAAACAAAGACGGTGTTTCCGGCCCACAACATGGGGGATTGTAAAAGGCCGCGGGCGTCCACCAAAACGCTGTCTTAACGGACTAACATATGCAAATGAAGTTGCCATCGCGCTCGCAGTCACTCACCGGGATTCGCGAGTGATCATCACCGACTCACGGGAAGCGTGCGAAATTGTCGAGGATAATGTAGCCGCAAACGCCGCGAGCAGTGAGCTTACTTACCGGGTCATGCCCTCACCTCACTCTGATGTAGACTGCGACTTCAATCCATTCTTTACGTTCCGAGAAATAACCAACCACTACGAAGTAAAGCACACAAATTTTCCTAAGCCCTACTAAGGGTTCACAAAAAAGGAGGAACGTTTACTTCTCTCCCGGTACACTTAAACCATGCTCCCCCTGTACTCCACAACCAGTTCAGAAATATTTCAATCATGCATGTTCAGGGAAGTGGCCATACTATGGGGAATGGTAATCGGGAATCTTCCACATAGTGTAGGCATGTCAGCTAACATCGAACCCTACACCATCCCACTCAGGAGAACTAGGAGGCGGCCCTGCTACACTGCTCGGACTCGGCAAGCCAAACGGCCATGGTCATGCGCACCCCGTTAGCGGTAATGCCTTTTTGCAGGAGCCCACTCAGCCATGGTGCCTATCCAGGGAGGCTCAACCTTTTCCCTGAATAAATTGCTACTCCTTCTCCGGCCGCAAACGTTTGTTGCCGACAGCACGCTTAGCCGAGTAGTGTTTGTGCACCCAAAATGAGTTACTGTATATGCTACCATAAGGTGGCGTATACAGTGTGTGCTACCTCACGGCCGGGCTAGACTGAACCTGCGCGCTCCCTTCTTACGGCCTTGCAATGGATGTAGTACACACCTCTCACCACTCCTTTTAGAGGGGCGCTGCGACCCTGCCATCTTCCGTCACTCCGTACAGCGCCCGCAACGCAAGCACACGAGTTCGGGCGCGCTTCTCTACTCACAACGCGTTGGAAAAAAAGTTGCTTAATCATTGAAGACGCAAAAATGGTTTGTGGCATTGCTCATACCTGATGATGCTGGGCATGAACCTACATATTTCCGAAGGAGCACTTTGCTGGCAGTGTTACAAGCCCCGAAGTGGCCACATGATCGTAGCCTCTGTGACACAAAGCAGCATACCACACACCCCTTACAAAATTGTCTGGGTATGCTGAATGCTTTCTTCCGTCACATTATATTTGATGCAAAAGAAACACGGCCCTTTCTCTCCTTTCTGTGCATCTGCTGTGTTTTTCTTAACGCATGCGTGGTGCTTGCTTTCGCGATAATATCCGGACATATTTTTGACTTCTTTCAGCAGTCGCTGTACTTTCTCGCATTTTCAACGATGGTGCAACACTTGAGAACGCAATCGTCCTATCATAGTCTGGTACTAACCCGCCCAATTAGTTTCGTTGTTTATTCTTTGCGTGCAAACACTTGCTGCTTTTTCTTCAGTGAAAGCGTCTTGTGAAGTTGCAAAATCCAGATATGTTTTGTTGGTCTCCGCTTTTCGCTTCCTGGATGTTGGACGTAGGGGCCAAACTCATGAAGCAGGATCTTTGGGAGGCTTCTATGCACTTGAAATCATGTATGAAGGATAGTTCTCGAAAAGAGTAGGCACGCACGCAGTCGGGATTAAGTTTTCTGACACAGAACGCAGGTACATTGTCTTCATCGCTCAAGTGTATGCTGCATACGACTGTCGATGCATTGATCGATATGTGGGGTTTAACGTCCAAAAACCACTACCTGATTATGAGAGACGCCGTAGTGGAGGGCTCCGGAAATTTAGACCACCCGGGGTTCTTTAACGTGCACCCAAATCTGAGCACACGGGCCTACAACATTTCCGCCTCCATCAGAAATGCAGCCGCCGCAGCCGGGATTCGAACCCACGCCCTGCGAGTCAGCAGCCGAGTACCTTAGCCACTAGGCCAACGCGGCGGGGCGACGACTGTCGATGCAGACTTGTCGTTGATGATGAGGTTGTCTCTCGCGATACTGTTTTGTCACTTGCTGCACAGCTCAATATTGTTTGTGAATTGGTGAGAAGGAACACCGGGTGTTTTTCCGAAAGGGACTTGCAATCCAGAACCCCGACGATCGAGCGGCTGTGACGGAACACAGCAATACGCCTTCAGGCAGCAATATATATTCGTGTGCGTAATGCGTGCACTGAAAGTTTGCGACTTCCTTCTCTGCTGAAAAAATTACTGTAGACTGAACACTGACAAAGCTATAAATGAAATGCAGCCATGGTGGTTAATTACCAGCATAAAGCAAGTCATATTAGAGATAAAAGTCAATTCATAACAACCTGCTTGTAGCAATAAGCCACAAGAAAACTTATACAGATTTTTCAGAAAAACAGCTGCTTACTTGCCAAAAAGTATTGTTGTCAATTTTTATTTTTAAACATCTTGTTCTACGAACTAAATAAACCTTGCGCAGAACTCATTTACACTACAGTTTTAGTTCCTGGGCAAGCAGCTTGCGAGCGTAAGCAGCTGTTTACTTCGTTCACATTTTTCATGGGCGTGCCTTGAAGTACAAAGGAGTGCTAAAAAAGCTTGTCGTCTCCGGAATCAATATATCCAGGTGGGGTTAACACTTGACAATGTTCACCACCACCCTCTGTGCGTGCCGCCCAAACACGTTATTCCGCAGCAAGGACCCTCTTTTTTTACTTTATTTCTTCGTATACGCAGTTTATTAACCATTAGATATACAACACACGTACGGGTTGAAAAGAGTTGTCAGGCTGCAGGCAGCAGCTTTTAGACCTGAACACACTCCAAACATGTTTGGAAAAATTAAGAAAAATAGAAAATAGCTAGAAACGCGAAGGCGTGATCGTCATTCCTTGGGCGACCTGTCTTGATTGCGATGTCGTTATCCGACGAAACCAAAAGCCAAAGATGTTTAGCGCTCTGATTGCAGAACAGGTGCATCATTGTTTTTCTATCTCTCTGATCGTTGCCAGTGTTTTATGCTTTCTGAATTGTGCCGCTCATTAGCCGATTCCTCACCCATTTTCAATGAATTAAGCTTGTAATATCCACGACCACATACATACCTACAATAGGCGGCAAGCCACCTGGTACATTAGTTTTTTTAGTAGACGGTCCTCCCTCTATTCTTGATTTCTTTAACAATACCCCTTCCTCTCTTCGTCGAGAACCCTTATTCCACGGTTTCACATCGACAAACTCCCTTGTGCCGTGTGCTCAGCGGAGAAGATGCAATGTGAAGGTCACTGCGCCCCTACCGCTGACGGGTCGCGAAACATGCAGAGAAACTCTCCCATTGTATTCGCGACGGGTAAAAAGGTCGTAAAAAAAAAGCGCGCGCAGATGCAGTCTAGCCCGGCCGTGTCTACCTAAAAGGCACTGCGACATGCTTTCTACCGAGCTGCAGAAATTAGGCGCCTTTCTCCTCTTCTAACCACTACCAACACCACCACCTAAAGGCACTTAGTGCGGGCGCCATTTGCTTGGCAGTCGCAATAGTTGAGAAACAAGAGGAGGGGATGTTGCAGCGAGGATGGAATCTCTTGCAGGAAGCCATGGCAGGAGAAGAGGAAGCTCCGGTTTGCATTTTCTCTTCGCTCGGAGCCGGGGAGAGGGTGGCAGTATGATGGCTGCTCTGTTTCCCTAATGGGAAGAGGCTATTTGCACCTCAACAGCTCGGGGTCACGTCAGCCAAAGTGAAACGTCACATACGACGTCATCGGAAAAGAAAAAACGGGGTTGGGAGATTTCTCCTGAGTCCTGGCCATGGTCCTGGCCATAGGAGAAACAAAAGCAGGCGGGGAGGGTGCTTTGTTTTTTTTGCCATATTTATACGCCTTCACGCTGCGTGCCCTGTCGGATTAAAGAGCTCAGAAAAGGAAGCCCACGCGCGATTGAAGTAACTTCTTTGTGGCACTCGTCGGCGTGTCATGCGTCATTGTGTAGGTATGGGAGTAATGAGTGTTGTCGAGGGGAGTGCCAAGTGTGTTGAGTATGAGGATTGAGCCTAAATGAACACCCGGCCATGTAGGCGCCCTGTTGTGTTGCGGCAAACATACTTAGGAGCATGTTTTCCGGCATTTTCCAACACGTCTGTTAGCGCCATACGCTTCGCATCAAAGGAATGTACTGAAGTCGTCAGGTGTACTGCCTGGAGTCTTCGTGACGGCCATTTAGGGTTGTTTGGCGGTGTTACACAGTGGACACTTGTAATTTTTCAAGTAACCAGTGAGCAGTAAAGAAGTACAAAGGTCAAGAAACTTGTCTATAGTGGCATAATTGAACGCTTCAGCATTCTCTGGCAGGATGTATACCAATATCCTTAGTTGTTGACAGCCCACATCTGAGGGTATCACCTTGGCAGCGTTGCATATGCGAGGATATTGACTCTTTCAAAATAGTGGAAATGAGAAAACGTTGTTAATGCAATTCCGAGCGTGCCTTTTCGGTGACCAGTGACCTGTACTGTACTCCTTTAGCCACGGTACACGACTCGCCAGTGGGACGAGCACTTGCTCAGGTCGCTTGCCTAGGTGATCCGAAGGTTGAGGGGTGGAATTCATGGCGGTAGCATTTTCGATAGAGGCAAACATGTTTGAGACCTGTGTGCTGAGATTAATGCACGGTAAAGAAACCGAGGTGTTCGATATTACCGCAGCCCGCAACTACGGAACCCCTAATATTCAGATCTGCTCTTGGGATTTTAAACTGTGACAAATAATACTGTTCGGCCGAGTTGCGACGCGGTGTGAATTGGTGCAATGCAGAAGAAAACGGCGTACCACGCCGCAATGAAGCTGCCAAGATAACGAAACACGCAGCATGAATCACGACCACAAGAATGTAAGATAACTTGAAATAGTGCAAGCGAACCGTAACATAAACAAAAACGCGGCTTTTTTTGTCAGGTGACCTCAAACTCCCTTGACAAGACGTAGCCAGTTGAAGTGCCATTTGAAGCCAACCGCTTTACGAATGACGTCCTATGTGACGTTTCCCTTCGGTCACGGGAGCCCAATCTGTTGAGGTGTAAATATACTCTCCCGTGACGGGCTGCGAAAATTATGGCGAATTCCACACGTCGAGCGAGAGCAAGTTTTCTTGCTCCAAAGCTGGCAATCCGCGTTTCACCGGTAGATTCGGAGCAATCCACTCCGCGACGGAGCGTTCCGCGTGCTCTGTCTTGCAGAGACGGATTTCGGAAAACTCCGAGAATACGTTGCCGTCATTTCCGGTAAAGCCGGCCAGCTGGGTTGCCCTCAGCGTTTCTTGGGGCGGTCTAGTAGCCCTGTGCTCTTGTTGACATTCCTAAAGTTTGAAAGCGGTAGCCCTGCTTTTCCTAAGTCTGCATGGTCCAAATGCGTGCTTTGAAGTGGCGACACAGTTGTCATGGAAACGTCGAGAGCAGAAAAACATCGTTCCTGGTACCGAATTAGTGACATGCGTAAAAAACTTCCGGAGAGACCTCACACTGGGCATTCACATGTTCCAATCGAAGAACTCGTTTGGCACAGTCCGAGTGCTTGCACCAAGATTTAAGCGGCCACTCCAGATATACCATTGGAAGTTCGCCATTGGGCGTCTCTTTCTTCCTCGAAACACCAACAACAATCTTCGGTCTTGAGCTGCTTTTTCATTTTTAGAGCTTGCAGGCTTCCGCTGAGCCTGCTGCTGCTGGGTGGGCACCGATAACACGTCCCCATTCACGACGATGTCCTGCTGCAGCGTTTTCTACTGGTGTACTCTGTGAGGCGCCATTTGTAGCCCTAGACACAACACAAGCCCTGCTTGGTTGCAATCGCACTCGGCTCTCTGATTGTTCGTCTCGAAAGCAGCCCAACAGCGGGAGCGAGAGGGGCGACTATTGTTCATCCTTCCTCTCACTTTGTTGTCAGGCTGATTTCTAGGTGGTTCATTCAGGCTGCTTATTCCAGGAATGCTTTTTTTCGGATGGGGACACGCTCAAAGCACCCACATCATTTTATTCTTCACCGCCCGGCCCGTAGTTGTCGTCCTCCACCCCCCCCCTTAAAACATGGACTCAGTTGCAGGAGTCCGAGGACCGGGCATCTCTGGCGAGAGCTCTTCTCAGTGACACGAGATTGCGTAGGGCTAATACAGTCGGCCAGAGCTACGCTGTTGTCGTCGTAGGAGACCGGCGGCAGAAGGTGGCATAGGACCAACCCAGTCGGCCAGAGCTACGCTGTCGGCGGAGATCGCGAGGGCACAACCGGTCGGCACGAAATCCAGCGAGTGAGAGGCATTCGCTGGACCACCATGGGGTGATAGTGTCTTATGGTATTTAGGCGGGTGATTCCAAGTGATGCGAAATCATTCTAAACTAACGCCTCTAGCCATAATGATACGAGGAGTTAGAGCATTTTCGATATCATTTTGCCATTATCCAAAGAAAAGCTACAAATTACTGTAAAAAACTCACAATTAAAACTTTGCCTTTTTGAGGTCTATTAATGCCGTTTGGTTTATTGTGTCATTACAAAATATCAACGACGTGCTCAGCGGCCCGATTCCCCTGTACAGCCTGCTATTTTACAGCAAGAACAATGCTGACATGAAGGAAGTTCTGGAGAACTTCAAGGAGGCTGCTGCTGCATTCAGGCACCAGGTGCGGCACTTTGCGTAGCAGTGACTCGTTGCAAGGCATCCTGCCCACTTCTAACGAAAGCCCTTAATCAATGATTTCATTGACAAATTGAGTGGGGTTATAACAATAGAGAGTGACGTACTTTAGTTCCCAAAAATAAAGTTCTTTTCAGAACACAACATCACAGGCAGAACTATCATAGTTCTTTTTCTTCTTTTGTCTTCAAAAAGAAGGTTCGATATCACTTGCGGGTTCGCTAGCTTTACGCTTTGAAAACTGTTGGACAGCGCAGCTGTAAATGATTGAGTGCATTCGTTTGGCCAATGATATGAGGTAGTGTCCTAAATGATTCGATAGATTTCAAATCGACGCTCTTTACTCTTGAATAGGCAATGTAATGTGAGTGACCTGCAGGTTCGTGCGATATCACTTCAGGAAATGCCTTGCATTTCATGATTTGAGGTTTACACAGCAGCGAATCTGCTGCGTGTGATCTCCCCATTTGTTCTCCGATCCATGCCTCTCTCTTATTATCTCTATGCGTAAACTTCTCTACACATTGCCTTCATACTTTTTATCTCCACGTGGCAGGTTGTCTTCGTGACCATCAACGTTGATCAGGAAACCTTCAATATGATCCTCAAGTACTTCAGCATCTGGCAGGACGATGTTCGCGCCTTGCACTTCGCCGAGCAGGACGGTGTAAGATCTGTGACACGCTTCATGCCCGAGACGGACTCGCTCGAAACCAAAGACATTGAAACCTTCGTTGAGGGCATGCTGCACGGGAGCATCAAAGACGAACCTTGGTTGCCAGATTTGTCGAACTCGACATTCCATCGCGCCAAGGTGGTCGTGCAAGAGAACTTTGATGAAGTCGTCTTCGACAAGACCAAGGACGTCCTGGTGCTGTTTTACTCGCCCTGGTGCACCCTCTGTTATTATCTGACGCTAGACTACGACTGGTTGGCCAACAAGCAATATGACCGCAAGGACTTGCTCATAACGAAAATGGACGCCACGATGAATGAGCTCGAGCACAAGGACGTCCACAGCTTCCCCACCTTGAGGCTGTACAAGAAGCAGACTAATGAGGTGAGTTTCCACGCATGTGCGTTTCTAGGCGAATGTGTGGGCTCCTGTCACAGGTCCCGTTAATTAGAGAGGTGATCACCGGGCTAATTACAAGGGCGGAAATATCGACCCCCCGAACTGCACCACGAAAGCGTGGACAATTTAGAAGTGGTCCTATTTGGCGTGCCAGTGGACGCTGGCTTTGGCCCGAAGAACGAGTCAAAGCCGAAAGTTGATAAACAAAACAAAATTATATTCTCAATTATGGCAGATCAAAATGATACACAAATATGCACACTCGACAATAGTTCAATACGATATGTCACCAATCAAACAATGTACTACACGGCACAATCAGCCACACTCAAAACAACGGACACAAACAACAATACGAACTACAATGCAATCGCATGCATCGAACAACCAAGACATTTAAAGACTAAAGAGTTCCAAAACTTATTCAGTTCAAAGTTCTGAGAAAAAAGTCTCAATGATATTCTTCCGAGAATCACTCACTCAAAAATCCAGTGCTGTTGTCGTTCCGCTGCCCCCGAAGTTTCTCTTCCAGGAAACCTCGCGTCTTCAATTGGCCGCTCTCCATGCACCAACTTCGCCGGTAGCACGTCGGCTTCCCACGCGTTGCGATTGCAGGACGCGTCTTCGATCCCTGGCGGTAGTCTCCCACTCTCCCGCTTGTAGCACGAGTCTTCACCCCTCAGGCGGAAATCCTCTTCATCACCTGCTTTGTGGCTAAGGACAAAACCTTCGCCGACGACACGGCGGAAACACCCTATGCACTCTGGCACATAGTTTCTTCTCCTCTGTCAGTCACTGAGGACAAAAGGCTTCGCTGACAGACACGGCGGAAACACCCTACGCACACTGGCACTAACTTCGTTCTTCTCCTCTTCTCCCTTCTCCGCTGCTCGATTAGATACTTCCCACGCTAGATTCCAGAAAATTCACATCGTTTCGTCGGCGTGATACACAACCGAGGCTGCAGAAAGAGCGAGGCGTTTCGAGGGCCATTTATGACAAATGACGCCACTCTGCATCTCCACGCCCCTTTCCCTCGAGAACCTTCCAGGGCTTGCTGGGCCCCCGATGTGAGGAGGTCGGTCGGCGAAACTACGCCGAGGGGGGGAGGGGGGTGGAGAGATGGCACGCCCGGGAGTCTCTGGAGGCTTGTTTTCTTTTTTATCAATGACCTTGGGGCGTCTCACTGGCGCTTGGTCGCCCGAATTCGGCGGCGTGCCCTTTTTTGAGCACTCGTTTGTGACAGCTTCCTATACGCCTTTTCAATGAAGAGCTTTACGTTCTTTCTGGACTGTTCATCGCGCGAAAATAAAAACACCGACGACATAACTGTGGCAGTGCGTTTTTGGGAGCTCAAACACATTACCAATGCAAAGAAGACTGCAACATTGTCTAGCGAGCCTTCATTGAATGTGCCTTATCTTTTCACCTGGAGACTTGGATATTAAGCTTCTAGCTTATAAGATCGTAGTACGCTTACAAATCCAATACGCCTCCTTATTCTAAAATCCGCATTAGGTCTACCTCAATCAAGAGCTAGAATCTAAAAAATAAGGCTGCTCGCTTCATCGAAAACAAGAACTGCTTGCGCGCATCAAGCATAACTGACATCAAGTCTTTACTCAGTTTAGGTCCTCCGTAAAAGCGTACGATGCTGACACTAATGTCTTTCTTTCAAAAGCTTCACTACAATCAGCAATGTTGCGATACCTTCTATCAGGCCAGGTAGTTATATACCTTCATGGGTACATCACCAGTCTGAACTTGAACCCATCTTCTGCCGCATTAATTTGTTCCGTCACTCGCCCTTTCTTATCGCCATTCCTACATGAAGTATTCTGTCTACTGACATCACACACATATTTATTCATGACTCATTTCTCAATCACGTAGTGTCATTCTTAAGACTCTAAGCTAATCGTTATGACTTATGTTCCCGCTGCACGAAAAAATAGTATTTATTTTAAAGGTGTGGTGCCATTAAATTTCGAGGCTAAAGCAAGCCCCTTGTGGGTTTCCTCTGTACGCTAAAACATTCCAGATGCATGGTCGTACGCTGTGAACGTTTATAATATATTTTATTTCCCCTCCAAAGTGTACATAAATGCTCACTCTCCCGACCAAAGCCCATCGCAAGCGTGTGTAAAACTGTCGTATTTCTGTAGGAGGGGTAATGAAAATCGCCATGACCCCTCATCAGATTTGTACTGAATGTAGATGTCTGCAGTGGTCCCTTTCAGTGGGAGCAAGGGTTCATCAAAGCGTACCCCGTCTCTATTATGTCAATGTAAGCGTCTGCCTTTGCTCCCTCTCCTTATTAAGTCAATGTGTGAGGCTGTGTTTGCAAGCCCCCCCTCCCGCCTTCATAGGTGACCATGGGAGCGGCCGCCCACTACCCCCCCGTGCACAATGTGTATAGGTGAGGCGTAAACTCACAATTGCTCATCAGAGGCACCGTGTGCATCGACTTCCGGTTCAAGATATTCGTGGCACGCTGTTTCGCTGGCAGCGTTCTTGGAGCTGTAGACACGTCTTTTCTTTCGATTGTGATGAAATTTAATCGCTCGTACAATCATGGTTAGTTGTGCAGCGTCGCTTGCTCGAGTTCGTGCACAAAAGAGAAAAAGATGTTCAGATTCGCTCGGAACGGAGATTGAAAATTGAAGTTGGTTTCGTGGTGATAAGCATAGGCGTGCGCAGGGTTCCGCTTGAGGAGGGGGGGGGGTTAGGTTCATCGCAGCGCCCTCCTCCCTGTAAATGATTGTATGGGGCTAAGTTCACCCCACTCCCTTATATCACAGCGAGAAGTTGTAGCGACGTCGGGACAGTTGCAGCAAAGCTGGGCGGTACAGCTATCAACCAGACCGCTCTAGCTCGTGCCTCACGCTAGCGTGTTCATGCGGCTGCTGTTGTGGACATTCGTTTTCACTACAATTCGTCCCCCGTCGAAAACGAAGCCACCTTGGTGACTCGAGGAGAACATAACACGAGTGGACCGTAATATGGTTTACTCGTCCCGAAGTCTTGTTGGAACATGCCATGCGAGCTCCTTGCCTCGCGAGAACAGGTGCTTTCAGCACGCGCCACTTACCCCAGTACGAACACTCTAGCTCGTACCACTGCGTTTTGACTAAGATAAAGCGTGTTGGCCCATCGCGCGTCTGTGGAATTGCGTTCCCCATCCCATGATGTATAAGAGAGTGAATGGGAAAGAGGCCACCGTGGCTTACACTGGCCGGAACTTGCGAGGGAGTGAGTGCATTCTGTCTGTGCTGGGGCGAGCTTTTGCGCATGCGCAGTAATTATGATCCATCATAATTCAAATCCAACATAAGCTGATTGATTGATATGTGGGGTTTAACGTCCCGAAACCACTATATGATTATGAGAGACAACGTAATGGAGGACTCGGGAAATTTTGACGACCTGGGGTTTTTTAGAATGCACGCAAATCTAAGTACACAGGCCTACAAAATTTTCTACTCCATCCGAAATGCAGCCACCGTAGCCGAGATTCGATACCGCGACCCGCGGGTCAGAAGCCAAGTACCTTAGTCAGTAGACCCCCGTGGCGGGGCACCTACCATTAGATGCTGCGCATCAAAAAAAAAAGACATAAGCACTAGCGTGGAGTGATTGTAATGTTCTTAAACTTTCCGCGTGCGCACTAACATCGCATTTAGTCGGGGGTGTACCGCCACTTGAAAGTGAAAGGGGTGTGAAACAGGAGGTGGTCGTGGGATTGATATCATCATCCGTTATCACTCGCGCTGTATAAAGCGATTGACAGACGCTGCTATACCGGAAAGCGACTGACTCGTGTTTCGGCTGCTGAAGCTAAATTCTTCAGACTGCGATGTCATAATACTAAAATGAAGAAAATGCAGACATGCTTCTTGGTCTAGGGGCTGCTAGAGGACAGAGACTGCAGCCCGCAAGAATATTTTGCAGCTGGCAGGTGACCTAGCCTGATGAACTAAGTAAATAATTAGAAGTAAATGAAGCAAATTGCTTCTTTTCACAATATTGGCAAAGTGCTTCCGCAATAATTGACCAGCTGCGCTTTAATGTGTTCGCGTATATGGCAACAGATCCACACGTTAGCACACATAACGCGAGTGCGGGGACCAGAGTGTCCAAATCAATTGAGCTGTCTAGAAAAGTTTGCAAGCAACTGAACTCACCCATATAATCTCACTTTGCATCAATGCCTAGAGCTCAGAGATCCTGAAAACAGACTGGACTTCGTTAATATAATTTTGATACAAGTGGAGCAGGATAGCAACTTTCTCGGCAATATACTCTGATCTCACAAGACCTTCTTTTCTCGAAATTCTGAAATCGCTTTCTATATTGAACACTAGTGAAGTGACCGAAATTCATACTCACCTGAAAAATCCTACCATCACCATCATTGGTGTTTTAGTGTTTGGTGAGGCGTACACAACAGCAAATCATTCGCCAACTATTATTCAACAAAACATTGTCCGGCCAGTCATAAGGGCCTGTCGAAGACCTCCGCTGTGACATGCCGATGGGTTGGCTTGGCACGATGTGGTATCAGCATGACGGAGCTCCAGCTCACCGCTCTAGCGAAGCACGCGCATAGCTTGATCTGAACTTTCCAGGGCAGTGGATTGGGAAAAACAGGCCGGTTGAGTGGCCGGCAAGCTAAGTTACTGAACCTGCCTGTTCTTATTGGAGGGGCTACATCGAAGATCGCGTATTCAACACCGAAACGAAGACCCCAGAAGACTTAAAGAAGTCTAAGCTCTGCCTTGGCGTTTCAGTGATCGAAATCAAGGCAGCGACAGCAAACTTTCGCAAAGGGTCCCTGTTGTATTTTAACACAAGGCGGCCTTTTGGAGTGGGTGTTGCGAAAGCACTTGTCCCCCAATAAACATATAATTCAAAATCTTTCTATTGTCATTGAGGTGTATTAAAGCGATTGATGGAAAAACCAGAAGATCAGGAATTCACCATGAAAGTTAAAGCAGCAATTCAATACTCTAGCTCATCAATAAACTCGCTCGCGTTTTTTATTCTGGTGGGGCCAAAGAAATCGAACAATAACTTCATCGCAGCTTGAAATTCAGGCTTCCGGAGGAACCACTTTATGGTTCGAAAGCACTCTTAGAAGTTTGTATACAAGCGCTGCCTGTAGGTGCAAAGTTATCTGTCGGACGTCACGTTAACGCAGTCACAGCATTGGCTCAAGCAACCTCAGCGTTGGCTCAAACCGCTGCTCTTGATTTGTAACCGAGTAAATTGATTTGTGCAAATGTGTTCCAGGGCAGTCTGCTTGCTATACGACACGGAAAATGTCGAATGCTCTCTTTACATAAATATTCGTAATAGACAAGTCTCAGCACGTGCAAATATGACCTCTTCTCCACTTGATGGATGACAGTTGCCGAAGGAGCACTTATGTAGATTATGAAAAATGTATTTCTTAACGATGCCTGCACTCCATGAGGAAAAAAAATGTGGCAGATCAAATGTATCTTAGGAGTACACGTTATGCGAAGCATGCGGAGAAAAGGTGACAATGTTGTAAATTTTTCATTGAGCAACACGCCATGAAATCACGCTAAATATACGTAGAAATGTTGCATGCGCAAACAGTTGTTGAACAGTTGCAGAAGCGATAAGCTGATATGAAGTGCTGGTGCTCGCGAAGATGACAGTTCTGGACACTGCTATATGAATCAACTTCAGAAAAGGTCACCTAACTACAATTGACGTTAACCTGACGTCACGACTGTATCGTAGGAGTATATATGTAATGTTTACGAAAATCGGGGGGCCCTTAAGTTTCGCCTTTAAAAGATGAACGATATGTCAATATTATGATCCTACTCCGTACTTCACACTTTGTCTATATCGAATTTGGCAAATCCCACGTACCTTAGGAGTCGACGTTATGCGAAGCGTCCAGTGAAAAGGTGACAATGTAATCTTTATGCACCCACTACGTGCTGTTTAGGGTGCTGTATTGTGTCTGCCTTTTATAGTGGGTGACTAGGTTTAATATGGAACCATGATGATAACGTCACTTTCTGACACCCGATGACAATATACGCTTGTACTACGCATTATTAAAGTGATATTCGATGTTGTATTGTGAAGCATGTATACAGGACACGTGTGTTTCTAAAGCATGAAAGTTACTTTCGCTGCATTGCCAAGCAGAGGACGTTACTTTATCTGTATTAACAAGCAGAGACGTAGCTCTGCGGTAGTACTACCACATGCCATGCAAACAACCCGGGTTTGATCCCCTCTCAAACCCACAACAGTATAGCACTTATTTTATTTGCATCTTTCTAGATTTTTAGTTAAGAAAAGATGATGATTTCTCGCTCAGAACCAACGAGGCTGACACCAGAATTTCTACGAAGCGAGCTCTTTGCGGCTAATGTGTTAAAATTAGATGCCCATCAGTGCAACCCCTATTCACTTTCAACAAACATTACGGTCTATTTGAAAAGTCGTTCCGAGACCTGATTTGGGCACACGTTAAAGAACCCCACGTGGTCGCAATTTCCGGAGCCCTCAACTACGACGTCTGTCATAATCATATGGTGATTTTGGGACGTTAAATCTCACACATCAATCAATCAATCCGAGACCTGGCATGGCTCTGTGGTAGAATACTTGATTGACACGCAGAATGCTGGGGTTCGATTCCTGCTGAGATCATGATAATTATTGTACGAGTTTGCTGGGTCAACGCACCTGATGTTAGCGTTTCCTCAAGAGAGTGAGAATGTATATAAAGAGTGCCTTCGCTCACACGTTAAAATTACCCGTGTGCGTTGTCACCGACCCTGGGTAGATACTGAGTTTCCTTCAGCTGTGGTCAACTTGACTCCAAACCATTTTGTGTGCAGAAGATTCTAGGACCTTGGGCATCTGCCTCAGTTGCGCAGAAAGCGACTAAAGCACTCCTACTTTACTTAAAGTCAACAAACCTAAGCGACCACCTGTAGACTGTGTGTGCTCCCCCGAGTGTGCTCGTGATTGTGTGTACCTTATTATCTTTCTGCAACCTCTTTTCTCCCTTTCATTCCTTCCCCAGTGCAGGTTAGCGAACCAGATGTGCATCTGGTTAACATCTCTACCTTTCCTTGCAACTTTATCTCTCTCTCTTCATTTGTGGCACATACCCACATACTAGTGGCCAATAATACGACTGGTCTAGAGGCGCGCGTTCACTCTCTACTTTTACGGCCTAAGCAGCCGCTGTGAATACAGTGGAGCAGTTTCTATATACAGTGACGACGGCGTGCCCCATGTGAGGGCATCGCGAGCCAACCCTTTAGGGCGCGTTTCTTCTTCCACATCTAGGAAGCGATGGGAATAGTAGATGTGCGTGTGGGGACAGTCTGGCTTTCTGGCCACTCATGCATTGGACAGTGAATTTGCACACGCAGCGCTGGTAAATCTCAATTTTAGGGCTCGGTCACCTTATATTCATTGCATTCAAAAATGCTTGGGGTGCCTGTGCTTAGAATCATCACTCAGGTACTCATTTAAAAACCCCAGATGGTTGCGATTCCCAGAGCTTTCCATTACGGCATCCTTGACAGTGATACCGTAGTTTTGAGACGATAAACCTCTCAATCGTGTGGTTGTCGAATCTTCCCCGGAACCATCACATGTTCGGTAGCCATAACGATGAGATTACCGGCCACCTTGTAGAGGATGAATGCATCGGCGCTGCTGCGTGTGTGTAGGGTTTGAGTGGTAGGTTTGAAAAGCTGCTTATGTTTTTCGTATTCATGGGTGCAGCTGCATTTGGGCGCAAAGGAATGCATTAAAAAGAATACTGAAGTAGATTGCGGTTATCGGCACCGAATGTCTATATTATATGAATAGCGCTGTGTTTGTGGGGTTTCATTCGACCTCGAGCCATTACCCTGTAGGCTATCTAAGGCATCTTCATATCATCCACTCTGAGCATAACCACTACGTTGGACCTGCTTCGTTGTCAGTTTCTGGAAAATGGAAACAACATGAACGAAATTGCAACGCGTGGTATGTTCCCTAATGAGTGCGCAGTGATGTGCATTTCTGAAAACGTGTCCTCAGCGCCCGTCGTAGTGCGATGACGTCACCCAGGGGCGTAGAGGTCTAGTATACTGGTCAATTTGCTTTGCTTACTCATGAAGCCTAGGATCGCTAACCGGTCGTGTCATTTCTGCAAGTAGCATCCAGCCAAAAGCGCCCAACTTGAATATAAGTGTCGCAGTGAGTTCCGCAGTTGTGTTTTTTTTTTCGTTCTTGCCTGCTGCTTTTACTAAGTAACCTTAATGTGTGCGTGGTGTTCTGGTGCAGCGTTCGCACAGTGCACACACGGATTACGTACTGTTGCGTGCCGCTTTTCAAGTCGTGAGCTGGAAAGACTGTCGGCTTAACATTTCACCATTTCTCTGCTGATGAGGAACGCGCTAAGTCACAGAAAAACATTTCCCGGAAAAATCTCGACATTAGTGGTGTTTTCGTTCTCTGTCATTTGCAGCAAGCATTTTCTTGTGAATGACTATGTCAGCAATCACACACACAAAAAAAACCCAACTCCCTGTGCGGTGCCAACGGTATTTCAAAAATACCCCTAGTACCTTGTGCCCCCTGCAGAGAAACCACGCAAAAGCCTAACAGCTCGATTCTCTGCTCCTTCTAGCAAGCCGACAAAGTGAAATTAGGGCAGAGCTAGAAGATCCCGAGCATGCAATTTTGGAGTTGTGGTAAGAATCCGAACAGAAATTCAGTAATCTCGCGAACGAAAACAAACAACGCACAGCGAGTTCTTTCACACATTTCAGTTATCTTTTCTAAAAAGCAATAACTTTTCTGTCACTCCTTCCACTGGTCGGTGACGGGTAATGTGGCTGAGCCTTCGGAACGCCAGCGACGAGTATACATGGGTGCAAAACAAAAAAATCATCATTTTAATTAACTCTTTAAGTTACACAGAACAAAAAATGCTTTGGTTGACCGCGTTGATGCTCTCCCGAGACCAGGGTTGTCATATATGTCTGCTACCTTGTTACCATTGCATCAGAAAGTGCAACAGCACGTGGCAACCTAAGCATTCCTCACGCGCACTCACCTTCGCAACCACCAGCGGTGTGTTGGAGAGCCTACGGCGGTCATGTAGGCTTCTTTCGGTGAGTTAGAATTACTGTATATGCTATCGTAGGTAGCAGAGTTGCGCCTCTGACAGATCTATCTATCTATCTATCTATCTATCTATCTATCTATCTATCTATCTATCTATCTATCTATCTATCTATCTATCTATCCACCAGGGGTGCTACAGCTGCGTCGATTGCGCCATTTTAGTACAGTTTCACTTCCTTGAGCCACTCTGTACCAAAACCCTGAAATTTGTTAAAATTGCGCCACGCGGTGCCAAAATATTCGACTAGCCTGGCCGCAAAATTTCTCAGCTGCGCTAATTTTAGTGGGAAATAAATGCTCTGCTGGCAACCTTTACAATGCATTATCCTATCCAGTTGTTCAGACCAAGGAGGATACATAAAACGTGCTGGAATGGAAGGGGCGCTGTGCGAGTGAAGCCAGCCACCGCCACCTTACCAGTGGCGAAAAGCATGCTCAGCGCCATAGCGAGCTGCTGGTTTCATCCGTTCTTGTTTCACCTTGTCGACATGTAAAGACAAATGGTTTACAATGGTTGCCTCTTGCGTCGTTTACGGATGTGCCAACAGGTTGAAAAAAGGTTGTGGCCTCACATTGCGAGAAAACGTCTTCGACATAGCCATTCCGCGCTCGTTACTAAAGGGAGCTATAGCTGACGCGATCTAAGCGTGCAAAACATAACAGTCCGGATTTGTTTTACAGGTTTCCTAAAGATCCCGTAACGCGGAGCCTCTGGGAGTGGGCCGTTTGCCGTGAGAAGTAGAATGCGAAAGACTGAGATCACTTCGCTCTGTGCACTTCGCGCCAGAGTGCTTTGACCACCTAGCTCTTTGACATTGAAGAGAAGCATGTGAAATGGGGTTATGAAGTGGCATTGAAGGCACTCCAACGTGAAGAAGGTTTGTGGCTCGGAAACAAACTTACGAAAGTCCACGTCCAATGGGAAAAGCAAGGAAATGAAGGTATCATGTGCTGTACAACTGATCGAGTGCCTCAGTTGCTGACGCTTTGAACTTCTGCGAACAAAAGCTAAAGCTGCCGCAATACAAGGGTGCCAGCACAAGATCTACGTTTATTAGAACATTTGATCGCTTGTTTGACATATTAAACTCCAGGAACCCACTGGCAAGGTCGTACAAAGCACTCCTTTGGCAGGGGAACGAAGCATTCTGGAAGTCGTTTTTTGCGGAGACTCGAGCGTACATAAACGGGCTGAGAGATCCGGCAGTGACAGAAGGACTGAAAAAAAAACGGGTTCATTGGTTTTTGTATACGCATGGCAAGTCCGGAAAGAATGTTTGACAGAGTTGTCAGCTAGGGTAAGCTTCAATACTTACTGACACACAAACTCAGTCAAGACTATGCCGAACACTTCTTTGAATCAATACGTGGATGAGGCGGCCATAACAACAACCCAACAGCTTCGCAGTTTATGGCTGCATACAAGCGTCTATTGGTTCCGACGGAAGTCACGTCTTCAAGTTCTGGACACTGCTCCGAAGATGTTCTCTCCGTATTGAATGCAACGACTCCTGCAGCCATGGTAGATCCAAGAAGCAATTTCACTGACATGCGCAAGGCCCCAGTCCTGCAGCCCGACGAACACGATAATACGCATCGCATTGACTAGCCCGAAAGCTTTTCTGTTTTTGTCGGTTCCGTGGTGCCACATAGCAGGATTCATTGTTTGACAGGTTGAACTGCTACTACCTGCGAAGAGTGCATAGCAGCCATGCACTCAGATGAGCTGACGCCTTTAATTAAATGTAAGAGGCGAGGTGGTCTTGTTTCACCGTCGCGAGATGTCATTATCCTCTGTAAAGAAGTCGAGGACTGAGGCGGCTACCGGCTAAATGTGATTCCACCACAACGATGAAGTCAAGAGCAAAACACCTCATCCTGAAAGTTCTACGAGCTTCCTCCGAGAAAAAACTGGTTCCATAAACTAGAGCAGCACGTCCTAGACTTTATTACGCTTGATAATAAGGTTTACAGTTTGTGCAGGCAAATCACCGAACAATACGTAAACGGAAGGATACAACACATGTCGAAGGAGAAAAAAAAACCGAGAATTGGTTAAAAGTAAGGTGGGACCACTTTTGACAAGGGCAATAATTTTCAACCACCAGTAGAGCACGTATGTTTTCGATGATGTGTTTGCTTTAGGCATCGCTATTGGATGCATGTGCAATTTAATTGTGTTCTCTACATGCCACTTGACTGCGTACAAGTCGCGATAAACATCTACAACCAAAATTACTTGTTTTCGTTGCTCTATAAACACACGAGTCACTTCACCCGCAGTGCGATGAAGCATAAATTTGCAGCGCTCGACTCTTTTCTGCCATTGGCCACATGGCCGCCGCACGCTTGGCGCGGCTTCACTCTCTCCCGTAGCGGCGCATAGGCGGCTTTCACTCCAGCAAATTTTATGTATTCTCCTTGGTTCAGACGCTGTGCGGGCCAACGTTGTATAAACGTTGGTGCGGGCGGGTGCTGGGGCTGGACACTCGAGAAGTTGTTGCGTTTTGCTGCATTTTTTCCGCTGGCTACAACGCTGCTGGCTGTACATGGACATTCAACATGAGCAAAGATAAGCACCTATTCAAACTCCGTTTGAAGTAAAAAACTTTGTGGGTGTCTCACCGGTTTATTCGAGCGCGCGGAACCTTTTGACGAATGCTGCTGACATAGCCAGTAGAATGGAGGCCTGGTCAGCACACCACTGTTGTTAAAGTAGCAGAGCTCACGTTGACTAATTCGCGTGTCGTAAAATGTTAATACGCACACGTTCTAAATGTTCTAACGGCTGAACTTCCGTGACATATGGAAATTTCAGAGAGATTTTAACTTTGGCACAAGTATGCTGGTAAGCATGGCAAACGCACAAAAGTAACGCATGACGGCGTTTACGATCAGGCGTGCTAGTGCCGACATCTCTCGCGATAGGCATCTTTAGGTTTCTAGTGAGTGCGTCTGGCGTAGCCTTGTTGGCGCGGCTATAAACGTGTTGCACGCATTTAGTACGGGGTTAAGGAAACGGGATGTTCGCTGCAACTTCCTTCTGCGGAACGACAAGGAGTGCGTAGCACATCCACTATCCGAAGCTGTGTACCCAAGAAGATCCTAGCATTATGCCAGCTTGCGGCTATGGCCGGGCCGGGTACGAAGAACACTCGCACGGTGCAGCAAGCGCACGGGTAGTGAATTGGCGTGAACTTAGTAGGTGACGAGGCTTGGATCCAGGCGGCAAAAGGCACCACGTTTTAATAAAACGATGCCAATTTTCGCACCGTTGTATTTCATATAGCACTTTATGGGCGCGTGCGCTTTCTGTTTTAGATGGCATGGTCTTTTCATGATTATTTTGTTTCTTACAGGGAGAAGTAGGTGGCTGCCACCTACGACCTTTAACTCTCGTTGTCGTTTCGATGGTATTGATACCCAACTCGGTATGGCATAACATGACTGTATGAAGAACATATTTGACTACTCATAACATGAAAATCATGACATGTGTGTCATGAATGTCTTGATTTACAATAATGGTCAGTTCTTGCGGTGGTTTCGTTCACATGGCATGTGTCAAAACTGGTATGGTATGGCATGATTGCATGGTGAACACAAGCGACAGATCCTAACATGAAAATCATGACATGTGTGTCATGTAACAACATGACTACAAGCCACGTTCATGATACGCTCGCGGCCGTTTCGCTAGTGTCACATATACTGAATTCAGTATTACGGTAAGTGAATGGATGACGAAAGTATCTGACTGGAGCAAACAAAAACATGAGATGCGTGTCATGTAACAACATGACTACATGCTACACTCATGATGCGCTCGCGGCCGTTTCGCTAGCCTCGCATATACGAAATTCAGTATTACGTGAAGCGAATGGTAGACATAGGTTAATGACATATCCAAACATAATAATTACGACATGCATGTCATGTAACAACATGACTGCATGCTACAATCTTGATGCGCTCGCGACCGTGTCGCTAGCTTCACATATGCCAAAATTGGTATTACTTGACGTCAATGGAGGACGAAGGTATGTGACTGGTGTAAACATGATAATCATGAGATGTGTGTCACGTGAGAACATAACTACATGCCAAAGTCAAAGCGCCAATACACTTCGACGGGACCCGGCACGCGTGCGCACTGGCGTTGCCACGACAGGCGCCAGTCCTCCCTATACTCGTGGGCGCGCGCTGCATTTGTTGCCTTGACGCATGCGCGTTTCAGCGCGTCCGGCGTCCCTCCGTCTCGAAAAAAGGCAGACGCAGTGCTGTCTGGGTATTGGCGCCAAATGCAGCATGTCATATTTCGCACCGGCTGCCGTCCAGCCGCGATGACGGGCGCCGGTCGCGCTTGGCGTCAGCATATTCGGTGCTCGTGTTTTGCTAACGTAGAGTCACTGGGTCCAGCGTGCGCGCGCGTCAACGTTACGTTGGAATATATTGGACCCTTCATGATGATCTCGAGGCCGTTTCGCTAGCTCCACATATACCAAAAACGGGGTTACGTGACGTCAATGGATGATGAGATATATGACTGGTGCAAACATCATAATCATGAGATGCGTGTCATATAAGCACATGACAACCTACCACGCTCATAGCGTTCTCACGACCGTTTCGCTAGCTCCATAGCTCCACATATACTAAACTTGGCATCACGTGACGTGAATAGAAGATGAAGATAAACGACACATCAAAACATAATAATCATGACACGGAAGTCGTGTACGGCATAATTTACCTCCACCTCGTAACGTTGTGTAGATCTTAAAGTGACATATCAACATTTCTCATTCGTGCTTCGCATACCATCGATTCTCTCTGTAGAAGGGAAAGTATATGAAACGAATGGTTATTTGCATTTACTTCTTGGTTCAGAATCATGTCCGTCGGAGTTTTCAAGAGTTGGCGATTTAAAACAAAGACATCACTCGCGATAGTGACTGCCTGTTGTATCTCGGTTCATTGTCGGTCCGAGCTTTCCATAGTTTTTTTTCTTGTAAGATGATGATTGATATGTGGAGTTTAACGTCCTAAAACCACCATATGATTATGAGAGACGCCGTAGTGGAGGGCTCCGGAAATTTCGACCACCTGGGGTTCTTTAACGTGCACCCAAATCTGAGTACACGGGCCTACAACATTTCCGCCTCCATCGAAAATGCAGCCGCCGCAGCCGGGATTCGAACCCGCGACGTGCGGGTAAGCAGCAGAGTATACCTTAGCCACTAGACCACCGCGGTGGGGCTTTTTGTTTCTTGTAAGAGAATGTCATTGTGCTCGCGCTGGCACATAGCGAGTAATTTCTTTTTTTCGTTGGTAGGGTAGGGGGGTGACTCATTTTTATGAATGATGAAACACTCATTTTTATGAATCATTTTCAGCAAAATACACATACATATAAACATTTCACGATAGAAGGGGGCTTCTAGCCCCCCTCCTTTTTATTTAGCTACGGGCCACCGTCAGCGATGCGTTCTGAACGAGCGTACACCGTAAAAGTACACGAAACCGCTGAGTCACGTCAGCTCTACCATCCAGAGGGGGGGCTTTTCTGCTTAACATGGACGCGCTAGCGGGCAACATGGCGGACCTATGCGCAACTTTGCTATTTACGGTAGCATGTACAGTAACTCTACGGTAAGTTGACACGGAGCGCCCCCGCTACATAGCGGCGAAAGGTAGAAACAGCCCCTCGTGCACAGGCTGTAAAGAAAGCGAGCCCGCGCTTCCTGACTGGGCATGTACTAAAATGGCGCAATCGACGCAGCTGTAGCACCCCTGGTGGATAGATAGATAGATAGATAGATAGATAGATAGATAGATAGATAGATAGATAGATAGATAGATAGATAGATAGATAGATAGATAGATAGATAGATAGATAGATAGATAGATAGATAGATAGATAGATAGATAGATAGATAGATAGATAGATAGATAGATAGATACACTGTAAACAGAAATAAGCCGAGATGGGAGTAAATGACCTGGTCCTCGAGCGCACGCCCCGATGGGAGTTTTATAAACACCGTCCGCAGCCATCAGCAGGGGGCTTGTGCATGGTGCCAGGGGAGTTTTTATTTACATCCATCGGGGAACTTTTTCAGGTCAGTATGGGAGTGAAATTTTTGCATCAACCAAGAAAAAAAAATTACGTCAGCAGCCGTACCATGCGCAAGCATAACTTCAATTGCAATACCTTCGATACACACAACAATGACTACACTACAGAAACATGTTCACAACGTTCACGTAATGTTACTACACTTACACTTAACACAGCTTGCCACCCGCAATGCACACCTACCATTCAGTCACCGGGTATATATAGGCACCGCATTATGACCTCCCTTGTAGCCCGGCAAGAACCCTTTTTTTTGCTAATCATGAAGCAATAAACACGCACGGCGTAAATATGATATTGCGATGGTCTGATGTTTGAGCTTCAACACACATGTCTTTTATCTCAAGGCTGCCTAATATTCAATAGTTTTTAACTATAGCAAAAAATTATCAGTTGGCGCTCTGTCGTGCGGGCTGAATTTGCATTAGCAGTACTGCTTGCGGAACCGTAAAATGCCCACACATTAACGAGGGACATTCAGCAACTCCAGCGATAAACCGAGATAGACCACCGCTACCGCGTTCGACGACTAGGCCTCACTCACGAGTGCGGCATGGTGATTCGATGGATGACAGCTGGCAATCACAAAATGTTTGCTGATGTGCAGTGTACGTCTCGTTATTTTTAACGATAGCGGACAGAAATAGGTGTCCGCTATTCACGCAGTTTAAGCTACGGAGCGATAAACTTAAACTAACGAGACGGTTCGTAATCCCTGTTTTCGTTGCTTGCATGCATTGCATGGGCATGCGTGCATGCCATACGGTGTGTCTCCGCCTCATTCGGCGCTCGCCTTCGAGTTGACAGCTGTGGTCGCAAGGCGCAGAAGTCTGATATTCATCCCAGCAGCCTTTATTTTTTTTTAAACACTTGCCACGCCGGTAGTCAGTGCTAGCTAGCTCGTAGAGCTCGCCACGGCGACTGGGGCGTAGTGCGATCTCGATACAATGCCGGCCGGCTTGATACCGACGGCATAGCGAGGCATTTTTACCGCTTAGATGTTGCAGCCGGTGAAATACCGGTAACACTCCGAGAACTCACCATCGGCGGAGACGGGACGAGTGCGTCGCCGGCGCAACTCTCACAACGGTTTCTAGCCTCCCTGCCGTGGTCGAGCAAAGCCTACTTCAAACCGCTTCGAAGTTTTACGGTGCAATCGCTGACAATCTTACACCGCCTCGTTCGGCGCTCGCCTTGTAGTTAGTCATTTGACAGCTGCGGTCGCAAGGCGCAGAAGACTGTTATTCATACCAACAGCCTTTATTTTTTGTGAAACGTATTTTAGCCTCGCTGGTGGTCGGTGCTAGCTCGTACCGCTTGCCACAGCTACCGGCGCGCACTGCGAGTTCGATACGATGCCGGCTTGATACCTATGGCATAGCGAGGCCTTCTTACCACTTACATGTTACAGCTGGCGAAATACCGGTGACACTCCAAGAAGCCACTATCGGCGGAGACGGGGTGAGCGCGTCGTCGGCGCAACCCTCACACCGGTTGCCAGCCAGCCTACCGTAGTCAAGCGAAGCCTATTTCAGACCGCTTCAAAGTTTTTTACTGTCAAACTCCAGGAGCAGCCGCTGACGGTCGTAACAACTTACTTTTGCTACCATTAATTTATTCTTCGAAGTATTTTGTTACTCGGCCTTTTGAAGTGCGGCATTCACGGCTTTTCGTTGAGGATTCGTACCGATGTGCGGAGTGGTTTAACGGTGCGAAATATATTGAAATGTTCACAGTAAATTCCAACAGGTCATTGCAATTCTTCGCGGCACTCATAATTTCGTTGCCTGTTGACAGACGCTCACACGGTTAGCTACACAAAGCACCTGTCTTTCACACCTACGTGCTAACATATGCCCGTACATACACACGCACGCACGCACGCGAACACACACACACGCACGTCACGCCTTTCAAAGAGGGTTTTTAAAGCTCCCATAGGAATTTGTAACCACGTGACCTGAAACTCCCTGGGGAGTTTAACAATGTCATGCTGTTCATAAACTCTATGATTATGCGGGGGGCGTTTTACGACGACATGGGCCGAGTTCACTCCCTACCAGGCAGTAAATAATTGGAGCAGGGGAGTTTTGTTGGCGTATGTGCCGGAAAAACTCCCATCTCGGCTAAGTTTTGCGTAGAGTGTAGATACCAAGTGTGCTTGAAATGCGCAAGGAAATTCTTCGCGTTAAAAGAAAAAAAAAGATGAATCAAGCTTTGTTATCTGATCAAATGCGTTGTGAGTGCTTTTCTTTTGTTTACAAGACTCTTCCTCGTCAGTTATTCTCTGCAATAGTTTCTTTGTTTCCAGGTGGTAGAGTACAATGGCAAACGAAGCCGAAAGGCACTCTCCGATTTCATCGACAAGAACACAGAACATGGCAGTGCGTATACTACGTGGGTATGTATATTTTCAAATATATCTTTTCTTCAAACATTTGTTGCTGAGAGGGGATCGTAGGAAACGCCCAAGAACCAGCAGCACTGGCGTAAGCCTGATCCTTCTCATTTGTTGTAAAAGGAACCGCTATTGAATCGTGGCCCTTTTCCATGTTCACGGGATATAATCCCGGCTGCGGTGGTCACATTTTCTGTGGAGGCGAAAAGGCTTCAGCCCGGCGTACTTAAATGTGAGCACTTGCTGAACAACGCCACGTGCTCGAAATTTACGGAGCCCTCTACTATTCGCAATGCCCACGGCCTATAGGCGGCACGCCGTGCAATCCAAGACGGCTGCTGAAGAATGATCAACCCGTGAACTCGCCTAAGAAAAGATGAGATGCACGGACGTACTCCCCGTGGCGCTTTCATCAGATGAACTCTTGGCCGTCAAATGATTGTATATCGAACCAAACTACTTTCCCAGCCGATAGTAACCGCTGAATGTTCACTACCTAATTTCTTGCCGCAATGCAAAGAGTGGTGGTTTCAGATGATCGACGGTGTATCAACTATGCTTTGCGTAATTCTGTGCGTGAAACAGAAAACTGCGCGAACTAGAATTCACAAATGAACTGAACGGCACTCTGAGATTATTTGTGCCGAGCCTGTCTGGCGCATTTGCCGCAGTAGAAGGCCATTAGCGAGTATAGCGCGTCGTCACGGCTGCAGAGGACCGAATGTTTAACGTAGCGATAGTTGACCAACATGTTACGCCGTCGTCATTACTTGCGCTGTAAGCATCATGCAGCTGCTTCTTCAACGGAACACGAGCATTTAACTTCCCATTAAGTAGCGCTTGTCAGCTGCTTCTTCAACGGAACACGAGCATTTAACTTCCCATTAAGTAGCGCTTGTGTCTCAGCCATGATCGGACTCTTATTAGCGCGTGATTTCCGGCACTCGGATGTTGCAGAGTCCATCAGGGCGATCGAAACAAGGATATCAACAGGCGTACGCTTTGTGCAACGTCGAAAGCGCGAAAATTTGTCGAACAACAACGTCGTTCGGACGGCACCATTGAAGGACAGGAGAAGTTAGCGTGGACTGTAGCCGTAACTGCATATTTCAGCGCTCTAACCATTTCGCTTCGTTGGTCGAGCTCGAGTAGGTTAGCTGCATGCGGCGCTTTGTAATATATACTGTAGTTGAGATACATTCAATGCACAAGAAATGTATGCTTTTATTTTCAGATTGCTGAAGGACCTATGCGGGATGTATTCCGATATAGTTTTGCGTTTTTGTTTTGTTATTTCCATATAGTGTGCGTCTTCAGCGTACAGTGTGAAACTTGTTTCCACATATGTTCTTTGTACATGCCAGATATGTAACCCCAACTCCTGTGTTGGCTCTCGGGCTGACAGTATGAATAAAAAAATAAAAATATAATAATAAATACAATTGAAGTGATTTACGAGCGAACAAAACATTAACGCACGATGGGACGTGAAGTACAACTCCCTGCTCGTGAGCTAGCAGCTGATCGTTCATCGCCACTGTCATTTTCAGCACGTTGGCAACCATCTATGTCCAGTAAAAAATACTCGACGTCAAGACGGTTGCTTTGAACATCACTGCTGAAAGTAATCTGTGAAATTATCTCCGCAAAACGACTTCGATAGCACCAACAACGCGTCATTCACCACGCACAACACCCACGCGACGTCACTCGCCACGTTTATCTGAGGGTGCGGAGAGCATTTCACACCGACAACAAAGGAATCGCTAGCAGTGTGCTGTCATCTATCAACAAACGTAAAAAGCAAGCGGCGCAGCGTAAGCCAAGGCTTGGAAGCGCAAATCGCGAGCCTGAGCTGCTTTCCGCGTACAATGATTGTTATGTGATTCATGCACTACAAAAGCGCAGTCTAAGGCTATACGCACGTAAAACTAGGTGAAATTTAACTGGAATGCTCAGGGGATAACATTTAACTATTCAAAGTGACTGCAGAAAATCTCGCGAAGCTTATAGGCGTACTATACGGGCTATAATCGTAAGCGCTTGTTGCCACGTTCTCTCGCGAAAACTTTGCGTCTCGCAAGAACGAATCAAATTTATCGTGTCACGGACGGTCACGTATATTCACTGTTGCACGAAACGGACAAAGTGGTTTGTGTTCGTCTCTTGCTAACGCGTGGAAGGAGCACTGACATCAAATTTACTAATTTCAATATCTTCGCGTCAACGAGTAGCTATAGACCCCCTAGTTGCGATTCGCGACCTAAAACACATCTGAGTGACGAATGAGTATCTGTAATATTGATTAATATATTCGCTATTGAACGTGGTTCAAAATGGCTGGAAAGCCCGCCAAATTTTAGTGCTAGCAGTGCTACCTCGCGGCCACGTTGCGGCCGCTGCACAGCTGATGCCGCTTTCACAAAAAATGGTGACGTCACATTGGCGTTTCGTCTGCTAAAATTGCACGTACAGTCAGTACAGCTGTGTCTCCGAAGGCGTAGATATGCCCCTGTCGCCAATATCGTCGTCCCCGCCGTCGTTGCGGTCTACATCAGCGATGATGACAACGACCTGGAATTGAGTATCGCAGTGATTCGCGACGATCCTTGCTTGGCAAGCTGCGTGTTAAATGCAATGTATTTATCAGTCCCGCCCATACTGTCGGAGCTCAGGAACACGAACTACGAACCTCATGTCGCAGATGTTTGGCAAGTGAATCACTGTTTTCAACTGCAGCAGGGCACATGGTACGATAGCCGCGGCCTCGAGAAGAGGCCTAGCTGCCAGTGAAACCCAACTGGTTCGTTAGCACAGGTATTACCCGGTAGCAACTCGCCGCAGAGTGAAGGGAGCAAATGCGGGTGTTCTTCACAGGCGTCCAGTCCCAATGTCCAAGGGCGCGTACGAAGTCAACCCACTGGCTGCGTTGGGGTTCGTGACTTGGAAAGGCATAAAACGCCGCGCACTTTCCGTCTTTTTCGCGCCTCGACGGGCATGTTCTCACTACGCAGTGGCTGCCCGGAATTGTGGCACGTATATTGTCGCTCTAAATAATCGTACTCGCATGTAGTGGAACCCAACGTAAATAAGTCGATCCAACACGATTATTCTCACGCATGCTTCAACGCAGCAAGGAGAGCCACTAGCGAGAGCCTAGCTGGAAGTCGGCTCCAAACACAGAGATCGTCGACATTATCTTTACTAGCGTATCGTCACCCAGAATGGTATTTGTGGAATGTATCACCCCGAGCACGTAGCAGTAGTTTCGATGTCACAGGGCAGTCTATTTTTCGTTTTTTTTCCTTTATATTTTCTACGCTGTTTGACGTCGAAATAAAATAACTTCGACGCGACTGACGTCATTCAAATTTGGCTAAAAAGACATGCATACCAAGTGACTGAATGATGGGCACAACTCGATCTTGCAATTTGATGTCAGTGCTCCTTTAACACGGTGGCTAGCACCGCCGAACAAGAGACACCAAAGAAGCATTGGGAGCGTCTGCCTACTGTTCATCCATGAGGGAAACTTCCTCAATTCCACTAGGCGGCGCGGCGATCTATGTACATTGCGAATACTTCGTTTCATACATCAGGCGCAACGCTGTGGAAGCTATGCAATAAATTCTGCCCGCAAAACGTATTGGGCACCAGTGCTGCAATCACTGTGACGTGCAGGGTTGGATCACGTGATCTTGCCTCACTCTGGCGCAGGAAAGCTGGCAGTAGGATGCGTTGATTTAAACCGCGACTTCGCGGTGTTTTCATTTTCGAACAGCGTTGTATTGCTCTGGCTTAAGGTGCGTGGACTTCTGCAGACAACACAATGCGAAAAGACGCAGTAAAAGTTATCGGCGGTGTGCCACAGTTCGCTACGTATGCGATGCCAATAGGGGCTTTTAGCTTGGACACTTCTTGACGTTACCTTGTTACCGGATAGAATCTGCGCATGTGCGTGTCTTTCGGAATGTAAACCTTTACGTTTCACGTCGGATGGGGTTTTAAAGTTTACGTTTCCCGCCATATAGGCTTTACGTTTTTCGCCCTATCTCGCAAATCCACCTTCGTTTGTAGAAACTCATGGTATCCGTATTGCGGAGACTTAAGCCATCGAGTAGAAATAAGCCGACTTGTGAGCGTCAGTAGCCATTACATTGTTTCAGCCGGATTGCCAAAGCTAGATTGGCTTGGGACATTCATTTGCACGAATTTACACTATCGCACCTGTTACGGTACGAAACGCTGTATCTCGCTAGTGAACATCATTTCGTGCGCTTTCACGAAATTTCCATAATAAAAGTTTGGTACTTTTAACAAAAAAAACACCGTATATCGCAAGTTTACATCGTTTCATGCGGTTTGACGTCACTTGCATGATATCACAGTTTCGCGCTTGCAATGGCACAGAACGCTGTATCTAGTTTGCATTTTTTAGTGCGCTTTCACGATATTTGCTGAATATCGTAGTTTCGCACTTGTAACGTGTTTCTCGCTACTTGACATCGTTTGATGCGGTTTCACGATACTTTCTAACCTAACCTAACTTTCGTACTTGTCGCATTAATTTTTCCGCCCTATCTCGCAAATCCACCTTCATTCGTAAAAACTCATGGTATCTGTATTGCGGGAACTTGAGCCATCGAGTTGAAACAAGCGGAAGTGCGAGCGCCAGTAGCCATTACATTGTTTCAGCCGGATTACCAAAGCTAGAATGCCCCGGGACATAGACGCTGTAAACGTGTGAGCTCCCGACAAGCTGGATAGGTGGTGCCATCTAGCGGGTCAGAAGCGAACCAGGTAATCACGAAATTGTTATTGCAGAAACATCTTACACTGTACGTTGGATGGAAAAACCGCGCAGCGGCATGCAGGTAGCAAAGGAGTTACCTTTTTAATCATTTGCACCTCATAAAGATTAGGCGCAAGCCAACGTATTCATGACCGCGGCTGCGTGGAGTGTTACAAGATGTCGACACCATCGTTGCAATAGCCTTGCATTTTTCACCCGTTTGCGCATACGAGAACACTCTATGCGATAAAAGAACGTCGCGTGATTTTGCCACAAGGCTGATTCTATCCTATCTAAAGTAAATGCAGTTTATATGCAGTTAGCATCACCAATTGTGGTTTGAGCAAACATAAAGGTATACGTGTTTATCTACGTACGTAAATCTTTACGTATGAGGAGCTAAAACGTTGAAAGATTTGCGTTCCGCTAAGACGGTGAACGCAAACCTGTATCCGGTAACATTTTAACGTAAAGAAGCATATGTACAAGCTAAAACTCCCTAATGTCACGGCCGCTGGCAGTACTACTTTCCCCTCTCCTTTTCTTTGTTGTGGTGGTAATTTCGAGCCCAAGGGGTGAAATTGAACACAGACACAGAGTGTTCATATAAAAGCAGATCGTTTCAGTTTCCGCACGGGAGCCTTCTCACAAAATGAATGTGCAAAACGTCCGATTAAGTATATTTTAAAACAGGACGTAGGAGCATACATGTGGAGGAAGTTGCCGTAATTACATTAAAATTGTGCGCCGTTGTCTGAATAGTCAGAGTCAAGACAGCCTGGAAGTCTAATTCTTTTCACTTTATTTTTGCTATTTTCACGCTATTTCGATCTATTTCGTGGCCGGGTTTACACACGGCAGTAGCCTATCCAAGGGCTGGCACAGCAAACTCATGTCACACCCCACCCCCCAAAATAATTTTGATTGTATATGAGCATAAACCAGTGGTGGACCACATCTACCTGCCAGGGCACAATTCCAATCAAAGTGATGCCCCGTACAAAAAAAAAACAGCCAACGCCCCTGCTGCCCATGACTTCAGCTCATAGGTTTAATTCCTCGCTTATAGATTACGTCTCTAGAATGGGCCCATAGCCACTGTCACTTATTCTCAAGGTTGTTTTGATATGCAGGTGCAAACGTGGTCAGCTTCGAGAAGTGATTCATCTTCTAAGAGCTGCCTGAAATATAACACAGCTATGCTGTAAAAAAATTGGCCCGAATCTACATGTTACATTGTAAATGTCGTCGAAAAACGATAGTCTCGCGTCTGGAGAGAGTGAACAAAACGTTTATTTGATTTTCTGCGCGAGAAAATCGGTGAATGGTATTCTGAAGGCGCTGCGTTAGAGTGCCTCGAGCGTGTAGCGGGGACGAACAAGCGCATCTTGGCACGTTAGAAACGAGCGCCATCTGGCTGTTCGAAAACGAAAGCGTGCGTGACCGCGGAGAAAGATGCGTGCCAGTCTAGGAGGTGATAAGGTGTAGAATTCAAGGCGACGGGCAGGTGCCACCACCGTGTCGTCGTAGCAAAGCGTTGGAAATACCTTCTTGAGCATCGCGTTGCACCAAGAGAAGAACGATAAACACTACAGTCCTTAGAGTTACTTGTGTGTGCCTCTTCTGGTATAAAGGCAGACATACAAAACATAAACTTGTTGGTATGGCGCCTCAGATATGCGCAATATTCGCTTTTTTTGACAATCACAAAACTATTAACGCTAAACCTTGAGCAGTATTGGTGGGCACTGCGGATGGGGTTTGCCGTTTGGTGCCGTTTGAGGTATTGTTAGGGCGGACAAACAGACAAATGTATATCCAGACAGACAGATCAGAATTTTTTCGTCGAAGGTCCCCAAGAATGATAAATAAAAACTGGACATGGTCAATTTTACTGAAACAATAAATTGGCGTTTAAATCACGGTACGCAAGACCTAGCAGCATGCACAGTCAAGGACGGAAAATGATACGGCTGGCTGAACACACATCATAATTTCCCATTTATAGAAGCTCTCGAACTGAGCCAACCATTCATAGTTTTCACCAATGTGGGGCTCGATGGCGATCGAATGTACAATGCACGACCACCATAGAAATTGTGTGCAATAAATACTAGGATCGTGCCACAGAGAAAAGTTTGAACTCTGAATGAGGCACGCGTGTGTGTCAGTCTCACATTTTTGACCGCAATAATAACAGAAAGGCTGCGGCTGCATTCATGAGGCTGTAATAATGCTGGGTTGCTTCCCGCAAAGTGCGTAATTCACTTGCGGCGAGCTTCGTAGGTCTATGAGTGCTAAACAAAAATGTAATTTGCGTATGCTTGACATATTAACCGTGGCCCGTTTTTAGACGCAAACCTACAATGACTGAAGTGTCGTGGTTGTGCGCATATCTTGAAGCAAATATTTTTTAACCGTCAATACCAATTTGATACTTCAATTCGACACGGAATGAGTTGGCACCTCTTACAGAGATGGCGCGCTCACCCCCGTCGTTTTCATTCTGGTGGCCATAGCAGACGACACTGGTTGTCATGCATTATGGGAATGAATGAATGAATAAACTTTATTTAAAGTCCGGCAGTTTTACCGGGTGAGGTGGGGAGAGGGGATGCACCCCTGTCCTTTCCCACTCTCCATCGATTATGATGGTGGTGCCTCAGGTGACCGCTCGAAGTCCTTGGACCCGGGCGGCACCTTGAGCTTGCCGACGAGCTGGTCGGCCAGCTCGTCGTTGGTGAGTGCTGCCTCCCAGCGGCAGCGCAGCTGACGCCGCCGATCGGCAACAGTGACTACAGCCGCGGCGGAGGCCGGCCCCTGCCCTCACGTGGTGGTGGCAGCAGTGATTGGCCTTGGTGTTCGTCCCTGCCTAAAATGCACCACGAAAGCAGCGATGGCAGTGACGTAAACATTTCCAGCACACTCCCAAAGTGTGTGCCGCAGTGTGGACTTTCCCCGCATGCTTTACACTCTTTCGTCGGGTATAGATGAGGATAACACAGGCGAAGGATCACCGGGCAGGGGTACGTATTTGTCTGTAATAACTTCAGAGTTACGGCCTGTCTTTTGTCCAATTTTTTGTGTGGTGGTGGGTGTTTGCGTCTGTTTTGTCTGTAATGTGGTGTAATGTCATTGAATGTGGTCAGGCGATCACCCCACGACCATTCCAGCTGTTGTTGTTGTGTGCATATTGCCTTTACACTGCTCTCGGAAGTGAAGGGGGCACCGAATCGGCCGCGGATTGGTGAGTGAGATCTCGAGTTGCGGAGTAGGCCGCCTGGTTACCGGCGAGTGTAACGCTGGTGTGAGCTGGGGTACACAGAAGAAAGACATTTGCATTTTCAGTTTCCAGATACGAGGACGACGACGCCGAGGCCATCGCTTCTCGAAGCTCGCCGCCGTCCTTGTTGCCATTATATGGTCAGCTCACTTTGTAGAGCGACCACCTCAAGAAAGGCGTTGCTCCCTGGTTGGAACCCCGAACCAGGACAAAATTTTCGGCAACTCTGAAGCTTTTCAAGAAATTTGTACTGATTTCCCGTAGAAACGGGTGGTTTTCTTAATTTTCCTCTCTCAGCCTTTGACTTTTGCATAGCGCCACCGCTACACACGCTTCAGCAGATTTGGTGACCATTTGCTTCTCTCCTTGCCGTCTCTCTTTCTCTTTATATTCTCTTTTCCCATCTCCCAGCGTATGGTAGCGAGTAAAGTGTGGGATCGGGCTAGTTGGTAATCCGTTATGAAACTTCTCAGCGCAAATTAACTTCAGACAACGAAGACAAAAGACGGGCACTCGTCCCTCGTCTCTCATGATCGTTGTCTGAAATTTTTTTTGCACTGAGAAGTTTAATAAAAGTGCCGCCATATCCACGGAGTGAATGATGATGAGTGGGCGAAGCTCCGGAGGTAAACCTGGTAAACCATGAATCCTCTGTACATTTTGCCCACTCGATTTTATTACATCGCTCCCTCTAGCGTACGTCGCCGCACTAAATCGAACGATTGCCTTCAACCAATGACACGCGCCATATGTGACATCATTCCTATTTTATAAGATCTCGCGTCTTTCATCAACTACAAGTACCGCTTTCTAGTTTATAACATCTTGCATCTTTTTATCATCAGCTACAAGTACCACCATCTAGTAAACACTACAAGAACTAAACGAGAGGTGGCTACATACAAAAGACGGTACCGCCATCTAGTGAACACTGCAAGAACTAAACTAGAGGTGGCTACATACAGGGGACGCACAGCCCACGCCCTAAGGAGCTTCGCCCCTAATAGTAGAGTAGCCAACCAAGCAAGCGCCTGGGTAACCTCTCTGCATGCCTTCTCTCCTGTTTTTCTTCTTCCTCCTGCTCAACCTTGTTTGTGAACAAAACAAAAAATGCTTTGGTTGACCGCGTTGATGCTCTCCCGAGACCAAGGTTGTCATATATGCCTGCTACCATGTTTCCATTGCATCGGGAAGTGCAACAGCTTGTGGCAATCCGAGCATTCTCGCACGCGCTCGCCTGCGCAACGACCAGCGGTGTGTTGGGGAGCCTACGGCGGTCATGTAGGCTCCCTTCCGTGAGTTACTGTATATGCTACCGTAGGTAGCAGAGTTGCGCCTCTGACAGATCTATCTATCTATCTATCTATCTATCTATCTATCTATCTATCTATCTATCTATCTATCTATCTATCTATCTATCTATCTATCTATCTAAGTTAAACAATTTAGACGGTATGCTCTTTGTTGCGGCACAAAAAGAAAAGCAGTGAAGGCCTGCAGACAATCCTCTTAAAAACGGTGTGGTGGCGATTGCACTCGTAACGTTCCATTCATTTCATCTTTTTTATGGTGCTGTTCTCTCGATAATGCTAAATGTGTACTTAGAGGTGATATTTATCCACTGGAAACGAAAACTTCGCCCAGTTTGGAGTAAAATGCATGCCCTCTATTGACCACCCTGTTCGGAGTATTTTTTTCTCTGAGCCTTAGAAACGAAGTTTTTACTACGGCTGGCCGGAGTGATTGCGTGATGCAGGCGGATTACTTTTCACTGGTATTTCCCTCCAGCCAACCTAGAGTAATTGTGAATTTCTTGCTAAGGCAAGCTTTTGTGCATGTGGTTCCCAATTCTACACTGTAAAAGAAAAAAATACTCCCAGGTGGAAGTAAAGTACCTGTCCTCAAGTGACCGCTCTGTTTCGGAGTAGTTTTACTACGGCTGTCTGCAGCAATTGTGGGGTGCGTTGAGAATGGTTATCACCAATGTTTCCCTCCAGCCGACCAGAGTTATTACAGTTTTCTTGACAATGCCAGCTGCTGTGCGTTTCGTTATATATTCTATTAGTACCGTCAACCCTCCTTAAACACAACCTGATGCGACCAGGCAGGTAGATTCTGCTTAACAAGAGTTTTATTCGCTGTACGATTAACATTGGCACTGAATTCAAGTGCGAAACCAATAATGCTACAGAAAGTTGTTTCATTTAGGCAGCAGTATCGTTCAAAGTATTTCTAGTTACACAGTTCGTTGTTCTACGTACGTATACGTCTTCTTTCAAGGTCTGTAAGTGTTCTTTTTGTAGGAAGGCTTCGTTTTTCACCGTGATTTCTTGCTTCGTAGGTTGAAGGTGACAAGGAGGAGAACGAAGAAAAGGAATTTGACGAGGAAGTGCATGATGACATGGACAAGGACGTGGACGAAGAACAAAGAAAGAAAGAGGGAGACAAGAAGAGTGATGAACTTTGAGAGGAGAAGCATTGTCTGACACCCGGTCTGCACACGATGCTGGGCAGTATTGTTACAGAGGTGTTCAATACGCGCACAGAATGGTGCATGTGAAATTCCTGACGCCGCTGACGGAAAAATCATGGAAGCAATACTGTTATCTTCCGGCTACTGAAGTCCCGTTCAACATCGAATTCTTTTTCAGGTGAAAGGTCATTTCGAGTGTACCCGGGCTTTGTGTGAAGTCCAAATCGATAGTGTCGATATGACTGCTTTTTTTGTGAAGCGGCTCTTTTTCAAGTGCAGTTCGCACAGTGAACCTTCCAGCAAAGCATAATAAATGTACATATTTTCTTCACATAGTGTTGTTTGCTAGGGATTTTAACATTGTGCGTGTCTCGCAAATTTTACTGTGCTGTACTAATCATGAGAATAATGTGAAGTTTTGATAGTCTTGTTTGCGACAGCGTTTACTTGAGGAAAGACCTCGCAAAATGAACGGGCAGAGACAGTACACAGATGATGATAACGATGATGATGCCACAGATTGGCCATGAGGACAAACAGACAAGCGGATGATGGTGATTATGATCATGCAGGGATGAGAACGAGGTAACAAACACCCACAATAATTACACCCACATCGAGACAGACACATTGGCCGCCCTAAGTCAAAGTGATGGAGAACGTCGCGCGAAAGGTTTCATGCGAGAAACGTGGGCGATCTCGGTGCTTTGGTAACGGCGGCCGATCGGGGCGACAAGTGGTGTCGCACAATAATTTACCGGCAAATTCTGCTCTAAAACTATGTATGGCCTGATGAATCACGGTTGGAATTTGTCACAGAGACCAGGAGTGTGACTAGGTGTCAAAAGCAGCACATCATCATTAGGTTGGAAAGACACAACGCGATGAGATGCGTCATAGATGATCTTCCGCTCGTGCTGTCTCGTTTCATTATTGATGCGAGCCTGATGGCGAAACTTGGCCAGGCGAGAAATGTATTCTTCGCTAGAAGACTGGCATGAATTGCCATGGCTCTTAAAGAAGGAGACGCTCAGAAAGGTAGTCGGGGTGCGTCCGTACACGAGGCAAAATGGTGAGTAGCAAGTTGTTCACTTAACGGCGGTGTTATAGGCGAAGGTCAGGAATGGTAAAAGAGTACCCCAGGTTTTGTGGTCCGGTTGGACGTAAACGGTTATGTCAGCAAGGGTTCGATGAAAATTTTCTCTGAGACCATTTGTCTGAGGGTGGTAGCTTGAAATGTCATGTGAGTAGTCCCAGAAACGCAGTACTTCATTTAACATTTGTGACAGGAACACTTTGCCATGGTCACAAAGCAGTACACGAGGAGTCCCATCACGCAGGATTATGGCGTCAAGAATAAATTCTTCAACTTCCCCAGCTGAGCCTGTGATAACAAAACGTCTCAGCATAGCGTGTCGGGTGGTCCACGGTGGTCACTATCCATTGTTCGCCAGCAGATGTGACGGGGAAAAGCCAATAAAGGTCGGCAGCTACAACCTCGAACGGCAATGAAGGGCACGGAAGAGGCTGTAGAGGTCCAGCAGGTGCAGACTTCGGGAGTTAACGATGCTGGCATGGGTAGCAGAAGCCGACGTACCACGCTACGATAGAAGAGAGGCCAGGCCCGTAATAACGACATCGAATGGGGTCAAGAGCTTTTTGAAATCCAAAGTGATCAGCAGTCAAGTCATCGTGGTAGGTTTCAAGCACCTCAAGTTTAAGAGAGCGTTGCAGTGCAGGAACCCAGCGCTGACCATCGCGATGGTAAATGTGGCGGTAAGGAACCCCATTGCCCAGCTTGAAGTGCAGGAGTTGACGATGCATGAGAAGCTCCCGAAAGGTGGTTCATCATGCATCTGCAGTATGAATCGGACCGCTGGCGGGAAATAAATATTGGCTCGTCGTCCATAAAGGGTTGCCCTATTGATGCGAGCGTATGAACTTTGGTAGGTGTGGTGGTTGAGTTCTCACCAATGGTGATATTGGTAGTGGAAAGCGGGCAACGAGATAAAGCGTCAGCGTCTTGATGTTTTCTACCTGACAGGAGCATGTCAAAGTCATACGTAGTATCCACCGACCCAAGCGTCCGGAAAAGTTCTTCAGTGTAGAAAGCCAGCATAAGCCGTGGTTGTCCGTAACAATTGTGAAGTGACGGCCGTGCAGATAGCGACGGCATTTCTGCTCCGACCAAACCTCTTGCTCAGTTATCGTGTAGTTCTTTTCGGCAGGGGTGAGTACGCGCCTGGCGTATGCAACAACTTTCTCTAGGGGAGACTTGTCGCGTTGTATAAGCACGGCTCATATACCAAGGCCGCTAGCGTCGGTATGGAGGATAGTCGGTGCGGCTTCGTCAAAGTGGCAGAGCAGAGGTTCAGACATGAGGGCCCCCTTCAACAGGTCGAATGCCGTTTGACGTTCTTGAGACCACAGAATGGGGACGTAGGAAGCAAGTAGCTGGTGTAATGGAGCAGCTATAGAGGTGATGTTCTGGATAAATCAGCGAAAAAAGGAGGCGAGACCAAGGAAACTGCGAAGCTCCTTTGGTCTTTCGGGACGCGGAAAGTGAAGGACTGCAGAAATATTGTCAGGGCGGGCCAAATGCCATCTTTGCTAACGACGTGTTCTAAGAGCTTGATAAATTTGCTACCGAAAGAGCATTCCTTAGTGTTTATTTTGAGCCTGGCGCCGGCAAGGCACGTCAGAACTTGGTTCAATCGTTCTAGGTGCTCGGGAAACGTTGACGAAAAGATAATATTGTCGTCCAGGTAGCAAAGGCAACTTTACCATTTCAGGCCACGCAGCAAGGTGTCCATCATTTGCTCAAAAGTCGCTGGTGCATTGCAGAGCCCGAAAGGCATCACGTTGAACTCGTATAGCCGGTCAGGGGTTGCGAACGCTGTTTTCTGCTTATCGCCTTCATGCATAGGAATCTGCCAGTACCCAGAACGCAAGTCGATACTTGACAAGAATTCCGCACCTTGTACAGAATTGAGGGCGCCGTCAATGCGTGGCATAGGATACGCGTCTTGTGTGTGATCTTAATGAGCTCCCGGTAGTACACGCAAAAACGCACAGAGCTATCCTTTTTACGGACCAAAATAACAGGAGACGACCAAGGGCTAGGTAAAGGACGGATGATTTCCCATTTAGGGATGTTAGCAACGTTTTTTTTATAATTTTTTTCAGCTAGAGACAGGTGGTACGGTTGGCGGTGTACGATAGATGTTTCTACGGTTTGAATTCATTGTGCTGTAGTAGTAGTGCGGCCCAGCTTAGACGAGCAAATATCGAAAGTTCAATTTGCGGGTTTCTTTTACAATGTGAGCAGCTGCTGTGTCTGTGAATTTATAAAGTCGCTGTTGATAGTGGTGGTTAAGACGGAGGAAAAAACATGCTCATTGAGGGAAGGGTCTTTGGATGTGATGGCCTGAAGTGGCATGACAAATGCAGGCTCGAAGTCGGCAACACGGGCCACAGTAGTGCCCTGTGGCAGTAGAATCTTCTCCGGTGTAGTGTTTACGGCGGTGACAAGTGCAGAGCCATTGCAAAAACGAACTACACCTGACTGAAGAACGATTCTTTTATGAACGCAAAGTTGTAAAGGTCTTGAGCCTAATACATTACCGTGATAGATGTCGTTGGACGTAATGCTGACAATTTGCTTTTGTAGTGGCGGCAGTTCGATGTCTTTCGCAGCGACTAGACGAAGTGGCTTCTGATTGTCGTTGTCAAGCATGTAGTCGGTGTCAGTAAGGTGAAATATGCGTTGTCCAGAACGAATAGCCACAGAATTAGAAGATAGGAAATGCCACCCTAAAATTATTTGGTAATAGCATCGGGACAGGACAGCAAACTGGACATGATCGCAGATGCCGTCGATGAAAACACGCACAGTAAAAAACGCGGAAGGGCAAATGACGTTCCCCAGGGCAGCAACTAACAAGGAACCATCGTAAGGCGTCATTACTTTAAGTGTTCACACAAGTCAGAACGCATCACAGACAATGTCGTACTTGTGTCCATGAAAGCATCGACGCGCACTCCTTCCACTTTCACAGAAACCAATGTTACAAGGGCCTGGTGGAGTAATTTTTCTTCTAAATTCAAATGCAGTTTTTCCTCCACCAACTGCTTCTTTAGTTTTCCGAATGAATATCAGAGGAGAATGTGGCGGGCCTAAGTGGAGAAAAAGAACTGTGGAAGGACGAAGGCGAGCGGTGTCTCGTGTTTCGGCTGTTCCACGGTGCAATCGATGCCGGAGAAGATGGAGACCGGTGCGGGGAAGACAAATAACGCCGACCTTGATAAGAGGCCTCAATGTACAAATCCCGTTCAGCATGTCGTTCCGACGCCCATCTTGCTGGCGCTTTCTGCAGAAACGAGATATGTGGTCGTGATAGCCACGATAGTGTCAGACAGGGCAGGACGAGCACCGAGGTGGAGAGTAGAGGGCGTTCGGGGCACCTGGAGATAGCGCAGTCAGGTGGCCGAAGAAGGGTCAAAGGGCATCAAATGGTAGTTCACCGGAGGAATGGCAGCCACTGACGCGTAGGATGGCAGCAGCAATGTCGCGTGTGCGTCGCTTGGAGGCACGGCAGCAACTTGAGGGTAAATGGATATGGGGCGAGAAGCAGGTAGCTGTACGCGCGCAGAGCCGTTCAGGGATGTAAGTTCCTCCCTGATGATGTCACGCAAAGGTACTCCCGAAGACTGTGTAGGACGTGGTGTAGGAGGTGTGAAGCCCATAAACCGCAACTCTTCGCGTATAATGTCCCGGATGAGGTCACGCAGATAGCCATGAGATGAGACGTGGAAAGGTGGTCGCATATGTCCGTTTAGAGACAAATGGAGTCCAGCGCATCAAAGCGCTGGCATGTGGTCACTACATTAGCGATGGTGGCTGAGTGTTGCACAGTGAGGGCTATAAAGACAACAGGTCCAATGCCTTTTAATATGTGGCGCACTTTGTCCGATTCCGGCATGTATTCATTGACACACCGGCACAGTGCGATAACATCCGCAATGTATGAAGTGTACCATTCGTCGGGATGTTGGCGAGTATCGAGTGGCCTCTTCGCGACGGCGGAACGAATGGCCGGTGTCCCAAAAACGTGTCGCAGCTGCTGCTGTAAGGTAGCCAGTCGGGTAAGTCAATGACGTGGTAAAATACCATGTCTTCTCGACTCCGTTCAGATAAAAAATGGCAGCATATTCACGGAGTGAATGATGGAGAGTGGGGCGAAGCATCCGCCCGTCCATTCGCTCTTGCTTTCATCCGCCCATGCGTGTGCTTGTGTGACCGTCTGTTCGTGCGTCTGTTCGTGCGTCCGCACGTCCAGCTGTGCGTCCGTCCCTGCGTTCGTCCATGCATCCACCCCTGTATCCGTCTATGCGTTCTTCTGTCCGTGCAGCCATCCGCGCGTCCGTCCACGAATCTGCCTCTGTGTCCATTCGTCCATCTATTCAACACTCTATGTACCACCATCTCACATCTTTTCATCATATAGTCCCCATATAGAAGCACCGCCATCCAGCGGACATTCCAAGGACTAAAGGAGAGGTGGCACATGCACACTTTCTTATGGCTTGCGCTTCTTGTCTACTTCCCACCTTTAACCACATCGAGTTGATGGTATATACTAGTTCACTGTATTCATGGCACTGCGGCTCAACGCTCGCTAAACCTTTCTAAAAGCAAGGAGGTTACGCCCAGCGAGTATAACGTAGCAACCTTTTCTTGCCAGATATTGCCCATTGTACATTCCAATGGCTGCTAATGGGGAATGAGAGACAGGATTATTCGGCTTTTAGTAAACGCGCACACTGCAAATATATTATTGTTCAACAACGCACTGGAGAAATCTCCCACCGGCACTATATCTGAGGTCAAAACGTAAGACCGGTTACACACTACGACTACGACTACTACAAGGGACGAACGGGTGCCGCTTTAAAGAGCTACGCCCTTAAAAGGGAAGAAACGCAGTTTGGTGGTCTTGTTCCACTGATTAGCGGCCCTTGTGCGGTCGTAGTCATTTATCGAGTCTTCTACGTCTTGTCCACAAAGACCAGCGAAGAGAATGGGTTCCTGCGGACATCTGTGTATGTATGTATGAGGGGCAGCTTGCGGCGGTGCGTTGTTGATGAAATCAGCCCTGGCAGGCTCGGTCTGGTGCATGCTGCCCACAAATGGGTGCAAGCGGTGGCCTGAACGAAGCTCCAGGGGGTATAGCGGGCTGCGGGAGGACAGAGCACCAAAAATCCACCTCCACCACGTATAAAGTCTTGGTAGTCTTGGTTGCGACAGCGTTTATTTGAAGTAAGACCTCGCAAAACAAAAGGGCAGAGTTAGCACACAGGCGATGACGATTATGATGCCACAGAGTGTCCATGCGGACAAAGAGAAGAGCGGAAGATGGTGATTATGGTCGTGCAGGGATGAGAACGATGTAAGTAACAAACGCCCATAATATTGTCGCAGTACAACGCGAACAAAGTACAAGTACGCCTTGAGGCAGCGAAAGCAGCGTGTTCTCAACAGCTGAGCCACAAGATCTTCTTTGTTGTTGAGTCAAGCCAGAGGCCCACTACTTGGTGTCTGCTAAATCCCCACATCATCGTTGTCGTTGACACGCAGACACGGGTCATTTGCCTCTCTCTCAAAGAGCAGCGACCCGATGCGAAGTCAATAATGCAGTTTTTTTTAAAGAAAAGTCTCACGCAATCACTCGCTGACGTAAGGCTTCATGCGCACTACGTGAACGAGTTCTGGATGGTGCTGGCGACGATTGGTACTACACGAACTGTCGGGAACAACTTCGCAAGTAACCTCACTCAGTTGTCGCAGCACTCGGTAAGGCCCAAAGTATCTTCTTAAAAGCTTTTCGGAAAGTCCTCGTAGCTCAATAATCTGACCGAGCTCATCGACATGCACATCCACACACAGGAAACGAGGCTTCGCGCAACAAATGCCGGGCGATACACGCTTATGCTTCTCGGGTATGACATCAACACACTGCCCATGCTGCCTAACAAAACGCCGCCTTGGGAAATCACGGTACTCACCGACGGCAAGCCACTTCCGTTGAATATGGACCCTAATCAGCGAGCACGGCGCCTTAACTACGCCAAGAGACATGCTAGGGCCACGAGTTCACTCCCCATGACTGAACGCGTCGTATACACTGACGCTGCACTTCCTGCAGACGGTACCAGTAACACTTGTTATGCCACTGCGTGGTACGACCAGACAAACAGAAATCAGAGCCGACGTTATCATGCTTCAGCAGATGCGATGTATAGCACTCGAGCAGAGCTAGTGGGCATCTTAGACTATTTGGAGTGGGCCCTCGAAATGTCACCTCAAACTGACCCTGTTCACCATCGTGTGTACACTGATTCCCAGGCTGCCCATCGGGCATGCGCTAATGTTCTTTACACAGATCCTGTACTCCAGAAGATCCGACACCAGACGCGCCTGCTCCGCGAATGTGGTCATGACGTTACCATCCACTGGGTCCCCGGGCATTGCGGTATCCCCGGAAACGAGAAGGCTCACAGATTAGCGCGCGCTCATCTCCTCACCGCGCTAGCCAGAGCTTCCGATACTCCTTCCACTTTTCTGGCTACCCCACCCGAGCTAGCAGATCCGATAGCAGATAAGCACATTACCAAACAACGTCGCGCCGCCTACCTCACAGCAGTGGGTAATCCACTCTCGATACCATTGCTTCCTTCGAAGGTATTCACACGGAGAGAGTCTGTCCTGCTTCGGAGAATTCAGGCAGGAACACTCCTTACCCCTTTCTTGCTGAACCGTTTCCACAGGGGTGACACGCCACCACCCGTGACAGGTCTCTGCTCCACGTGCAACTGCCGGGCTGATCTCAACCATTTGTGCTGGGAGTGCCCTGTGTACAACCCGCCTAGGCTCCGTGCCCTGGCCACCATAAAACGGGGACCCTGGCCTTCTTCTCTCCGGACATGGGCCTGCCCGGAGCCTTCGCCCCCTGATCGCGCCATCGAGTTCTGGCGAGCACTCATCATGTTCCTCCAGGACCCGGCCGCGCCACCGGTTGGCGACCGGCTCCGCGACAGCCACAAGATTCAAGCCATTCAAGCGGCCCCCACTTAGCTGCCTCCATGACGTCCGGTAATAAAACGGAGGCAGCTCTACCCCCCCCCCCCTGCTATAGTGCCCTGACTGTCCACCGCAGCGCCTTCGGCGCGAACAAAGTGGAATAAACATGGTTTCATTCATTCATTCTCGTTTCCGTACGGGTGTCCAAACCCATACTTTGTCGCCAGTTTGGTAGACGACTGTTCTGCGGTGAGCTTTGTAGCGGCCTGCATCGTACTCTTGTTGTTGGCGAATCCGTAAACGTGCAAGTTGCCTAGCTTCCTCCGCGCGTTCCGTAAACGTGTTGGCGTATGGGTCGATGCCGTCACCTTCGTGCGGTAGCATCGCATCTAACATAGTTCGTACTTCTCGTCCATGAACGAGGCTGAACGGGGTCAGGCGCGTCGTTTCTTGCTTTGCCGTATTGTACGCAAACGTTATGTACGGCAAGATTTCATCCCAATTTTTGTGTTCAACGTCTACGTACATCGAAAGCATGTCTTCAATGGTTTTGTTTAGACGCTCTGTCAGCCCGTTCGTTTGTGGGTGGTAGGCGGTGGTCTTACGATGCGCTGTTCCACTCAGCATGAGGACGTGATCTAAAAGAGCTGCCATAAATGCGGCTCCTCTGTCTGTGATCACGACGGATGGTGCACCATGCCTCAGTACAATGTTCTCGATGAAAAATGTTGCCACCTCTGCTGCTGTACCTCTCTGGATAGCCTTTGTCTCGGCATAACGGGTCAGATAATCCGTCGCGACGATAACCCAGTGGTTCCCTGCAGTAGAAGTAGGCAGTGGGCCCAAAATTTCCATGCCGATCTGGTAGAATGAAGCTGTTGGGACCTGTACGGGTTGCAGGAGGCCAGCTGGTTTAGTTGGTGGTGACTTGCGTCGCTGGCAGTCGAGACAGGCACGGACGTGGTGCTTCACGGCTGTGGTTAGTCTCGGCCAGTAATACTTTTGCTGTATTCTGGCCAACGTTCTCGTGTAACCCAAATGGCCAGAGCTCACCTCGTTGTGGCATGCTTGGAGTACTTCGGTACGAAGGTCTGCTGGGATGACGAGCAGAGAGGCAGATCCCGTCGGCGAAAAGTTTCTTTTGTAGAGTACTCCGTCCCGTAAACAAAATGATGACAACACTCTTGCGAAAACTCTTGGCGCCTTCTGAGATCTGCCATCCAAGTAGTTAATTAGGCCAAGCAACTCAGCGTCGTCACGTTGTTGCTGCGCAATGGCGGTCGTGTCGAGGACACCGAGAAATGCCATTTCCTCCTCTTCAGGTAGGGTTGCCGACTCAATGGGTGAACGGGACAGACAGTCGGCGTCCATATGTCACTTGCCTGACTTGTGTACGACTACAATATCGAATTCTTGCAGCCTGAGACTCCAACGTGCTAATCGCCCGGTAGGGTCTTTTAGACTTGTTAACCAGCACAATGAGTGGTGGTCGCTAATTACTTTGAAGGGGCGGCCATATAAATACGGGCGAAATTTTAAAACCGCCCATACCACGGCGAGACATTCCTTCTCAGTTGTAGAGTAATTGGCCTCAGCACGTGTTAATGTTCTGCTTGCGTAAGCGATTACCCTTTCTGTGCCCTCTTGCTGCTGCACAAGCACAGCTCCCAGACCAACATTGCTCGCGTCTGTGTGAAGCATCGTCGGGGCTTCTTCATCGAAGTGGGCAAGCACTGGGGGCGTTTGAAGACGTTGACGCAAGTCATTAAAGGCAGCCTCCTGTTCTTCGTTCCACTCAAAGGCAACGTCGTCTCTTGTGAGACGAGTTAGTGGCGACGCGATGCGGGCAAAGTCTGCAATAAATCGGCGATAATAGGCACAAAGGCCCAGGAAGCGTCTGACAGCCTTCTTATTGGAGGGTACTGGGAACCGTGCGACAGCGGCAATTTTTCCAGGATCGGGTCGGAATACCTACGTTACTGACGACGTGACCAAGAAACTGAAGTTCGTGGAAACAGAAATGACACTTTTCCGGTTTCAATGTTAGGCCCCCAGACAGTATGGCACGTAAACAACTTCCAGCCTTTGGAGATGCTCGTCAAAAGTCGTTGAAAATACTACAACGTCGTCCAGATAGACTAGGCACGTCTTCCACTTTAATCCCGAAAGTACCGTGTCCATAAGCCTTTGAAATGTCGCGGGCGCGGAGCACAAACCGAAAGGCAAGACTTTAAACTCGTATAAACCATCTGGCGTCACAAAAGCGGTTTTCTCTCGGTCTCTTGGGTCTACCTCGATCTGCCAGTATGCACTCCTCAAGTCCATGGAAGAAAAGTAGCGAGCGTGCCAAAGTCTGTCAAGGGAGTCATCAATACGTGGGAGCGGGTACACATCTTTTTTGGTCACCCGATTCAGCTTCCTGTAGTCCACGCAAAAACGCAGCGTGCCGTCCTTTTTCTTTACTAGCACTACAGGCGATGCCCAGGGGCTCTGTGACGGTTGAATTACATCATCTTCAAGCATTTTCGCGACTTGTTGTTGTATGGCTTCGCGTTTCTTTAAAGCTACACGATAAGGGTTCTGGTGAATAGGTCTCGCCGTGTCCTCGGTGATTATTCGATGCTTTGTCAAAGGTGTTCGACCAACTCGTGAGGTCGATGAAAAGCAGTCGTGGAATTCGGCTAGTAGCTGAAGAAGTCTCTGTCGGTCATCCTCTGACAGAGTGGGGCTGACATCGAGAACGGGTTCTGGTTCTTGATTAGGCGCTTCGTCTAATACCGATAAACATAAACTGCTACGCATGTCTACGATATTGTCGTAAGAAGCGATAGCGGTGCCCTTCGGAAGGTGCCGGCGCTCAGTACTGAAGTTGGTCAAAAGTAAATTCGTGCGCCCACCAGTGAGACGGACGATACCTCGTGCGACCGAAATGCCATGGCTAAATAGCAGCGAGCCAATTTGGTCGGCAATGCCTTCGCCATCAAACGGTTCGTGCCCTTCCACCGAAACAAGAGTGCATGACCGTGGCGGGACGACCACATCATCATCAATTATACGTAAAGTGTTACGTATTGCGTCTGAACAGTCAACCAAACCAGGGCTGTTGCGGAACGTAATTGAACGGTCCGGGATGTTGATGACGGCACCATATTCTCTTAAGAAGTCCATCCCTATGATCAGGTCCTTGCAACATGAGGTGAGGATGACAAACGTCGCCACGAAAGAAGAACTGCCGATGCCGAGTCTCGCTGTACACCTTCCGACAGGCATCAACAGCTGGCCGCCTGCTGTCCTCAGGTGAGGTCCCGTCCATGTAGTCTTCACTTTTTTTAGGCGCACGGCAATGTTTTCACTTATGATAGAGAAGTCGGCACCGGTGTCAACTAAGGCTGTTACTTGCTGTCCGTCTACAAAAACTATAAGATCTGTGGTCACAGTTTCGTCAACGTTACAACTAGTCGGCTTTACGGCGTCCTGTGGTAAGAGTAACGGGGGCCTTTTTTCGTCGCCTTGGCGGCCTGCAACCTCACCCCCGGAGGTCGCCGCCTTCAGTTTCCCCGGCGTGGACTTGGTGACCTCCTTCCGCTGGCGTCGGCTGTAGTGCGGTGGCGCGACGAAGGCGAATATGCTGGAGACGGAGAACGTGGTCGACGTCCCAAACCTGGCTGGTAATTAGGCTCACCGTCGTCATTGTTGGCTCGGCGGTTGTCAAAATGGAACCGAGACAAGGAAGGTCGTTGAGAATCAGCGTCCCGGCGTGGTGGGTAGTCGTCGTTGGGGCGTCGATCGTCAGACCATTGCCGAAGAGGTCGAAACGTGTCGGCGCGGTGCCAGCAATGACGAGAAATGTGGCCGGCACCTCCGCAGGTAAAACAAAGCGGACGTCTATCCACGGTGCGCCATACGTCTGTTTTACGAAGCTGTGGACGCCTCAACGGCTCATAATGTTGTAAATGCCGTGTCTCGTTGGGAGACGGCTCTTCGTACGGCAGCATTTCATACGGTGGCACGACGGAAGGGCGCCGCGGTGTCTGTTCTTGCGGTGGCGACCAAGGAACGGCTGTCGATGGCTGGCGGTACGACGGCGGAACGGGCGGCGGGCGGCGAAGCGCGGCTGCGTAGCTCATAGGTCGCTGATCGTGAGTAGAATCAGCTGCCGAAAACGCTTGGCGTATTTCTTCGCGGACGACTTCAGCGACAGACGCCGTGGGTGGTTCCGTGACCAGAGTCCGCAGCTTCAGCAGCTCTTCGCGAAAAATCTCTCGTATTAAGTCGCGCAACGAGCTTTGATTGTCAGATGTTGTAGCGGCGACTTGCATGTGGGCGCTGCTGGACAAACGATCGTATTGTCGGCATCGCAGGTGAAGCGCCCGTTCGATAGCTGTTGCTTCTTTGATGAAGTCTGTCACGGTGCTTGGCGGGTTCCGCAAAAGTCCGGCGAACAATTGCTCTTTAACGCCGCGCATGAGGTAGCGCAGCTTTTTGTCGTCGGTCATGTGCGGGTCAGCTTTACGGAAGAGACGGACCATGTCCTCTGCGAACATTGCGACCGTTTCATTGGGTTTCTGAACCCGTAGCTCGAGTAAATGCTGCGCACGTTCGCGCCGGTCGACATCGGCAAATGTGTCAATCATCCCTCTTTTAAAGTCACTCCATGCTGACAAACTGCCTTCTCTGTTCTCGTACCAAGTACGAGCACTGTCGTCGAGATAGAAATAGGCGCGGGAAAGCCTTTGTTCAAGAGACCACTGGTTGGTGTTGGCGACACGTTCATAGTGATCAAGCCATTCTTCGACGTCTTCATGTGCTCCACCACCAAAGCGATCAGGCACCAGCGGTGAAAAAAGGGTTACCTGAGATGGGGTCGGCAAACTACTGTCTCGTAGTAACTGTTGTGGGCTGGCGGTGGCCATTGGTAGATGTGAGCGGTGCCTCGTAGAGTGTTCCTGTGAGAGGGTGAACTCTGGAAGGAGGCCTCGCAAGCGACGACTGAAGCGATGCACGGGAGTGTCGACAAGAGCTTCTGGGCTGGATGAACGGTTCCCCGTGGGAGTGTGGAGCATCAGGCGGGGTCGCGGGTCAGCACCTCCACCAGTGTCGCAGTACAACGCGAACAAAGTACACGTACGCCTTGAGGCAGCGAAAGCAGCGTGTTCTCAACAGCTGAGCCACAAGATCTTCTTTGTTGTTGAGTCAAGCCAGAGGCCCACTACTTGGTGTCTGCTAAATCCCCACATCATCGTTGTCGTTCACACGCAGACACGGGTCAATATTATCGCCTGGCTTCTAATAAATGTCTTACCGGCACATAAGCGTACTTGAAGCACCATAAGCAAAACATCTGCGCTATAAAAATCACGTAAGTTGGCATCTTGGTCTTAAATTTCCACATTTGGCTCAGAGAGAAGGTGAATACCGAGATAGAACTAATGAAGACATGTTTTGAAGGGCCCTTGGAACACACAGAGGTCGAAATTTAGAGTAGTTGTGTACGAGCGTATTACGACAACACAGCCGTGATAAGTTTTTCCAAAACGGTGTCGTAATAGCGGAGTTGGACGCCTTCGATTAATCAAATGCGGGAATCATCTTTTTTCGCTCTTTTCTTTTCTACCATTGGTTCGCATCCTCCCTCAAAACATATTTTCCATCTCGCTGAGCGCCCCTACCTACTTGGGCAGCATACGTCGTCGCCGACGCACTGCTCGAAACAATGTCTACTTCCGGTGGCCGCGACTCCAGTCCTCTAAACGTTCTATAAACGTTGGTCCCTCCGTCGACTCCATCTGCTGATTGCATGTTGGCGAATCGCTGCTGCATATCATATATGAATCATGCCGATATGGAACCTGTGTGACGGGCCACGTTAGCTGATTCCCATGCGCGCACGCGCACGCGTGCACACGAAAAAACAAAGCGGACAGCTGCTTGCAGATTAACCGGAAGTCGTAAGGTCTTGCTCAACCAATCACAAAATATTTGTGCTGCACATTGGCGATTCAAAATTTCGGCACCACATGGAGGCCCAAAAGACCCCGCGAGGAGGAGCAACACCTCCTTTATTTCTTTTGATGCCAGTGCGAACGCGCGCTTCTCAATGGGAGGCGTCGGTCCACCTCAGTTTAGGGAGTGGTCGTGATGTGTTGCTACATAATGTGACGCTACAGTAGCGCTGCTTGCGTCACACGATCGACCAAGCGCTTTCCTACCGGAGATGCGATAGACGTGTTTTCCACTCTAACATCATACGTCTGTCCGATCTGTTCCTTCGCGCTCCTCCTTTGCGGCTTGAAGCAATGCCGACGCCTCATCAAAGAGCAGCGCATGCAGAAACGTTTCAGTGACGCTTTCCCATTGGTTGCCCGCATAGCGCCACGAACGGCGACACGCTGTCGCAAAACCCCCTACTCTTCGCACAGCCAGCGTGACCACCATTATCCTAAACACAGGAATGCAAGACGCCGCTTCACGGATGTGTACACTACTGGACAAAGAAAATACTACGTATGATTTCTGTCATGAGGCACTGCAAGAGGTGCTCACTCAACCGCAAAGCACGCGCGAAGGCTAGGTGATATGAGAGTGTAGGAAAGGGCTTGAGGAGAGCGTGGTGAATAGATGAATTCGGCGCATCTGGCGAGCATTGACAAAATGGAGGAGGCGTTGAGAGGTGTCACAAGTCCCGTTAATTAGGAAGGCGATCGCCGGGCTAATTCTAAGGGCCGAAGTATCGGCCCACCGAACCGCACCACGAAAGCGTGGACAATTTAGAAGTGGTCCTTTTTGGCGCACCTGCGGACGCCGGCTGTGGCCCGAAGAACAAGTCTGAGCCAAGAGTTGATAAACAAACAAAATTATATTCTCAATAATGGCAGATCGAAAACAATACACAACTATGCACACTCCACAATAGTTGAGTACAATATGTCACCAATCAAACAACGTACTACACAGTACAATCAGCCACACTCGAAACAACAGACAAAGACAACAATACGCACTACAATGCAGTCGCATGCATTGAACAACGAAGACACTTAAAGACTAAAGAGATAGAAAACCTATTCAGTCCAAAGTTCTTGGAACAAAAGACTGGATGATACTCTTCCGAGAATCACTCACTCAAAGCCCAGCGTTGTTCTCGTTCCGCTGCCCCCAAAGTTTCTCTTCCAGGAAACCTCACCGAAGTTTCTCTTCAAGGAAACCTCGCGTCTTCAATTGGCCACTCTCCAAGCTTCAAACTTCTTCGCCGGAAACACGTCGGCTTCACACACGCAGCTGTTGCCATGCGTCTTCGCTCAATAGCGTTAAACACACACTCTTGCCTGTAGCTCGAGTCGTCACCCCTCAGGTGGAAATCATCCTCTTCTCCTACTTTGTCTCTACGGACAAAACCTTCGCCGACTACACGGCTGAGTCCCTACGCGCTCTGGCGCTAACTTCCGTCTTCTCCTGATCTCTCGTCTCGGCTGCTCGATTAAATACCTTCTGCGCGAGATTCCAGAAAGTTCTCATCCTTTCGTCGGCGTGATGCGCAGCGAAGGCTGAAGGAAAGGTCGAGATGATACGAGGGCCGTCCCCGACGGATGACTCAACCCGGCATCACCGCGCCTCTTTCCATCTAGAAATTTCGAGGGCTTGCTCGGCCGCCGATGTGGGGTGAGGACGTTCGTCGGCGAACCCACGCTTCCGAGGGGAGAGGCGCGCGCCCGTGGAGTCTTTGAAGATTTGTTTTCTTGTTTTTATCGTTGACCTCTCAGCGTCACTCTGGCGCTTCGTCGCGAGAATTTGGCGGCGTGCCCTTTTTGAGCGCTCGTTTTGTGACACTGCCCCCCACTTTAAGAATGTTATCTCATAATATTCAAAACCACACAAACGAGCGCGAACAGTCCCCACACTCTCAAAGACTGTAACATAGTCCGTCACTCATGACAAGTCACATTCGCAACAGATCACTCAATACAATTGTACATTGTAATTCAATCTCACAACACATGAAATATAACCACAGGCACATGAGTACAACACTCCATCACATATTCCAAACAATAGAAATGTACAAAGTTCTTTCATTACTACAATTGTACAATAGATCGCATCACATCACCGTAACAAACATTTTGACTCGCTCGACATACAGTTGGTACACAGGATAACACCCACATTAACACACCATATTGCACTCAGTACTGCCAAACACATTTCGATTCGTCCTCAACACTTATCCTGTGCATTTGGAACGGCACTTGCGCCCTTTCTTGCGGTGCTCTCTCGATCTCTTCTTATTGTTCTAGCGCGTTTTGTTCCGGCGAGCCCCTTCCAACGACGGTATCTGAGGCGGCGTCTCAGCCATCGTTGTTACTTCCGACACTGCTAACGGGTCATGACGCTCAACCGATCCTGCCCGGTTATTCACCCGCTTTTTCATGTCACGACATTGGGCCTGGCTGGCCGACTCCGCCACCTTTACACTGTCTGTCGGTCGAGGTCGTGCCGACGTACGTCCAGCTGCCCAGCACGTGAGCTCATTCAACACGATCATCTTCTCATCCTCTGTCTCTTGCGCCGCGGCTTCACCTTGGGCTCTAGTGAGATCCGTCACGGGATGCTCCTCCACTGTATCTCGTGGTCACTGGGTTGGCGAGGGCTCTATCTTAGGGTATTCTCCCAAACATTCTGGATCATTCGGCCCTAGCGCCCGGTCGATGTTTCCGATGACGAGGTCGTACAGGGGGGTCGTCATGCATAGAGCAGTAACCTTCCCGCTGAAGTACGGGGTTTTGACCTCAATCTCTGCTTCGGGAAGCATCCGAACCGTACTGTCAATTAGGCAGACTGGTTTTGTTTCACCTGTTAGCTCACTTTCCCGTACCAAATTTCTTCGCACGAAAACAGTGGAGCTACCGGTATCTCTTAACGCTGTAACCTTTTTGCCCGCAATTTTTTCAGTCAGCGTTGGCATTCCCTTCGTAACACCGGTTGGCTGTTTTGTCATTACAGCACCCACAATAGGAATTTTCTCCCCATTTTTCAACTCTACGAATTCATCGGTGACGGCATTATTACCAGATTTTGGTGCCGCTTGCACACAGGATACCTGGTGAGTTTGACTCGCTCCGTTTCGACATGCGTCTGTTTGTGCCCAGTCTGTCCACACTTAAAACATTTTACTACCGTAGGGCTCGTAAAGTTAGTACGACAGTTGCTCGCGCGATGACCCACTCGGTTACACAGAAAACACCGCGGAACACTCTCCGGTGCACGCTTCTTTTGTTCGGGTGCTGAATTTTTCGAATCTTCGGGACACTCCTTCTTGACCTTAGCCAAATTAGTTCCACCTTGCGCTTCCAAGAATTGATCAGCCAATTCAAGCATTCCTTCAAGTGACTCAGCCTTCCTCTCTTTCAAGTACAGCGACAGGTTTGGGTGGCAACTAGTAAAAAAATGTTCTCTAACTAGGAGCTCTCTAAGCTCATCGTACTCCTGCGCTGTCCCTGAAAGTTCAATCCATCTGTCGAAATAATGGCTAAGTCGGGCGGCGTACTGCGTAGCTGTCTCACCATCAGCTGGCTTTCCTGTGCGAAATCTGTCCCTGAATCCTTCCACAGTAAATCTAAATCGCTTCAGCAAAGCAGCTTTCACCTTTGCATAGTTGGCTGCATCGGTTGGCGTCAGCCTACCGTACACACTGAGCGCTTCACCACTCAAGCAAGTACTCAAAGCAGTTGCCCATTGATGTTCCGGCCAATTCTGGCTCCTCGCAATCGTCTCAAATCGGTGAAGGTACGCGTCAAGGTCGTCCTTCCTTTCATCAAACGCTACGAGAAGCTTGTTTGGGTTCAAGCGGAAGCCATGACCTTCCCGTTCGCTGCTTTCAACTTTAGCTTGGACGGGAGTTTCACTTCGCTGTTGCAAACGGAGCCGCTCGAGTTCCATTTCGTGCTGCCGCTGCCGTTCCCTTTCAGCCATCTCCGCTTCTCTTTCTTCTCTCGCCCTTTCGGCTGCCAACTTTCCTCTCTCCAACTCCAACTTCAACTGCTGCTCTCTTTCTTCTTTCAGCTGTCGCTCCTTTGCCTCTCTTTCTTCTTTCGTCCTTTCAGCTGCCAACCTCTCACGTTCCAACTCAGCTGCTTTTTCTTCCTTGGCTCTCCCAGCTGCCAACCTCTCTCTCTCCACCGCCTCTTTCTCCTTCTGGCTTACCCATTTCCGTAGTTCGGCGCCAGAAAGACCCATCTTCTCACCAAGAGCAACTAACTTTTCAAAATCTATGGTGTCTCGCAAATAAAGTCTTGCCGCGTGTAAAAAGTATCTGCCTAAATCAGTCTATCGGAACACTCCCCCGCACTCGTTAACAAGAACACTGAACAACACACAAAATCGCTCCGATAACACTATCAACAACTCGAGGCTCTTTCTCACTACATTGGACACACTGTGCACAAAAAATTCCCGTCGCGGACGCCAGATTAATTGTCACAAGTCCCGTTAATTAGGGAGGCGATCACCGGGCTAATTCTTAGGGCCGAAGTATCGGCCCCCCGAACCGCACCACGAAAGCGTGGACAATTTAGAAGTGGTCCTTTTCGGTGCGCCAGCAGACGCCGGCTGTGGCCCGAAGAACAAGTCAGAGCCGAGAGTTGATAAACGAACAAAATTATAATCTTAATAGTGGCAGAACGAAAGCAATACACAAGTATTCACACTCCACAATAGTTGAGTACAATATGTCACCAATGAAACAACGTACTACACAGTACAATCAGCCACACACGAAACAACGGACAAAGACAACAATACGCACTGCAATGCAGTCGCATGCATTGAACAACCAAGACACTTAAAGACTAAAGAGATAGAAAACCTATTCAGTCCAAAGTTCTTGAAACAAAAGTCTGGATGATACTCTTCCGAGAATCACTCCCTCAAAGTCCAGCGTTGTTGTCGTTCCGCTGCCCCCGAAGTTTCTCTTCCAGGACACCTCGCCGAAGTTTCTCTTCCAGGAAACCTCGCGTCTTCAATTGGCCACTCTCCAAGCTTCAAACTTCTTCGTCGGAAACACGTCGGCTTCACACACGCAGCTGTTGCCACGCGTCTTCGCTCAATAGCGGTAAACACACACTCTTGCCTGTAGCTCGAGTCGTCACCCCTCAGGTGGAAATCATCTTCTTCTACTGCTTTATCTCTACGGACAAAACCTTCGCCGACTACATGGCGGAATCCCTACGCGCTCTGGCGCTAACTTCCGTCTTCTCCTGACCTCTCGTCTCGGCTGCTCGATTAAATACCTTCCGCGCGAGATTCCAGAAAGTTCTCATGCTTTCGTCGGCGCGATGCGCAGCGAAGGCTGGGGGAAAGGTCGAGACGATACGAGGGCCGTCCCCGACGGATGACTCAACCCGGCATCACCACGCCTCTTTCCATCTAGAAATTTCGAGGGCTTGCTCGGCCGCCGATGTGGGGTGAGGAGGTTCGTCGGCGAACCCACGCTTCCGAGGGGAGAGGCGCGCGCCCGGGGATTCTTTGAATGTTTTTTATCGTTGACCTCGCGGCGTCACTCTTGCGCTTCGTCGCGAGAATTTGGCGGCGCGCCCTTTTTGAGCGCTCGTTTTGTGACAGGAGGAGGGATAGTTTTTTAAAATCTGCGGTGCAAGGACAGCTCGTAGTGCTGCCACGAGTACGATCACTGATCGTGACGGGATTTTGCGCATGATACGCTAATTAACTCGAAAAGTTTGAAAACAAAATATCGGAGGTGGTTTAGGGGTCTTTTCAGCATATCGCACTAGTTGTCCTATGAGCAGAGTGTAAGTGCTCCGCCATACCTGCTGCACCAAGTCGCGCATCAAGGGCAAATGCAGTGACAATCTATGGGTCTTTTCCATATTTCTGTTTGGCCCTCTGGCGTTTTGGTAGAATTTTGTAATCTTTCAGAGAAGTGATATTGCTAGAACAAAGGCCTCGGAGACCAGGAGTCGTTCAGAGACTTTTCCACCAGGAAAGAGCGCATGCGCCGCGGCCTCATGGAAAAGGCGGATTGTCGAATGGCAGTGTAAAACGCCAAATCAAGCCGATGATGATATTTTTTCGAGCAGCTCAAGGTGTGTTCCCACTTTCATTCGAAGACAGCGAAATTGGCAAAACTCACCAAAAATTCACTCGCTCCGGTGCCTAAGCGGCCAGAAAACTATGCGGCGATTCCGACAGGAACAAAATTTGTCCGAGACAAAATTTTCTGCCAAGGAAAGTAGGGTCGCTTTAACGCTTCCCGACTTTGGCTGCACGAGCTAAAGCCACGTGATGTAAACTGCCAGCAGCACATTCAAAATGGCGGCAAAGGCGTCAGCCGTGAATCACGTCAGCTAAATTGCGAATGAATCATGCAGCGCGATGATGCTTCACGCCGTCAACTAGCACACAGTCATCGCGAGCCTGGTTTGGATTTTAATCTCCGAGGACGCTGGACGTAGAAGGTGACAGCAGTGAGTCGGTATGCCCCAACGTGTCTCAGAATTACTACTTTTTTATATTCTTTCTTTTTTTCTTCATATATCTCGCATCGCCCATTGCTCCGCCCTAACTTACTGCTTCGCCCTTGGCGGGAACCGTGCCTTCTACCACGTGCTTTGCAGCGCGTCACTTATGCTAGTTTTGAGAACAACTATGATTATGGCGAAAACAGTGCGATGGAACAGTGAAATGCAACAATGAAATACAGCGGTGAAATACAACGCGAAATGCACCGTTGATGAACTCAACTAAACGGCGATGTTCACTAATTACTACAAGTGCCACTCTTCTCTTGCGACAGCCAACATTTTCAAACATATATAGAAGTATGAATCAAACTTCCATTCCCGTTTGATTTGTGAGAAAGCTTCCTGGAACAGGGATTCCTCCATAACGCTTATGCGATAAGAACAGTCCCCAGTTTACATAACTTTCATATACCACTTTCTTCTAAAGGAGTTTCAAGCAATGATGGGACTTTTTGTACAACAGCTGCTCGCAACGCAGGAGACCAGGCTTATATTCACATAGGAACTGAAGTGCTTTCCAATTTTTATTTATTTGATTGTTAGCTCTCTGGAGTTTTCTCGCAGACATTCAGCACGAATGTTTCGCACATAGTCAACAATTCCAACGTCAAAATTTCTGCAAAACGAGCTCTTCACCGCCATTGCGTCATTGTGACAGCAACACACACTACAAGAGCCAGCTGCGTCAGAGCTGAGAGGTGTGTTTATTTTGATTTGTCAATGAAGCCGAAACAATAACGACAGAAACATAGTAGAGCCGGTCTTTGTTGGGTAACTGTTATAAACTACAGATGATCCTTCAGAGTCATGGTGGTTGCTTTTTCGGCAATCATCATGGTGGGCACATTGGGATTCCCAGCCACTATTGTTGGCATGACGGATGCGTCCACGACACGTAGGTTCTCGATTCCCGTAACCCTGAAAGAAGTGAAATACGACTTAAACTGGTGTTTATGTTTGAGAAAATTGAGAGACCGACTTTCAGAGTTGACGACTGACAATTGTTGGCCTTGATTTGGGTGCACTTTTTTATCCCCAAGCCCCGGTAATTCGGAGTTTAAATGCACTAGAAAAAGTTGCTCTTAACGAGAATAGGGCCGTGAAACAAATTAGCAATATCTCGAAGGAAGACTGAATCAATAGTTGTGTTGTTGCCTTTTATATGATCGTTTCAATGCAGGTAGTCGTAAAGTTAAATATATGTGGCTTTGTTTTATCATTGTAATCAAATATTGTGCACACATTTTTATCGAATTAAATAATCATGAAACAGGAGGTAACAAGTTCTGGATAAATATAGAGATATCACAGCTGAGACGAAAGTTCAACTAGTTAACGGAAAGTTGAGGAAGGTGACTAGTCCAACATTAAAAACGTTGATCATCGACTTGTGCGAACAAATTAAACTAAAACACTATCGTGTGAAGGCAAGTGCATTATTGAATAGCTATTTTCGATTATTCTTACGCGTTCAAGAAAGTTTCGGAAACAAGTCACCCTAGGCATGGACTTTACCAACGTATTTTTTATTGGACAGTTAGAAAGTTACGACAAAGCTGCTTGCACAGTTTCTTCTAACTATTTGGACAGTGAGTATACAACAAATAAGCATAACCCACCCTTCAATGTAAACATGAATCCTACACCAGAGGTGAATCCTGAAGATGACATGTTTAACTTATGTTTAGGTCTGGATGTCAAAAACCTTTTGGACCAGATCTGATACCGAAGCTTCCTAAAAACAGTATGCCGAGTGGTGAGCAAAATATTTGTGTTTACTGCAAGCTTGGTCTCCGAACGAAGCCATGCTACCCGAGGGATGGAAGAGTGCCTGATATGAGCATCTAGCAATGCAAGTGACAAAACACAAATACACAATGTGTACAAATTTTATTTAGCTCAACCCCTAGTAAAATAATGAGGCACAATTCATGGACATATCGTAACGATTTTTTGCTAACACAGAGTCGTAACAAGAGAGCAACTTAGATGTCGACGTGAATATTCAACCACTACAAAGCCTATTAAAACAAAGCATGATTTTAGTATCGCACTCAGTGATGGTAAACAACTAAATGTAAATATATAGGATTGCAATGGGCCTCACAGTAGCGTTTCGCATAAAAATAGCTTCATTAATTGAAATGTATAGCTTCAAAAATTCGAAACTTATGACATCGATATAAGCGTACCTCGACAACCAACGGCAAATTGTGTCACTCATTGATACCTCTTCTTTCATTTTTAGGTATATCACGTCTATCTATCTATATATCTATCTATTGATCTATATGTGTCTTCGCATTCTCATGGTCAATTTTCTTGGTTGAAATTCTATGATAGAACCACAGCATGCGAGGAACACTTCTTGCAGGTCATGACATGAACATTTCTTCTCTGTACAGACAGACAGACAGACAAACACACGAGGAACGTCAAGGTCCTGAGGAGCCAAGCAGTGCATTCCGAGAGAGGACCCTTGCCTTGCTGTCGGCTAATCCCATGTTGGAGCCGGGAGGCCATGCCTCTTTGCTCTCTCACAAGCTCTGTGAACTGCCTTAGACCGGTCTTCTAGTTAGAAAGTCATGATGGCCTTCTCGTATTAAAATACTTTGCACTGGTCAGGTGAGCCACATACCCACATAACGCCGCTAGTGGTATGCGGCTATGCGCCACACATGACTTATATTATATATCAATCCTAGCTGCACAAGTATTAACGGGACACTGTTTTGGAGCCTGTGTCTTAACAAATCTGTCGCGGATGTCGGTGGCGTCGTACATAAAAGATTGCCTGTCACAGAGATCCAGGACTTGACATATACAAAATGATGTGTTAGTGCATATACTGACAAAAAAAAAGAAAGGTGAGCACGTAAACATTTTATGACAGTGTGAACTGCTGCAAGCCAACTGTACATCGGCTTGATATTTCTACTGCTTTCAGCGTACAATTATGTTTTGTTTTCGCCAAATGTCCATTTCTGGGTACCGTTCAGTATTATTTTCTATTTTTTTCGCTGCAGAACCTATTGATACGGAGTAGCCGAGGCAATGTGAACGTCAATCGCTCCACATGAAAACAGGTAAAACAGAACAGACGCTTTAACTTCGCTTTCAAGGGTAGAACGGCATAGTATAGTTGAGCCCCATATCCACCGTCACCTGAAATTCAGAAGCGAAGCTCCTCTTGGTCTAATGGCGAATCCTAGTGGTAGATCCGGAGTGGCCGCCGTAGTCTTGGAGCTAGCAATCGGAGTGTGCCATACAAGATCTGCGAGTGGAATGCGCGAATGCGCCGCGTGAGGTCTCTCAGGAAGTTTTTTTACGCATACGTCACTACCGGTACCGGAAACGATTTTCTTTTCGGCGCTCGACGTTTCAGTGCCAACTGTTTCGCCACTGCAAAGCACGCATTTCGACCACGCAGTCTAGTGGAAAGCAAGGCTAGCGCTTTCATAATTTAGGAATGTAAACAAGAGCACGAGGTTACTAGACAACCTCAACACACGCTGAGGACAATCCAGCTGCCCGAATGTACCGGAAATGACGGTAACGCATTCACGGAGTTCCGGCGAATTATTCTCTGCGAGAGGGAGCACGCGGAAGGCTCTGTCACGGAGTGAATTGCTCCTAATCTATCCGTGGAAAATATGAGCTTGCTCCGAATCTACCAGTGAAGCGCGACTTGTCAGCTTTGAAGCAAGAAAACTTGCTCCCGCTCGACGAGTGGAATTTGCCGTAACCTTGTCCCGCATCGGGAGCAACCGCCAGTATTTCCCAAACAATGTAGTAGATGGCACTGTCTTATAGAATTACATACAAGCTGCAGTTTAGTGACGATATTCAAAAGGGCACTCTACCGCTACTCTCCGATTGGCTGCTTCGCGGGCTGTGCCTTGGTGCGTGGGCAACGAGTGCCTGTCTTATACTCTTAGATCGTCGATGTACGTGTCGCATATCTGGTGGGGCATGAATCAAGTGAAGCGGCGGGTACGGAAGGCAGTGGCAGCTCGTGCTCGTCGCTAGACATACAAAAAGACACACAGACAGACGGACGGACGCTTTGCCCCCTTCATCATGATTCATGCGTGAATGTGCTGTAGTTTTTTTAGTCCGGCTTCGGTTCTCGGTGAATATCTCAACCGCACTGCAAGCAAACGAACGGCTGTTCACGTAACACTGTCCCTTTCGATCTATCCGAGAATGTTTACATATGACAAATACAGCTAAGTACTAATTGCGCCATAATTATTCTTTTTGCGATTCAGTGAAGGGCCCACTGTACATCCCTAAGGCAATACAATGGCCTATGCTGTTTCTCACTTTGTTTATATTTTACAGGTTATGATGCTTATTAGGTACATCTCCGTGCTTTGTAATGGAAGGGCCTTTAAAACACTCAATCTTTGCGGACCTCAAATGCTTTGACGCCCAGCTGGCGTGATTTTACGTTTCAGCCATGCAGTTACATAAGTTCGGAAGACAATTTTGACTACATGACATTCCCAGTGTTTTTTTTTTTGAACACTTTGAAGCGACATAGCAGAACACGTGCTTGATGCGCAGAACTCCTGCGTTTGATTGTCACTTCAAGCGAAGAATCATATTACTATTTCACTTGCCTGTTTCTCAAGTTTTCCGAGATATAAAGCTACAATTTTTTCGTTTACAACAAAAAACGTCGACACCGACGTCGACAAGCGAACTTTTTCGAAGCCAGTTGCCTAAAGTTGTCGCTTTCATATCTTTTGATATCATAGTGGCAGCTATCAATAAATATTGTGGCGGAAGCCATAATCAAACTTAAGCATTCTTCGTGACAGCCATGTGTGCTTTAACTTGATTGGGATGAGAGCCAATCTATCGTTCAACTTGATTGGGGAAAAATTTATTAATTGATGCCTGGGGTTTAACGTCCCAAAACCTTCGAAAATGCAGCCGGCGCAGCTGGAATCTGATCCCGCGACCTGCGGATCAGCAGCCGAATATTTTAGCCACTAGACCACCGCGACGGGGCAGATTCGGAAAAAGACTCGATACAAGTGTAACGCCAAGCGACCACGAATTTTGGTTGCAGTGTGTGCTATCAGCTTTTATATCCTTATAATAAAAATTACACGTGCGCAGTCAACCATGTAAGCTTACAGCCCACACGAGAGCATGGCCAAAAACATTTACGCTGCGTCAGCGCTATTGAAAATTGCAGTCTGGCCAAGACACATTCATCGCTTAATCGTTGGTCTGGCTATTTCGTCACCGACATGAATGTGGCGGAGCCTAGAACGTAAAGTGCTCTTTGGTAGGCCTCAATACGTGCTTACATATTCAGAGCACTTACTCTTGAACAAAAGCCTATCCATCGCTACCTTCCTCTCAAAGTGTTATCTAACCAATAGCACACCATGGAAGTCTCGCCTAGGTAGATTTGCTGCCCCTCTTTAAGTAGAAGCGGGACAGTCAAACTGCAGAAAAACGCTTCGCATGAGAACAACGAACTGCGAGTGTTCTTCACTGCAGTGCGAAGTCGATATACAGCGAATGAAAAGGTCTATTTCTGGCGAAGTGATAGGGTCTATGGTAAGTGGCACACCACTTACGCTGTGCGGACAGACAGCTTGGTCCGGGCTGGCTTAGTACGTAAGCTATTTCGGATGGCTGTACCCCTCAAGCTAAAGTGAAGCGTTGCGTGAATGTATTATCAAGAACAAAAAGTTTGGTACTATGCGAGCACGTGGCTAAAACGTTCACCGCAACATTTGCACCACGAAAACGCAAATCGACAACAGCGCTACGCCCAGACGCTTCCGTTGCTTAATATAAGTTCCAGCTATTTTGTCACTGCGCGAAAATACGGTCCATAATTTGATCTTTAACATGGTGCACTCTTCTGGAGGAGATTTGACGTACTTGTGTTTCGCAAGCAGTCCATACAACATCTCTTATCTGTCACAAGCTCTCCGACAAAGTGGTGTCGACCATACGGCACACCGTTTGAGTTGCGACGCTATAGGTTTGAATCAGCAAAAAAAATATTTAGAAATTTTAGATGACTTTCCTGGTCATACTGCAGACAAACACTTGTCGAAAAAAAGCAAGCTAAGGATGGGTTGCATGCAAGAAAACTTTAATTGCCAGTGAATATCAACAAGATCAATATTTAGGCCACCTCTTGAGTTGATGTGAGGTGGCACATCGTTAGGGGGCACGCACAAGCGTTTTGGCTAGTGGTCCATGAACGTTTGCGGTTGACTAAATAACCGCTGCCTATCGTATGTACGCCATAGCAGCGTAGCGTGCCCTGACCACTCAGTTCTTACGCAAGGGCCGACGTTAATGTTACACAATGAGCTAACCTTCATCCACCATTGATTCAAGACGAAAGCCTTTCGGACCATTTGTCCATCCTTGCGCTGAAACGGTGCTGCTGGTGGCCTCTTCCCTCACTTTGTTCAAGCATTCACGTGACACCTTTCTCTCAGCTGGCGATGAACAAGTCAGCGGGTGGCGTGGCGCGCACGTGTCTAACGCTGACATCAGAGAGTGCGCGCTCAGGTGTAATGGACACTGATTGCCAAACAATCCCGTATCGGCGACAATTTGGTATGAGCAGCATAAACCCCTCCCCCGTCTTTATTTAGTCGAGTGAGACCAAACGGCAGTGACCTTGTAACGACCAGCCCCACGAACAGATTAGTATCACGAAGTGGATGAACAGTGGATAGAGGGGATGAATAAACAATTAGAAGAGTGATAATCGACTGGGAATGTCACACACAAATATAAAAAAGGACATACCCTAGACAGGCATTCGCCGAAGATACTTTGGTATATACAAGGTGTCCTTCAAGTTCTAACTCTGCGCGTCTCGTATGGGCGAGAATTTAACAATGATTTCATTTGGCATCGTGACGCTTGGTTCATAGCTGTATACACAACGTATATGCACAACGTATTTTTGACGGCTAACGAGAGCAAGGTAATTATGTTGGAGCTTTAGCTGGAGGTGTCTTAGAATTGTGAACGTTCCACATGGCAAGTATAACAGAAAAGAACTATCGAACCTCCTATAATAACCACTACTAGAACACCACAGCATCTTCCTATATGTGATATTTCACTCTCCAGATTAAAAAAAGTCACAGTTTCGCCGCAAGGGCGAAGCAATGAATGCGTTAGAATTAACTTGAAATGCAACGCTGTGAACAACTAGCAAACGGAAACGTGCAGCGCCTTGCTCACGCACAAATGACGCACGAAAACAACGCAGTACGAGAGCTATCTAATAATGCTTACATCTCGTTGCTTCACGGGCTGTTTAGGCAAAAACTATGCACGAAACGTAATCGCAGACACAGATATGAGTGTGAACTAACGAGTGTCCCAGTTTTTACTTCACTGTGTTTGAAAAGCGCGCTCTTTTCGCAAATGAGGCCTGCCCAGCGATTGAAGTTGGCCTTTGTGGCCCAGGCAACTAACGCAATCATTCCGGTGAAAGGTCAAGGCACAAAATTCTCCCCACCAAAGGATAAGGTTGTGCGCACAAGCACCTACACCCCTGACGATACCCCCAATAGCCGATTTCATCCGTAGCGCCAACCAATAATGCTCAATCTTCAGCGTTCATACTTGTGTGGTCATCAATGAAAAAGCAAATATTGTGCTGATCTGAGGTCCCGTAACAACACGTCAATATTCTGTATGTGTCCCTTTATACTAGAAAAGTCACACATAGGTAATTCTAAGGACCACAGCGTTTATCACGCTGTGCTGATGATGCAACGCTTGCACGAAAAGGCAAGTGTTTCCAACGCTTTGCTAAGACGACATGTTGGTGGCATCTACCCGTCCCCTTGCGTTCTACATCTTATCGCGTCTAAGACAGGCGCGCATGCCACGCACTTTGTTTTCCAAGATAACTGCCAGATAACGGTAATGTCTCACGTGTGAGGTGACTCGATGCGCTTGTTCGTCTCCGCTAGAGTGTACTAGTACCTCCGCTGCACGCTCAAGGCACTCTAACGCAGCGCCTCCACAACACCATTCACGGATTTTCTTGCTCCGAACATCAAATAAACGCTTTGTTCACTCTCTCCAGACGCAAGACTAGCGCCTTTCGACGACATTTGCAGTGTAACAGGTAGATATGGGGCTATATTTTTATGGAGCTTTTGTGTATATAGACACGTATACACACGTATACATATACGGAGCATGACGGCAGTTTTGGTAATGGTAAAAACCAGTCGAGACTGTCCATATAACTGCTATCGCAATAAAATAACGTGATATGTGGCCTGCTTCTTCAAAGTTTAACCCTTTCAAGTAGAAAAATAGTGTCAGTCACATAAGCGAAAGGCTTTGTTTTATTTGAAGAATGCAATACTGAAGTCCGGGTACTGATTAAATTAGGCAGAATTCAGCCAGAATGTGGTCCACAAAATTGGCAATCATTTTGAAATACCTAAGTGAACTGATTATTGCTTCGGTACAATGTGCTGTGCTGAAGTAATAATTTCATAACTAGAAAAAGGCAAGAAAAATAATTTCACCTGCTTGCAAGCGCCGTTGTTGCTGGCCATGAATTTTATTCTTCCAGCAGAGGGATGATGCTACGGTTTTCATGTTCACAGCTCCGAAGAAGCTGAAAAGCACCAAACAATACAAGTAAACGCACGACGATCCGCTGGCGTTTTTTAAAAAAAATATAGGCATGCTACACATTCATTAACCTTTTTTTCAGTTTTTTATAACTAGGATAGTCCCACTGTGACGTAAATTGGTCGTGCCTTTTTATGCACATCGGGTGCGATGCGTTTTATATTGCCCTTAAATTTTGATAATGTATGCCTTTAATTGCTCACAACTTTTGTTATTTCTAGCGCATGCCTAAGAACCCGAATTGTCACGCCCTAGAACGTTTCTATAAAAAAAAATTGCCCTCGATTCTATCTTTGAGAAACTTATTATCGAGTTCTAGTTAATCTGGCGCAATGGTTGCATTTCTGCAACTGCGAGAGCACTCCAACGCCAACGTAGAGTTTTCGTGCGAAACCGTCAGCCTTACTGTCATAGAATTTCGATAGGAATCAGAGTGTGTAAAAAAATGCCCTGCACAGTGTTGCGTACAAAACAGGCAGGAAATATTAGAACTTTACTCCTAAATCTGATTGCAATCTTTGAGCCTATTCTTGTTCGTTTTTTACTGCTCCGACTATACAGTACCACAATGTTACTTGCTAAGAATTTGTCGTGTCGACCGCGTTATCTTGCCATTCCACAAGGAATACTCTTTTGGTGCGACTAGGTCGGCGGGCAGTGTGACGGCAGGCTTCACCAACTTCAAAATGAAGTTTGTTGATTTTTCAGCGACAGCTTTGCCTTTTCTCGGCTGAAGCGCCTTCCTTAGGAATCAGCTAAAGATACAGTATAAGAAAATTTATATTCGAAGGCTGCACAAGTGGTCTCAGTTTTTTTATTCATTCATTCAAATTAACTGCAGTACCCTAAACCATCATTTTTTCTATACAAGAGTTAAAATTGGTGTCAATAAAAAAAGGCGCATGTAAAAGAAATTTCAAGTTCAGCTGCCTGTTTAATACGAGCTCACAAAGTCAACCCTCTACCTTTCCCTCTTCACATTTTTCGCATTACCCATGATTCCGCGTTTGAACAACACCCCTAGACTACCTAAGTCCTCTCCTTATCCTCCTCTTCTGGCGCCTAAGTCACCACACTAGGACGGAGCTGATCAGTTGCCGCTTTCGGAAAAGGGAGGCAGCATGAACAAATGGATTCACAAGGCACCGTTAGGTTCACTAACGAGCGTAAACCGCTGAACATTTCTGAGAGCGCGTCATACGCTACCGTTCTAGTGTGCTGACGTCACCGAGAGGTGAAGAGGCTCTGGCTAGTCTAGACGGTGCTAGCGTAATTCCTTTCACCTTGTTACTCTGTTTACACAAAGCAGGAATTTTGCATACACTTATGGGAACGCTTAGGCCTCCTAGGCATTGTGGCAATAGTGAGGGAAGCCCGCATAAAGGCCAAATATGCGCTCTGGTAACAGCGTTCAGTGGTATTTCGAATGATCGTAGAGAAACCCCACCTGAGCATGTGATCCACAACGGCCCTTGTATCATCGCCCATGGGACACGTGGAGCAGGCGTGCCACATGGTGGGATGATTGATATGTGGGGTTTAACGTCTCAAAACCACCATATGATTACGATAGACGCTGTAGTGGAGGGCTCCAGAAATTTCGACCACCTGGGGTTCTTTAACGTGCACCCAAATCTGAGCACACGGGCCTGCAACATTTCCGCCTTCATCGGAAATGCAGCTTCCGCAGCCAGGATATGAACCCGCGACCTGTGGGTCAGCAGCCGAGTACCTTAGGCCACGTGGTGTGAGCCATGTGTCGCACGAAGCAGGCCAGGTAGCTATCACTCCAGATTGAGCCTGCCGACTAACACTCGAGAAGAGGGTTGTTCCAAGGTGTTGCTTTGGCTTTGCGCACGGCTTTGCTCATCATGAGGTGCCGAACAATCTTGACCCCTGTGAAAAAATATGAGAAATGCTCCTTTTTTCCACGCTGTACCAATTAGTCTTGTTCGTGATCTTTAAAAGCTGTACTATTGCACTGTAGTTGCCATAGCGAAACCGTCAGAGATAAGTTTAGCCATCTTTTATGGTGCCAACACAATAATCAATATCTCTCTTACTATGTAGATCTTCCATCTGTGTATATTCTCGTGCAACATTTACTTTTTAGTTATTAATTTTAGAATTGGTCCTACATTTCGATAACCGTTGGACCTCTTCAGAAAGTGGATGTCCAGCTGGCTCGGAAAGTAGCGCTTTTCAGTGTGTCGTAATTCTTACTGTCGTTTTCCGCACAATTCTTGTTAAAAAGACTATGACATGCAATTTTCTGTCTCAATCTGTGTTATGTGGGTCAGTCCTTTTGCTTCCGCAAACAAGCGGGCAAAATTCCAGGGCATTTTCTCTAACACCCAAATTAAAACGACCATTTCTATACACGCGTGCTGCCATAAAGAGAGAACACTGGTGCACTCGCGAGCCCTAACACCATAAGCCGCTTGCTTTGGAAGCGTTTGTATCCCGACCCACTATTTTATTTCGTGGTCATGTCTGCATGCAATGGTGCTTTGAAAGCTTTTTTTAAGTTAGGCACTTCAAATTGAATGGTCAGAAGGGGTCGAAACTTTGTTGGATGACGATGGCACCACTCCTTGCTGCACGTGACGTCACATGTGCCATGGCAAAATGGCCGTCGATGACGGCCGGTGGGCTGTACACTAGTGAGTTATGGAATTTTTTTACACTGCTGTAATATTCTTTTAAGGCCGAGTTCTCCTAATGATATATGTATAAGGAACCCTTTACTTATGGTTTCGCTGAAGCCCACAAATTGTTGGGTGACCCTGTGAAGGGCCCGTCATTGCGCTTTTTCTCCCTTTGTTCTGGAGTGCGTGTACATATATAGACTCTTCGCAGCGTCCCAGTTGACGGCTAATGTTTCAACGTGTCATTTGCACGAGCCAAGATTGTAAGAATTGTACTCTTGTGCTGTTATCTTCCGTTTCCACGACGCTCGTAGAGTCGAAGTTTATTCGGTGGTCATGCTCCTCGCTTTGCTCTGCGAGGACTCTTCGCGCTGAATTAAAGACACGTAGGTCGTGTAAACATTGCCGTATATTTTTCACAATGTTTTGCGTCTCGCCTATTAAGTGAAGTGGCGATCAGGACTTTGTAGACTTTGCAGGCTAGCCATGCTTGGGAACCTTTCTTTGGGCAGCCAATTATTTACCGCTGCAAGAGCCGTCCAGTGGTTAAAACGTGTTTGATCGCTGATCTCCCGTATGTACGGGACCGAGACGAGGTACGATGGTAGAGGGCAGACTTTCCTGTTAGCGCCACTCTTGAGAAGAGTGTTTGGCAAGAAGTTCGTTCAGGTGGCAAAAAATAACGCTTTCACAATTACATGGCTGTTGCCATGGCCAAGAGAAAGATTCCTTGGGCTAGTCTACGAAGGTACCTGCACTGATTTCTAAGACTCACAGATACGAAACACTTTCCGGGAAGGATACGGCAATGCCGAAACGACCTACAGTACGTAGCTTCAATGCAACGCGAAACGTTCTCGCGTAACACAGCAAACATCGAGACCATGATATCAACTTGTATGTCACCCATGTAATCTAAAAGGGAGGTAACCGCACCAAAACACAGAAGCATCTTGGCAAATCTGAACGACGCCTGAAGATGACCAGACAACTGGGACCCTGCCAAGAATGTGTGAGCCCTGACTCCGAAACCAACAAAAAAACAACACATGAACAAGAACAGTGGTGTGAATAACTGTGGAGTGGCATACAAGCACGAAGGGTCGCTATCGTTGGAGCCGGCCGGGTGATCGCCTTCTGAAGAAGATACCGAATGTGTCTAGAAACGAAGGACAGTTTTTGGAAGTGAGAACTGAAAACTAAATTCGGCAAAAAAGAGGTAATTATCACGGTTTTAGAATGAGACTGACTTCGCGAAATAAGTTTTGCATTAAATCTGTAATGACGTGTGAATACAGAAATCGGCAGAGGTAGCAGAACGTCATATTCCCAAAATCACGTCAATGCTACACTGGAATTATTACGATAAAGTATGAACCCTTTTTACAAGGTAGTGTACTCTAGGAACTTTTTGCAGAAATTTGAGAAAGGGCATGCAAAAGTGAAATTTTGCTTGAAAAAAAATGAAGTTTACAAGTTCGAATGCAGAAAACAATGTATGTGATTGCATTACCCGCATGACTGCTTCTCATTCGGTGCGTCGTAATCAAGGCGCTCACTCTCCGAACACCGTCCTCATCCCCTACCGATCCGAACCTCGAACTCAGTCCCGCCTGCACTTTACAGGTATGACATAATTTTATGTGTCTACACGATACTCCGAAGGACGCCAAGGAGGCGGACGAGCGAGTCCTTCTTAGCCTTTACATAAAAAAAAATCCATCGTGCTCGGCAGTCCTAAAACACTTCAACCACGCTTGTACGAGGAAATGCTCGTGCTGTAAGGAAAATTCCTGGGACATCTTAAATGCGAAGCATTTCTTAGCGAACTCCGACGACTTTGAGCATATCTATCTATCTATCTATCTATCTATCTATCTATCTATCTATCTATCTATCTATCTATCTATCTATCTATCTATCTATCTATCTATCTATCTATCTATCTATCTATCTATCTATCTATCTATCTATCTAGCTAGCTAGCTAGCTAGCTATCTATCTATCTATCTATCTATCTGTCTGTCTGTCTGTCTGTCTATCTATCTATCTATCTATCTGTTTGTCTGTCTGTCTGTCTGTCTGTCTGTCTCTCTATCTATCTATCTATCTATCTATCTATCTATCTATCTATCTATCTATCTATCTATCTATCTATGTGGCTGCTGGTGTCTGGGTGCTCTCAGTATAACAAGTATACCTATGTGGCTCTACAGTTAACATGGTTATAGAAAACATGTACGACTTTTCAACATACATGTGTGTGCGTATAACAACTGTATCCAGGTTTAAAATCATTTCATAACGTGTGGCTCAGAAAGAGATATTCACCCCAGTCCTTTTACCACTCCATGCTTAGCATGACATTGATTTTTATAGTATATGGGTTCTGGCGCATTTTGTCCAGTTTATGTCGTCCGACGAAAGGCGAGATTGGGCATTTGGTATATAAAAGCGAGAGCATTAAAAACCGACATTGGTAGCGTTGACCCGACGAATGCAGAGAGTGAATGTCCCAGCAGGAATTGAATCAAAGCATTTTGCGTGGTAATCAAGTATTCTACCACAGATCTGCGCGAGGTTTTGAAGTTCGTTCGGAAAAAGACCCTCAGTCTGAGTGATGTTGGTGAAATGTCAATTGTTGTTGCACTGCTGCCCATCTAGTTTTTAAACATTACGTGTGTCCTCCTCTGGTACAGGTGTCACGTCTGGTTAACGTGAATTGTATACCAATGCGCCATCCACTAAAGTATTTCTACGTTGCACTATCAAGAGGTACTATCCTGGCAAGCTGAAGGACAACATTTTCAGCTTACCGCTAGTGGTGTTGGTAAAAGCCATGTTTCTCTAAGCACAAACGTAACGGTAAACAACTGGTGATATACGACGTATGCTGCTGTTCAACATACATGTCTGTGCGCGTGACATTTGTGTATATGCTTAGCGTCATTGTGTAACGTTTTCCTGAACAAAGAATTTACACCACAGCTCGCTTCTGTGTGCATGCTTCGCATAATAGCGATTCACATGGTACGTCTGATCTGCTGGATTTTCCTTTTTGCGCAAGACAAGCGACCGTTTCCTACTAACATAGTACCAAACAAGGGTAGGCAGACTGTCGCCTGAGCTTTTTGTGAGCGCTGAGTGAGGACTGCTGCAGGGAAAAGCTGTTTGCAAGATGTGGTGCGCAGTGGGTGCTTTATGAGTTACCGTTTTTTTTTACAGGCTCATTTTTTGCGAGGGAACAAAAGCTTCATAAAGAAAAATGTGGCAGAGTCACCCATGTTCTTGTGACTCTGTAGCAAACTGACCATAGGCACGCTTCATTTCGGTCAAGTAATTGTTGTAACATGTATAATAGACGATTCATGAAGAGCAAAGTAACAAGATGGAGTCATACAACGCAGATTGCGTAACGAGTGGGTCGTTGAATGCTTTCAAAGGATTACATATTGCTCAGTCGAAATTCTTTGTTGTGGTCAGCAGCAATATTAACGAAGTTCACATATATTGCAGCTACTTATTGAAAACCATGCTTTTCCGAAGAATGACATGTACCAGTGGAAGTGCGCACTCAATCACTTCACGACAATGGTGATAATTTATGGTGTCATGGGTAACAAGTGGAATTGTCGGTATATTGGTAGTAGTTTCTCAAAGAGTGATTTAGGAAGCCTCCAGGCAGATTCTTTTGGAGCTATCACTGCGACTGTGCTGCCGCATGCCATGGATGTGTTTCTGTTTTTGCAAAGCTGACTCGATACGCCCTCAAGAACTTATCGCTGACGTTAGCGCCATTTTTCCAAGCATGCTGTGTCTAGGAGCTGAGTAGGTGAAACACAACCACGCAGATACCGCCTTGATATCAATACAGGTACCGGTACAATGTACAATGAGCCACTTATTCAGTACTAAACGTAAGAAATATATCAGTAAAAAGTTACGAATGATAAGAAGTCCGGCTACGTCACCGGGGGCGTCACTGGGTACGTGAGCCACGTGGCGGTTTTGATCAGGGATCAATAGACCAGTTAGTTCGTTGACGAGCAGGTGTCCCGCAAGAGCTGTCCCGCTGCAGAAGCACTGACAGAGATGTATTTTTGTTGGTTATGGGAGTCGGTCGCTGCCTTGTTGAAATTTTACTTTGGTTCACCCTTTTATCCTCGTAGCATATCTCAAGAGACATACCTACCGAATGTGGAAATCAGGAATCGCCCACTGAATCTTCATTATGACTACGTTATTGGTAAGTCAACATGCGTTTTCTTTTCTATAGCGTCAGTAGAGGCTGAATAACGTAATGTGTGGAATGGAAGCTGCTACATCATTAGCGCTGGTTTTAATGCTATGGCACAGTAATTGGTCTTGCCGCCTGTGACCGTTGAGTAGTTTCTTGGCTGCTGCAGAAGCGCCTGTGTATCCCAGGTGCCGGAAAAAACGTCCCTGGAGTATACGCTTCCGGAAGATACGTATCCTAATTAAACGTCCTTTCTGGCATGTCTCTCTAGAAAAAAACGGTTCCTAGGTGAAAATCAACCGACAAACAAACAAACATCAATTTTTATTCGACACTTTGCGAATTTTTAATGTGTGCTGGAAAACGAATGAAGTTAAAACTAAATCGTGTGTCCAACAGCCTTCAGTTAGATAGAAAACTTCTGCCCATAAACCAGGTGCAGCTCTCTGATAACTTCAAGCACGTTGCTCTGGCAAATACAAGTACTAGTCTTTTTTTTATTTTCTCGGTCAGTACCGTAGCAGAAAAAGTGGTTTGAACGGACGCCCACTGCGACAGTTCGAGGTGCCGGAATAGCAAGGTCCCTGAAGGCTGATAGGACTCGGTGGGCATATCTTGCACCGCTGCTAGCTGGTGCAGCGTTCTAGGTTCTGCTAGCTGCGTATGGGGCATTTTTTTGTTATTAAGGTTTGTAACGGCAACTGTGACAATCGCAGCGAATTTTTCCTGTAGAGACAAGTGCAGTCTCTTTTTCTGCCCTCTTCTTGCGATATTATTTGCAGCATTTGAAAGCCCGTGTGCTCAGATTTGGGTGCACGTTAAATAACCCCAGGTGGTCCGGAGCCCTCCACTACGGCGTCTCTCATATTCATATGGTGGTTTTGGGACGAGCGCACCACAAGGGCTCGCGGTGCGCTATTTTAAAACTCCCTATCATCTTCATTCCGCAAATGAGTAACGTTAAGTTAACCACCGGGCAATTATTGATGTAGCTCCCAAAAGCGTACGCTCAACTGCAGAGTGCTGCTGCGACCAAGCTGCTGCCTCCTGATGAAATGCATGGGCCATGAACTGCCACCCCCGTTATGTCTTTTTCGGGCGCGTGCCTAGCTTGATTGCATTTATCTGAAATGCGCATTGTATGTGGTATTGCGTGTGGCATTACGCCTATACAGATAAGTTGAGACAGTTGGTATGCCATTATGGTCCAAAGTCAATAATCTTTCAGTAAACCGTTATCTTCGGCCACAAGTTTTTTTTTGTTTGAAAAAAAAACAGGTGACTTTCAAGCGCAACGTTTGACGATGTCTGTGTTGTGGGTACGTTTTTGTTCGACAATGCAAATTGGAGCATTTTTTTCCGGGGACGTATCTTTCGGAAACATTTCTTCCGGAACCCGTGTATCGCGAACTCACATAACCGGTATATGGTGGGCGGCCTCACCTGCCTTTTAATCCAGCTTTTTTTTTCGTCGTCTCATGCTCCACTATACGAAACGATGACGAGCGGTACAAATCAACTTGTCTTGTCTAGGAAGCCTTTTAGCGCTTTAAGAGACATTTCAGCATGCAAACAGTGAATTAGGGCTTGCTTTCATCACAAAGTTTCAGCACCCACTAATTTAACACTACGTATCCTAACGAATTATTCCGCCGACTCCACGAAGTCAGTGATGATGAGAGGGGTGAAGCTGATGCTAACGAGCCGGCTGGCGTTTGAGGTGTGCGTTGAAGGCGGCGTCGTCGGGCACGTTCCGTGGCAGGTAGCAGGAATGGGGCACGGTTATTTTAACGTCTACTGCTTGCCCCTTCATGTTATACTGGCCGCCACCACGAGTCAAGGGCCACGTCAAGGGTTGTCGTGAACCTATCAGGCATACAACTGAGTTGAGAATGGGCAGGAGATCTGGCCTGGAAGCCGACTTATGGCTCGCGGAGCCGATGACGTGGCAGTGACCGAAAACTCATTGGAAAACGACAGTATACCTAACCTAACCCAACCTAACCTAACCTAACCTAACCTAACCCAACCCAACCTAACCCTATACCGTTGGCATGAGAGTGGTCGTTACGGGTGGAGACGATGGTGCTGAGACTGTAATCAAACCACAAGCGGTCGCATGCGTTACAGCTTGCGCGGAACGAGTGAAGCCTCGGGTAGCGACTGCTTTCGGCGCTTGAACGCTACTTCTCACACCCGCTCCGATTCGACGTTTCTTGTCACGGCTTGCGTGCCGCTTTTGTTTTGTGGGCTCTAACTTGGCCATCAGCTTGTCGGCGAGCCTGCTTTTCTGCGGCTACATGAGCCCTTGCGTCTGCCGCCACCTCCGGATTGATGATGTTGGCCTCCGATTGCTGCCGACACTGGCATGTTCTCACCACCAATCTTGGAGACGACCCCACATTGCAGCCCACTAGCGAGCTCTTACCCCCGTATTCTAGAACGTCCCTTCACTCAACGCTCCGCCTTCACTTGAGAAAGCCGATGGGAACGCCGTCTCTAGTCACGAGTCACTGCATATCGACAATCATCTTCGATTCTTGAGTAGCGCAGTGCTACTTTCAACCGAACGGCGGTGCAGTGCTCAACTCTGTCAAGTGAAGGGGGAAAGTCGAGTCGAGGAGCGTTTGTGAATACGGGGTTTAGTGTCACTGCCTTCACTTCCAAGGTGTTCATGAGTAGCTGCGTCGCGATTTGCGCTCGCTAAGCTTCCGGCAATGAGAAAGGGAGTGCACGAAAAGCGCTAGCGCTTTTCTCGGGAACTAGTGAAGATGGCGCGAGGAAGGCTTGGTCGAAATTTGGGCTTGTTGGTGCACGGTGACGACTGAATATGGCGCCAAGAAGCAAGGACACAAGAGGACGCACGACACAAGCGCCTGTGTCGTGTGACCGTTTTTTGTGCCATACTCAGTCGTCACGACGAAGTACTTAGCCCAAGCTGTACCAGCTTCAACCCTACAAAACGCTCCACATTTCCACAGCGTTACGTATATGGGCGAAGGCATTTGCAGAAACATATATAGTGCGAAAAGTCTCACCAGAGCGGACTGCCCTCTCTACTTGCGAAGTAAAAAAAAAACTTCTCCTCAAACGCATACAATAAATGAAACAGTGTGGGCGTGCTTCTGAAAACGCACTCCCTTAGTTACTCATTTCTGGGGGAAAACATAGAAACTACACTGTTCCTTTGAATGTACAGGATGTTTCATGCTTACGGAAAATCTTGGAGCGAATGTCATCGCGATGCGACTAGCGCCAACAGCATGCGCGGGCAGCAGTTCACGCGTGCGAAGACGCTTCAAGGTTGTAGAGTGGAACCGCGTCGTCTGCTATGGCAAGGCGTGTGCCGCACTGTCGGCTAGCGCACGGATATTATTGCTAATGCGAGACCTAAGCCGGTACTTCGAAATAATCGTTTCCAGTAAAATCTGAGTCGCAACAGAAGACACGAATAAACAAGGAACGACAAACTCGCACGTGCTTTTTTTTTCGTGTCTTTCGTGCTATGATTTTTTTCACATGCTCCCGTAAACATGCCCAACTTGCAACGCTTGTCTGCCCTAAAAGTTGTTGTGCATTGCCAACCTCTGTTTTTATTTGCGATAATGGTACGCTAGAAACAGTATTTTACAGCATGTCTTGTTTGCTCTATCGGAACATTGTGGCACTGTGTGCATTCACAAATGTTTCTTCATTAAGTGCCCGCCGCAATAAGCTCAATTGAGGAAGACACAATAATGAGCATGTACCGTGCGTGGTCTCTAAAACTCTGAATAAAAGATAGCACTTTCAAGCGTCAGGAGTGAATTTCTGTGCCGGTAGCGATGATAGCGCTGATTCTAGACGGCACTGAATGCATGATGTTAGCGATGTTCCGCCGCAGCATGCCCTATTAATTGACGATGGGGCATGGCATCACAACATCCAGACTGAGCTGAGTTAAACAGGTGCTCGTCTGCCGTACGTTTTTCTTTTATTTTTTTCTTGTGTGAAAGAAGTACTGCTCCGTATGCCAGATTTGCTATCTACCGTACACTAGAAAAAGAGTGACTTAAGAATATTTAACCAAGTTCTAAACACTGCACAACATTTTGTAGCCGGCTCGTGAGTCTTGTGGTAATGAAATGTCGTCGTACAAAGACACGTCCAGGCTTTGTCCACTCCTAAAGCATTCCTGAATTTGTTCTCATTTGCTTTATCTTGTTAAGCAGTGCAGCAGTACTACTGTTATTGTTGAGTGCTTTTTTAAAGACGATAGTCTTTCTTGGGTGTCTTCGATGCCAAAATTTTTGTCTGTCTGTCTGCCTGTACATTAGTCTGTTTGTCCATTCTTGACGGCACCAGATACTTGAAACAGCCGAACCCATCCGCAGCGCCCACCAATGTTGCTCAAGATTTAGCGTTCATACTTGTCCAATCGTCAAATAAAAATAATTATTTCGCATGCCTGGGGCAACATAAATACACGTATATAATCTGCATGTGCGTAGTTTTCTAGGAAAGGCATACATAACTTTAAGGACCGTAGCGCCTATCATGCTGCGCTGACCGCGCAACGCTCGCACGAAAAGGCGAGTGTTTTTAATGCTTTGCAAAGTGCAAAGACGAGGCGGTGGTGGCACCTGCCCGTCACCTTGCCTTCTACCCCTTATCACCTCTGAGACGTGCGCGCGCCCCCGTCTGAGAGCCATGCACTTTGTTTTCCAAGAAAACTTCCAGATGGCGCTCATGTTTCACGTGTGACGTGACTTGATACGCTCGTTCGCCTCTGCTGCACGCTCGAGGCACTCTGACGCAGCGTCTCCAGAATACCATTCACCAATTTTGTTGCGCAGAACATCAAATAACTGCTTTGTTCACTCTCTACACACGGAAGACTTTCGTCTTTCGATGACATTTGCAGAATAACATGCAGATACAGGAGATACAGGGCCGATCATTTTATTTGAAGTCAAATCAAGACAACGTGCATGGCGTGCTTACTGTCGGGTCTTCCTCGTCCCAAAGTGTTGCAGTGCGCACACAGTAAAGAAATATTCATGAACGTACAGAGCACCACGTCGTTTCGAGAGAACTAGGTATGCGCTCAAATTCATGTATCACTTTATAACCACAAATAAAGGCTGAGGAGTTGGCGTCGCGCAACGTTTAGTGCAGATTATTGACCCAGTGCCTGCACCAACAATGATATCTGCGCGCCGGCCAGCAATGCAGCAAGCAAGAGTCACCGTAGCAATTGACGCGGCTCAAAACTACACTCGTGAATTGTCTGCGCACGCGCGAGCTGCGGATGGTGTGTGGATGCAGCGCAGCCGCATCGCGATGCCACGTGCTTCGACATGTCTCCTAAGTGTAAAACAGCCTGTACACCCAGCCACTTTTAACCCTGACGCACGAGCGCCTCTTACCGAGTCAATAACTACGGATTGCTGGCATTGCGGTACGGCGAAAGTAAACGCATGCCCACAAAGCTTCCTCAGCAGGCCCATCGTCCGCTGGCTTGTTCCTTCTAGAAGACGCCCCATGTGTGCGGACTTCAGAGACGAGAATAGGGAATTCGTATTTTGTCTTCCAAAATCAACGCTGAAGCAAGAAATAGGCGACATCAAGTTTAAGTATTCGGCACTCACGAGACACGAGTTCACTTCAAGTGCGCTGATATGGACGTATATGCCCTTCAAAGGTTACCGAGAGAAAGTTTTGCGGTCGACATATCCTTCGGCATGGAATCTCGCAAACATGAGTACATCTTCAAAATTATTGCTTCCGTACTTCCCTCGCGTCGCCATGCTGCAATCGATAAAACTAATGATCATATTAGAGGCTCTTTTTCGCGTTTTACTGCTGATTGGCGGCTACTGTAGAGTCGGTGACCTCGGCGCACACACTGATTTTTTCCGTTTGATGACCCTGCTGTTTCGTTTCCTGTTCGAACGGATGTCTTGATGCGTACTGTGCGAGAAGGCGTCACAGTTGCGTGCCGACGTGCTCGAAGGTTGCACACGCTAGGTCAGATAATTTCACCCAGTGCCTTTTTGGCTTTAGTGCCCTCTCATAATGTAACAGACTTTTCGGCGATGAGGAGCCTGTAATTATTTATCTGCTGTGCGCTCTAGCAAGCAATGATCCGAGTTAAGGTCCCCAGCAACACCGCGCAAAAAAAAAGCGATGTTATTACTATAAACGCGAAGCATTTCTTAGTGAACATCGGCGACAGCGATCATTATTGTATCGTCTCGTTCAAGAAGCCAAACATGATGCGCTGTGTACGGGTGGAAAACAGAACCTGCTTTATTGCATACGTGTACATATAGAGGATTTAGAAGGGGCGTGTCTTGCAGCCATTAACAGATAAGCTCTTCGAGTTAAGCGTTAAACATATACGATACGCTTTCGTGGCACACGTGGAGCACTCGGCTCCTAAGATACGATACAATTATTTATCTATCTATTTATCTATCTATATATATATTAATCTATTTAACGATTTGTTTATTTATATTTGATTTGCTTATAATTTATTTACTTATAATTTTTTTAGTTATTTATTATTGATTCGTTTATTATTTGTTTATTATTATTATTTGTTTATTATATACTTGTTTATTATTTATTTATTAAGTATTTCTTCATTATTACTTGTTTATTTTTATTTTCTTGTTTTATTTATTAATTTCTTATTTATTCATTATTTATTTATTTATTTATTTATTTATTTATCTATCTATCTGGGAAAGAAGTGTAGACCTAAGGGCTCGTGTTTCCGTGTTTTCAAACAATATGAGATCTAACAGACAATGAGACGACAGTATGACAAGCATAAATGACTAGTCATAACATGAAAATTATAGGTATGTCTTGAACGTCATGATGGTCTGGTCATGAACTTGCTGCACTTGCAGCAGTTTGATCCACATGACATATCGCAAAACTGGTACGGTATGACATGACTGCATAGCTATATATATATATATATATATATATACAGCCGCCTTCGACATGTACATCTCTTGGCTTTTTTGATAATTGTCGTCATAGAGTTGTGTTATGTCATACTGAAATTGGTATGGCATTACACGACAGTATGAAAAGCATATTTGACTAGTCATAATATGAAAATATAGGTATGTCGTGAACGTCATGATGGTAATGTCATGGTCTTGCTGCACTTTGCACTTGCAACGGTTTATCCACATTACATATCGCAAAACTGGTACGGTATTACATGACTGCATGGCGAACATGTAAGTGACAGGCCGTAACGAGGAATTCGTTGCATGCGTGTCATGTAAGTCATGGCCGCACGCCATGCTCACGAAGTGCTTGCGGCCGTTTCGCTAGCTTCACATGTTCCAAATTTGGCATAACTTGACCCGGACCAACGAGGTTGGTAAGTGACACGTCCAAACGGGACAATCGTGACATGCGGATCAGGTAAAGCATGACTACGTGTTACGCTCATATTGCATTCGCGGCTGTTTCGCTAGCTTCAAATATACCAATTCAGGTATTACATGACGCGAACGGACAACATAATCATCACATTTAAGTCTTGTATAGCCTAATTTACCTCCACCTGGTAGCGTTGAGCCGATTTTAGTGACACATCGATCTTGCTAATTTCAGTTTCCCATATCGTCGATTCCCACTGCACCTGGGATCTGCTAATTTTGTGGATTAGTAACCATTTAAGGAAAACCAGCGAAGTAGACGATAGACACTGCTGTGCGAGGTTTGTGCTAATGCGCTTGCAACACACTCTTTGCAACTGGCTTCTATCGTGCGGTATTGACACACAGAAGTGTCACTCCTGCAAGCGAGGTAAATATTTGAGTGACTCTACGCTGATAACCATTGGTAAAAAACAAGTGCATCCATAAGTCTGGTCAAAATGGCATGGAGTATCGGAATACATAAAGGTGCTGGGCAATACTGACTCTCCACCGCCATGCATTTAGCAGAGGAGTGAGTGGGGGCTTCTGGCCATTTCGTGCACATGCCTGCGAGAGTTAGCGCGCGTGTTCGGGAACCTGCGGCGGAGTTTCATCTAAGCTGCGCGTGAACAATTTTTTTTGTCGGCGTGAATATATTGCTGGCATGAAGATGACAAAAAGATTTCAGAAAAGAGGGGAGGCAAACATGACAAAGGTGGTCAGGTGAGCCTTATAAAACTGTTTACAGTGAGGTTATCAGGTAAATCAAGGTGTTCCTGTGCGAGATATTGTCGCGTGCATAGCTGTGTCTAGTTGCGCGCTAGCGACGACAAGGAGAATCAAAGATTCGCTCGAGAGGCACAGCACAAGCGAGTGAAAAACACGACAATCTTTACGGCTTACTTTTTATAGCTTACTAGTACGACTGTAAACAGTGTTCCCGAATAAAAACATCTGTGTTATATAACCGTGATACTAGTGGAAGTGCATGGTACAATCACCCCATGATTGGCACCCCTGTGATTAGCCCATTGTCCAGCCTTACGGGACAGCCAACCGCTCAAGCCATCGCCCTCAAGGTCTTAGAGTAGAACTTGTTCCTTCACAAGGACCACCGCTTCTGACAATCACCGCTGCTGGAGAAATGACGTTTTGGCATTTTCAAGACGTCCTGCACCTGTGATGGCGCAGAATATGCGCATTCCTGATTCATTTCATGGCCGCTTGAATGAAGTTGTGCAATACCAACTTGAACAGTTTGAGCATACCTAAGTCGAACCACTGGCGCCTCGACAAGACGCTTTTTTTCCGTATTCTTCGCCCTTGCAGATAGCGCGAGGACGTAGTTCATCAACCGCGAGAAAAGTTTGACGACTAAGGAGAAGTTTTGCCGTCGGTTACTTGACACCTTTATTAACTCGAACCAACGCGAAAGCGCACGCCTTCTTGAGCCACGCACTTCAGTGCTGCATGAATGCAGCACTGAAGTGCGTGGCTCAGTGCTGCAATGTTTGCTTAGAATATGGTGCGTCTATGCCAACGCGTGGATACCGACATGTCCGATGCTCAAAAGCTAAACCATCTCTTGAGGGGCGTAAGCGAGCAGCTGTTTGTTGGTATTGTGCGAAATCCGCCAACAGTGGACTAGTTGCTTAGGGAGGCCACCACAACAGAGCGTGCGCTGCAGCAACGGTACCGTCAGTGCCATCACCCAGTACCGGCGCCGCTGCAGGCGCCGACGTACTCACCGCAAACGATGACTTTTTTAAAGACGATTGTGTTTTTTAGTGACCTTCGACGCGAAAATTTTGGTCTGTCTGTCTGTACATTTGTCTGTTTGTCCACTCTTAACAGCATCAGGTACTTGAAACAGTCGACACCATTCGCAGCGCCCGCCAATGTTGCTCAAGATTGAGCGTTCATGCTTGTGCAATCGCCAAATAAAAAGCAATTATTGCGCATGTCTGGGGCAGCATAACAACACGTATATATTCTGCATGTGCCTCTTTTACTAGAAAAGGCATACATTTGTAATTTTAAGGACCGTAGCGCTTATCACGCCGCGCTGACGATGCAACGCTTGCACGGAACGGGCAGTGGTTCCAACGCTTTGCTAAGACGAGACGGTGGTGGCAGCTACCGTCGCCTTGCGTTCTACGCCTTATCATCTCGGAGATGGGCGCGCATGCCCGTCTGATAGCCACGCGCTTTGTTTTCTAAGAAAACTGCCAGATGGCACTCAGGTCTCACGTGCGACGTGACTTGATGCGCTTGTTCGCTTCCGCTGCATGCTCGAGGCACTATAACGCAGCGCCTCCAGAATACCACTCGCCGATTTTCTTGCGCAGGACATCAAATACATGTCTTGTTCACTCTCTCCACACGCAAGACTATCGTCGTTTGATGACAACTGCAGAAACATGCAGATACGGGGCCAATTTTTTTCTGCGCCACTTTATTTGAGAGATCATGCGCGATAAAATGTTTTAAGCCGTTTGATGCCGGTTAACGAACTGAAACAGTGTATTTTGTAGTTATTGTTGTATCGTAATTTGTTGCTTGTAATTTCTTGCATTATATTTGTAATTTCTTCAGTTAAAGCATTGTGACGATGCCTTTTTCAGAGGAGGGGGCATGCCACGTTTTTTTTACGTTTCGTTATGGCTTCGTTACTCTGTTTGTAATTCTCAGCGCGAACCGCCCGTGCGGTGTTTCCCAAGCTTCGGGACTCTGTTAGATCATTTGTTTATGATAACGCCCACTCCACAAACATTAGATTATTCTAGAACGCAAAGCGAGCAGAAACATTGCAGTGACACTTCCCCATTGGTTTCCCGCAGAGCGACACCAACGGCGGCATGCTATCTCAACACCATTTGCTTCCGTAATAAGAATTCCGTCCTGAGGCATTCCATGAAGGGCTACACTCCCCCAAGACCGCAAAGCACACTCCCATGACCTCAAAGCACACTCCCATGACCGCAAAGCACACCCAAAGGCTAGGCGATGGGCGAGAGCGGGAAAAGGCTAGAGGAGAGGGTGGTGAGTAGCTGAATGGGGCGGATCTGGCTGGCATTAGTAAAATAGAGGTTGTTTAGAACGCACGTGGTCAGTAGTAATAATGCTGGAATATTTGATGACACGTGTATAAATGCCAACATGATTCACCGCTTGTCAATTCATCGATGGCCAACGCTCTATTCGCCACCATCACTGCCAGTGTGTATCACTTTATTCTTACTTTTCGATCGTTGGCCATAAGTTTGGCCAAAACTAACAGCTTTATCTTCAATCCATGGTCTGCTTCAATCGTCAACGTCATGACCCCGTGACAGTAATATTACGACTTAAGATGCGATCCTGACAAGCTAGCATCTCGAAGCGCTTGGTTCTTCCGCGTTCTTGTGCTCCAGGGTACGCGCTGCACAGCCTGCATACGCAAGATGAGCGCCAACTGTTTGACACAGTTCTATGTGCTAGCGCCTAATACAAATAGTCTTACGTGCCGTCGATTGTGGAACCGTTGCTGTCACTGGAATGTGGACCACACGAATAACCATTGCATGCCGCCACGTTACCACCCCCCTAACAGTGCTCAGAAATTGCCATTATGACATAATCTTGAAGATGCACATCTTATCAACACGTTTCTTTTGTGATCGGCAGTACCCTCTGCTTAGATCTTTGGTTTTAGACTGACACTCGCCCCAAACTCCAGAACACCCTCTGTGCCACGACTTTATCCGCTTGCTACCAAAACTCTCATTTTCTGTATTGACCACTTCACCTGTGCTTGACGGTTAGAAAGTTGTCACACCGATTTCTGATGCCCTGGCTTGTACCATCACTGTGCCCCCATTGGGTCGTAAACGTAGCCGCTAACCGTATATCTCCCCACTGTAAATTGTGGATTCATGAGAAAAGTGCTACCTCAAGGCACCTCGGCCGCCACGCTGCGGTTTTTATCAGATGACTACGTGTCACCATTCTAGCAAGAGACGTTTGCTCAGACCTTCCTTGTCCGCCACCGCATACCGCGTGGCTCAACATTTTATTACGCCCCATGATCGCTGCGGAGCTGAAGCCTGAGCAATCTGACACCCCAGCCCGGCATAGGCTTCCTACCACATCTTTGACGTCTACAATCGACTCCTTGGTGACACTTACCTACTAAAGTACCGATTCAACACTGGTGACGACGTTCCCATCCACCGCTGACCGTACCGGGTGTCTGCATCAGAACGCAAGGCTACTCAAAAGGTCAACAATATGCCAAACGAAAGCCTTCTTGAGCCCTCATCAAGTACTTGGGTGCCACCCGTCGTCCTTGTTAAAAAGAAATCTTACACATGGCGTTGCTGCGTTGATTGGCGTCTCCTGAATCGCATTCCAACAAATTGATCAGGGAACTCGTGAGTCCTCTCCCCGAGGCTCTTCTTGTGAGATGGCTTGTTGACGAGCCGGCACTCGAGGTGGACGAAGAAGGCGGCGGCGTCGGGCACGTTGCGCAGGAGACAGAAAACCCTCTGTGAGAGAACAGTTTCACTGAAACATGACGATGGTGTAGGTATGAGACTGAATGTTGAGAGTGGAGGCGATGGTGGAGAGGTTGCTGTCAAGCCACCAGCGGTCGCATATCTTATAGCCATGCCCGAACGAGTGATCGAGGAAGTTGCCCTTGCAGCACCTTCTACACAACCGTGCTCAGGTAACGGCCGCTTTCGGTGCTTGACCACTGCTTCCCGTGGCCGCTCTGATTCGAGGTTCTCTTTGCGCCGCTTGCGTGTCACCTCTGTTTGCGGGATTTCGCTTGGGGATCCGCTTGTTGACGAGCCCTCACTGCTACCGCCTTCTACGAATCTATGCTGGTGCCGACTTGTCATTGCTGCTGATGCTGCCATCTTTCTTCAGTCTTACTAGCTATAACCGTGACCTCTTGGCGGCAGACTTGCATTGCAGCCACGTTCTGAGCTCTCCACACTGCTGCCTCTGCTTCTAGGGTGTTCATGATGAGCATCTTTCTAAAGAAGTGCACTCACCGAGACCCGGTGCAGGCGTATGATGTGTGGCGACACTACGGACCCAAGCGAACGAGGGGTTTTGACTCCCTCCCATGCTTAGTAATACGTGGCTGGGCCATGTCCAGTAAAAAGTCCTGATTGTTGAACCGACGTCGGACGTTTGGTCCTTTGAGGCTGCCCAGAAGAGGGAACGCACCCCTTTGGCCCCGGCTTCACCTAGACGGTAGCCGTGGCGGACCCACCCAGGAAAAATTGGCAGTTGCCTTTTTCCCAACTCTTTCTCTCGCCATATCTTTGTCCTTCTTTATTTAATTCATTCTTTCCTGTCTGCTACATTTTCACTTATTTTTAATTTTTGTGGCGGCGAAGATTACCCTTTTCTAGTGGCCCAACATTGGTTAGTTATATATAGTTATAGCTGCGATTTATGTCTGGCCACTCGAAGTGATTTACCTTGTAGCGTTCCCGTGTTGTGCTCGGTTGTTGGTTGCCACCATCGCTGCCGAATTTATTGCTCACTGTGGCAAACCCTTTTCCTCTGCTCTCTGATCGCCGCCTGAAGAGGTGGTGCACCGTTCAGAACTTCACCCTTGCCTTAACCACATGATTGTTTCCTAAATACCCTGTCAATACCACACCAAACTATAGTCAACACCGAACCAAAATTTTTCAAATAATCTCGCCATTCCTAATGCAAAAATGCCTCACGGAGGCAATCAGCTCAGCCTACAAAGTGCCAAAAACGGGAAGTGACGATCGTCTCCGGAAAGTTTCCGATAAGCAGCCATAAGCGAGAGTGTCAAACTTGAATCTTTTGGATACATTATGGTGCCAGTGGGCCCACAAAGAACCATGAATGCGGTACGCGACATCATCTCTTACGATGACCTACTTGAAATTGGTGAATGTGAACTCCTTGAAGGATGGCAGTACGAGAGCGTTGTCAAAGTAAATGAGATTTACGGGAAGACAAGACGGCAAAAAATCCCCATTTAAGCACATTTCCAGCAACCCCCTGAATCCATCAAGAGGACATTGCAAACTTCGTGCGAGACCATATACCACAAATCCCCGTCATTGCTTTCAATGCCGGCGCTTCATACATTAGTCGCAAAGCTGTAGAGGGCGTGTCGCATGCGCTATATCTGCATTAAGTAAACACCTGTCCGTCAGTTACAACTGTAGCACTCGTTGTGTAAACTGTGAAGGAGACCACCTCGCCTACTTACGATCGTGTCTCTCACGAAAATATGAAAAAGAAATATTGGAACTCAAGGCTAACTTCAACTTGACCTCTCAAGGGGTGCACAAGCGCTTTGCCTCACAAGCAGTCTTCTTTCTTCGCTGATTTGACGCACGGGGATGCCGAGTCCTATCTCTTCACGCTCGCGACTGTGTGACCGAGGTCGCACGATTAGCGCGCCCAGCTGGAGCAGCCTCTTATGCTCCACCCCCTGCCAAGCAGAGCCAGCAGAGCTCAGCGACTGCTGGATTCTGGACCAATGCAAGCGCAGTTATGTCCAAAACCTCTGTGAAATTGCCTGCTGAGTAGGCATTATCCGCAACCTCGAAAGAGTTCAAGAATACAAGTCAAACCACATAGGCGCCGGAGACGCCGAAATACACGCGCAGCCCTTCGTAGCCTAGTAAAAAAAGGAACACCTAATTATGAGGTCTCCAAAAGGTCTTGTAACCTAACGCAACACTTCTTAACACACTAGAAAAAACTAGATAAAAATAAAAAAAGCTTAGAGTAGAACGTCCGAAGACTCCCCAAAACCTGGAAGATGTACAAGAACATTTATATAAACATTAACCTATTTTAACCTTTATTAACAATTAACAAATATAAACATTATTTTCGAGCAGTCCTTATACTTAGCTGGCCCCGCCGTGGTGGTCTAGTGGCTAAGGTACTCGGCTGCTGACCCGGAGGTCGCGGGATCAAATCCCGGCTGCGGCGGCTGCATTTCCGATGGAGGCGGAAATGTTGTAGGCCCGTGTACTCAGATTTGGGTGCACGTTAAAGAACCCCAGGTGGTCGAAATTGCCGGAGCCCTCCACTACGGCGTCTCTCATAATCAAATGGTGGTTTTGGGACGTTAAACCACACATATCAATCAATCCTTATACTTAGCTTTGTGAAACACAGCTAAATATGGAAACACAAATTTTCTACGTCATCAGGTTATATTTAGAAAGATCCGGAAGGTGCCATCACGTCACCCGGTGGTGTTGCAGTTATAACAAATCAAGGGATTCCGTGTACACACCTACCACTACAAATATTTCATGAGGTGCTGGCTTTTCGAGCAGTCTTTTTCAATAAGCGCGTCAGCTTTTGCTATTTTTACATACATTCACAGCACCATCTACTAAAAATGAATTGCAGTCCTTAGAAGACGAACTTCCAGATCTCTATCTTGTCCTAGAGGACATTGTTGCACACAGGAGCCACTGGGGTCTCTCGCTGCAGTGTGCGAGGTCGCCTGATTGAACAGCTCAATTTTCTTTCTGGTGCATGCCTCTTGTATTGAAAAAAGCCAAGCTAATGTAGCATCGGTAACAATACCTACTTGTCATTAGACCTCAGTATAACATCACCACTCTGGCCTCTACCAATGAGTTGTGTCAATAATAATCAATACACATCGGGCCACTTCCTCATAATTCTTAGCTCATCATTCGCAAATGAATTCCTTCCACAGGCTTCCAAACGGGTCACTGACAAAACCAATTGGTAGCAGTTTTAGATAGTGACTGTTGGACTGACATGGTGTTGTTAATCATGGAGGCTGCTGTGGGCTACTTTACAACGCCTTTATAGCAATACCAATTACACAGACAGTCTTGGCTGCTTTTTGCGGCCACCGCCACTGTCATTCACGTATATGTATGTATATATATCGGAGCAAGGATGAGCTAGCCTCCTTTTTCTGCGGAGCGAACATCGCCTTTCCAGTCAGGGTCGTCTGCGCGCGCTCTGATCTCGTGAGCGAGCAATCAAGGGGGGAGGGGGGGGCGCTCATGGTTGCCGCATTATCACTGTAACGATCTGCGCGCACCTTGAGCCCTAACAACAGGGGGAACCTTCTACAGGCGGTGCTCTCATCACACAAAAACGGTGCAAAAAGTGTACCTGTAGCAGGTGTGTTCTCATAAGACCTATTCACACTAGAGACACGACACTGATATTGGTCTGTCGACTGTCTTTTGCAGTGTCTTTTGTCTTGTCATCGTCATATTTACACTACAACGAAACATAGTCCACAGATAGTTTCTGGCAAACTCCGTTCATGTCTTGTCTTGTTCACAGCCATTCGTTGGCCACTTCTGTAGTCACACTGGAAGCACACACAGACACCGACTAAACTTGAACACTTGCACCTCAATTTCAACCATGCTCTCTGCTATTCCATTGTCCCTCTTCAGCTACACGACGCAGCGTAATAATCTACGGTGTCGTGAACTTTGATTGGGACACACAAAAGGGAAGTGAAGAAAAGACTTCCGTGGGGTACGCGAAATGCCTATTCTAACGCTTTGGAAGCCTCGGAGGAGCACTGTTATCTGCCCCAAGATTTCACCCTTCGTGGTCTTTTGAAGCAAAAATACGGACAAATTTTAAGTGTGAATACTCTTTATAAGCGACCCCAAACCATCCACCGCCATCGACGGCGTCCGCAGTCTTCTCTCTACCTTTAAAAGAAAGAGGACTTGGCGGGCCGCAGCGCGACGCTCTACCGAATAAGCCATGAACGCGACGCTGATATCGGTGTCCGTAACGCGCCTTATAACCCTTCCCCCTTCGCTGGCTCCTCCGCTCTCCTCGCTCGCTGCAGCTGCGCGCGCACACCTCTCTCGCGCACCCGCCTTCTCTCTGTCTCCCGTCGAGAGCGGGTCGGGCGATGGATGTCCCGGAGGCAACGCTACCATCAACAACGAATGCAGTACAACCGAATGCCAGCACTGCACCTGTCGTTGGAGGTGACGGTACCGCGGTGGTTTCGCCGACGTTGGAAGACAAGGCAGCGCTGCGAAGGGCTCGTGAGACCGAACGTAAGCGGGCGAAGCGTGCAGCGGATGCCGAACTGCGTGCTCGCGAGGCCGAGTGCAAGCGGGCGAAGCGTGCAGCGGATGCCGAACTGCGCGCTCGCGAGGCCGAGGACAAGCGGGCGAAGCGTGCACAGGATGCCGAACTTCGCGCTCGTGAGGCCGAGGACAAGCGGGCGAAGCGTGCAGCGGATGGTGAACTGCGCGCTCGCGAGGCCGAGATGAGGCGTCAGCATCGAGCCGCGAACACGGCCCAAGATGCGGAACGACAACGCAAGCGTCAGGTGGAGAAGGGCGATGAAGACCGGCGTCAAGACGCCGCTCGCAATCGTCAACGGCGAGTGGACGTTCCCGAAGCCGTTCGAGCCAGTGAATGTGCCGCGCGGGAGAGGGTGCGAGCCCTGGACTTTGCTCGTCCGGACGCGTCGTGAAGTGTAAATAAATAATACTTCGTACATAATGTATCTGTGTACAAATGCTTCATGACGAACAACACCTAAATTCATTAATTACACTTTAATCATCATCATCAGTAATAAAACTCCCAAGCATTTCCCCGAGGGTGAACATGGTTAAGTGCGAATGCACGGGGTGATGCTATGAGGGGGAGTAAAGTTAAAATCCATTGGCATTCGCCAGTGAGTTAACGTACACTCCCCCGTGTGATCAAATTGCGATTCCCAGGAACCATTACACCACAAACGCACCATAGTGTGATTAATAAATATAATAGTGCTAATTATAAATACCCCTCATAGCATCACCCCGTGCATTCGCACTTAACCATGTTCACCCTCGGGGAATTGCTTAGGAATTTTTTCCTCAGCCGCAGATCTCCCGATGACACGCCGTCGACAGGTGTGCCGATTTGTTTTGCTAATGTTTTCGGTCTGTCACTATATTACACTACGACGACATGCTGTTTTGAGGCTTCGTCGTCGTTGTCCGCCTAGTGGAGCATGGGATGTGGGGACTTCGTCGGCGGGTGACTCGTCGGCCCTTGGTCTGCGTCTACCTGGTGTCTTCGTCGGGGTCATGATATTGTCGGGTCGCTCTAGTGAAAACGCGCATTTACACCAGCGTTTTGTAGAGTTACGCGAGATCGGACGCTAGCCTTGCTTCGTAAAACATTCGAATATGTTGCTATCGCATTCATTGCTTCGCCCTTTTAAAGAGTGTTATTTATAGATGCTACAACCAAATGTATTGCACAGACATGTGGGCCATCAGGCAAACTAAGCGTCCCATGGTGGGATTATGAGTGCTGAGATGCGCGCAAAAAGAAAACAAGGCTTGGCAGTTGCTTCGAGACTCGCTGTCAGCTGAGAATCTAACAAATGTTAAGGACACAGTCTGAAGGTAGTAGGACGCGCCGACAGGCGAGCAGGGAAAGTTGGCATAAACTTTAATTGGGCATTAATTCATAAACATAAACTTGTAAATTCTGAAATGAAGCCAAGTCGTCCAGTGGGGTCCTTGAGACAAGAAAGCGAACACAGCGCGTGATGATGTGTGATGACACAAAGGGTGGCCATAAAAGTAAGGACGGAATTTCGAAACAGCCCAGACAAAGGCGAGACATTCTCGATCCGTTATAGAATAGTTACGCTCAGACTTTGAAAGTAGACGACATGCATATGCAAATACACAATCAGTGCCCCGCTGAGTTTGGGACAAAACAGTGCCAATGCTGTAACCGCTACCATCTGTGCGCACTTCTGTAGGAGCATCTGGGTCGAAATGTGCAAGTATCGGTGGTGCGGTCAGAGCCGTGATTAGTGAAGAGAAAGCGTTAGTTTGAAGAGGACCCCAACAAATTGGGGCGTCTTGTTTGAGAAGGTTGGTGAGTGACCGCGCGAGTGCTGCAAAGTTTTTCACAAACCGGTGAAAGTAGGAGCAGAGGCCCACAAAACTGCGAACATCGTGGACAGAGCGTGGACTGGAAAGTTTGTTACAGCGCGTACTTTTGACGGGTCTGGTCGAACGCCAGCAGCGCCAACAAGGTCACCCAACACAGTAATCTGACGACAGAACTGGCACTTGGAGGAATTGAGCTGCAGGCCGGCTCGTCAAAACATAGAAAGATCGAAAGGCATTCAAAGTGGGTTTCGAACGTTGCTGAAAAAATGATCCCGTCGTCCAGGTAACACAAACATGTCGTCTATTTAAATCCTTGTAGGAGCGTGTCCATCATCCTCTCGAAGATCGCCGGAGCGTCGCAGAGACCGAAGGGCATGAACTTGAATTGGTAAAGACCGTCAGGGGTAACGAAGGTGGTCTTTTCTCGATCCATGTTATCTACAGCAATTTGCCAGTAGCCAGATTGAAGGTCGAGAGATGAAAAGGTGGCGTCACGGAGGCAATCGAGGGCATCGTCAATGCGTGGTAGAGGGTACATGGCTCTTTTGGTAATTTTGTTGAGGTGGCGATAATCAACGCAAAAAACGCCATGAGCAGTTTTTCTTTTTTACTAATATCACGGGAGATGCCCAAAGGCTCGATGATGGTTCGATTACGTTTTTCGTAAGCATTTTGGTCACTTCTTTTTGAATCACTTCTCGCTAGGATGCTGACACGTGGTACGGCGGACGGTGAATGGGTGCAGTCACCAGTGTTGATTTGGTGAGTGAGAATTCTAGTCTGGCCCAAGAGCGATCGTCGGCGTCGAAAATGTCACTGTATGAGGCCAAGACGTGGCAGAGAGCGTCAGCCTGGTGAGGCGAAAGCCCCGATTTAATTATGTTTCGAAAATTAGCATCGTCTGAGCTGGGTGACCGTGAAATGGCGCTTCAATCAGGAGCAGATGAAGCGAACACACTGGCATCGTCCTCTCTTATGGCAGTTAGCTGGGCTAGAAACATCTGGCAGGACAACTCTTCAGGGGTGAAACCAAAGTTAAGGAGCAGAAGAAACAAACAGTTAACCGTTATGGTCGCGATGGTATGGGGCACAGTATGGGGCACAGTGTGGAGCACGAGTCTATAGACTGGCACGGTGAATGGACGTGTTTTTTAAGCGCACCCAATCGCCTGCGCAGATAAGTCGTTTTGCATGTTTTGAGCATGCCTTTAAAATTAATAAGGCAGGAGTTAAAATCTTTGTAGCACTTACTACATTGTACGGCTTTCCGGGGGTCAGTAACCAGGTATTTACTAGTTTGTGCGTGTGTGTGTGTGTGTGTTTGTGTTTTTCTCCTTCCACCCCGTGAGGGAGGTGCACGTACATTGAACACGCAAATTTTTGTAGTAGAGCTTAGAATTTCTTGAAGGGCAGGGATGGTGTTTGGTTTTTATCGAGTGAGACAAGTCTTAAGGACTATCGGTGTCATAAAGACATGGTTAAAAAGGCTGTAAGGTGTTCAGAATACAGGGTGAATTCGAAAATGGACCCATGTGCAGAAAAAATGGAGAGGAGGCTGACGCGAAGTGTAGGCAATGTGAGGGCGAGGAAAAAATGGAGAAAACGATGGCTGCCCAGGGTGAACTGCTGTTGAGAATCACTGAGCTAGAGACTGCGTACGCGGCAGAGCAAGAGAAATCAAGGGCTATGGAAGAAAGGCTCAAGTCCGCCGAGGAGGCACTAGCGAAGGTGAACAAAGGAGCGGCCGACGGAGAGAACGGGAGGGCACCGGCAACCAAAACGGCGGAGAAGAAAGAGCAAGCAAGATCGAAAAAAACGGTTACCCGGTTCAATGGTCGCAAGACCGAGCTTCAGCGAAGTAGTGGTGGGGCTGGGAGGGGAGAAAGCATCGGGCATCACAGGTGCAAGTAACCCCCAGGTGCAGGACGCTCCAACTGAAAAGTCACAGCATGTGATAAACGCCAGGGACTCGAATTTTAATCGATGCGCTGAGGCAATTAAAGAGAGGGTAAGAGGTGGCAAGAGGGTTGCAGTAAGGACGTTCGTAGGACGCAAGCTGGAAGCAGTCATGAGGCAAGCGAACGCAAAAATCTAAACTACAACTGAGAGACAAAACCTCGTGATAATTTCAGGCAATTTAAACGATGTCTTAAATGAAGATACGGCAGGACTAGCGACCACACTGGTGAAAGTGGGCGATGACATGCACGCCACTTCTTCTTGGGTACAGGTCGTGATATGCACGGTACCGGAGCTACCGGTGCGTGACATCAACCTCCAAAGAGCGGTTGTCAACGCAAACCAAGAGATGTGGAGGATGAATCGAGAGCGAGGCTTTGAGATGGTGGAAATAAACAGAGGTGCATAGGTGGGGTGGTTTTCAACAAAACAGAATTCACTTCGATAGGCGGCTAGGTCTTGAGGTGGGTTGGTGATTTGCAGGACGCGCAGTAGCTTTTTTGGGGGCCTGCGGACCCTTCGGGGTACAGGATAGCTAGTAACGAGGAAAACAGCCAGGGAGACTCTTTGACAGGTGGTATGGACAGATACGATTCCAAAGTGGCACCAGTCACTAAGCTAGGTAGTGTCTGGGGCAGAAATAGACCTAGCCACGACCATCACGCCAATTCAGACATCATCATCATCATCATCAGCCTGACTACGTCCACTGCAGGACAAAGGCCTCAACGTTCCGCCAGTTAACCCGGTCCTGTGCTTGCTGCTGCCAATTTATACTTGCAAACTTCTTAATCTCATCTGCCCACCTAACCTTCTGTCTCCCCCTAACCTGCTTCCCTTCTCTGGGAATCCAGTCAGTTACCCTTAATGACCAGCGGTTATCCTGTCTACGCGCTACATGCCCTGCCCATGTCCATTTCTTCTTCTTGATTTCAGCTATGATATCCTTAACCCCCGTTTGTTCCCTAATCCACTCATCTCTCTTCTTGTCTCTTAAGGTTACACCTACCATTTTTCTTTCCATTGCTCGTTGCGTCGTCCTCAATTTAAGCTGAACCCTCTTTGTAAGTCTCCAGGTTTCTGCTCCGTAGCTAAGTACCGGCAAGATACAGCTGTTATATACCTTCCTCTTGAGGGATAGTGGCAATCTACCTGTCATAATTTGAGAGTGCTTCCCGAATGTGCTCCACCCCATTCTTATTCTTCTAGTTACTTCAATCTCGTGGTTCGGTTCTGCGGTTATTACCTGCCCTAAGTAGACATAGTCTTTTACAACTTCAAGTGCACTATTACCTATCTCGAAGCGCTGCTCCTTGCCGAGGTTGTTGTACAATACTTTCGTTTTCTGCAGAATAATTTTAAGACCCACCTTTCTGCTCTCCTTGTCTAACTCCGTAATCATGAGTTGCGATTCGTCCCCCGAGTTTCTCAGCAATGCAATGTCATCGGCGAAGTGCAGGTTACTAAGGTATTCTCCATTGACTCTTATCTCTAACTGTTCCCATTCAAGGCTTCTGAAAACCTCCTGTAAGCACGCGGTAAATAGCATTGGGGAAATTGTGTCCCACTGCCTTACACCCTTCTTGATTGGTATTCTGTTGCTTTCTTTATGAAGCACTATGGTAGCAGTTGATCCCCGGTAGATTTCTTCCAGAATGTTTATATATACTTCATCTACGCCCTGATTCCGCAGTGTTTGCATGACGGCTGATACTTCTACTGAATCAAACGCCTTCTCGTAATCTATGAAGGCTATGTATAGTGGTTGGTTATACTCTGAGCATTTCTCTATTACCTGATTGATAGTATGAATGTGGTCAATTGTTGAGTAGCCTGTTAGAAATCCTGTTTGTTCCTTTAATTGATTGAATTCTAATGTTTTCTTTACTCTGTTAGCAATTGCCTTTGTAAATAGCTTGTATACTACAGAGCAAGCTGATCGGCCTGTAATTCTTCAAGTCCTTGTCATCTCCTTTCTTATGTATTAAGATGATGTTAGCGTTCTTCCAGGACTCTGGTACTCTTCCCGTCAGGAGACACCACGTAAACAGGGTGGCTAGTTTTTCTAACACAATCTGTCCTCCATCTTTCAGCAGATCTGATGTTACCTGATCCTCCCCAGCAGCTTTGCCCCTTTGCATACTTTCCAAAGCTTTTCTGACTTCTTCTATCACACCAGAGAAGGATTGGCCACCCTGGTGCAGTATCTGGCCACTACCTCCCACATGATTACGTCAATTCAGACATAGGTTGTATCAACATGCAGGGTGACAGGAACAGGCTAAAGTGGGAAGAGATAGAAGAATACCTAAGGGAGGAGAGGCCGATGGTATACGGTTTGGTAGAAACACATCTTAGGGACATGGAACAACATTTAACAATCCGGACTACGCGTGAGAATATTGTAATAGAACAAAAGGCAGCGAAAAGGGGGGAGGTGGTATTGGGGCATTCATTCATAAAAGTACAGACTGGCAAAGGGTCAAGCAGGATTGCAAGGAACATTTATGGCTAAAATGCAAAGTGGCACGGCAAAGGACACTCTTTGGCTTGGTGTACTTGTGGACGGGAGCAAAGACCAGAGAGCAAAACCAGGCGATGATAGAGTGCATTACGAAGGAAATTGAGGAGTCAGGAGCAGAGTACGAGATAATTATATTAGAAGATGTCAATGCGCACATAGAAGATATATATCGGTAAACCGACCCAACAGGCAAAATGATCATGGATATTTGTGAAAGGCATGATTTAATCATTTGCGACAGTATCGAGAAATGTGAAGGGCAAATAACATGGGAACTAGGAAGGCTGCAGTCGACGATAGATTACGCACTGATGTCACATAGGATGTATGATAAGCACAGGGGAATGCATATAGATGAAGATGGCTCCAGAAGTCTGCGTAGTGATCACAAACGTGTCAAGCTACGTTTTGTAAGAGCAGAAAAAGTGGGAAGGAGACAAGATGAGCAACTACAGGAAAATTTTTATTCAGAAAGGCAAACAGAAATAGCTACTAAACAAGTTGAGAAAGTAATCACTGAGGATAAAAAACAGTGTGGGCATACACGAATCTAAATCAACTGTTTAAGATAGAGCTCGCTAAGGCATGTGAAGTCACCCCGGAAAAAGACAAAAACTCAAGAGTTGGTGTGCTGAGGAAAATAAGAGAGCCATAGCAAAACGCCAGGGAACCTCTAGGGAACAGACATGCTAAGCAGCGGGGTGAACCGACAATTTGATGTTGAAAGAAAATGGGAACTTTTCTGAGCTGTGAAAGGGATGCATCCCTTTTGATGAATGAAAAGATTAGAAGAAAGGAAGCTCAGTGGCTGGCAGAAGTACACAAAAAGATAGAAAGGCAGCTGCAAAATTTTGGAATCTAAACACCCTAAGAATGGAGATGAGTCTAGAGCAGAGGTTTATAACTGCAGTTCTAGGTGCTGGGCTAGAAGGGGATGAAGGTATTGAATATATGAGAACAAGAATGAGAGAAAAATGTCCACAAAAAAGTACTTTATGCACCACAATAGACAAGAATGACTCAAGCGGCGCAATTGCTCCATTCTAACAGCGAGAATTGGAAAGGGCTGAGAAGAGGGCTCCTAGTAGTAAATCATCAGGCCCAGATGGCATTCTAATTAGGCTGGTAAAGACATTAGGTCCGAAGTCTAAGCAGGCTTTGAGAAAAGCAGTGAGCAAAATAATAATCAATGGTGAAGTCTCCGATGAATACAAACTTAGCAGAATAAGCGTGATCTATAAAGGAAAGGGGACAAAGCTGACAAAAAACTACCGTTCTATAACAGTGACATCAGTGGTCTACAGGCTGGCTATGCAGATTATAAAGAAAATACTACAGGCATGGATAGAGGATGGGGTGGTGCGGGGGGAGCTGCAGAATGGGTTTCGGAAACACAGGAGGTTGGAAGACAATCTTTTCTCACTGACCCAGTGCATCGAAATAACAGAAAGGCAACACAGGCCCCAATGGCTAGCATTTTTTTTATATCAAGGGAGCGTACGATAGCGTGGTTCAAGAGGACTTGTGGGGAATACTGGACACACTAGGTGTAGAAGATGGAGTCACTAATCTTTTGAAGTATATCTATAAAGGTAACACGGTAGTTATAGAGTGGGAAAAACAGGTATCCAAGCCTGGAAAGGTAAAACGGGTGCTTAGGCATGGGTGTCCTCTGTCACCCTTGTTATTCATGATGTACCTACAAGAATTAGAGACCAATTTAGACAGAAGTGGACTGGGCTTTAACCTGTCTTTCGTCAAACAAGGAAAACTTTTTGAACAGGCACTACCAGCATTGATGTACGCAGATGATATAGTGCTAATAGCCGATAACAAATAAGATTTGCAGAAATTGATGGACATCTGCTGTAATGAGGGAGATAGGTTTGATTTCAGATTCAGTAAGAAAAAATCAGCAGTCATGATTTTTAATAATAATGAAGGTAGTGAACTTAGAATACAGGAGGTCACGCTAGATATAACAAATAAATACAAATATCTGGGCGTATGGATAAGCAATGAGGCTGAGTACCTAAGGCAACACGAAATATACTTGACGACTAAGGTAACAGGAATGCAGTGGTGATGAAAAACAGGGCACTGTGAAAATATAGTGCATATGATGTGAGAGGAATATAGAAAGGGGTCATGGTTCCTGTTCTAAAGTTCGGCAATGCGGTTTTGTGCTTGAGATGAGCAGTTTAAGCAAGATTAGAAATTAAGCAACGTGGAATAGGTAGGCTTGCCTTAGGAGCTCACAGGAATACACCAAATACGAGAGTACAAGGTGATAAGATATGGAGTTCATTTGAGGGCAGGGAAGTTAGCAGCAAGATTAAATTTGAGAAGGAATTGAGCGAAATTGGCGAGGAGCGTTGTGCTAGGAAGGTATTCCGCTACTTGTACATGAAGAATGTCGACGCGAAATAAAGGGAGCGAACCAGAAAATTGACTGGTAAATACTTAGAAAACAGCAGGGGGCCAAATCAAAATGAATTATTGGTTAGAAAGAAGGTGAAGGAAGTTTCGACCGTTATGTTGAGAATTGGCATAATTAAAAAGCCCGCAATAGAGATCTATCGAACTTTTAAGCAGGAAATTGCCAAGGAAAGGATCTATGATAATGCTTGGGGTAGTTCTTTACTGTTTTAGGCCGGGACGGGAGTATTGCTAACGAAGACATATCGGGCCAAATACGAAGGGGTAGACACGGTGTGCAGTGCGTGTGGAGAGGAAGAGCAAACTGCCGAACACTTGATAATGTTCTGTAAAGGGCTTCACCCTGTAGTTAAGGATGATGGCCCAAAGTTTTTCAAAGCTCTGGTGTTTAGGGACAGGGAGGGCAAAATAGACTTTAAGCCGGTAGAATTAACAAGAAGGTTATCTGATTAGTGACTAAAGTCAAGGCACGAGTAAAAAATTAAACCCTTTACTGCAAAGTACGAGTCCTCAACCTCACTATTGAAAAGAAAAAAAAATAAATTTACCACACAGTGTAGCCAAGTCTCGCACTGATTTTGCTAAAGTCCCTATGTAGGCATACTCTTAGGAAATCGGCAGTTGTGGTTGCAAAGCAAGCTATGTAATTTTGTAGATATTACGTATGTACGCCCATAATAAAGGCATCACGTCGAGTCGAGTTATTGTCAATATTATATTAAAGCACCATCATTGAAGTCGATCAACGTCTACGTTGGTCTACAACCCTTGCAAGCATAAGTGCTACGTGTCAGTCTACTCAGTATAGTGTTGGTAATATTCATGTTGCTGTTGACATCGTTGCGCAACTGTAAGAAAACATATATATATATATATATATATATATATATATATATATATATATATATATATATATATATATATATATATATATATAGCTATCTATGTCTGTCTGTGACATTTAGCTCTCCTTGCCGTTTCGATAATGGTATCAATACCAAACTTGGTATGACATATCATGGCTGTACGAACGTATTTGACTAGTCACATCAAATTTTTGGCATGTATGTCATGAATGTGATCATTTACATGTCATGGTCCTGCAGCTCTTGCGGTGGTTTCGTTCACTTGGCATGTTGCACAACTGGTATGGTATGGCATAATTGCATGGCGAACACAAGCGACAGAACCTAACATGAAAATCATGACATGCATATCATGTAACATGACTACATGCCACACTCTGAATGTGCTCGTGGACGTTTTACTAGTGCCACATATACCAAATTTGTATTACGGTACGTGAATGGATGACGTAGGTATGAGACTGGTGCGAACATGATAATCATGAGATGCGTGTCATGTGAGAACATGACTACATGCAATAGTCAAGGTGCCAATACATTTCGACTTGACGCAGTGCGCGTGCTCGCCGGCGTTCATTTCGTCATGTCACGCCGGCATTGTCACGCCAGGCGCCAGTCCTGCTATATACTTGCAGGTGCGTGCCACGCTGCTTTGACGTATGCGCATTTTAGCGCGTCCGACGTCCTTTCTTAGAGTAACATAGTAAACGGTCCCTCCGTCGCGAAATGAGGGAGACGCAGTGTTGCCTGGGTAACGCATTGGCGCGAAATGCAGGATGTCGTATTTCACACTGGTTGCTGTCGGGCCGCGCTGGAAGACGCTGGTTGCGCCTGGCATCAGACTATTCAGTGCTCGCGTTTCGCAAACGTAGCGTCGCTATTCCCAGCGTGCGCACGCGTCAACGCTACATTGGAGTATATTGAGCCCTTCATGATGAGCTCGCGGCCATTTCGCTAGCTCTGCATATACCGAATTTGTTGTAACGTGATGTGAATGGTTACGAGAATCACTGAGCTAGAGACTGCTTTGGCGGCAGAGCAAGAGAAATCAAGGGCTATGGAAGAAAGGCTCAAGTCCGCCGAGGAGGCACTAGCGAAGGTGAACAAAGGAGCGGCCGACGGAGAGAACGGGAGGGCACCGGCAACCAAAACGGCGGAGAAGAAAGAGCAAGCAAGATCGAAAAAAAAACGGTTACCCGGTTCAATGGTCGCAAGACCGAGCTTTAGCGAAGTATTGGTGGGGTCGGGAGGGGAGAAAGCATCGGGCATCACAGGTGTAAGTAACCCCCAGGTGCAGGACGCTCCAGCTGAAAAGTCACAGCATGTGATAAACGCCGGGGACTCAAATTTTAATTGATGCGCTGAGGCAATTAAAGAGAGGGTAAGGGGTGGCAAGAGGGTTGCAGTAAGGACGTTCGTAGGACGCAAGCTGGAAGCAGTCATGAGGCAAGCGAACGCAAAAATCGAAACTACAACTGATAGACAAAACCTCGTGATAACTTCAGGCGATTTAAACGATGTCTTAAATGAAGATACGGCAGGACTAGCGACCACACTGGTGAAAGTGGTCGATGACATGCACGCCACTTCTTCTTGGGTACAGGTAGTGATATGCACGGTACCGGAGCTACCGGTGCGTGACATCAACCTCCAAAGAGTGGTTGTCAACGCAAACCAAGAGATATGGAGGATGAATCGAGAGCGAGGCTTTGAGGTGGTGGAAATAAACAGAGGTGCATAGGTGGGGTGGTTTTCAACAAAACAGAATTCACTTCGATAGGCGGCTAGGTCTTGAGGTGGGTTGGTGATTTGCAGGACGCGCAGTAGCTTTTTTGGGGGCCTGCGGACCCTTCGGGGTACAGGATAGCTAGTAACGAGGAAAACAGCCAGGGAGACTCTTTGACAGGTGGTATGGACAGATACGATTCCAAAGTGGCACCAGTCACTAAGCTAGGTAGTGTCTGGGGCAGAAATAGACCTAGCCACGACCATCACGCCAATTCAGACATCATCATCATCATCATCATCAGCCTGACTACGTCCACTGCAGGACAAAGGCCTCTCCCATGTTCCGCCAGTTAACCCGGTCCTGTGCTTGCTGCTGCCAATTTATACCTGCAAACTTCTTAATCTCATCTGCCCACCTAACCTTCCGTCTCCCCCTAACCTGCTTCCCTTCTCTGGGAATCCAGTCAGTTACCCTTAATGACCAGCGGTTATCCTGTCTACGCGCTACATGCCCTGCCCATGTCCATTTCTTCTTCTTGATTTCAGCTATGATATCCTTAACCCCCGTTTGTTCCCTAATCCACTCTGCTCTCTTCTTGTCTCTTAAGGTTACACCGACCATTTTTCTTTCCATTGCTCGTTGCGTCGTCCTCAATTTAAGCTGAACCCTCTTTGTAAGTCTCCAGGTTTCTGCTCCGTAGCTAAGTACCGGCAAGATACAGCTGTTATATACCTTCCTCTTGAGGGATAGTGGCAATCTACCTGTCATAATTTGAGAGTGCTTCCCGAATGTGCTCCACCCCATTCTTATTCTTCTAGTTACTTCAATCTCGTGGTTCGGTTCTGCGGTTATTACCTGCCCTAAGTAGACATAGTCTTTTACAACTTCAAGTGCACTATTACCTATCTCGAAGCGCTGCTCCTTGCCGAGGTTGTTGTACATTACTTTCGTTTTCTGCAGAATAATTTTAAGACCCACCTTTCTGCTCTCCTTGTCTAACTCCGTAATCATGAGTTGCAATTCGTCCCCCGAGTTACTCAGCAATGCAATGTCATCGGCGAAGCGCAGGTTACTAAGGTATTCTCCATTGACTCTTATCCCTAACTGTTCGCATTCTAGGTTTCTGAAAACCTCCTGTAAGCACGCGGTAAATAGCATTGGGGAAATTGTGTCCCCCTGCCTTACACCCTTCTTGATTGGTATTCTGTTGCTTTCTTTATGAAGCACTATGGTAGCAGTTGATCCCCGGTAGATTTCTTCCAGAATGTTTGTATATACTTCATCTACGCCCTGATTCCGCAGTGTTTGCATGACGGCTGATATTTCTACTGAATCAAACGCCTTCTCGTAATCTATGAAGGCTATGTATAGTGGTTGGTTATACTCTGAGCATTTCTCTATTACCTGATTGATAGTATGAATGTGGTCAATTGTTGAGTAGCCTGTTCGAAATCCTGCTTGTTCCTTTAATTGATTGAATTCTAATGTTTTCTTTACTCTGTTAGCAATTACCTTTGTAAATAGCTTGTATACTACAGAGAGCAAGCTGATCGGCCTGTAATTCTTTAATTCCTTGTCATCTCCTTTCTTATGTATTAAGATGATGTTAGCGTTCTTCCAAGACTCTGGTACTCTTCCCGTCAGGAGACACCACGTAAACAGGGTGGCTAGTTTTTCTAACACAATCTGTCCTCCATCTTTCAGCAGATCTGATGTTACCTGATCCTCCCCAGCAGCTTTGCCCCTTTGCATACTTTCCAAAGCTTTTCTGACTTCTATCACACCAGAGAAGTATTGGCCACCCTGGTGCAGTATCTGGCCACTACCTCCCACATGCTTACGTCAATTCAGACATAGGTTGTATCAACATGCAGGGTGGCAGGAACAGGCTAAAGTGGGAAGAGATAGAAGAATACCCAAGGGAGGAGAGGCCGATGGTATACGGTTTGGTAGAAACACATCTTAGGGAAATGGAACAACATTTAACAATCCGGACTACGCGTGAGAATATTGTAATAGAACAAAAGGCAGCGAAAAGGGGGGAGGTGGTATTGGGGCATTCATTCATAAAAGTACAGACTGGCAAAGGGTCAAGCAGGATTGCAAGGAACATTTATGGCTAAAATGCAAAGTGGCACGGCAAAGGACACTCTTTGGCTTGGTGTACTTGTGGACGGGAGCAAAGACCAGAGAGCAAAACCAGGCGATGTTAGAGTGTATTACGAAGGAAATTGGGGAGTCAGGAGCAGAGTACGAGATAATTATATTAGAAGATGTGAATGCGCACATAGAAGATATATATCGGTATACCGACCCAACAGGCAAAATGATCATGGATATTTGTGAAAGGCATGATTTGATCATTTGCGACAGTATCGAGAAATGTGAAGGGCAAATAACATGGGAACTAGGAAGGCTGCAGTCGACGATAGATTACGCACTGATGTCACATAGGATGTATGATAAACGCAGGGGAATGCATATAGATGAAGATGGCTCCAGAAGTCTGCGTAGTGATCACAAACGTGTCAAGCTACGTTTTGTAAGAGCAGAAAAAGTGGGAAGGAGACAAGATGAGCAACTACAGGAAAATTTTTATTCAGAAAGGCAAACAGAAATAGCTACTAAACAAGTTGAGAAAGTAATCACTGAGGATCAAAAACAGTGTGGACATACACGAATCTAAATCAACTGTTTAAGCTAGAGCTTGCTAAGGCATGTGACAAGTCACCCCGGAAAAAGACAAAAACTCAAGAGTTGGTGTGCTGAGGAAAATAAGAGAGCCATAGCAAAACGCCAGGAAACCTCTAGGGAACAGACATGCTAAGCAGCGGGGTGAACCGACAATTTGATGTTGAAAGAAAATGGGAACCTTTCTGAGCTGTGAAAGGGATGCATCCCTTTTGATGAATGAAAAGATTAGAAGAAAGGAAGCTCAGTGGCTGGCAGAAGTACACAAAAAGATACAAAGGCAGCTGCAAAGTTTTGGAATCTAAACACCCTAAGAATGGAGACGAGTCTAGAGCAGAGGTTTATAACTGCAGTTCTAGGTGCTGGGCTAGAAGGGGATGAAGGTATTGAATATATGAGAACAAGGATGACAGAAAAATGTCCACAAAAAAGTTCTTTATGCACCACAATAGACAAGAATGAATCAAGCGGCGCAATTGCTCCATTCTAACAGCGAGAATTGGAAAGGGCTGAGAAGAGGGCTCCTAGTAGTAAATCATCAGGCCCAGATGGCATTCCAATTATGCTGGTAAAGACATTAGGTCCGAAGTCTAAGCAGGCTTTGAGAAAAGCAGTGAGCAAAATAATAATCAATGGTGAAGTCTCCGATAAATACAAACTTAGCAGAATAAGCGTGATCTATAAAGGAAAGGGGGACAAAGCTGACAAACAACTACCGTTCTATAACAGTGACATCAGTGGTCTACAGGCTGGCTATGCAGATTATAAAGAAATAACTACAGGCATGGATAGATAGCATGTTGTTCACTTGGCTTGTGTTTAGGAACTGAATGGGGTGGTGTGGGGGGAGCTGCAGAATGGGTTTCGGAAACACAGGAGGTTGGAAGACAATCTTTTCTCACTGACCCAGTGCATCGAAATAGCAGAAAGGCAACACAGGCCCCAGTGGCTAGCATTTTTTTGATATCAAGGGAGCGTACGATAGCGTGGTTCAAGAGGACTTGTGGGGAATACTGGACACACTAGGTGTAGAAGATGGAGTCACTAATCTTTTGAAGTATATCTATAAAGGTAACACGGTAGTTATAGAGTGGGAAAAACAGGTATCCAAGCCTGGAGAGGTAAAACGGGTGCTTAGGCATGGGTGTCCTCTGTCACCCTTGTTATTCATGATGTACCTACAAGAATTAGAGGCCAATTTAGACAGAAGTGGATTGGGCTTTAACCTCTCTTTCGTCATACAAGGAAAACTCTTTGAACAGGCACTACCAGCATTGATGTACGCAGATGATATAGTGCTAATAGCCGATAACAAATAGGATTTGCACAAATTCATGGACATCTGCTGTAATGAGGGAGATAGGTTTGATTTCAGATTCAGTAAGGAAAAATCAGCAGTCATGATTTTTAATATAAATGAAGGTAGTGAACTTAGAATACAGGAGGTCACGCTAGATATAACAGATAAATACAAATATCTGGGCGTATGGATAAGCAATGAGGCTGAGTACCTAAGGCAACACGAAATATACTTGACGACTAAGGTAACAGGAATGCAGTGGTGATGAAAAACAGGGTACTGTGGAAATATAGTGCATATGATTTGAGAGGAATATAGAAAGGGGTCATGGTTCCTGTTCTAAAGTTCGGCAATGCGGTTTTGTGCTTGAGATGAGCAGTTCAAGCAAGATTAGAAATTAAGCAACGCGGAATAGGTAGGCTTGCCTTAGGAGTTCACGGGAATACACCAAATACGAGAGTACAAGGTGATAAGAGATGGAGTTCATTTGAGGGCAGGGAAGCTAGCAGCAAGATTAAATTTGAGAAGGAATTGAGCAAAATTGGCGAGGAGCGGTGTGCTAGGAAGGTATTCCGCTACTTGTACATGAAGAATGTCGACGCGAAATTAAGGAAGCGAACCAGAAAATTTACTGGTAAATACTTAGAAAACAGCAGGGGGCCAAATCAAAATGAATTATTGGTTAGAAAAAGGTGAAGGAAGCTGCGACCGTTATGTTGAGAATTGGCATAATTAAAAAGCCCGCAATAGAGATCTATCGAACTTTTCAGCAGGAAATTGCCAAGGAAAGGATCTATGATAATGCTTGGGGTAGTTCTTTACTGTTTTAGGCCGGGACGGGAGTATTGCTAACGAAGACTTATCGGGCCAAATACGAAGGGGTAGACACGGTGTGCAGTGCGTGTGGAGAGTAAGAGCAAACTGCCGAACACTTGATAAAGTTCTGTAAAGGGCTTCACCCTGTAGTTAAGGATGATGGCCCAGAGTTTTTCAAAGCTCTTGTGTTTAGGGACAGGGAGGGCTAAATAGACTTTAAGCCGGTAGAATTAACAAGGAGGTTATCTGATTAGTGACTAAAGTCAAGGCACGAGTCAAAAATTAAACCCTTTACTGCAAAGTACGAGTCCTCAACCTCACTATTGAAAGGAAAAAAAATAAATTTACCACACAGTGTAGCCAAGTCTCGCACTGATTTTGCTAAAGTCCCTATGTAGGCATACTCTTAGGAAATCGGCAGTTGTGGTTGCAAAGCAGGCTATGTAATTTTGTAGATATTACGTATGTACGCCCATAATAAAGGCATCACGTCGAGTCGAGTTATTGTCAATATTATATTAAAGCACCATCATTGAAGTCGATCAACGTCTACGTTGGTCTACAACCCTTGCAAGCATAAGTGCTACGTGTCAGTCTACTCAGTATAGTGTTGGTAATATTCATGTTGCTGGTGACATCGTTGCGCAACTGTAAGAAAACATATATATATATATAGCTATCTATGTCTGTCTGTGACTTTTAGCTCTCCTGGCCGTTTCGATAATGGTATCAATACCAAACTTGGTATGACATATCATGGCTGTACGAACGTATTTGACTAGTCACATCAAATTTTTGGCATGTATGTCATGAATGTGATCATTTACATGTCATGGTCCTGCAGCTCTTGTGGTGGTTTCGTTCACTTGGCATGTTGCACAACTGGTATGGTATGGCATAATTGCATGGCGAACACAAGCGACAGACCCTAACATGAAAATCATGACATGCATATCATGTAACATGACTACATGCCACACTCTGAATGTGCTCGTGGACGTTTTACTAGTGCCACATATACCAAATTTGTATTACGGTACGTAAATGAATGACGTAGGTATGTGACTGGTGCGAACATGATAATCATAAGATGCGTGTCATGTGAGAACATGACTACATGCAATAGTCAAGGTGCCAATACATTTCGATTTGACGCAGTGCGCGTGCTCGCCGGCGTTCATTTCGTCACGTCACGCCGGCATTGTCATGCCAGGCGCCGGTCCTGCTATATACTTGCAGGCGCGTGCCACGCTGCTTTGACGTATGCGCGTTTTAGCGCGTCCGACGTCCTTTCTTAGAGTAACATAGTAAACGGTCCCTCCGTCGCGAAATGAGGGAGACGCAGTGTTGCCTGGGTAACGCATCGGCGCGAAATGCAGCATGTCGTATTTTACACTGGTTGCTGTCGGGCCGCACTGGAAGACGCTGGTTGCGCCTGGCATCAGACTATTCAGTGCTCGCGTTTCGCAAACGTAGCGTCGCTATGCGCAGCGTGCGCACGCGTCAACGCTACATTGGAGTATATTGAGCCCTTCATGATGAGCTCGCGGCCATTTCGCTAGCTCTGCATATACCGAATTTGTTGTAACGTGATGTGAATGGTTACGAAATATGACTACTGCAAACTTGATAATCTTGACACGCGTGTCATGTAAGAACATAACATACCACGCTAATAGCATGCTCACGGCTGTTTTCCTATATATATATATATATATATATATATATATATAAAATCGAATCTTCACATATACTAATTTTGGTATCACGTGACGTAAATAAATGTCGAATGTAAACGACACATCCAAACATGATAATCGTGACACGGAAGTCATGTACGGCATCATTTGCCTCCAGCTCGAAACGCTGTGCTGATTTTAAAGGGACATATCAACATTTCTCATTCGTGCTCCGCAAATCATCGATTCCCACTGTACATGGGATCTGCCAATTTTTGTTGTGGACACTGTTCTTAGCGTCTCGTTCTCTTCGAAAAGCTGCACCACCTTCGCCATGGTCGGAGTTTCGATTGTCCAAAGAAACCATCGGAAGACGCTGACACCATATCGTTCATTTACTTCGCCCGATTACAGCCTTTCCTTAAGAACGCTTGTTCAGCGGTAGGACTGGCAGCGTTCACCACAAGCGTTTTCCGCCTATAAAAGCGTTCACTCCCACCCATCGGTAAGCATTTCCCGTCCTCTCGGTGAGTGAATCTCCGCTTGCACTCTCCTCACACTCGAAACGAACCACCAGCATTTAAAGGTGCGTGCTTCACAGATTAGAAAAATTGCCCACAGTTCATTGATTGCTCACCGATGACCGTTTCTGGGAGGCGTTGCCCACACACGACCAGCTCGTGCGGCACTATGTTCCAAAAAAGCTGCGCGTCCCCGTCTCGTAACAAACCTTCTCGTAAAATGGAGATGCCTTATGAAGAGCAAGAATATTGGCGTGTTTGCATGAATGTGGGTCAAATAGAGAACGCCAAATTCGGTTCAACTGCGACGACAAATGTGTTTCTCACACTCATTCGATCGCGTATGTACGCGAGTTGTGATGAAATTATATGTCGCTGTATACGGTGCATATAATTATATACTAACGTGATTCTGTACGATTGTTAATAGCGACATGTGTTAACAGTGAGACATGGATATCTGTCGGTTGTTAGACACCTGAAAGCAATGAGGGGTAAGTGAGCAAATCGGGAGGAGCGGTGAAGTAACGTTGTCAGCGTAGTTGGGGGGGTGTGGAATAGTCATACATATTTCGAGGGTGTAGCGCAACACGGTCTAGCCAATTCGTCTTAGAAGGAAGGAATGAGGAGCCCAACCGCGGTGATGTAGTGGCTAATGTACTCGGCTGCTTGCCTGCTGGTCGTATGATTGAATCCTGGCTGCGGCGACTGCATTTTTGATGGAAGCAGAAATGCTGTAGCCCCGTCTGCTCAGATTTCGGTGCACTTTAGGAACACACGAGTGTTCGAAATTTCCGCAGCCCGCCACAACGGCGTCTTTCATAATCATATGGTGGTTTCGGGACGTCAAACCTCGCGTATTAATCAAATCAAAACATAAGGAAGGAATGAATGAAAGACAGGATATTTCTTATTGGTGTGAAAAAAGACGGCCGCGCATGACTGATATTTACTGTATGTACCACTTTTAGGTAGCACCACTTTTGCGTATAGGTCCTGCTAGGAACCACAGCAATGCGGTCATGCCATGCTCTGATTTAGCAAGCGAAATTCTTAAACATGTCGCCGATTGATGAGCCTAAAATTGCAACAACCGGCGATGAAAGAAGCAACCCCCGAGATTCGGCCAAGGTAAACGTAATGGGAAAGTTTCAAAGCCTCCAGAGTGGTCTTTGGGAGGACACGCCTATTAAGAGTGTAATGACAGCGCTGTGGGCGCCCTCTTGTTAAAACGGTTCCCTGCTGCGGCAGCGTCGAATACAATGATTGCCATAGGCATGAGTTGCTCTGCAGTGCGTAGTTGTTGGCGGCATTTCGAATACAGATACGCATCTTTCCTACCTAAAGGTAGCATGTACGGCAACTCTGGCGATACCGAGCACTACAGGCATATCCTGTTGTACGAGCACTCTTGGGCCACTAGCGTCGCGAGCAGGGGTGCTGTAGCCTGAATTGCTTTTCTTCCTCATTTTGAAGAATTTGAAGCACTGCTACATAACGTGCACTGTAACACGATACCGCAAACATTATGGGAACCAGCTTTTTAATGTTATAATTGTTATAAAACTTGGTACCCTAATCAAAAGGCGCGACTGTAGTTTATAATGAAATGTTCAGAATGGACAAATCACGGCTTAGTTTCATGAAACTTTTTTCCTCTATCATTGTCTCACAGTAGGCGGAGGCTCTGCTGGATGCGTACTGGCCAACCGTCTATCCGCTGATCCGAACAGGACGGTGCTGCTGATCGAGGCCGGGGAATCGGAGATTGCCTCCATGATCTGTCCATGGAACAAGGTTCTGTCATTCAAAACGAAGGTGCCCCTGTTCGCGCCAGCACTCATGGGAACCAAGATGAACTGGGAGTACCTGCCTGTACCTCAGAAGAACGCTTGCTTCTCTGTGGTTAACAATGTACGCATGTATCTGTGGCAGTGAGTTACGACAGCTGCTCTTATCTGTTTTTTTTCATTTTGCGACACATTCTCCGCCAACTGCTTTGCCCATTTTAATAGGATGTTTTGCATGCAAAACTTATCTTACCTTTTCACCTTATGTAAGCATAGTGCAAATGATCTGTGTAGATTCTGACGATAAGGAACGAAGGTGCCTGCTCAGTAGCTCAAAAGCAACGAACATGACAAGAAGGGTGTTAGACTTAAAGATCATTCATTGTTACTGCCTCCCCAAGAACGATAGTAAAGATATCAACCGAAGCGCTGATTTTAGTGTTTTATAATCGGTTCCACCACGGCTTTCATGAAGTATTTTTCTTATATACATAGGTGATCGAAATGCACATTACATGGCAAAGAAAAGCTAGTTAAAAAACACCTGTTTAAGAGACTCAAACCCGTAAGTCCTTGTTCCGGCATAATGTGACGGGAATTTTGCCAACTACGCCGCTGACGCACTTGCAAGAGGCTTCGCGAACGCGCCTTTTATCTCCTTCTTTTTCCTTTCACAGTTCATGGTTCGCGGGACCTGTCTCCTTTTGGAGCGGTAGGGTGAAATAATGCGTAGCCTCAGCAGTTTGCCCTGAAAACGCGCCGTAGCTACAACCAAGTCACCGTGTTTCAAAAACGTGTGTAATTTTGTCAATGCCTTAATACTCTACAAGGTGGCAGCTTTAGCTCAAACCTGCTTGATAGCATCCGTATATATATATATATATATATATATATATATATATATATATATATATATATATTGTATTGAAGAAGAGGGGCCTCAGCGGCATTTTTTTGCGCCTCAGGGGCATCGCCATCAGCATAAGCTCGTGCTTGCTGCGCTTGGCCGGACGCTGCTGACTGCTTCGCCTTTTGCGTTCTGCTCTGCAAATAAGCGCCGTTACAAGTGGTGGAGTCTGCTGGGTTTCGATCACCCTGAAGCTTCGAAATCGCATTTTACCATCCATTATGCCTACCGACGCAAGCGCCGCTCCAACTCCTCCACAGGCACTGCCTACTGTTCTCTTCGCCGGTTGTCTGCGTCTGCGAGATCCCCCTGTTTTCTCAGGCACAGAAGACAAGGACGTTGACAACTGGATTTCAATGTACTAGTGAGTAAGTACTCACAACAAATGCGATGACGTCGCCAAGTTGGCCTAAGTCTCCCTCTACCTGTCGGACATGGCCAAGCTGTGGTTTATAAACCACGAAGCTGAACTCCCTACATGGTCGGTCTTCAAAACGAGCCTCACGCAAGTTTTCGGACGGCCGGAGGTACGCAAACGCCGTGCCGAACAACGCTTGCACACTCGGTCCCAGCAGCTTGGTGAGCATTTCACAAGCTATATTGAGGACGTTCTGGACCTTTGCAAGCGAGTCAACGAGTCGATGTCCAAATGCTTAAGATCAAGCACATCATGAAGGGTGTTGAGGACAATGCTTTCCAAATGTTGCTTTCTAAGAGCCCTCGCACTGTCCTAGAACTGACCGAGTTATGCCAGAGTTTTCACGAGTTGCGCAGGCTTTCCACCCGACGTCCCTCGCTGCTCGACGACTCTTTGTCCAGCTTGTCCACCCTTGGCCTAGGAGATGACCATGCCCCTCTTCTCTCCAAGATCCAAGATTTCATCCGCACTGCGGTCGCTCGTCAGCTCTCTTTGATGCCCTGCGTACCCGCAAACCACGCAGATTGACGTCTACACTCCGCGACTTCATTCAAGACCAGGTCACACAAGTTCTTCTTCCCGCCCGTGAAGCACCGCCAGTCGCCGCACCTCTCACGTACGCCGAGGCAGTTGCTCGACCTCGACAGTCTGCGTTCCAGCCAGCGCCTATGTATTCGCCGCCGCCCTTTTCACCGCCGCCCTTTTCACCGCCGCCCTTTTCACCGCCGCCCTTTTCGCCGCCGACCTATTCCCCGCCGCCTATGCCGATACCACCTCGGCCGCAGTTTTCTGCCCCCCAGCCGCAAGTCGGAGTCTACTCCGACCAATGGCGCACTCACGACAACCGTCCGATATGTTTTACTTGTGGCGGTGTTGGTCACGGGGCACGTTATTGTCATCGTCGCCAGGCTGCTCAGACTATCCGACGAATGCCCTCTTTCGACCCTCAGTTTTCTTCTACACCTTCAAGCCCTCCTTCCTCTTCCTTTCCTTCTGATCGTCCACACGGTCCCACCCGCCACTCCACATCTCCACGTCGACGTTCGCTTTCCCCTATGCGTCGCCGTTCCGGACCCACCGACCAGGAAAACTAACGGCCGCAGTTCCGGAGGCACGAACTGCGTCCCCGTTGCCATGCACAAGTCCTCGCCCCTGTCCAGCTAACGTCATTGAAGTGTCAGTCGATGGTATCGTCGTCATGGCGCTTGTCCACACCTGAGCCGCTCTATCCGTCCTTTCCATCAACTTGTGCCGCAAACTCCGCAAAGTTCTGACACCATTATCCGGTCTCTCTCTTAGAACAGCTAACGCACAAATTGTAACACCTCTCGCAGCCTGTACCACACGAGTCGTCTTCGAAGAGATTGTATATATTGTCGAATTCGTAGTGCTGCTCTCGTGTTCTCATGACATGATACTCGGCTGGGACTTCCTTGCGAATAATAATGCCGTCATTGACTGCTGTCACGCTGAACTTGAGCTATCTGCACTTCCTGTTGTTGACGCTGTTGAAGCCTTCCTGCCGTACTATAAACTGTCTGTTTCCGACGACACCACCGTACCATTGCGCTCTTCTCTGCTGGTGACTGTGTCGTGTGACGCTATTTCCGACGGTGATGTTCTATTTACGCTCTCTGCCCTGTTCATTCAACGCACATGTTCTCCACTGCCCGTTACTCTCTTTATATACTCTCCACCATGGCGTCACGAAGACGCTCGTGTACAATACGCTAGAAGGGCCTTTACCTTTATTCTAAGGCGAATGTCTCGGTCACGTGCATCCAATCGACGCCCGTCACATTTTTGACGCTCCATCTAGTTTACTTTCTAAGGACCTCAGCGCAATCATTTATGACTTTGTTGTTGACCAGTCACTCCTTGACGCTTTCCACCACTCCATCGATATCGCAACGTCTTCTTCAGAACGAAGACAGTTGGTGAACCTGCTGCAAAAGTTATGTACTTCTTTTGACAGCCACGCTTCTGGCCTCAGTCGCACATCGAACATATCTCACAAGATTGACACAGGAAGCCATACGCCTCTACTGCAGCGCCACTACAGAGTCTCAGCGTCGGAGCGCCGTGTTATTGACGACCAGGTTGCTGACATGCTCCAGCGGGGTATTGTGCAGCCTCCTAACAGTCTCTGGGCGTCACCAGTCTTTCTTGTTAAGAAGAAGAACGGCTCCATTTGTTTCTGTGTGGACTATCGACGTTTAAACAAGATCACCCGTAAGGACGTTCACCCATTACCGCGAATAGACGACGCGCTTGACTGTTTGCAGGGAGCAGAATACTTCTCTTCGCTGGATTTACGGTCTGGATACTGGCAAGTACCTATGGAAGCAACTGACCGACCGAAAATAGCATTTGTCACACCTGATTGATTATACGAATTACCGTTATGCCTTTCGGCCTTTGTAATGCTCCAACAACTTTGGAAAGAATGATGGACACTATTTTGCGAGGCCTCAAGTGGAACACATGTTTATACTACCTCGATGACGTAGTTGTCTTTTCCACCGATTTCGACACCCATTTAAATCGTCTCGACCACGTCCTCACACGCCTCACTGACGCCGGCCTTCAACTCAACCTCAAGAAGTGTCGTTTTCGTGCCCGGCAGCTCACCATTCTTGGCCACGTCGTATCGCGAGACGGCATACTTCTCGATCCCGCCAAGCTTCGAGCAGTCGCAGATTTTCTGAAGCCAACGAACTTAAAGGAACTTAGAAGTTTTGTCGGCTTGTCGTCATACTTCCAACGCTAAATTAGAAACGTTGCTTCCATATGTGCGCCCCTTACGCACCTTCTTAGCGGTGACAAAGACCTTTCCACCTGGTCACCGGCATGCGACGATGCGTTCACCAAATTACGCCACCTGCTAACTTCGCCACCCATCCTCCGCCACTACGATCCTGCCGCTCCCACGGAGGTTCATACTGATGCCAGCGGTGTTGGACTTGGCGCTGTGCTCGCGCAACGAAAGGCAGGGTTTGATGAATATGTCATCGCCTATGCAAGCCGAACTTTGACGAAAGCCGAGGCTAACTACTTGTTACCGTCCTCCAATTATGCGAATTCGTTCTGCGACAGCCTGTATGATTGTTTGAACTAAACTAAATCTAGTTTTCCCACTGCAGAAATCATACTTATTAGTAATTTCAATTTCCCACACATTAACGAGACACGCGAATTTTCATTTTCAAAGCCTTTTGCACATAATCTGAACATTTTATCAGTTTATAAGGTTATGTTCGAATTTTGGTTGTACTAGGTACTTTACGAACACATGACTAATAATACTTCATCGATTCTCGACTAGCACTAACATGAGCAGTTGATATCACTCTTGCAATAACACGTTAACCTGGTTAAGTGATCACCACACTTTGAACTTCGCGGAAACAATATCATGACCTTCTCAACCCAACAGTAAAAAATTATCAGTGTTTACAAGAAACGAAACTGGGCAGCTATAAACTTCTAACTGCTCATTTTCATGAAATGTTTCATATCTCACTATCTCGAACGCACAATTGAACAGAACTGGAATATAGTTAAAAAAATCCAGGAAACTATAAACAATATAATCCGCTACAAAGTGTGTGCAGTAGCAGCTCCGCACCATGGCTTTTTCTTTTGCTTAATTGACAAAGTAGGAAGAAAAAGCGACTTTAATTCTAATAAACAACTAAAACTACGGATTTCTGTTTCTTATACAGAGCTGTTGTACATTAATTGTTCATACAAAGAACAACCACATTCACACATTTTACCACCACTCTAACATACTCTTAACAAAGTGGAAACGATTTTGAGTATTACAAAGGAAAAAGATGAAAAAAAATCACTTACCGCACCAGCTGGTGCTATATTTACTGGTAAAGACTGCGCAAATACACTAAACGACACGTTCTTAAATACCTTCTCACGCACATTAATTCATGATTATCCCCTGTTTCGTCAATTTACCCGCTCTGCAACGGAACCGATTACACAAGTTTTATGGTAGTTGTGCCATACTCCACAAACGAAAACGCTTCTTCCTATGGCATCGAAGAAAAACTCTAAATTTCTTAAGAACACGAAGCATTGCTACCAGTGGATCGGAAAACTGCAGAAGTCATTCAAATTCATAAATCTGGTGTTCCGTCCAGCCCGCGTAATTACAGATTATTATCACTTAAATGAACATCGTGTAATACAGCATGCCATATACTCGCCCCTTGCTGGCTTGATAGGAGCATATTTTCTATTCTGTTTCAGCATTGTAAACGCACTACCCACAGACAAATAGCAAAAGATCCTTGGGGCATGGGTCATGCGTTCTTGATGTTTGTATTTGTGGGTAGCCACCTTTCGTCAAGTTTTTTGCATGTCAACCAGATGGCGGTACTTTTATGAGGACTATATTGTTGCGAAAAAAAAAAACAGGCACACTAGAGTAGAGTTCTGATGACAGTAATTGCAGAGGTCGTCCAGACGGCGACAAGTCCCGTCGTCTTTCTTCAATCTGAGTGAGCTTACTTGTTTTCAAAACAGCCCCGCTGTGACGGTCTAGTGGCCAAGGTACTCTGCTGCTGACCCGCCGGTCGTGGTATGGAATCGCGGCTGATTTTTTGATGGAGCCGAAAATGCTGTGGGTCCATGTGCTCAAATTTAGCTGCATGGTAGAGAACCTCAGGTAGTCGAAATTTTCGAACCCCTCCGCTACGGCATCTCTGATAAACATATGGCAATTTCAGGACCCTCAACGCCACAAAGCAATCAATTGTTTTCAAAACAGGCCCACGAGTGCAGAGTTCGCGCATTACCAGAAATCGCAGAGGTTGCCCAGCCGGTGGTAGGTTTCGTCGTCTTTCTCCTAGCAGATCTACTTTTCTCGTTCTCAAATTAAGAGCACGAGTGCAGAGTTGCTGTATTGGCATCAATTACAAAGGTTGCCAAGGCGGTGATAAATCCTGTCGTCTTCCTATATTCGGAACGAGCTTTCTCGTTCACTTTACCAAAACATGACCCTTCCGGGTGGGCCTAGCTCCGTCCCGATGCAAATCATTGAGCACCAGTTAAGGCGGGTACAAGGGGCTTGAGCCTGGTGACGTGAGCCACGTCGCTGCTGACGTAAGGTAGCAAAGGCACGTCGGCTGGGGCGATTTTGTACATAAGGTACATTTTGTACATAACTGGCATAAGATCTCGCACGGACCGTAGTAGTGACAGAGTTCTTCATCCAAGCCAACATGACATAAGGGCGCTCAAAATTGAGGTCCTCTTTTTATGAAAATATGGGAGATCGCGTGATCGAAATGTTCACTGCATAGACGGACGCATTGAAGGACGCACGGATGGGTGGTGCCAGCAGATGGACGGACGATTCACGATTCACCGATAAAACCCCCCAAAGCTTCGCCCAATTTATAATTCACTCCGTGGATATACTGCGATTTTTTTCCAGTGTCACTCGCCAGAGACCCACAGGTTGCCGATAGTACCTTTCCGCTAACGACCTGGACAGCTCACGGACTTTTTTTGTTTCGCGACCTCTTGTATATGCGTTTACATTGTTTTCATTCAGCGTTAACAATTGTGGAGGGGGAGAGTAACTATAGCGTCACCTTCACCGTCATTCATAATCATTTCTTAACCAACACGCCGTGACTCTCTTGCCGCTCATTTGTAGCTCAAGTGGAGCGAGCACAGAACGGGTTCCCCCGCCTGGCATGTCGGACGCTCGCAGCCGCCGTCGCTCCTCCTCAGTCCTAGTATATAGTGGTGAGAACGACATGGCCACGTCAGACGCCTTCACGACGTTGTTTCCCATTTCGTCCTGCCCCTACAGAGCAGAATACACTTCAACTGCAACTAATAAAAACGCACTTTTTTGCCCCTTACTATAAGACCGAGTCTTCTCAAGCATTTTTTATTCCGACAGCAAATATATGAACACTCTCGGCTGGATTTGGCGCCGTCATCGGTGTCAATGATGGCGTTGACGACCGCCGTCAATAACCGTATATGTATACGTATCTATATTTACTTATTTTTTTCCTATAACACATATACATGGTTTACCCGCGGGGTAACGCAAAAGGAAGTCTTCAACCGACTGACTGGGCAAGAAAGAAAGAAATCCCGGAAATTATTCTGGCCCGCTGAATTGAACGTCCGGACACTCGCTGTTCAGTGCGTGGCATCACACACTGAGCCACAAAGGAGCACCTCCTTCGACGTTGAAACGGTAACCTATATCTACCACTTACCTCAGGCAATATCGGGGGAACTATTGTCTTTGCGGCCTTACCAGCGAGATAGCGCAATGAGCGAGCGTCGCCAGATCGTCACGACGCAGTAACGAGTGCTGACGCTTTCATCTCCCAGGCGTACTTTGCCTGCTGGATGGGAGAGGGGGGGGTAGTTGCTCACATGTGCGCACGCCTATCTCGAAGTAGGGATAATCGTACGCCTTGGACTTTCACCAGAACGACTCTGTTGTAGTTACTTGGCGCACAATGGCCACTGCACTCGCTGCACAGTCTCAGTTTGCGAAAAGAACGCACGTTTCACACACAGCGAAGTAACTGGGACACTTATTCGCGTTCATCTGCACCTGTGAATATGTTTCATGCGTCATTTGTGCGTGAGCAATGGGGGGCACGTTTTGATATGCTTGCAATTCTTCGCGTGATTGCAGGATGTTGCTATCTCATTCACTGCTTCGCCTTTGCAGCCAACTGACTTTTTTGTGAATGTTTCTCGCCCGTAAACACTTCAATTCTGCATTTTGGCTAAATTGTACATGCCCATTGTCATCGGTATTGAGGAGTAATGTTTGTACTCATATAGATTACATTTCATTTGTTGCTTCAATAAGCTCCTGATATAAGTCTAAAACAATTCGAATATACGGCACAGCAATGTTTTGCGATAAAACGAACATCCTTGTGCTTCCGGTGGTACTGGGCTTCGTTTTAAGGGCGAAATCGTGATTACTAGGCCTAAAGAACCCTGGCAAAAGGTTTTCTATTTCGGACTGTCAGAAGCTTTTGTTGTTCTTAGCATATGTTGAAGGTTGGTTCGTTGGTTCACTCTCATTTGCCTGAAGTAATATGGGGTATTGGACATGAAACGATCGGTGCTTTGTCATATGAAAGAATTTGTTTATAATCTCGAAATATTTAGCAATACATAGTTTTGGCCGTGAAAAGGGCTCACCTGTTATTTCTCTACTTCTGAGTTTGTGGTTTGTCGGGCAAGTTGAAATCATTTCTTTAAAGAATAGATCGCATCCATGAAAATTATTTTGTTTTTTTTTATTTCAAGTTTACCGCGTTCTTGTAGCAGGAGGTCATCATACCGTAGCGCTAAACTTGGAAATGACAACTCAGAGGCAAAAAAAAGTCTCTTACTCTTTACACCCAAGTTTCGTCCTAAAACATCATCTCCTTTAGCAAATGACAACAGGCCTGAGAAGAACTAATTTTCGAACGTAAAAGGGATAAAAAAGCAGCCAAGTCACAAATAAAGCGGATTGAATGAAACCATGTTTTTATGAGTAACAAAAACGACTCAGTGTAGGTTTACAAGAAAGAGGTTGGTTGCCTCGTAAATACCGTAAAATATATGCTGATTAGACCATATAATCTCAGATTTATTTCTAGTCTAATTAAAAACATCGTTAGTCGGCAAAAAATATGGAGCTCAGCCATGTTCACTCATGAAATATATTTTGTCCTTCAGTCTCACTTAGATTTAGACTTACCGAAATTTCTCTCAATCGGACTCATTCGGACATCCGTTCATTAACTGTTTTCTTTTTATACGAACTCGCTAGGACCCACATTCACCAAAATTTTACTCACCCATATTCACTCACTCATGACACAGTGTGAGCCTGTGCCGACTCATGAGCCTGTCAACAGACCATTCCCTGTTTCAACTAGCGTTTCGGTGGCCTTCAACACCCACATCTGGCATAATCTGTTCTCTGCTTGACCCTTTTGATCTGGTAATTTCAAGTATAAGATAATAGTAGTTGCAATGCAGTGAGGATATATTCATTGGAAGACATGACTCACGGAATATAACTTTATCGAGAATTTTCGGAAATGTTTGACGGTCGGAATGTCAGTTTGCCCCTCTCCTCCTTCCTATGTCACGCATCTGGGCATTATTAGGCTGATGTATGAATGCTGCTGCGTGGAAGTATATGCGAGTCGGCGTGAGCATAATCGGGAGCCGTCATAAAGCTGATAAGTATGCTCACGTTGAGTAAATAGAACCAAATATTTGAAACAAACTGTAGGGCTCACTCAGACACACTCCTGAGGATCAACCCGAACAAGACTGACGCACTTAGAATAATTTTTTTTTCAATGGGACTCGATTAAGACTGAAACACGCGAAAATATTACCGAACTTCCTCAGACTCACGACGTTATCAGATTCCGATCGAGTCGACTCATGATTGAGTTTGCTGACCTATGGACAAGGTAATATCGTGAGTCGTTATACCAAACCTGCTTGCGCCAATTTGTTTTAATTTAGTTCTGTGCAGCAAGTCACATTTTTTTCCTTCCAGGTGTGCCCTTGGGCGAAAGGCAAGGCCTTAGGAGGGTCCAGTGCTATTAACTTCATGTTGTACGTTCGCGGGAACCCGCGCGACTATGACGATTGGAGAAACAAGTTTGGGGCCGAAGGCTGGGCTTATGAAGACGTCTTGCACCACTTCAAGAGCATCGAAAAAACCATGATACCAAACGCCAGTGGTGAGTGCAGTTTTGTTCTACCGTGAAAGCTGTTATGAGATCACAACTCGGGTCACGCGCAGTTGTCCGCTGCCGCCACCAACTAACAATCCAAAAAGACATGTTCGATGGTTTTAGGTTTATGACAAAGAAAACAGTGCGTTCCCCATAGTACTAACAGTCTCCTTTCTTGCATCCACGTTTTGACTTCAAGAGTGTCTGTATGGCGCTTAAAGAAAAATGATTTAGAACTGGATGGGACAGCCATTTTTTTTTACTCAAGCGGCTACATTTTGGCTGCATCTAGCAGAATACAAACTGCTGTAAAGTGGTACCGGTCAAACAATGTCTAGGAGGTCTCTATACCACATTTTTCATTTTATTCCCGCTAGATATTTGCTGGAAAAACGTGCCAATAAAAAATTGCTCGCATCAACTAGTTCTTTCAGATAACCATAAAGAGACCCATGCACATAGTTCGAGGTGACAACGAGGAAAGGTAAAACTTTGCCAAGGCTCAGTTGAATAACTGCACGTAGAAACGAGTCTCTTATGCCTCGCAGAACCATAAAATGACTAACGACCTGTCAGAACCAATAAAACATAATGAGACCGCTGAACCAAACACGGCGAAAAAGATCAGTGCGATGGAACCACTCCCACACTGATCCCCATATAAATACTGCAAACACACGGTGCGGCTTCTGCACGTGTATACGCGAGCAATGTAAAACCTTCAAAGTGTGCCTAAATTCAGAGACAAAGTAAAGATTACATATGGTGGGCCGCGTGAGAATTGAAAAGTCTCATCCTGTAACATTATCCACATTTTCACGCATTTCAGTGGCTTGCCGCCACAAGTATGGCTCACTGTCAAAATAAAATTCTACTGATACGCCCAAACGTTTCACAGGCTGATTTATCCGAGGCACGTTGGCAAAAGCTTCTGGAGTGGAAAGCCACTCCTCATTCCAATGTCCCAAGCACTGAGCTACGCCGGTGGCTGTGACTTGTAGGGAGACTTGTTTTAGGCAGGCTTGATGTCGGGAACGCCGTCGTGCTATTACGACTTATAAAGCGTTTTAAAACAGCGAAAGAACAAACAGCCGTCGCCCAATGCGAATAGCGTAAAAAGTGGGTTGTCCAAAGCTCCAACTTATTTCAAAAGCTTATTCTTGTTCTCGTGGTAACTCTCGCGCAAACCCAGTTCAGCCGAAATTGCTCATCGTCATCACCCACTGCATGAATAATCGGCACAAAATTCCTTGCAAGTGTTTAGCGAATACCACGCTTCTCAGAATTACAAAAAATAGCATAACTAATGCCGGCCTACTCCCCTCCAAAATTTATTATAATGCCCTGGTGGGTATCAAGCAAGCGTGTAAGCATTATTTACCCAAATAGTGTTTTGAAAAGGATATCAAAGGGCGCTCTTATAGCTTGCCTTGTGACTGTGCTGTGCCTTCCACGCAGGCCTGGTAATTTTTTTTGTTTTCGATACGAATTTTTCATGTAAAAGAAAACCTGTAGTGACCACCAAGCTGAAATACAGCATTTGAGTTCGTAATACCTGTTAACATAAGGGTAAACGTATTTTTTTTCAGCTGGTAGGCAAAGTTGTATAGGTCAAACTTGGCTTCGGAAACCTCCGACGTGTGTCCAAAGCAATTTTCAAAACTTAGTGTGAATTGATAGCCACCGAATCAGTCACAAATATGCTGCCTACCAGCCTCAATTCCACATAAAGAGTATTTAAGTTGAACGCAAGTGCTTTTTATTGATATGGTGTATACCGATATCACTTACAGATGTTGCTGGGGAAACAATAAAATTGTGCAGGCGTATAAATCCTAATACACACTCACGTTTTTAGGGACCAGCTCAGGCAGGCAGGCAAGTGTATGTACAACGCTATCAAGTTGGTGTAGCCGAGGTTGTCATTCCAATTCGACTGAAGCAAGGCGTCTGACAGACTTTAAATTTTACATGCTGACGTTTTGATCTACAGGAGACGTCCTAAATAGAAATTTCAGGGCAGAACTCCTACAGGTGTTATTTGTACTTACCTTTCTGCGAAATTTCGGAATCCACGCAGCATTATCTTGCCTGACAACTCAGAGTGCGCGTTAAAGATCACCAAATTTCCACAGGCATTCACTACATTGTCTCGCATCACCATGTTGTGACCTTGAGACGTTATATAAATTTGAGACGTTCATATATTTTATAATATTTCGAACATATAAACATTATATCATATTTCCCTTGTGTAAGCACTTTTTCTTTACACTTGTTTGATGTTGTACTTGAAGCAAGACACATTTTTGGGAGAGTGAAATCTGAGCTTAAGCGCAGGCTCGCTTTAAATATTTCTATAAACTATACTGTTTCTACACTGGATATCAGTGGATTGGAGAAGGTATTCGCAGTGAATATGGAAGATGTGTTGAATTTGGCATTCGGTCTACAATTTATTTCAATTCATTTTATTGACCTTCAGGGCCCGAGAACCGACATTACATAGGGGGGGGGTGGGGGTGGTATAATACTTATACAACGTTAGAAGAACACCAAATAAATGCTATCATGTTAGACAATAACAAGTAACTTATTACTCCCGAAAATAACGAACCAGATAAAGAGCGCTATGTGCAAGAAATACTAATGAGTTGGCAATTGATTTTTGCAACAAGCCACGTCAGATAAATACAGAGAGAAGACCCTTCTTACTCACTGTATCGTGTGACTATCCGAGAACCTAATAAGCGGAGCCACAACTTGGTGTCGGCCGAATGACGCTGCAAACAAATGTTTGCTTAAATGTCACCATTGGTTGAAGGTCAATCCGAGAGAAATTCTAGTATCGGCAGCGTGATCAAGGCGCAGCTGGAAGATCAGGAGTTTGCCGACAACATCACGGAGAATGGCAATGAATTCAAGGGCGTGACACTGTCCAATGTCGACGCCCACATTATACGGTGCGTGTATACGTGTGAGCGCTGAATGAACAAGATTTAGTTGGCTGAGAATATCGAAGTGCAGTTACAGTACATGTACCTTACCAATAACAACACTGAATTGTGAAATGTCGTGCCACTGACAAATAAACTAACGCCACCCCAAGTATGTGCTGCAAGAGTACGAGAACAAAAAAAAGGGCCGGTTTGTTCATAATGTGACTCCATAACGCAACTGCATTGCTCTTAATGCAAAACCCTAAGCGTTTAACACCTTTTAGGTACTATTCAATGAGCCCCATCGCATATTTTCTGAATAAAATTCGTGGATGATAGGATGAATGACAGCAGTGAAGTGTAAAGAAAACTGTCACTGCACATCAGCACTCGTAATACGTTAGATTTTGAAGGCGTGATATAATCGAAGACTATGGTAAAACAATAATCACTCGCCTAAGCGAATATCGACGAAACCTTCTGTTCTCGTGGCGTATGAAGTTCTGGTCAACAAGCAAAGGAGTTATTTTTACTAAATGACGCTTTGGAGTTCCAAAACTGAATTACTACAAGCATAGAGCTGGTCTGGCTCCTTCTCTTTTTGTTCACTCTAACAGGGGTGAAACAATCGACTAGTATTTTTTTATCGTGTAGCCACTTCAAATCACCCAGGAAAAACATTCTTAAAGCGGCTTTTAATCGAATGAGATTGGATTTCACTGTTTCTAATATTCCCTATTCGGGAGCCTCCTCATTAGGTAATTCTCACCAGGATATCTGTTCTGCTGTACAAAAAATTTAATCGAATAAAGGTGGTTTTCATGTCAAATGTCTTAATTAGTAAAACTTGATTTCTTGTAACCATATTCAAGTTTATTAGATTTGAAAGGTAATGTGTGACCCGAAATTTAATTATTCATTTCTTGGCCAATCGCCCAGAGTGGGTGTGAGCCATGCGTTTAGGCCATCATCATCATCATCATCGGCAGCAGTGGGGATCTGTCATATGCTCGGATGATATATTTTTGAAAAAAAAAACGCAATATAGCTTTGACTTCGCCATTTACTTCTCGCAGCATATGTGTGTTATTTCAAGGGTGCAGGACTTTGAGGCTCCTATTGTATGCTGTCATTGTTAGTCATTTTAGCTTTGCGTATGGCACACAAAACCATGAATACTATACCCACCTGTGGCATATTGAACGCTCACGCGAGAGAGAGGTCTCCTTCCTCTTGTTCTTTGAGCACCTTGATAACTGTTGTGCAGTACTTTAAAAATCCGGGCTCTCGTATGCTGTCATACTGTCGACGCTTGGTGTAATGCATAAAAAACTATGCGTCGGGACAAGTTGGAAGCAAACAAGATTGAGAAAAGAAAGAATACAAGTAAAAAATATAAACAGCAATATTAAAATTGAACAATGAGATGAAGAAATGGAAAGTAAGACAGAAAAACGCCAAAACAGAAAAAAGCGAAAAAGGAAAAAGAGAGTAGGCAAGAAAGAAAAAAAACTGAAGAAAACCGAACAAGGCATCTCAGCTCCACAGTTTTGTGGCGTGTCACCCATTACGAAAGCTGCCTTATTTTTTACTTCCCTTCGTGTACCTGCACTCAGCATTTTTTGAAGGTCCCCATTGAGCTATTGCTCTGAGTAGCCCGCGTTGCTCGAACGATCCACCGAGTCTGGAACATTCACCATAACATAATTTGACGGCAGTGACTTTGAGTCAAGTAGCAATGCATGTGCCCTTCTACTCAGCAAAAAAAGAAATTGCACTTGTGGACTAACGTATTGTTACCGGCAATAAAATTTTTGGATGAAAAATGTCTATCGTGATCGTTCTCTACATCCCTTACGTGCCTTTCAAGGATGCTTTGTATGCAACAAGGATTACCTAACATATTTATTATAAAACCCCGGTCGTAGTAAATATATTAATTAATAATATAATAATGTTGTTTAATATATAATAATGTAATAATTTAATAATGTTCTGCCTTAAATAGATACTTGTGAGCATATCTATCTGACAGAGATGATTATTTATAAAAAGGCTTGTGTATAAAAATATACACGTATAAAAAACATAACATACCTCAATGCGGTGTAATACTTTATAAACAGATCAAGTGTTCCTCTCCTGACGCAGAACAGTATCGTGGAACTTCCGGAGAAATTCCTGTGACGTATCCCAATTACGAGACGGACCTGCCTGACAAGTTTTTGAGAGGCTGCGAGCAATTGGAATACGACATCATCGACTACAATGGAGAATCGCAGGAGGGTGAGTTGTCTTCCGTAGAGGAAACGTATTGGCGTGCAGAAAATATTATACTTCGCTAAGAATACTTTGTTAATCATTTTTAATACTTACTGTCCAATACGTTTTAACCCCTTGTGGGGACAGCTTTTGTTTAAGTGACACAGCAGAGTGAGCTAACTGTTTTTATGACCTCGCAATAGACGCCATATGAACAGCTACCATAAAAGCAGCAGGTGAATATGGTTTATAAAAATGTAGCCGAATGAAGCAACGTAGTCACGAAATCAACACTCAGGTTTAAAAATTGTACTTTGCACTTTCTTTAGGGACTCTTATCACAAATTGGTGAAAACATGTGCGTGGGATGTAGAGAGAACAAGTTGAGGACTGAAAAGTCGCTTTTTCGAGAGTCCTGCTCTTCGAGAAGAAAAAAAGTGTGGGATACTCCTTTCGCAGAGGTCTAACTTACCCCGTATACGACTATCTTTGAAAGGAATCGTGACTCTTCTGGAAAGTCAGTGTGCACGCTCTAACATTGTCACTGGACCATCTCGGGAAGAGTCAAAATCCGACGCAGTGGTCTAGTGGCTAAGGTACTCGGCTGGTGACTCGCAGGCCACGGGTAGAATCCCGGCTGCGGTGGCTGATTTGTCGATGGAGGCGAAAATGCTGTGGACCGATGTGCTCAGGTTTGGGTGCGCGTAAAAGAACCCCATGTGGTTTAAATTTCTGTACCCTCCACTACGACCTCTCGCATAATCATAAGGTGGTTCGGTGGTGCTAAAACCCACATATCAATGAATCAACCAACCAAGAGGGCAAAGACGAATCCTAAGCATCACTTTCCCACTTCTGATGAAGTCAATTTTTGTTTGCTGGTGGCGCTCCTACAAGGGTCAAATGATACCCACCTGCTGTAGGTCAGGTGACTCTACAGCAATTTAGGGCAACTCAATTGACGTATGCTATAGTTTTCTGTGACAACTGCTGGGAATGACAAAGTATATATGAAACAAATCCAATATAACTGGTCAATGTGACCAGTGACTGCGAAAAAAGGTTCAATTTCAGCAACACTGTACATAAATCTTTCAATACAACATCCATTTTCAGCTCTGTAATGTCAAAAATGAGTACATATAGTCTATGATTTCCGATGAAGAAGTTGAGGTTTTTCTTATTGACATGCTTCTACTATTATAACCAAACAATATGCGTAACTGTGTAGTGCACAGCTCATGCAAAATACACTACATGTATCGGCATTATGTATTCATATTTATTCCTTCTGATGGCGAATGATTCAAGAAGTCGTGACCATCGCAGACAGCTTAGTTCGACTATTCTGCGCTGTCGCAACTGTTCAGCGTGAACAGCCATGAAAAATATTACCTCAAAAACAGATCTTGTTATTGCGGTAATACATGATTGTAATTAGAGTTCGGGAGTTTACACAGTGACTTCCGCACAAATATTTAAGGATCGAAGCAAAACGACCCTAATGATGAAACGTCCGCCCTTGTAATGGTGGATTTCATTATGCACCATTTTGGTGGATTATGCGGCTGAAGATATTGGTGGCTCATGGCGTACGGGGGCGTTTAGTGGATGGTGAAGCGCCAGCAATGCTGGAGCCCGAAGCAGCGTCAGAACCACCGTGACGAGCTGCCACTAAAGAAATAATAAAAATGTTATATAAAACGATGTGGAAAGCTCGCGTAAAAAAGAAATAAAAAGAGCTGAAACCACGCGGAATCGAACCCGCAACCACCGGATTCCAAACTGACCACACCATTCACTGCGCCAAGCCGACACATGAAACATTTGCTGTTAAATGACTATTTAACTTAAAAGCTGACCGTTTAACTTCAGTTGTGATTGTGGCGTACTCGAGATGGACGGGATCTGCCTGGACCTGCTACTAAAATTCGCGTATTTGATAAACACAAACAACTGCTGCTTGTAACAATTGCCACTGCGATAATGGCAACAGCGCTAAGTTTTTGTTACAATTTACAACCGCAACGAAAATAAAAACCAGTGGACTGAGGAGTGGGTAGAGTTTATCGGCGGTTACTGCCAAGTTTGATAACCGTTTCTCGCCTCTTCCAAAGGGCGATATCTGTTCAGACTTCATGACACCTCTATGCTCATTCGATAGATACGCCCACACAATTGATTGTGATGCTTTTCCCGCAGCGCACAGCACGGTCGTGCCAGCGCACCGCTGTTGCTCTGTAGTTACAAACAACTACATAACGGTTTGGCCAAAACAAATTCAGTGTGCCAGAAGCATTATGCTCTAGTATGGTTTCAGTAAGCATACGAATGGACGAGTCTGTGTTCTCGCATAACAGCCAGCGAAGCGCCGGTGAGTGCGACTGGCGCCTGTCGGTGAGAGGAGGCGTACATTTGGTGAAAGTGCTGCAAGCGCGTTGCATCGGTATTTGTCGCTTCCTGCTAGGACACTGTGCACAACGAAAAAGGCTTCATTTAGGGTAAATGATGCCACGGCTGTACTGTATTGTCATTCTTAACAGTCAAAATTGTGTATTCTGAAACCCAGAAGTGCCGATAACATCTGTACACGCTCGATCGATAGGGCTCTCCTTTGGTAGAAATCGTGATGGTAGAACAAGAAGGGTGAAAGTCAAATTCACTGGGGGCTCGTCTCGACACATGTAGAAAGTGAAAGTTTATGCATATTAGCGTCACACGCACTTAACTTAAAAGTACGGCTCAAGCAAATGTGCGCAAGAATTGCCAGAGTTGCGTTTTTAGCGTAGCGACATCAAGTGACCGCTGTGTTCTGCTCTAACATTGAAAGAGGCGATTGCGAACTGGAGCTCATTTGTTTCTCGACAACTGCACGGTGATGTAAAATAATCATTGTCACTGTTAACTTTGACTCCTCTAATCTTCCAAACATCACAACGAAGAAGCACATCGCGGAAGTCAAACTGACGTGCATGAAATGTAAACATAATCATGGCCGCATTCCACGCTCCACAAGAATTGAGGCGTTGTTGACACCACACGAATTCAAAATAAACGTGCTAGAAAGCGTAATGAGCGGCGTGGGTTTCTTCTGACCATAGACATATACAGAAATAAACACTAAAATAAGGGATTTCAGATACTTTCATGTGCTTTTTCATCATGCCACCGTCATCTACCAAACTTCCGTCATGCCATTTTCGTCCAGCTTGCTCACCAAGCCTTCCACCAAACACCTTTTGCATCGCCACCACCAGCCCGCACTTGCCCCTGCCACCACCAACCACAATCTGCCACCATTTTTTTCCCTCTCGCCATCAGCCGGCATTTTCCACCGCCAACACCATTAACTCGCCGCCACCACCAACATCAGCCATCAATTTCTCCTCTCTCGCCCTCATCAGCCATTATGTTCACTACAGTTTCCACCATAACCAGTATTCTTTCCACCATATCCTGCAACAATTCCAGCATCCACCAACCCAGGATTTTCAATAGGGAACGCACAGAGACTTAGCAAGAGACCTCTAAGAAACATTTCTTTTTCCTTATGGTGTAAAACACAACTTGCGAATAGCTTTTGTAACGGCTCACGTGTTAACAAACTTGCAACACAAAACATGGGCCTCTTTCAAACTACGAAGGGAACTGGATTAGGCTTCGCTACGTGGGTGGCATTGACATTCACCTTTATTTTTTTTTTTCTACGTCGTCTTGTCCGAGCAAAGAAAAAGAAAACTGACAATTTCGCTCAAAGGACCAAGTATTGAATGCGATAGCAACGTATTCAAAAGCATTACGAAGCAAGCGTAGCATTTTAAGAGCAATATAATGGTTGGAAACATGCACTTGCTAAGTAACAATGTTTCCTGCGACAAGGCCACAGTAGATGACCACAACAAGGCTCGTGCGTAGTGAAGGCGTTAAAGAGAACCGCCTCCCGTGGGCAGTGCATGCTGGCACTAAGGACTATACACCGTGTGTCGCCGCTCATGGCGTTTTGTTGTGTAGAGCGTTTCGATATGTTGAGGGTCGCTTCAGGTACACTTCTGGCACCATTTTTTCGTGTTTATAGCGCAACCCGTAGAAGTTCCCGCCTGCTGTGGTGGCAAGAGTCGCGCGCTGACTGTGGTCGGAATAGAGTGGCAACGATCGTAAAGACGATGTTCGTTTCACAGAAAGAGGTGGCTAGCGCATCCTTCTCCGCATATATATATATATATATATATATATATATATATATATATATATATATATATACACGTGAATGACGGTGGCAGCGACAGGAGCAAACAGCCGAGACTGCCTATATAATTGCTATCACACTTATGAGACCAACTCCTTCGTTCACAGGGTGAACGCCGCTATGAATTTTCTTATCAGTATTGGTGAGGCGCCAGACCACAACGACCCTCGTTTCTCCGAGTGTGGCTGTAAAGTGGAGTGAAGAGGCATGGGGTCCAAGATAGCGGGCGCGTGGGGTATTCCTCTCCGGTTTTCCCAATTGTACAGCGGGCCTGTATGCCGAGTTGGGCTAGTTCAGCTCCTTTCTCCGCACCGCTACGCACCAACAGTCTCGAAAAAGCTGTCATGCTATTACCGTAGTTTGCTCATGGCGAGAAAAGAAGTGTTGCACTTTTATAGAACCTCACGCTCTTACGAAAATGTCGGATCAAAATCTACCAGAGGCAAAGTAAATGCTGTGGTGTGTAGACTCTCAAATGGGCTTTATTTTTTTGTGCTGTAGATATGAGCTGCCCACATGAGAGCACTTAGAACTACGATGCCCCTGCAAGAGTTCCACATGTGCTGGAAACTTACTATACTTCGAAGTTGGCTGGCTGTATGGCAGGGGGGCACTGGCCAAGAAGAAAACAAAATGAAAGCCTGAACTGCAAGTGAATTCAGATTGGTGCCGCTTCTACGCTCAATAAGTGGGTTATTTTTTCCCATAAAGCTAGGGTTGTTTTTCATTGCTATAACGTTCCTATACTCAAAGGGGCGCTTGTGTAATCTCAGATGGCGCGAAAGCCGCGCTCGCCTAGCGCACAACGCTTCGCACTCGCCCGCAAAGCTTCTGCAATTTCCCTCTCCAGCTATCTTTCAGCGCGCCCCAAAAGCAGGAGATAAGAAGGAGAGCGCAGGTGGTCGCCATACGTCTAGACTACACCTAGACTAAACGTCGCTGGTTCTGTGATGGCCACGGGTTGGTTACATGTGCGTTTTGGTCACTTATGGTAATCTGTTCGCACTGTGAATTTTACGGTGTTCAGCGGATACATATACATCTATACCCCTACAATTCTACAGAGAGGAGGAATGCTTGAATCCCTTTATATTTTTAAAATTGAGCTATTTAGCACCGAGATAAAACAGACCCAAATGAAAAATAATAATACTGCCACATACTAATTGATACCTCTTTAAAATGATATATATAAGGAAAGTTCAGCAGTTACCATGCTTTTTTCGCAAACTGAAGCGAAATAAATGCAGTAACAAAACAAAATACTTTTGTTCAATGCACCAAAAGTATTCTCGTGGTGGTCTAGCTCGTCAGCGGTAGAAAGTATGCACACGCTGCAATCTCGTGCACTCAGCTTCCAGCAGTGGTCTCCACCGCCATCGATATCCGCAGTGAATGTGTCCCTCGCGGTAGCCAAGTGTGCGAGGCACTACTCATTAGTGTTTCTTGGGACCGTGGTGATTGGGATGACCTGATGGACGGCCCGCCATCTCTGAGGTCATGGAACGTGTACTAAAAATGGTGAACATAGTGCGCGCTAGAACAAAAGAGCGAGGGATGGGGTGTGGCACGAGGAGCTTTGATCTTTTTTTTTATCGCTGGAATGAATGGCAGTGTTAAGACGCACTGCCTGATCTTCCCAGGGGTATTTGTCTTCAAATCCCTGTTCATCGACGAGTGAAATCAACTGAGTTTGCATTGTCATTGCTATTCAGTTCCATTTTGTCAATGCCTGAAAGAGACACGAAAGGCAACTACTAAGTCGACGTTGATTGTTGAAGTAGTTTCAGAAACCTCGTAGTGTTACTTTTGAGCGAAGAAAGTGCTTACATTAAAATAAAATTGCGTTTTAGTGGTCCGCATCACGTTAGCACACTTCACAATACCCGCCTGAATAGAACGTCTGATGCCACTGTTGTCGTGCACAACGTCGCCCGGTTTTAGAGCGCGGGTGCCGACACAATAATAGCAGCAGAGGAAAAGTAGCAGGAGCCACAGCTGCAACAATGGCCAAAGAAACAATTTTAGCCATGGCCTCCAGAACCGAAGCTCAAGGGATCCGAGATGGCGGCCACGCAGCGTGTTTACCTCAGGCCGTTCCCATCGCCACGATTTCCGGCAAGGTTACCCATTATCGCCTCACCCACCCGGCTAGCGCGGGAGGGCGTGGATTCCGGCGGAGGTGCAGATCGCGGCACACAGTAGAGCGCACTAGATTCCAGAGTCTATATAGTTTTTCCCACGTCCAAGCAAGAATCACCACCAGAATCTTGATGCTGAACTGAAGGAGTATATTTTTATGTTACTGCATTGTTTTGGTCAAATTTACGAAGTTAAGCATGCCCATTGCTGCATTTGCATTTTAGGCAATTTCGAGGAGGTATCAATTTGTCTGGGGCAGTATTAGTTATTGTTCCTTCACGGTACATCTTGTCTCGGTGGTACATACCTCGATTTGTGAATTTTAGGGGCATATTGGCATTCCTACTTTTTGGAGATTTGTAAGAAGGCTGGGCTAATTATTACCTTGAATTATAGTTCTTTCCTAAGATGACTCATAATTTTACTGGTGTGTGGTGTACGCATATTTGCCCCACCGCAGTGGTCTAGCGGCTAAGGTACTCGGCTGCTGACCCGCAGGTCGCGGGTTCAAATCCCGGCTGTGGCGGCTGCATTTCCGATAGAGGCGGAAATGTTGTAGGCCCGTGTGCTCAGATTTGGGTGCACGTTAAAGAACCCCAGGTGGTCGAAATTTCCCGAGCCCTCCCCTACGGCGTCTGTCATAATCGTATAGTGGTTTCGGGACGTTAAACCCCACATATCAATCAATCAATGGTGTACGCATATTTAGAAGGTGGTCAACTGAACTGCACTTACGCACTAGATAACTGAGAAACCTTTTCATATCTTTGAAATAAGGTATGTGTCACGTAATGTTGCCGGATTATTTTAGAACCCTTTAATTAGCCGATCTACATTCACTCCCCACGTCTGTCACAGTGAAGGTGCCCCACTTGTCATCGCCTCTTTTTTCGTTGCCTGAATCTGAATTTTGATTGCTTTGGTAGCAAACCGACAATAGCAGTGTCCTGTTCAATTGCTGTGCTCTTCACAGCATCCTAATCAAAAGGTTCTCACCACGGTGGTCTAGCGGCTAAGGCACTCAGTTGCTGACCCGCAGGTCGCAGGATTGAATGCTGGCTGCGGCGGCTGCGTTTTTGATGGCGGCAAAAATGGCGTAGACTTCTGTGCTCAGATTTGGGTGCACGCTAAAAAACCCCAGGTGGTCGAAATTCCCGGGGCCCTGCACTTTGATGTCTCTAAAATCATTTGGTGGTTTTGGGATAGTAAACTCCACATATTGCCGCATTCAACCTGCAGAGAAGAGCTCGCGCAGCGAGAAAGACAGCCTGCAGTCTTAGAAGAGCTCTCGCAGCAAGAAAGACACATTTCTTTCTCGGTCCTCTTTACGAGCGCCTTTCATTTTTAATTAAAGTTAGCTCTTCTATATCAGACTTCTGCTGTGTCTGCGTCGTGACACTGGTGGAGGAGCTGGGTACATTTCCAGGACACCTTCCAACAGCCCGAGATCTAGTCCAGAAAGACTTCCGCTCGTCGAAATACCTATTCACCGCGCCAGCCACCACCTGTTAGGCCTGAGCACAGAGTTCGGTCCTCTGACGAAAAGCTAGACCGCGCCCGGAAGCAGTTGCCCCGCTATGACCAGCCCAAGCATGACACAAGTGACTGTTTTCACCCCTAAAATCATTCCTGTGGACTTTCACGGCAACACACATGGGGACGCAGATGACTGGCTTGGAGTTGGAGCGCACAGCCAACGAAAATGGGTGGAACGCCGCACAGAAGTTGGGGTACGTGTGTTTCCCTTTTCAGGACAGAGCTCTCCAAACAGTTCATGATTAACGTGTGGCCAACGTGGGACGAGTTCCGGCAGAAATACCTGGACACCTTCGCAAACACCGAAAGGCGGGAGCATGCACAACGACTTCTCGAATCACGGATTCAAAAGCCAAACGAATCTCTTGCTATGTTTGTTGAGAACCTGACTCATCTCTTCCATGGAGCCGATTCCGATATGTCCGAGAGCAAAAAGATCTGCCACCTCATGCGAGGTGTTAAAGAGCAGCTCTTTGCTGGTCTCGTGCGGAACCCACCTTCAAGCGTCGACGAATTTTCGAAAGAGGCGACCACCACAGAACACGCACTGCAGCTACGCTACCACCAGTACGACCAACCAAACAGCGGACAAATCAGCGCAACCACCGTGACAGCCGTGACACCTGACGAGCGTTCTTTGCGTGACCTCATACGAGAAATTGTGCAAGAAGAGGTGAAGAAGCTCGCCGCCACACCGAATGACTGCGCGATTGCGTCGGTCACAGAAATTGTTCGCCAAGAGATAAGGCAAGCGCTTTCACTTCCCGAGCCGAACACTGACATAGTTAGGCCAACATTTGCAGATATTCTTCGTCGACAGCCATCTAACGTGCCGCCACCTCAAAAGTACCACCCGCAACAGCCGCCGACAGTATGGTACTACAGGGAAACGTCGACGCCGATGCGACCTCTACTCCACAAAAACCGACATCTGGTGTACCCCTGAATAGAAGCCTTTGTGCTTCCATTGTGAAGAAGCAGGCCACATCAATCAATCAAATCTTTATTTGTGGAAAAAATATACATGTATTGGGATTAGTACATACCGAAAGAGGTCCCATAGCACAAGGCTGAAAGGGGACCTGCTGTTAGAAAATGACATGTTGGTAAGTACAACAAAATGGCAACAATAAGTGAATAAGTAATTATTGATAGTAATAAAAACAACGCAAACGTGCAATAAAAATGCCAGTAAAAATGGTGACAAAACAATGTTCTGTAATTGTGCATAATTATGAAAACAAAACGTACAATAAAAATGGCAGTAGAATCGTGAACAAAATTACGTAAACAATCATATGCAGCTATTAAAAAACTGTTAAGTACCCAGTAATAACTGTAAATATATGCGCACACCGACATATAAATGAAGATGAGTTATGATAGTGACATGAGATGTTTAAGTTATTTTTAAATGCAGCTAATGACAATTGTTTATTCCTTAGCAGTACTGAATTCCACAATTGTATAGCTGCAAATATGGTGGTATGTTTGCCGTAGTTAGTGTGTGCATGTGGTTGTAAAAAGTTGTCGTTTGAGGCAAACCTGGTAGGATTAGAGCTCAATATTTGAAATTTCTCTAAAACGTTGACTGTTATAGTGCCCTTAAGACACCTAAATACAAGAATTCCCAATTTATTTTTGAATAAATTACACACTGTTAGTACATTATGTTGCTGAAAAAATGGGGATGCGCAGGTGATCGGTGAAGTGAATGTTGGGATGCGGATGGCTTGGTTTTGGAGACGTTGTAGTGGAAGGATATGAAATGGATAGGTATTCGCCCATGACGTGATAAAGTACGTGATATGACTGTGGATCAAGGCGTAGTACAGTTTAAGCAAAGTCTGCAAATTGAAGAATTGTCGTGCTTTAAATAATGTTGTGATACCATGAGTAATCCTCTGTCTTATAAGTGAAATGTCATGTTGGTACTCGAGATGAGCTTCCAGAACTACTCTAAAAAATGTGCACTTAGAATTAATAAGATGGCTGTGGCCGTTGATAGTATCAGGGCTCCTCCATGTTCACTTCAGGTTTTCTCGTTTTCGGTAGAAAGTATTCAAAATCCGCAAATTATTGCGTTCTGCGAATTCTACTTGTAGCTCTCCTCTGGCGTTTCTAGTGCCGATGCCATAATCTCCTACTGCCTGGTCTCCAGCCTGCTTCTTCCCTACCTTCGCATTAACGTCGCCCATCACTATAGTATACCGTGTTTTTACCTTAGTCATTGCCGATTCCACGTCTTCATAGAAGTTTTCAACTGAAGCGTCATCATGGCTGGATGTAGGCGCGTAAGCCTGTACTACCTTCATCTTGTATCTTTTATTCAGTTTAATTACAATACCGACCACTCTTTCATTAATGCTATAGTATTCCTCTATGTTGCCAGCTATGTTTCTGTGAATTAGGTACCCCACTCCCAGTTCTCATCTGTCTGCCAAGCCCCGATAGCAAAGGACGTTTACCTGATAGCAAAGGACGTTTACCTGATAATATATTATTAACTATGAAGTCAAATGCCTTAGAGAGGTCAATCAACGGAGCTCCTGCTAAACATCCAGCGTCAAGCGCGTGTTCAATGTAATCGGTAAAGAAGAGTAGTCGGAGATCTGTTGAATAGCCTGCACGAAAACCAAATTGTTGGGAGGATAATATACGAAACCTATTCAGATCTTTAGATAACCATTTTTCAATACACTTCTCTATGATTTTATTGTATGATGAAAAAATGGCAATAGGTCGGTAGTTACTAATGGAAGTTCTATCACCTTTTTAAAGACTGGAATTATCTTGGCCTTTTTAGGCTGCGATGGGAAGATGTGAGTTTTAAACGTAAGGTTAATAATATAGGCTAAAGGGGTCGAGATCACGTGAGAGATGCTTTTCAGGCGAATAGGCTGAATGTAATCTAGACCAGCCCTTGTTACTTTCATGTGATTATTTATTTCTACCAACTCATCTGGGCCTGTTGGAAAAAGGTAAAAAGACTGAAGACATTTCCTAGTTGTTTGCTGGTAATCATGAGGCATGAGGGAAGTGTTAGCACAAAAGTACTTGTTGAAGGCGTTCGCAATGTCATTTGCATTTCTAAGAACACCCTCTGATGACTGTAATTCAGTTATAGCTGGTTCTTATAGATCTATTTAGACATGATTTGGCCCCACCGCTGTGGTCTAGTGGCTAAGGTACTCGGCTGCTGACCCGCAGGCCGCGGGATCGAATACCGGCTGCGGCGGCTGCATTTCCGATGGAGGCGGAATTGTTGTAGGCCTCTGTGCTCAGATTTGGGTGCACGTTAAAGAACCCCAGGTGGTCGAAATTCCTGGAGCCCTCATCTACGGCGTCTCTCATAATCATAGCGTGGTTTTGGGACGTTAAACCCCACAAATCAATCAATGTTTAGAAATCAATTCATTGTTTTCCATTGATCTTTGCTGTTATTTCCAGTGTTACGTATCCTGTTCGTATAATAATTTCCTTTAGCTTCTTAAAGGGCTTTGTAAAGTAGGTTGCAGTATGGTCGTGCGGTATTGTCTTCATCGCATCGCCGGGTATCAAGGATTTCCATCCATTACTCCTCGGCGCTATTTCGACGGAAGACGCAACGTTGATACGAGCACGACGATCCCGCGGGACGTTTCTTCCTGGCTTTTGGTCACGCTTGACCTCTCCTGGTCATTTTCTTTAATCTAATAGAGGTAGCACGACCTACATGGCGAGAGGAAGATCTCCCAGTCCACATCAGGGAAGCTAAAAACAGCGACCCTAGGGGGAAGGTTGCGAATTGCCGAATAGTTGAGAATCCCCCACACCACCGCACGAAGCACCGCACATTTAGAATGAATCGATGAAAGAAGAGATTGTCACCGCCCACATCACTTTTAATTGACGGTCACGACGTGACGGCACTGGTTGACACTGGAGTTGACATTTCAATAATGAGTGCAAATCTGACCGACAAACTTAAGAAGGTGAAAATAGGATGAATGGGGCCGCAAATTAGAGGAGCCGAAGGCCAGCTGCTGACGCCTAGCGGGAAGTGCACCACACAAATCAAGGTAGGGGATTCATCTTTCGCCGCAACCTTCGTTATTCTTTCTGAGTGTTGCAAAACACACCTTCTTGAGTATGGATTTCTTGCGGAAGTACGTTGCCATCACAAATATACCGTACGGTGTACTGACCTTCTCAGCAGACCATAGTGCAGCGCTGCAGCGCAAGCCCATGCGCATCATTAACGACGTGGCCATGCCACCATTGTCATGCCGCCTAGTCTCTGTCACGTGTAACGCGCAGCATACTGGAGAAGGTATCGCGGAATAAGTATCGACGCTTTTACTATCTCGAGGAATTCCTATTGCCAGAAGTCTCGTCAGTGTAGTGTCTGGGCAAGCAGAGGTCCTGCTGACGAACTTCAGCAACGAGTGTCGACACATTACAGAGGGTACCACAGTTGCAAACTTCAAAGAAGTTGTAGAATTCCGTGAGTGCTTCGCAGTGCAACAGGCAGGGATGCCGGCTGCTTCAACACCACTTACCTGTCGACGTAAGCACAGATTTATCGCCAGCGCAGAGACAGTCTTCTAAGTGTTCTCGGCCAGTTCGAAGATTGTTTTTTTATCGACCTCAAGGGTAAATCTAAAGCCACAGACAAAGCACCGAATTATAACGGAAGCGATGGCAAGACCTATTCGACAAAACTCATATCACGTGGCACCAAAAGAACGCAAAGCAATCCAAGAACAAGTCCAGAAAATGCTCGATAATGACATCAATCAGCTGTCAAAAAGCTCTTGGGCTTTACCGCTAGTGCTAGTTAAGAAGGATGGCAGCTTACGCTTCTGTGTGGACTACCGCAAGCTGAGCCGCGTGGCAAAGAAAGACGTATACCCATTACCGCGTAATGATGATTCGCTTGACAGGCTGTGGCACGCACGCTTCTCGTCAATGGAGCTGAAAAGCGGATATTGGCAAATTGATGTCGATGACCGGGACAGAGAAAAGACTGCTTTTGTTACGCCTGACGGACTTTACGAGTTTAAAGTCTTGCCCTTTGGATTGTGCTCAGCCCCAGCAACATTTCAGAGACTGATGAATACCGTCCTATCAGGCCTTAAGTGACAGACGTGTCTGGTATACCTTGACGACGTCAATGTTTTGTCAGCAGCACTCGAAGAACATCTAAAACGGCTGCTATTAGTATTTCGAGCAACACGGGCCGCTGGCTTAACGTCTAAACCTTAGAAATGTCATTTGGGTTTCAAGTAACTCCGATTCTTAGGACATGCGGTGAGCCATGAAGGTGTTCGTCCAGATCCCGACAAGATCAATGCCGTCCGAAAATTTCTAGTGCCAACGGATAAGAAGCCCGTGAGACATTTTCTTGGCCTTTGCGCCTACTATAACAGGTTTATCGCCAATTTCTCGCGCATTGCGTCGCCCTTAACACGCATAACAAGACGATGTTCCGTTTTTATGGGGCGAAGAGGAGCAAGAAGCATTCGACGATCTACGAGAGCGCCTGCAGACACCACCTATGCTTGCTTACTTTCACGAGGACGCTCCTAGCATGATACACACCGATGCCAACAGCGTAGGTTTAGGCGCTGTACTCGTCCAGTGGCAAGACTCAGCCGAGCGAGTGATTGCCTAACAAGTAGGGCGCTTTCCCGTGCCGAGTCCCATTATTCCACAACGGAAAAGGAACACCTTGCTGTAGTATATGCTGTTGTGAAGTTTCGCTCATACCTCTATTGCCATTTCTTCCACGTAGTTGGCGACCACCACTCCCTTTGTTTGCTGACCAATTTTAAGAACCCATCTCGTCGGCTAGCCCGCTGGAGCTTACGCCTACAAGAATTCGATATGACGGTCGTCTATAAGTAGGGAGGGCAGCACTCTGATGCTCATTGCTTATCCAGGTCAGTCACCTATAATGCAAGACGATGTCTCAAAAGAGGATGACATGGCGTTTTTAGGAGCGGTCGACACGGCCACCATTTCGTCTAAGCAAAATAAAAGACAGAGTTGCTTCCTCTTATTAATTTTCTTAACGGCTAGTCTACAAACATTCCTAAGATATTTGCAGGAAGACTGCCATCATTCTGCTTGCACACTGATTACCTATATAGGAACTTTTCCTCCAGCGGAAGTGCCCACTTACTTGTCGTCTTGACATCCATTTGCGATGATATCCTGAGCGCTTGCCACGATGAGCCAACCTCCAGCCACCTCGGTTACACACGCACATTGGCCAGAGTCTAACAGAAGTTAAACCGGTTGGATTGTTGCAACCAGTTCAAGTGCTCACCATACCTTTTGCACAAATCGGAAAGGACCTCTTGGACCATTTCCGACTTCGCACACTGGAAACAAGTGGGTAATTGTCGCTAACGACTATCTTACTCGCTACGCAGAAACAAAGGCTTTATCAAGAGTAACCGCACTAGAAGCGGCACGATTTTTCATTGAAAATATTATTCTGATGCATGGTGCTCCTATAATTATAATAACGGACAGAGGTACTGCTTTCACGGTCATGCTCCTTAGGTCAGTGCTTGAGCTGAGTGGAACAGCGCATTGACAAACTATGCTCTACCACCCACAAACCAACGGCTTAAAAGAACGCCTCAACAAGACAATTGCCGGTATGCTTAGTATGTGCATCGACGTTGATCGCAAAAATTTGGACGAAGTTCTACCATACGTGACGTTTGCCTATAATACGGCGCAGAAGGAAACAACCCGAAGCACGCCATTTAGTCTTTTTATGGCCGTGAAGTGACGACAATGCTTGATGCCATATTGGTGCACGTCTTCGACGTACAGACGCGGATGTTAAAGCCTTTACCCTACGAGCTGAAGAGGCGCGGCAGCTAGCACGCGTCCAAATCGCCCGGCTGCACAGTTACGAGGCACAACGTTATAACCTGCGACAGCGATACGTCACTTATCAACCAGGCGAGAAAGTGTGGGTGTGGAGCCATATTCGCCGACGCGGCCTTCCTGAAAAGTTACTGAAGAAGTACTTTGGTCCCTACAATGTTGTACGGTGCCTAAGTGACGTGAATTATGAGGTCATCCCTGTCAGTTCTTCGCGAACTCGCCAGCAAAAATCTGAAATCGTACACGTTGTGCGGATGAAGCCAAATTGCAGTGAGCCAGTTGCATAATACGTCAACTACATACACCGCGTATTTTGTAGCAGAGCATCGGGATCATGCTCTTTCTGCAGGGAGGCAAATGCCGCATTCAACCTGCAGAGAAGAGCTCGCGCAGACAGAAAGACAAATTTCTTGCCTGGTCATCTTTACGAGCGCATTTCATTGTTAAATAAAGTGAGCGCTTCTACATCGGACATCTGCTGTGTCTGCGTCGTGACAATATCTATCCATCTATTCAAAAGATTGCACATGTATCATAACGGTGTCTCTTTAATGGAAACTAATTATTTTCCGAGGTAGACTACTGAAGAAGCATAAAGTTGAAATTGTTACTGCTGTAAAACACCGCAGTGTTTCATGGAAGATACATCAAGCTCTGAACGCATGTTGCGTAATTCTTGAGCAAGTAACACTCATCAATGTTTATACTTATATTTCCCAACCTATCCACTGAACACCAAAAAAATTCAGAGGGCAAATAGGCTACAACAAAATTGTTTTAACAGAAATAGGCTACAACAAAAATTGTTTCAAAGTTTATTTAAAAAACTAGGAATATAACTTATTACTCCTAATATTTTGTCCTTTGGGGCTGCTTCAGCGGGGCTCTCTACAAATTCCTATGTAACACAAGATTACCTTGCTGAGCCATTGATCAGCTCTCAATTTTTATTAGCCAATCTAACATTTACTAGTTAACATTTACACTGTAAAGACATAACCTTCAGAAGAGTTTCATAAAACGATTTCTTCTCAGCCATTCGAAAAATTATATTTTTTCTTTGTTTTACTTTTTTCACATTGTACCAAGATACTCCCGCCAAATCAAAGCGATGTATTCCTATTTCCCTAGCCTGAATAATTTTAAGGTATTGACTTAAATTAACCGCTGGGTTCTTGGCCGATCTCCGTCAATTTGTGAGAGCCACGAAAAAGGATCAAGCAAGCAAGCAAGCAAGATGTAAATAAAAGAGCCACGAAAAAAAGGATCTAGCAAGCAAGCAAGATGGAAAGATTCATTACGAGGTTACGAGGCGCTTTGTCTCACCGAACGAATGATGCCGAACTAGAGGCCATCAGAATAAGCGACACTTTAGGAGTCGTTGAATAATTCAAAATTCACCATTGAAAGCACTAAACCTTCTACCAACCCTTGGTGGAATGCAGACTGCTCGCGGGCTTATAGACTAAGAAAAGCTGCATGGAAAAAATAATTTTCAGCCAGTGTTCCAGAAACTGGAGTTATTATAAGTATGCGGCCTCTATTTATAAGAGAACCATTGCTAATGCGAAGGACAAATTTAACAACGAACGATGCGAGTTCTTTTCAAAGCCGGTCAATAGAAAACTTTTTTCCCCTATCTGAGAAATAAGAAAGTTCTTCCGGTACTAACAACTATAAAATCTAGTATCGTCGCCAGTTGAACTGAAGGCCTTCTTAGAAGATATACCTCAGGGCATAAAAAGTCGCTTTACGACAATTTTCTAATACCAAGCCCAGTCCCCCATAGGGCTGAGGATTTTGAAGTGGTCACACCTGCAGAACAAGCAAACGTAGACGGAACAATACCCCATTCTGCTCTTGGTTCTGATGGCATGACGACGGCGGTGATAAAACTAGTACATGAATTATACCAACTTGAAATTATTAATCACTCACTTAGAAGCTCTTGGATTCCACCCGATTAGAGAATGCCAAAAGTGATTTCATTATTAAAAAAACAAGGCGCTGGGTTTACCTTAGATAATATCAGGCCCATTGCACTTACATAGAATCTAGTAAAACTCGCTGAAAGAAATTTATATAGACGTATAGATCGATTGATGTCAGAAAAAATGGCACCGAGCCCATGTCGAGTTGAATTCAGACGTAGTTGCTTCATTTGGTGTGCGCACGTGGATCTTGAAAGCAGAATTCAACTTGCTCGATATCAGAGACAATATTCCGCTTTGGTAACTTTAGATATCTCAAAAGCTTATGATAGCGTGGAGCATGTTAAACTGCTAAATACGCTTCAGAACGTAGGACTGCCTCAATACTTTGTGGCCTGGATCCATGCTTTCTTAGGTGATAAGTTTACTGCTCGCAATCTGGTGTCAACTCTTGAATATATAGGCAAACGAGAGTTCTACCGCAAGAGTCAGTAATACCCTTATTATTTAATGCACTATAATGTACCATTCCCATACAGCAAGATGTACAGGTCTGTATGTATCCCGTTGATATTGCATTTTTTTTGCTGCGTCGGCGGACATTCACACACTTTTATCTGATTCTGCAGACGTACATAAATAGCCTGGAAACGTGGCTGAAGGATATCAACCTCTACCTATATATTAACAAAAGCACAATCATAGTTTTCGCACAAAATGCCCCTGTGCAAATTTCACTAATGTACCGACAAGACGTCATACCACAGGTTGAGCCAGTTAGGTAGCTGGGGGTAATTTATACTCCGAAACACTTAACTGGAGTCCCCACATAGAAAACATGGCTACTAAAAGAACACGTGCCATGTGGGTGCAGCACAGGCTCAGTAATTATCGTGCCGGTTCGGCGTAGAGACATGCTCGTCATGATGTATTGCATGTACAATCGACGACCGATATTAGAATTCCACTGTTTTGTTTTCTGCCGCTCGGAATACAATGTCCGACCACTGATTCTGTTAGAACGTGAATCACTACGCTTATGCCTAGGGCTACCTAAATAAGTTGAGAACAATATCTTATACGAATAATCACTCCTGTCTTCCCTTATCAAAAGATTTGATATTCCAACAGTACGAACATTCTTTAAAATTAATGGATCACCTCAGAGGAGGTCACAGTATGTGTTCATTAACCAGCAGACTTCATTTTTTAACCACCGTTGGTGTAAATAACGGTTCCCTCAAGTAATATTTACACAGGAACTTTCGGACCCTTGGGAGTTAACTTTTGGTAAATACTTGTACTCAACACTGTATATGCAATTAAGATTGAATTTGATTATATATAACCCAATAGTGCAAAAAATTATCATATCAGTATATAGATGACATTTTAGAAGATCGTTTGGCCAATCTAGACAAATTCATTGTGACAGTCACTGACGCTTCTAATTATGAAGAGAAGGCCGGCGTAGGAATTGTATCATCCTCTCTAGGTTGGGCTTTCTCTATTCGATTACCCGACTTTACCCCTATTTACCAAGCTGACCTACAGGCAATAGTCCTACCATTGCGTAATGTGCCACAAGATCTATCAGCGGTGATTGTTCTAATAGACTGTCTCTCGGTCTGTACTGCCTTAAGCTCACCAAATTTTTCGCGTAACTTAGAAACTTTATATTCGCTCATTCCTAGACATGTGCGACTCGTTCCACTAGTTTGGGTACCAAGCCTTAGTGATTTAGCTCTCAATGAGCATGCAGATGCACTAGCTGTACCTTCCCGTGATTGTCCTGTTTTACCTATTTTGCCTACTTTGAATATATCACAGCACCATGCTTTGAAAAAATGCACAACGGCCAATAACTTAACATCTCTTTCATTTCTATCAGACTATCTGCAGCTAAAGTTTTCTTGGAAGAACAAGTGGTGTTCATCAAGAAAGGAAGAATTAGTAATTGCAAGGCTGCGTCATCGAGTCCTTTTATTGAACCTTTGCATTCACAGGTCAGGTCTGGCACAGTCGCCTTTGTGCCTTCATTGTAATGAGCGACTCTTTGGAGCACTTCTTTTTGTCATGCCGAAAATTCAAGTCAAATGAAAAAAAAAAAGCTACTAGAAGTACCCCGATGAAAGTTGGACTTAAACTTGATACTTCCGGTGATTCTTTCGTTTGGCGCAGTCGCATTTGGTTTCAGCCACAGGGACGTTTTTATCGCTGTTACAAATTTCTTACCAGAATCTAAAAGAATGGAGTGCTAAACATAGATAGATTTAGTTGTTTTATGTATAGAAATATTTTGCCTTTTTGCGTGTATTTAAGTTATCCTTTTCAATGTTTTTTGTTAAGAAATCTTACACGTTAAAATTATTATCTATATTATCCAGTTATTTCAACCCTTCCTTTCAAGAAGTGAATTATTTAAAAAGCAAGGCACCGTCTTATTCATGGCCAGTCCCCCCAGTGGGTTGCGCCAAGTTGTTGAGAAACCAACCAACCTACAAGAGCAACGCTTTTAATGAGCCGGTATAGATACCTTTGATGTAGAGATCTCGGCATCAATAGGAGCTCCTGTCTGGCGTAACAAGTCGAAAAGGAGAAGAGAAGAGTTTTTACTGCGTGACAGGTTTTAATTGAAAAACACCTATTTCAAAAATGATTTTCGTTCTTTAAACTAAGGCGTTGACACTTGCCCTCAGTGACATCAGTCCGGAAGATCACAAGCGTTACCGTGGGGAGGATAAACGAGCTTTGCTTCAGTGAAATAACTTTATTCTATCCAGCAGTAATGAATACGGCTACAATGTTAACAATAACTTTTTATCCTGACGTCTGGTATCGCGTTGCCGAAATACCGGACTAACGTGTTCTTTAATACTCTGATATAAAGGATTGGTTGCATAGTGTCAGCAGTTCTTCAAGCACAATTTTTCCATTGTGCATGAGAAATGTTATATATTTCTTCGCGAAAAGTAAATCTTTAGTGAATGCACACCGATCAGAATGCGTGCGAGAGACTGTCATAATTCATCTCTGGAGCTTGTTGCGAAAGCACTTTGATCCCGCCACTAGGGTCTAGTGGCTAAAGTACTCGGATGCTGTCCCGCAGGATGCGGGATTAAATCTTGGCTGCGGCGACAGCATTTTGAATAAGGGCGAAAATGCTCTAGGCTCGTGTGCTCAAATTGGGATGCACGTAATGAACTCCATGTGCTAGAAATTTTCCGAGCTCTCCACTACGGCGTCTCTCAGAAACATATTGAGGTTTTGGTACGTTAAACGCCGCATATAGAATGGCGAAAGCGATTTGGCTAAACGCTGATAAGGTCATCTTTTAAGTTGTGATAATAAACTAAGGTGCTGATAGTATCTAAGTTTATGCGATGACTATGGTGCTACAAAGACTAATCCCGCAGGATGCTCCAAGGTGCAAACCAATACGTACAACGGGGAACGTCAAAGTGCTGCCAAGGTTTTCATCGATCCAGTCCTACACCGGGAAAATCTCCACGTGGCGCTGAAAAGCCACGTCACGAAGGTGAGAAAATCATCATCCTGAAACATCTGCTTTACCGCCCCGCTTCAGTGGTCAAGTGGGTAAGGTACTTGGATGCTGACCCGCAGGTAGCGGAATTGAGTCCCGGCTTTGGCGGCTGCATTTTTGATGGAGGCGAAGCTGCTGTAGGCCCGTGTGCTCATATTTCGGTGCACGTTAATGAACCCCAGGTGGTCGAAATTTCCGGAGCCCCATACTGCGGTGTCTCTCATAGCCATATGGTCAAGTGTTGAAACGTTAAACCCCACGCTTATATTCATCCTTTGTCTCACCCGAAATTATAAAAAATACTTAGATCCAATAACCAGCTATCTTAGCAAGTTTGTACTTAAAAGGAGGCTAGGCTACCGCTGTTACGAGTGCACACCTCTTGAGTATCTCGCAGACGCAATGCACTATGAAGGCTTTCATTACAGTTCTGCTGGGATGTCGGTTCATATGCAACGATCGCTCCACAGTAACTTCTAGCAGTTATGAAGTGTACATACAATTTTGTATTTGGACTCGCTTGCTTCTTCTCGGCATAGTGCTGGATCTCCTGTGCTGGTGCTGTGTAGAATGAGTGATATCAAGTGTGTGCTTCAATACCTCTCGCTTCACTTGCCGGTTTAAAAACACCCTTTGTGGAGCTTAGCAAGTAAATAGCTGTGCTACTTAGCTGTGCGAGCCCCGCCGCGGTGGTCTAGTGGCTAACGTACTCGGCTGCTGACCCGCAGGTCGCGGGTTGGAATCCCGGCTGCGGCGGCTGCATTTCCGATGGAGGAGGAAATGTTGTAGGCCCATGTGCTCAGATTTGGGTGCACGTTAAAGAACCTCAGGTGGTCCGAATTTCCGGAGCCCTCCACTACGGCGTCTCCCATAATCATATGGTGGTTTTGGGATGTTAAATTCCACATGTCGTTACTTAGCTGGGCGAGATGCAATCGATTATCGTTCAGTGTAGCCGCATTTGGATGGGGGCAAGACGCTAAGGTGCCCGCTAGGGTGCGTAAATATTTCGAAGTGGTTAAAGTTTATCAGGAGTGGCTTCCGAAAACGTACTTTGTAGTCATATCAGAGTCAAATAGTAGGCTAACACCACAAGAGTGAAGGAAAGAGACGCCTAAACGACAATCCATGCCAGCAGAGAACTCGTGCCTTCGCTTCGCGTGCCACCGCCAAAGCGCCGTCTTTATTTTCTTCCTTTTGCGGTTGCGTGTTCTTCGTTTAGCGCATGGTCTAAACGAGCACACTACAGAGCCCCCCGTGTAGACTGGAAGTGAAAATCTGACGTGTTTTGGGAAGTCCAACGGAAGGTCAGACGTAGGTGAGAGGCTTTCTGTTGCGGTCTCCAGGTACACCGGCTTAAAGCGGTTCGGGCCGTCACACGCGCTACTCTTAGGGCCATTCTACGCATTTTCCACACAGCCGCAACGCACTTGCCCGAACTCCTGCCGCACGCAAGCAGAGGGCAAATAAACCAATTGGTGATGCTCTTTCCCCCTCCGCTTGAGTGCGGCAGGTGTGCCGGCACGTGCGTTGCAGCTGTGTGGCTAGTGGATGGAATGGCCATTCAGGCTGTCTCTCTTTGCGCCCGCTTCGGAGAAGACTGACAGTTTTTGGGTGTGGTTAAGGACGCAAAAGGGTTCGTCGTATACTAGCGTTAAATGTGGTCTGCCCACCTCATGGCGCCCGAAAACGTGTGCTGAAAGGGCCAAATGAGGGTGGAAATTGCTGCCTTGTGATTGAAAGGTCAGGGTGGCTTGGGCCGGGAGTCTTGAACGCAGCCCAGCAGGTGTCGTATGAATGGTTGTGGCTGAGCTGGCAGCTACGTTCATGTAAAAGTCTCCAGGAAGCCCTGCAAAACTTCTCTACACTAGCTCTGCTGCTGAGCACTGCAGGGTCTGCTTGATAACAGCTCGCAAACCTAAGAGCATCAATGGAAAGGCATCAACTGTGGTCGCTTATCTTAGGTGGGTGATGAGGGTGGTTTTCAGTTGTCAGTAAAGGTGTTCAGTCATGCCGTTGGTGCAGGGATGATACGCAGTAGTACGGCTATAGTTTTAGTTTAGCGCGCGCACCGGCCTAGCGCACGCATCGCCCTTAATGGCGCACAGCTGCGCATGCGCCGTACGTAACAGAAATGACTTCGATTCCGCACACGTTGGATGCGTGCACTAGATATAGTCTCTTACGTCGCGCACGCTACAGCCGTTGGACACCTTAGCAGTGGCTCTCGTGAGATCTCGAGCAGCCAAGACCAAAACAGACAAGATGGATGCGACCGACAACACAATGGTGGTCGTGGCAGCGAACAAAGTCCGTGTGACCTTGGATGGATTTGGAACCTAAATAAGTAACCTGAAGCCAACAAGTGAACAGGTGCAGTAGAATGGGATCACTGCTAAGCTGGAGTATTTACGAAAAAGCAGCAACACGATGGGAACGGGGAGCACCACGATGAATTTTTGGATTGTGTACGGGGTGTCATGTTTGTGATCCCATAAACTGTGGTGGTTGCTGCGTGTTTTAACCAAAGTATGTGTGAATGATCGCCTGCGAAAGCATTCCAAGTGTTAGAAAGTAAATGTTATATCTGGCCACGCATATAGCGTGCATGCGGATGCAAGTGGGTGTTCTACGAAACTCAGGTGATGTTTCCCGCACACGGTGACCTCATCATTGTGAAATTAGCTATCAGGAAATGAAGAATGACACGCGAGAACGGCGTTGCCATATGGGGCATTTTGCACTCAGAATTTAGCAACTCCAGTTTCTTTTTTGTTTTGTGATCTTAGAAAACGTATGTAGCAAACAATAAATGTTAAGTTGGCAGTAGGTGATCATTGTCGCCGTCTGTGTCCCTCACGCTGCTAGTTCACCCCACCTCAATACCCCAAACCACTACTCGTCCTCGGGAAAAATCGCCTTGTCTCACGCCCTGATTTGTGTGTTGCGTTGACGAATATTGATTATTACAACTTCTAGCCTCTGCACGAGATGGTGTGAAGTAACACTCAAAGGCAAGCCTGTTGACGCTTAGGTGCAGTACACGTTTCAGATGTTGCGCATGGTAAGCTAATTTTTAACACGCAGCCCTAAACGTAGCGCTGGAAGCGCGCTGCACATTGCGCACGTACAGCCTTGCGTACACTAAACTAAAACTCTCTGTTGTGTGGTTTCGAGCATGTGATTGAGAGACGTAAACAGCCAGGATTCAACTTGACGTCCAAGGTGACTTGTCACAGTGCCATGGGAGCCAAATAAAATACCCATGTGAGAATGAAGTGTACTAAAGTGCTTATTTGGGCCGGTTGGTACATGGTCAACGAAGTGAAAAAACAGCGCGTAACACAGGACACAGGACAGAGAAGAGACGGACGAGGCGCTGGACGAGACAGCGCCTCGTCCGTCTCTTCTCTGTCCTGTGTCCTGTGTTACGCGCTGTTTTTTCACTTCGGTGAGAATGAAGGCGTGGGCAACTTTATAAGCTGTGATATCTTGGGTGCCAGCCTCCAGCTAGCGTGTCAAACTATCGACCATAGTAAATATATAACCGTCGTTCTGAGACACTGGTAGAGGTCCGACAATGTTCAGCTTCACGTGGTAGTAGCGGGTCCGTTTCAAGGCTATGCGGTACAGGGAGAATTACGACTCAACCTGGTGAAACCAAGGTTGCGGGTTCCTCAGGCGAGAAAGATAGGAGAAGCAGTTTCACCACCGAGACGTCCTGCAGACGTGAAGCTTCTTCAGTTGAGGGTGCGTTCGGATCAGTAATTTTCTGCGTCCTAGGTCACAACTTGTAGGCTAACGCCACAGAAGCGAAGAGACGGCTGACCAACAGTCAATGGCAGGAGTTCACATAAGTCTTGGCTTTGGGTGCCACCGCTAAAAGGCCATCTTTATTTTTTTTCTCCCACTCTCCGTTTTGTGCGCCATTAAAACGACAGTGCTACATCATCAAGCTCGTTAACCCGACTACGCCCGCTGCTAGGCAATCATCACTGTCATCGTCTGCCAGTCAACCTGGTCCGCACTTCGCATTTGCTTATTACACCCTCAAGCTTCCTAATCTCATTTGCCTACCTAACTTTGTCATCCATCACGCTTTCGCCTTCTCTTGGAATGCAGTCACTTTCTCTTAACCACTAGCAGTTATCTCGCAGACAAGCGAAATGCCTTGACTGTGTCCGTGCTTGCTTTCGACTTTAATATTTTTCATGCCATTTCCCGCACTGATCCATTCTCATGTATTCTTGTCCCTTAAAGGGCGGCTCACAACGCCCCATACCAAATTTTAGTTACACAGTGGACGTTTCGGGTGTCCGATTGTCACGTGTGAACATGTCATTTACCTATGTCGTCCGTTCGCGTCCCGCAATGTTGAATTTGGTACGTGTGAAGCTAGCGAGACAGCCGCGAGTGCTCCATGAACGTAGCATGTAGTCTTGTTACATGACACGCATCACATGATTATTATGCTTGCACGAGTCACATCCCTTTGCGTCCACTCACGTCCCTTAATACCAAATTTGGTGTTTGTGAAGCTAGCGAATTGGCTGCGAGGCCATCATGAGTGTGGCTTGCAGTCATGTCACATGACACGCATCTCATGATTATCTTGTTTGCACCAGTCACATACCTTCGTCATCCATTCGCATCACGTAACGCCGAATTTGGTATATGTGAAGCTAGCGAGACGGCTGCTTGCGCATCATGAGCGTGGCGTTTAGTCATGACTCATGACATACATGACATACATGTCATGATTACCACGTTAGGGTCTGTCGCTTGTGTTCGCCATGCAATCATGTCATGCCAAACCAGTCTTGCAACATGTCATGTGAACGAGACCAGCGCAAAAGCAGCAAGACCATGAGATGTAAACTTACTTTTATGACATACATGTCATGATTTTCATGTTACTCGTCAAATATGCTCGTCATACAGTCATGTTATGACATACGAAGTTTGGTATCGATACCAATATCCAAACGGCCAGGACAGCTAAAAGTCGTAAGCGGATGGATGGATGGATGGATGGGTAGATGGATGGATGGATGGATGGATACGCTCAGTCACCGAAGTTCGCTAAGAAATGCTTCGCATTTAAAATGGAAAAAAAAGCTCTATTATCTTCTTGCGTCTCATTATTTATCTAGAGCTCTATTAATCTTTTCAAGCCGGATATACAGAAACTATGCATGCCGTGTTAAATAATTTTCGCCATGTCACGTGCCACTGTTTACCCCGCCGCGGTGGTCAAGTGGCTAAGGTACTCGGCTGCTGACCCGCAAGTCGCGGGTTCGTATCCCGGCTGCGGCGGCTGCATTTCCAATTGAGGCGTAAATGTTGTAGGCCCGTGTGCCCAGATTTGGGTGCACGTTAAAGAACCCCAGGAGGTCGAAATTTCCGGAGCCCTCCACTACGGCGTCTCTCATAATCATATAGTGGTTTTGGGACGTTAAACCCAACATATCAACGTGCCACTGTTTAAAACGTTATAGCAGCGTCGTCTACATAGAGGACCAACGTCACTGCATTGTCGTGTGCGTAGGGCAATTCCAGCCTTCATTCTCTGGGCGTGCGCCGGCAGAAGGGAGGGGGAGCAGCGTTTATGTTGAAACTTGACCCATTTCCGCGGCGTGTAGCGTTGCAAATTTTCCCAGATGTGACCATGAACGCCTCGTCTACGCATTTCACTTGTCAGCTCTAGTGTCAATCTTGATAAGTGGCCCTCTATATGCACAACCACCATTTTTCTTTTCATCACTGATTTCGTTGAACTAAGTCGAGTCATCTCTATATCGCTCCAGGTTTCCGCTCCAGTGGTAACTACCGGTAAGATGCAACTGTTGTGTACTTTCATTTTCGGCCTTACTTTCAAACTGTCGTTCATCATTTGAGAATGCACCCGGAGTGTGCTTCAAGACATACGCATTCTAGTTAATTTTATATTCGTGGTTCGACTCCGCAGTTGCTACCTGTATTAAGTAGGCGTACTCGTTTACAACCATACGTGTATCGCCGACTATTGCAAATCATTGTTCTGTTCTCTTGACTATTCCATATTTCTTTTTTTGTGTATAATGTTCAGGCGTACAATTTTGCTTTGCTTGTCCTATTGAGTAATGATGAGTTGCAATTCATCCCCTTCGTTATTCATCGATGCAATTTCTTCAGTGATTCACAGGTTTCAGTGGTTCTGTTCATGTACACACGTCGCTAACTATTCCCAATTTAGGTTCTTGAAAACAATCTGGAAAACGATGTGAAAAGCACCGAAAATGTTTTTCTCACATCCTTACCACGGTCTTTATTGGGATTTCATCGCTTTCTTAATAGATGACTATAGTGGCTGTGAAGCTGCTCTAGATTTCTTGCGCTATCTTTGTATGAGGATCGTCGGCGCCTTGATTTCACAGTGCTTGCATGACTGCTGATGTATCAACCGAATCAAATCCTTCATCGTATTGATGGAAAGTTATATATAACAAGTGTATATATGCCACGCATTCCTCTGTCCCTTCATCATTAGTGTTAATCTGGTGTATAGTACTATAGCCCGTACAAAATCCTGCTTGTTTGATTGGTTGATTGATTGATCGATTTAGAGCATTGTTTAATTCAGTAAGCTATTGATTTTTAAATGGCTGCCGACAAAGTACAGTCAGCTTGTTGATGTGTACTTCTTCAGGTGATTGATATTCGCTTTTTAATATATTATTGTTATGGATGTCAAGGGTTTATTCACACTGAAATGCCAGCGCTCAACCGACACTGCTGAATAGCGATCGCTCGAAAGCGTCCTTCTTCCTCTTCTTTTGCGCTGTTTCAGTCCATGTTTTTCTCCGGACAAGACGAAGCTCACTGAGTGAGTGGAAGTGATCAGTTGTTGTAGGATTCAATCGGGCAATGTGCACAGTTTGCGTCTTACGCGAATGCTGGTTCTGAGCAGCCACTTCTTAACAACGTAAGTGACGTCACTCAAGCACTGATTAATGACAAATGGTCATGTGTACCTTGAAAGAAGCTTCTGGCTAAGTCACTTCTTTCGAACAGGCGCCTACACCCGTAGCGAAAGTCACAGGCGGGTGTTTTGCATCGTAATGGTCTTTCGCGTGAGTGTAGGCTGAAATAGCTCGGAGCCGAGCAAGTCGACGAGCTTCTTCGGCGCGACACAAAGTATGCGCGACACTGGCGTTTTTGTTCAGCGAAAAAGGAAGAATGGTGTAGAGGAAACTTTGGGGATGATGAGCATAGAGAAGAAAGGCGTACAAGCTGTGAACTCGTTTTTTGTGGTGCCCCGCCGAAGTGGTCTAGTGGCAAACGTACTCGGCTGCCGACCCGCAGGTCGCGGGTCCGATTCCCGGCTGTGACGGCTGCATTTCTTATGGAGGTGGAAATGTTGTAGGCCCGTGTGCTCAAATTTGAGTGCACGTTAAAGAACCCCAGGTGGTCGAAATTTCCGGAGCCCTCCACAACGGCGTCTCTCATATTGTTACGGGGAGAAGGCGTCTGAAAAATGCCTTTACTTTTGGTAAACAGGCAGACATACAATATGGAGCCCAGTCTGCACGAGCTCGCGCTAAACATCCTCTTTTCTAGAATGTTCATTTGTGGCGCCCCGTAGCATCACCCCCGGCGGCGAAGGCACCGTCTTGGTGCTTGGTTGGTATGAGTAAAATCGTTTCAGCCGAGTGACGTGAACAACGTCAGAACACGATCACGCGCTGGTGGCGTTTAGAGGTTCAATTTCATATGTCACGTCGGTGACTTGGCGCACCACACGGTACGGACCCGAGTACGGTGAAATCAGCTTTTCGCACAGGCCAACTCGCCGCGACGGCATCCAGAGAAGGACTGTGTCACCTTGACTGAAGTGGACATCACGATGGCACGCGTTGAAGACATGTCGTTGTCGTTCCTGCAAATCGCTCAGACGCCGGCGAGCAATCTCACATGCCTCTAGAGCTCTAAAAATCACATCGCGGGCATATTCTGACGTGTGGCCAACGGCAGGAAGGAGCGTGTCGAAAGGCAACGTAGGTTCTCGTCCGTACAAGAGGAAAAATGGCGAGAAACCTGCAGTGTCGTGCCGAGACGTATTATAGTCAAATACAAATGGAAGGGCGGAGACCGTGTCACGATGGTCGGAAGAAACGTACATGGCAAGCATGTCCATGATGGTTATATTTAGCCGCTCCGTGAGACCGTTGGTTTGAGGATGATACGCCGTTGTGAACTTGTGCTTTGTAGCGCAAGAGTTCAATATGTCTTGGATAACTTGTGATAAAAAGTAGCGACCCCGATCGGTAAGCAGTTGCCGAGGAGCGCCGTGGTGTAACATGTCTTCTAGAAGAAATTCAGCGACGTCGGTCGTACAACTGGTATGAACGGCCCGTGTGATGGCATACCGAGTGGTGTAGTCCGTGGCGACTGGTATCCACTTGTTTCCGCTGGCCGATAAAGGAAACGGTCCTAGTAAGTCAACACCTACCCTATAAAATGGTTCGGATGGGATCTGAATGGGTTGAAGGCATCCCACTTCAAGGGTTGCTTGTTTTTTTGCGGTGTTGACAAGATTTGCATGAGGCGACGTAACGGCAGACGGATCGGTAAATACCGGGCCAAAAGAAGCGACGTCCAACGCGGTCATAAGTTCTTGAAACTCCCAGGTGACCAGCTGTCGGAATATCATGCAACTGTGCAAGGACAGTCTGACGCATATGTTGTGGTTTGACCAACAGCAGCTCAGGTCCATCAGGATGCATGCTGTAGCGATATAAGACGCCATCTTGGAGCAGGAACATACGAAGAGACGGAGGAGATGTGGGACCACTAAGCCGAAGGATTATATCTCTGAGGTGAGGATCACGGCGTTGCTGATCTCTGATGTTGCTAAACGCGGAAAGTGCGAAAACGCAAGTAGACTCATCGCTCTCAGAAAGGTCTGCTGGGTCTACTGGATGACGCGACAAGCAATCAGCATCCTCATGGTGGCGGCCTGATTTGTAGACAACCGTGTAGGAATATTCCTGTAGTCGTAGAGCCCACCGGCCGAGACATCCACTAGGATCTTTTAAGGACGACAACCAGCATAAGGCGTGGTGATCAGTGTCAACCGTGAACGGGCGTCCATGCAAATACGGCCGAAATTTAGCCACTGCCCAGACGAGTGCGAGGCATTCGCGTTCTGTGATAAAGTAATTTCGCTCTGCTGGCGATAAAAGACGGCTAGCGTATGCAATAACGCGCTCGCAGCCATGCTGTCGTTGTGCCAAAACGGCTCCGATTCCGTGGTCGCTGGCGTCGGTACGCACTTCCGTTAGAGCGCATATATCAAAGTGGCCGAGAATCAGTGGCGTCGGAAGTCTACTCGTCAGTTCAACGAATTCTCTGGTTTGTTCAGGTCCCCACACAAAAGTCACATTTTTTTAGTAGTTCCGTGAGCGGTCGTGCGACATCAGCAAAATTCCGCTCAAATGTACGAAAGTAAGAACAAAGGCCCACAAAGCTTCGAACATCGTTCGCAAAGGTCGGCACAGGGAAATCTTTGACGGCACGGATTTTCTCAGGACCGGGACGAACACCAGAAGAATCGATAAGGTGTCCAAGGACAGTGAACTACCGGCGGCCGAAGTGTCATTTCGACGAGTTTAGTTGGAGCCCTGCTTCGCGGAAAACCGAAAGAATTGTAGAGAGACGCTCGAGGCGAGTTTCGAAAGTTGGCGAAAAAACAATGACGTCATCAAGGTAGCATAAGCAGATTGACGACTTGAAACCGTGAAGAAGCGCGTCCATCATTCGTTCGAATGAAGCCGGGGCATTGCATAAACCGAACGGCATTACTTTGAACTGATAGAGCCTGTCGGGAGTTATAAATGCCGTCTTTTCACGGTCCAGATCATCAACTGATATCTGCCAGTACCCGGAACAAAGGTCGATGGAAGAGAAATAATTTTCTCCACTGAGGCAGTCAAGAGCGTCGTCTATCCGCGGCAGAGGATACACGTCTTATTTTGTAACCTTGTTAAGATTTCTGTAGTCGACACAGAAGCGCCAGCTGTTATCCTTCTTTTTCACAAGCACAACGGGCGAAGCCCAAGGACTTGAAGAAGGTTCAATGATGTCTCGGGCAAGCATCTTGTCGACTTCTTGCTGGATCACGTGGCGCTCGGTGGAGGAAACTCGATAGGGTCGCCGGTGTACTGGATTCGCATCACCAGTGTTATCCGATGCTTTACGACGGCCGTTTGACCTAGGGGTCGGTCACAGAGATCAAAGACGTCTTGATACGACGCAAGAAGGCCACGAAGCGCAGACACATGCTCGGCCGGGAGATCAGAGGCAATCATTCCAGTTATGCAGTCTAGTGTACTGCCCGACTGAATACTTGCAGATGACGGTGTATCCTCTGTTAAGGCCGATATGTGGTAGTCGCCGGCCGGGGCAAGGGTTGCAAGGGATATTCCTCGTGGCAGCACTGCAGAGCAAAGTCCAAAGTTCACAATAGGGAGACATGCCACGTTGTTTTTCATTGTGATGATGGTGTGGGGGAACGCAACATTGAGCGAACAGAGTACTGTAGGATTAGGTGAAATGACATAATCGCCGTCAGCCGCACGTAGATCAGAAGAGACGTCGATATAGGTCACAGCTCGACAAGATAGGCGAACAAAGTCGGCGGAGCATGGCTTTGGCGGCACAGGATCAAGAGGGTCAACGGCATGTGGTAGGACGAGCTTAACAACACCAGCAGAACAGTCAATTAGGGCGGAATGCGCCGACAGAAAATCGAGTCCCAATATGATGTCATGTGGGCAGTGGTCCAGTACGCAAAACAGAACAGTGGTATGACGTCCAGCAACAGTGACACGGGCGGCACACATCCCGGTGACCGCTGGTGTTGCACCATCAGCTACTCGGACAAGAGTGATCGGAGCAGGAGTGAGCACTTTCTTGAGTCGAGCATAAAAGGCTGGAGTTCATGACTGATATGTGAGCGCCGGTGTCAATGAGTGCTGCCACAGAAGTACCGTCAACATTTACTTTAATCAAGTTGTTGTGTCCGGGTATCGTGTGTAGAGGAATTTTGGGTCGGGTCGTCGAAGCAGGCTCACCTCTAGGAGCTGCGCCTGTCAGTTTTCCGAGGACTGGTGGTAGGAAGGCGAGGGGGAGCGACGTCGGTTAGTTGAGCGGGACATGCGTCCAGAGGGTGACGGGGAGCGGCTTGGTTGGGCGGGCCTGGATGGCAAAGCATCATCTTGTGCCGTGTAGATCGGCATCCGAGAGCCAGCAGGTGGGCGTCGGGTGTTGGAATAATGCGACCATTGCTGCCAACCCCAGGAAGTGCGGCAATGACGTGAAAAATGGCCCACTCGTCCACAGTTGAAGCAGATCGGCCTGTCATCGGAAGTTCGCCATTCTGCCGAATTCCGGTAACGTGGGCGGTTGTTCGGTCCGCGGGACATATTAGGTGTACTGGGCAGTCAGTAGTCAGGTCGGTTCACGGGACATAGCGTCTGAAGTCCGGCGTTGGCCAGTTCCTGGCGTACGACACTCTTGATTAAAGAAATCGTGGCGCAAGAGTCGTCAGGGGCCTGGACTTGGTCAGACAGGGGAGATGCTGCCTCGATTTCGTGGCACACGGTGCGCACGATATTGTAGGAAGCAGCAGGGGCTGGTGCCAAACGGGCGTCCTCGCAGGTTGATGTTGCGCCGTGTTGGGAAGATGCGAAAAGTGTGGAGTGATACGGCGACTTTTCGCGTCTTCGAAGCGTCGGAATTCGTTAATAACGTCGTCTACGGTCGATGAGTTTCGAAATACGAGGAGATTGAAGGCGTCATCGGCGATTCCTTTGAGGATGTGCGCGACCTTTTCAGATTCCGGCATCTTGTCATCAACCTTCTGGCAGAGGGCGAGCACATGTTGTATGTATGTGACGTACGACTCGGTGCCGGACTGGAGTCGGGACGCTAGTTCTTTCTGCGCAGCACGACGACGCCCAATGGGCTTGCCGAAGAGATCGATGAGTTTCTGCTTACAGATGTCCCAACTCGTGATATCTTCCTCGTGGTTGGAAAACCAAACTTTAGCTGTACCATCAAGGTAGAAAATAATATTGGCCAACATGAGCGTCGGATCCCAGTTGAAAAAGCGCTCACCCTTTCGTACAGCTGGAGCCATTCCTCCACGTCAGTACTGTCATTGCCCGAAAATGTGCCTGGGTCACGCGGTTGAGTCAGGACGACGGTGCGGTTAGTAGCAGCTGGATGCGGTGCTGTTGGTTGCTGCGTAGTTGGACGAAGCACGCTTGGGGTAGTCTCCGAAAAATCCTCGTGTTCGTCTTGATCAGGCATCGCACAGGCAGCCAAGGAACGTCCGCTATGTAGAATCGTCGTGGTGTTGACTGTGGGAAGACCCGCTATCTCCACCAAAATGTTACGGGGGGAAGGCGCCTGAAAAATGCCTTTACTTTTGGTAAACAGGCAGGCATACAATATGGAGCCCGGTCTGCACGAGCTCGCGCTAAACATCGTCCTCTTGTCTAGAATGTTCATTTGTGGCGCCTCGTAGCAATATTCATATAGTAGTTTTGGGACGCTAAACTCCACATATCAATCAATCAATCAATCAATCAATCAATCAATCAATCAATCAATTGTGTTTCGCGGTACCAAAGGCGTATGTAACAAAAGGTAATACGGCATTCCAGTTCCTCTAATCCGCTCGACGTACATTGACAGCACGTTGATGATGGTACGACTGGTGCGCTTAGCGTTGGTCGTGGGGTCGTATGGCGTGAAGAGAGAGAGGGAGAGAGAAACTTCTTATTTCAAGCATATAGAAATGTCGGGTGGGGCTATAAGTCCAGAGCTCCAACAACCGCTTCTGCCACCCGCGCCCACTTAACCAGCGCCCGCTGGTCACTCGGGCTTTCATCACGCAGCATGCCCTCCCAGTCTTGTAGGGTAGGAATAGGTGAGGGGGTGGCAGAGCACCTGGAAGGCGGACGCTGACTTTTCAGCGTTACGTGAAATAACGTCAAAACCGCTCCACAGCCAGGGCATTTGTCAGGGTAAGAAGTGGGATGGAGGATGTGGAGGAAATAGAGGTTCGGAAACGTATTCGCCCACAGTGGAAGCACCGCAGTTGTTGCTTCTCGTGTGAGCGTGTGGTGTGGTGGAGGGTGCGTTCTCGTCTATAGTAATCGAGAGTGTCTCGATATCCGAGAAGTTCCGTGTTTGTGTTCTCCTCATCTAGGTTGGACAGCTGTTCCTCCGGATCCCGGTTAGTGAGTGCTCGAGTGGCTGCATTAGTGCAATCATGACCGGGGAGAGAGGCGTGCTTAGAGGTACGGACAACTCGGAACTTGTATGGCGTGTGGAATGTGGTGTTCGAAATTCTGTGTGTGTGCTGTGAGACAATACTCCATGTGAAGGCACGGCAGGTATTCAATGAGTCTGTAAAGAATAGAATAACATCTGCGTGAGGAAGGTTTATGGCAGCGTGGGAAATCGCCAGAGTGACGGCGCCCTCTTCGCCTTCAGATATGCTCTTTGTAGGTACGTTGATTAAGGCTACTTCGTTGTGATCATTGTTCACCACTGCTCCAACTGTAAAACTGCGGGAGTTGTGTCTAGCGGTGTCGCAGTATAGGGTAGTGTTTGGAGGAGACTGATTGATGAGGCGCGTGAGATTTTTCACCCTTGCCCGCCAGCGCTGAGCGTTGCGCTCAGGGTGCATATTGCGGGGAATTGGCACGACTGTAATTCTTGCTTGGAAGTCAGTGGGTAGCGTTTTTCCTGGTGTGCTGTATCCACATCGATTCGGAGGGTACCCTACCCTGACGAGTAGCCGCTCTCCCGCTTGGGTGCTGCGGAGTCTTCGTAGCTGACTATTACGTTGTGCGTCAGTTAGTTCCCTCAGGTTGTTGTGTACACCCATGGCTAGGTGACGGTCCGTGGATGCGTACGTAAGTAGTCCAAGCGCCGCCTTGACGGCTCTACGGAGAAGGATGTCCAGTCTTCTCTCTTGTGCAAGCGTTGGGGTTTGATAAGGCACGTGGTAGGTGATGCGACTTGCTATGCAGGCGTGAACTATACGTAGAATGTCTTGTTCTTGAAACCCATGCTTTCGGTTGGTGATGCGGCGGATCATATGCGTAATTTGAGAAACTTGCTATTCCAATATTTTCATGGTGTGTGTTGCCTTGAGACCAGCTTGTATGTGAAGGCCAAGGGCGCGGAGTTTCTGTACGCAGGGAATTACATGGTCCTCTAAGGTGACTGTGATTTGCAGGCTGTTGTCGGGCTTTCGCTGGGGACGACGTGAGTAGAAGTTCCGACTTATTTGCAGAGCACGTTAGACCTCCTGCTCGTGCGTATGCTTGAACTGTATTTACTGCTTCTTGGAGGGCATCTTGTATTTGTCTAAGCCTTTGGTCACCCATATAGTGGCATCGTCCGCGTGTAAAGCATGTCGCTGACTTGGAATGGTGGCGAGTAGAGGCGGTAACTTAGCCATGGCGATGTTGAAGAGTGTCGGGGATGACACCGATTCTTGTGGCGTGCCTTTACCCCCGAGCTTGATGTCACTGCCAAGAGAGCCTAATCCTATGGTTGCCGTCCTGTTTGTTTTGAATGCTTTCACATAGTCGTAAACTCGTCGTCCGCAGCATGTTCACGTGAGATTCTCCAGTATTAGGTCATGCGAGACGTTGTCAAACGCACCGCGGATGTCCAAGGCAAGCAGAGCTCTAGTTTGCATAGAACAGAGCCTGTTAATTACTTCCTCTTTTAATTGGAGTAGTACGTCCTGCTTGGGAAGATAAGCCCGGTACCCAAACAGTGTGTCCGAAAAAATCCCTGGGCCTCCAGATATAGTTGCAGTCTTTGGAGGACGACATGCTCCAATAATTTACTGAGGCGAGACGTCAACGAGATTGGTCGCAAGTTTTCAAGATCTAGGGATTTGCCGAACTGGGGAATTAGTTTTATTTCGGCATGTATCCATTCCTGGGGCAACGTTCCGGATTTCCAGTCAGTGTTGTAAAAATCTGTGAGCTGTTCTAGATCTTCCTCGTTGAGGTTTCGTATGAGAGTTTATTGAATGTTGTCTTTCTCTGGCGCTGTGTTGCGCTGGATATTCAGAAGGGCAGCTGGAACTTCGTGCACAGTAATATCAGCATCCAGCGGTGTTGACTGTGTATATGGGTAGTTTTTATATTTTGGCTGAGGGCCTGCAGCGATGTACTTTTCTTGAAGCGTCTGCAAGATGTTGTTGTCGTCCTTATCCTGCTCGTAAAAAAGTGTTTGGATGGTACTGCTCGTGTAAGACTTGGTACTTTTCGGGTCAACAAGGGCTCTTAGTATGGCCCACGCGTTCAGTGCTTAGTGTTCCATTAAGTGACTTACAAAAGCTGTGTCAATTGTTCCTCGTGAGCTCTGTGGCATATTGTTCGGCTTGCAACGTGAGTTGAGCAATGCGAAGTTTAAGCTTGCGATTGTGTCTCTGCCTACGCTATAGTTTTATGAGGCGTTTGCGTGCTTCCCAAAGGTGTAGAAGTTGCCTGTCGACATCTGGAATTGCGGTAGTAGTGCTTATCCTCTTGGTTGCTTTATTAAGGTCAGCTTGCAGGCACTGTAGCCATTCAATTAAAAGTCTCCCACTGTTGTCAGTATGAGCGCGTTGTTTTCTAAATTTTTCCCAATTAGTGAAACGGACCTTTCGCTCTGGAGCACGGGAGTTGAAGATGTGCAGTGTAGTGGAAACGATGCAATGATCACTACCTAACGTTTCATGTAGAGTTATAATTGCTTAGTCCCCTTACAAAGGTTAGGTCAGGGCACGCATCTCTGGTTGCGCTGGTTCCAACTCTGGTTGGCTCTTGCGGATCTGTGAGCAGTGTAAATCTGTGATTGCAGATGAGACGTTCTAAATTGGTACCTTTACGCGTGGCCGATAGGTATCCCCATGACGTGTGTGGGACGTTAAAATCACCAATCACTACAACTTGTTCCCCTTGCTTGCACGTTTCCGCTATAAAGTACCCCAAGTCTCCCCTCCTAAATTAAGGGGAGCTGTAGATGTTTAGCAGAAACAAGCTCTGCTGACTGCGTTTCTGAGGAATAATTTCAACGAGTACATGTGGAATGGATGACGTCAGTGTGTGTTCTATAGATTGTCAAGTGTTTGGATACGAGTATTGCGACAAGTGATAGTGTTTCTTGATCTGTGAATGTATGGAAGCCCGAGAGGGTAGGTGTGCAGTGCGTCTCCTGCAGAGCCACGACATCCGGAGGGTGCGCGAAAGAGGCAATGTACTGTTGCGGGGAGCTCCTCTTTCGTCGAAACCCCCTGAAGTTCCACTGCCACATGGTGAAGGCCCATCCTTCTCTTTTTGGTCTGTGTCCTGAGTTAAGAGTGATGGGCGGATGTAAGGGTGGGGTCGTTTGGTCAGACTTTTGGGGTTTGCAGCTAGCGGCATTGAGTCTTGGGGCCATGTACATGTAATGACGCGAAGCGTTCCTTGTATGTGCTGCTTTAGCTCTGTTACAAGTGCTTGGGTATGGGCCTTTAACATATCCCTAAGTTCTGCACGCAAATCATTAATTGCCTGAGTGATCGTGCTGGTACTTCAGCCTTAAGCGAGTCTCTGTTTTGTGAGGGTGTCTTGCAGCTTTTGCTTAGTGCAGTTATGTGCGTTAGATGTGAGAGGTACGTTTGGGTGGTTGTGTGATGAGGGCAGATGGGAGGAATTAGGTAAAGATTTCACGCTGGAAGGCCCCGCTGCCCAACTCACCTTAGCCGGAGGCGTCTGTCCAGCGGGCGCTGGCTTCTTGGCTGGTGGCGATTCTGGTCTCTCCACACTCGCGGCTCTGTTCTTTTGGAGGATCAGTCCAAGGGTGGTTGTGCTGGTTTTGGATGCTGTTCCTGGCGTGTTGTTTAAGGATTCTAAGGCCCTGTCCTGAGACTTGCCTCTGATCTTGGATTGGCTGCGCCTCGTTCTGGACCTGAGCCGGTGTCCCTTGGGTGGCGTTGTAGGTGGTGGTGCTAATGCGTTCGCCTCCAGTGCTTTCTTAACGTAATGCTTGTTGGGAGGTTTCTGTTCTCTCGCAGGACATTTGGGGTGCGTAGCTGGGTGGTCACCCTTGCAGTGGAAGCATTGAGTTGTACAGCTGTGCTCTGACACTGGTGTCTCAACTCCACAAGCTTGGCATCAGCGTTTTGTGTGGGCTTGACATACATCTGCCCAATGTCCAAATGCAAGGCAGATTGTGCAGACTTGTTTGCGAGGTCAGTGAATGTAGCATCGGTATTCCGTGCGGTAGTAGTAAACATAGCGTGGAACTTGAAGGCATGCAAAAGTTATCAACGCCATGTTTGTGGATCCCATCATTCGGGCGTGCAAGACATCGGCGTCGGGTGCGTAGATGTTGTCGAGGAGTTCGATAGGTGAAGTATTCTTCTCGGGGCCGATGATGACTCCCTTACAAGAATTATCAGGAGCGGCTACATAAGCTGGCATTTCATATCTCTGCGATCCTAGATTTAGTGCAGTGACGGCTTGCAACTTTCTAGCAATAGTTCCGACTGGTGTGCTTGCGATGGCTATATTGCGTTCCACTTGGATGCGAAAAAGGAGCTTGCTGACTGTTTTCCTGGCAGCCCAGCAGTCATTCAGATGGCGCGTGCCGACACATGATGTGCCCATTCACTGAGGCGAAGGCCTCCTCGTGGTCGGAAGATAACCTTGAAGTCATTCACAGGTAGGGGTGGCGGCCGCGGGGTCACTTGATTTTTGGCAGGCAACGGCTCGGGTGCAGAATTCGTTGTGGTCTTTGGCTTGCGTCGGCGTGTAAAAGTGAACCAAGAACCATCGTCCAGATCCACTGCATATTCGTTGGTGTCTGCAGCATTCATTCCTGCTGATTCCATGGTAGAAACCGGAGAAGCCATGCCTAAGCAGTGTAGATTAGGCACACACCAAATGTCACTGCAACGCGCTTGGCGTTCGCACGAACGCGGCCAAGGGCTGAAAGTTGCAGCGGCGTCGGCGTGGTGTCACGAAGACGCTGATGTATTGGCCATGCTTGGTCACCAGAAAGTTGTTGGGAGAGCACTTTCACGTTTCGAAACACCTTAAACAGTCTTGGCTGTGAAAGTCCTCACCGGACAGTCCGAAGTAGGTCCATTCAACGAGAGCGTCGTGGACAACAACCCACGAAAGCGTCAAAGGGCTGGGAGGAGCGATGGAAAAACACGTTCGTTATGTTCCACGGTCAAATGAAGAGTCTATGGTGTGGAATGCCGATGCTGGTGCCCACAAAGCCGTAGCGACTCTTCGATAACATCAGCGGTAAACTGCCGGCTGCGATCACTCATCACCACACGAGGGGCCCTATGACGGAGTATAATCGAGTGCAAAAGAAATCATGACACACCAGATCATGTCACTGAAGCAACCACCATCGTTTCAGTATACCGCGTCAGGTAATCTACGCACACAATAATCCAGTGGCGGCTGGTGGTACACTTTGGGAAGAGGCCCAGTAAATCTATGCCGAATTTTCTGAATGGTGATGTTAGAAGCTTAACCACTTGCAGTGGGCCGGCCAATGGCGTGGTAGGTTGTTTGTGGCTTCGCAGACATGAAACTTGCGACGTAGTGCTCGGTGGTCTTCCAGAGCCGAGGGCAGTAGAAACTTTTTGGGATACGGTGAAGCGACCGGGCAAATCCAAGGTGCTTAGACGTGATGTCATCGTGCATGGCTTGAAATATCGAAAGACGCAGGCATTCTGGCATGACGAGGAGTAGTGCGGCACCATGGCTGGAGTAATTCTCGCAGTATAGTAGTCATGAATCACGAATGGTGTGTGGCGCGTTTAAAAGTACGAGCCACATCAATCCTTGGTTTTAGCGAAGGACACGCTGTTTCTCGTGACGGAATACGTCCAAACTTGGAAAGTTGGAGGAGATTGCAGCCAGGTAGTTATGGAAATTGTCGTCATCAGTATCCACAGTCGGATATTGAAGACGAGATGAGCAGTTGGCTTCTGCGTGACACTGACTGACCTTTTAGGTCACAGAAAAATTATATTCTTGAAGCCGTAAAGCCTAGCGAGCCAACAGCTAGCTGGGCCGATTAGTGCAACGAGCCTGATGAGAGAATGATGATCTGCGAGGATCTTGAATTGCCGGCCGTACAAGTAAGGTCTGAAGTTTTGGACGGTGAATACAACTGCGAGAAATTCCAGTTTGGTGACTGTATAATTTCTCTCAGCCTCAGTCAAAGTACGACTTGCATACGCCACGACGTGCTGGGATTCGTCTTGACACTTAACTAGCATGGCAACAACACTGATACCACTAGCATCTGTACGCAGTATCGTGAGTGCCTCCGGGTAAAAAAAGCGCAAGAGGGGTCCGAAAGTAAGCAAGTACTTCTGCTGCTCAAAAGCAGCCTCACACTGAACGGTCCGTCGGATTGGGGCGTTTTTCCGGGGCAACTCTCTCAGTGAATGAGCAAGCTGGGTGAAGTCTTTGATAAATCGGTGAAAATAAGAACACAGACCCATGAAGCTACGAGGATCCTTTGCAGTCATTGGTTCCTTGAAGTTGCGGATAGCATTGATCTTTTGCAGGTCTGGTCGTATACCATCCCTGTCGACTGGATATCCGAGCACAATAGCTTGACGCTCACCAAAGTGACACTTCTTTGCGCTTAAAATGTGGCCAGCTTCTTTGACAATCTAGAACAACGCTAAGTTGATGCTTGTACTCGTGGAATATTTTGCCGAGAATAATTACGTCATCAAGATAGCAGATTCATCTCTCCCATTTTTGACCGCGAAGGATAAAATCTATGAATCGCTCGAAGGTAGATGGGGCATTACATGGGCCAAACGGCATCACGTTAAATTCAAATAACCCATCAGGCGTGACAAAAGCGGTCTTCTCTTTGTCAGACGGATGCATTGGTATCTGCCAGTATCCATACCTTAGGTCGACGGACGAAAAGTGCGCGGCATAGTGCAGACAATAAAAAGCATCATTGATGCGTGGTATAGGAAACACAACTTTCCTTGTGCCGGTGTTGAGACGGTGGTAGTCAACACAAAATCGCCAAGAGTTGTCTTTCCTTTTTACCAATATGACAGGAGTTGCCCAGGAACTGCTTGACCCATGAATAACGTTTTTCTTCAGCATGTCGGTGACCTGGTCGGTGATCACTTCCCTGTCTCACGGGACAACGTGCTAGAGTTTGTGCCGTATCGGTGTAGCATCTCCCGTATTGAAGCGGTGGTGCATACGAGAATTGGGCAACATGAAAAAATGTCTTGAGTGAAATCAGATTCCCGCGTAGTGTGTAAGCACCTTCTCGACGACATCCTTCTCAGCAGAAGGCAACAACTTGTTGATCATGCGTTTTATCTCGGCTGAGTAGTTTGGCGCAGTCTGACTGATAGCTGCAGACTCTGAGACCACTCTGACGTCAACTGTGGCCTGCTACTCAAACGTTCCCAGTTTAAATCCGGCTGGTAGAACAACAGGCTCTTAGGCTGCGTTGAGCGCCCACAAACAAGCGTGTCCGTCGATGGCTGTAAGGACAGACCATGGTACTAGCACATTCTTCTTGATGGTGTTTGTAATATCGGGCACGACAAGTGCACTGCAGGGTACTAAGTGGACGTGAGAGGAACATACGGGAACAAACACTGCTGTTCGACCAGGCATCGTGAACACTTCAGACAATGAAAGTGCGTCCATGGGAAGAGCTGAAAAATCGTCAACTATGGCAATAGGCAAAGTGCTTTGTAGAAACATTGTTCCAGTTCCACAGTCAAGCGTAGCGCCACACTCACGAAGGAGAACTGTTCCTCAAATGAGGTCCTTTGTTCGAGCGAGTACAGTGAATTCAACTCTGAAGTTTCGTTCACCAATCGTCAGCAAAATTCAGCGAATACCAACACGCCATAACGCTTCGCCTTCAACTTCATGAAAAGTTTTTTTACGATCTCACGTGAACATAACTTTGTGACCCAAGAAATCGTGCTTAAAACGAAGACCCATAATCAAAATAGCAGCACCAGTGTCTACAAGAGCAAGAGCCTATACACACACCGTCTATACACACACACACTCAGTTCATCAACATCACGGCAGATGGAGGAATTGGCGAAACGGACCGTCCCACGACCACACCCACCTTCATCGGTAGCACAGGATAGTTTCCTAGCTGATGCAGAGAAAGCGACCAACGGCGCAGACTGTGACCAGCGGGAACGTGTAAGAGGCGGGGGACTTGCTGCGCGATTCGTTAGGCCATTGATGTCGGGGACGGTGGTCGGCCGGGTGAGAAGTACAGGTTTCGTGCATACAAGCCGCGTACGTCGAAAAACGTGGCGGCACAGGCTTTTCATTCAAACGAGCAGGGTCCGTCAAAGAGGAGGAGGAGGAAATTTTTTATTGGGCAAATGAGTTTGGGCTCTTTACGGTCTCTGGGCCACCGGACGGCTATCACATTGTGCGTGTGTGTCCGGACCACGCAGGCCTAGGTCACTGGCACCCCGGTTCACACAGCGAAGCTGTACGCCCAGGTCCTGCGACGCAAGGAGGGCCTCCTATTCCTACCATGTGCTGATGGCGGGTTGCCTCTGCGGGGGAAGATTGGCAGGGCAGCCAAAGAGATTGCGGTCTCGGGTGGCAGGCGACTCTCCACAAAGAGTGCAGTCCAGACAAAAGGGGCGGAAGTGGGATAGGACGTGAGGAGTAGAAAGACTTCTCATCTGAAGTCGCCTCCAGACAATTTGTTGCGATTGAGAAAAACGGGGGTTGAAAGGGGGGTAGAGACGACGGGCAAGGCGTGCTATTTGGTGGAGTTCAGAGAACGTGTGTACCCACTCTCTCGAAAAATCGCGGCTGGGGTCACGCGGATACTTAGTCCTCAGGATATGTTGTCGGCGGCCTCATTTACGGGACTACCAGAGTGAGCCAGCACCCACACAAATTTTATAAGCCTATCGGAATTTACGGCACATATCCTCAATGTTTGCGGATGAGGATGAGGAGAGGATGGACGCGGCCACAGGCAAAGTTAAGAATTGCTGTTTTGGAATCGCTAAGTATGTAAGTGGCGTTGGTTTTGGCTATCGCTAACGCAATATCATCCTCCTCTGCTTCCACCGACGTACAGGGCGGGTCGAAGGAGTGAATGAGTGGGGGGGGGGGGGTGCAGAATGACAAGCTACTAGTACCAAACGGTCTGAACCACACGCTGCATCTACCCAGTGCACAACCTCTAAAGTGCCGTAGGCCTTATAGAGAGTTTCTGCGCGTGCTACGTGGCGGAATGGGTGGTATTCTGGGTGGACGTTCCTGGGGAGAGGTTGGACAACAAGTGCGGTGCGTATGTCGCGAGAAGCGAAACTACTTTTTGTAGTATTTACGAGTATACGGATTCCATGTGAATCGAGTATTTGCCGCTCTGTTTCTCACCCAGTCAGACGAAAGCGATGTGATTATCTGTCTGCATCTGTCATTTCCTGCACTGTGTTGTGCATTCCCAGTTTTAGGAGCCTATCCGTGCTGTTGTTCTTTGGGAGATTAAGTGCCGCTTTGGTGGCCATGCGAATTGGAGCATTTAGTTTATTTTTGTCTGTGCAGGATAGGGCCAATTAAGGGCAGGCATGGAGAACGCGACTAAGCACAAAGGCATGTACCCCTTTGAGGGGTGCGGCTTCGTCCAAGCCTGCTCGTGAATGGGAGTCCCTTCTTAGGAGCTGTATGACTAAGTGGACTGACTTAGTGTATTTATTGTAACGTTGTTTTTTCCGGTGCCCTGCAAGTACAGGCCGAGAATTCAGAGGGTTGATGTTTGCGGAAGGGGGGTGTTTTGCAAATAAATTGTTAAGGGCGCAATAGGGACACGCTGCGGTCGGAGTATGAGGAGGGCCGACTTTGTGGGGGAACATTCGAGGTCGATGCTTGACGCGTATGTAGCTATAACTGTGGCTACCTCCAGAAGGGTCAATTCAATATCAGCACCCGAGCCATACGTGGTCCAGACTGTCATATTATGACCGTACAGTGTGTGTCCTAAGTGTGAAATTCGGCTGAGAACTTTAGCCAAGGGAATCAGCATAATATTAAAAAGGAGCGGGGATAAAACCAACCCTTATAGGGTGCCAATGTTACCAAAAGAGAAGGGCGGCGATTGTGCATCATTGATACGCAGTTAGGTGGTGCGCCAAATTAGGAAGGCCCGGATGTAGTTATAAGTTCTAGGCCCTAAGCGTAGCTTTTAGATTCTTTGTAGGAGTGCACTGTGCGTAACCCTGTCAAAAGCTTTGGTCAGATCTATCACAAGAAATTCTTGTATGAAATACCATTTCATTAGGATGGTGAGTGAAATCTGGAGCAGGGCGTCTTGGGCAGAGAGGTGCGATCTAAATGCCACCATGCTATGGAGATATAGTCCGCGCGATTCCGTGTGTAGCGTGAGACGGGCGAGTAGGACATGCTCAAACAGTTTGCCCAGGCAAGAACTCAGAGATATGGGACGGAGATTGTTGACAATTGGCTTATTTGGTTAAGGGTTGAAAATTATCTTTGCGTGCTTCCATTCAGCTGGTATCTCCCCTTTTAGCCAGCACTCGTTGAAGTAGTCAGTGAGAACATAAATAGAACGATCATCTAGGTTCCTGAGCGTGACATTGGTGACCTCTCGAGGGGTCGAGTTTCTGAGCTTAAGGAGCGCTTCTCTGACCTCGGCCTCCTGTATCGGGGAATCTAGGAAACCTTAATTGAGACCAATGAAGTCGGGATGTGATATCGTTTGGCTGAGAGTGGTATAAGTTGATTTCAGTCTGTTTGACAGTCCCTGCTGATTCTGTCGATTTTGGTGGGCAAGCGTTTTGAGTGTGAGCCGCATTTGCTTTTTAGTTTGACTGGGATTTATCATGTGTCGAAGAAAGTGCCAGATCCCTGATAAGAAGAGATTACCTCGCAGTTCATTGAATATTTGGTTCCAATTAGATTTACGGAGAGCGGCACTGTGCGCTTCTAATTCTTTTTGAAGCTGCGCCAATTTGAGCTTAAGTCTTCTATTTAGTTTCTGCGTTTTACAATGCGTGAGTATACTAGTTTGCACTTGCAGTAGATGCGCTAACCTACTGTCTATTGTAGGAGTTATACGGGTGGCGTCGAACGTTTGTGTAAACACCTAAACAACCTGTTTGAGCTCCGTCAACCACGTATCGAGGCTGAAAGGCGACTCCACTGGTTTGGCATCTATGTGCGTACGAAAATTACCCCAGCGAGTCTGATGGACACGTTGGGTGCGAAGTTTTTTACTGAAACCAAGCGAAATCGTAATCACGTAATGATCACTGCCTAAGGTTTCACTTGAATTTCACCAGACCGGCTGGGAAAGACTGCGGCCAGAAGTAAGGTCTGGACTAATGTCGGGGCTGACACTGTTTCTGATTCGAGTTAGAGTACTGAAATTATTGTATACGGATAGGCCCTGCATCTGAAGGATGTTGTGTATTACAGCCCCTCTCTTATTGGTACGTAAATTTCTCAGTGTACATGCGCGCACTTGAATTATCCTAAGATAATGAGAGGGTCCTTCTCGGCACTGAAGGTGGTCTTCATGAGCTCGATAAGTTCTGCGACCCAGTTGTTTCGGAAGAAGTTAACAGTTGAGGACGAAGAGGGGTGAAATCTGTGAATAGATGGTACTAAATCGAGCAATGTGTGAGCTACCTGGGAGTTTACTACATGAAAAGTGTATGGTACAAAATTTTAAACATACGTAGTAACCCTCGGGTTTTGAGTTAAGTCAGAAGACACCAAAGCGTATCCGAACAGCGACATGTTTGTACCGGCATCTTGGCGTGCTATTAAATAGGGGAGTGTAGAAGAAGCGGAGAGTTGTTGCTGCCGGGGGTCTCGTTTGCGGTGAAAACCCCTGCAGTTCCATTGCGCGTGGCGGCGCAGGTAGCCGGCTAGGACAGAAGAGCAAAATATTTCCCGGGAAACCACATGTGTAGTGAACGCGGAATTGTCGGCTTACATTAGGAAGAGCAGAGGTGGCAGAAGTACGCAGAGACGGGTCGTGCTGTGCGGGAACGTTTCTTGATGGCCGACAGTAGTCGTCTGATAGAGGCCTGGTTGTCGACGGTCGGAAGCTCCAGCGGCACGTCGAGATGACATCCGGTGGGGGTCATGATCTGTCGGGGAAAACGTGAGCCACGGGGTGAAATCTGCAGTTTCTGCGCGCAGTCGGTTTCAACGTGGTGCTCTCGCATCCAGTAGGGAGGTGGTTAGGGACACGCGGCGTTCGAGCAATGGTAGTGAACGTCACCTGCTTGAAGCCGTGTGAGCTCTTCGCAGACGGCAATGTTCATAGTTGCAATAGTGGGAACATTGTCTAAGCGCCCAAACTTGCGCAAATTCTCCGGGTCCTCAAAGCCTCGATTGCGCGACACTGTTGCCTAAAAGCAGAAAGGTGTTCACGTTTTGTTTCGTTATGAGAAACGTGTATACATCCTCAGCGATGCCTCTTAACAAATGGCCAACTTTATCTTCGTCAGGCATATTTGCGTTGACAATCACGCAAAGCTTCAATGCCTCTTCAATGTAGGTTGTGCATGTTTTGCCAGGCAACTGAGCCCTACGTGACAGCGTTTGCTCAGATTTTTTTTTTTCATAGAACTTGTGTCCCCTAAGCAAGCCTCAAGTTCCTCAACAGATATATACCGAGGGGTGATCACATGTTCATGGTTCTCAAACAAAGCAAAGTGGTCCCGGCACTACGTTCACGAGCTTCGCCGGCGTGCCCCATTCGTAGTAGCGGCTCACTCTGCCGTAGTGTTTTAGCCAAGCATCTACGTCTTCATCAGTTTTAACTGACAATATCTGCGGTTCAGGCATCCAGTAGTTAGGTTGTCGAGGTCGACCGCCACCTTGTGTCATGTCGGTAGCACTGGTGGATGCAGCAGCGTAGCCCGTCAACGGGCTTGCTGTGTCGTCTGTCATGCTGATGTCCGGGGGTAGCCCAGCTAAGCGTCTGCTTCTTCAAAGGTCTTCTGCTGCGGCGTCCAAGACAGCCGATTACCCAGCATTGCTCCATGAAAGCTATTACAGATGTCATGGGTTTATTTACACTGAAATTCCAGTGCTCAACCGACACTGTCAGATAGCCATCGCTAGGGAGTGTCCTTTTTCCTCTTCTTTTCCGCTTTTTCAGTCCGCGTTACAATATTACCATTATACCACTATTCTGGTACCCTAACTACTTGGACGCACATCATAAACATGATCACCATTTCATATTGCAGAATTTGTTTCAGCAGGCGTAGGAGTTCAGCGTATGGTATCAGAAATGACCAATCAGTAAAATATTCCTGAAAAAAAAACACAGCACTGACTCTAGTTTCCTTCCTTGTCACGCTAACCCAGTGCAGGGTGGCACACGGGTTCAGCTCTAGTTAATCACTCATCATTTCTTCTATTTCTATTCTCTCTCTACCAGAATTTACCACCTTCAACAACTTTAGGTATTATATTCATATTATACTGACTGTAATCCTTGTCTGCCTACACATGGTGTTTGCTTGCGCTAGTTTTCTCTTAACACCTTGGAGAACACCTTGGAGGCTTCGTGTGTTCATTACATTCAAAGTTTTCTTTATGTTATACTTCTCATATCTGCTACCTATCTGCTAATCACTCCCATTGCTACGAAAGTTCTATATTCTCTGTTGTGCTTGAAGCATTCATGCTTTCGCATCTCTTTGTTATTTTGTGAACTTTCTAAGAGTGAAGCTCTTTACGCTCACGCGATTTACGTTGAAGCCGTCGTTCTCGTAGCTTCCCGTCGGACCAAAATACAGGTGTTATATATGCCGTATGTAGAGCGTTCAAAGCACGTTTTCAAAATACAGCAGTCTTGCCGTGCATCCGAAGTTCGACCGTTGATGCATCTGTCCGTCAGTACGTTCATCTGCCCGTGCCTGCGCGCCTCACTGCCTGCTAGCATCCGTCCATCGGTCTGTCTGTCCGTCAGTCGGTACATCTATACGGCTTTATGCTAGTCCGTGACTCCAACATATGCTATATTGGCCTTAGGACCTAGCTCCATTTTATCCTCCGCATTCACTTCATTAATTGACTGCGGATGTTTTGTCTTCGGGGAGAGCTTTTAAGTGTCTTGCCTGACAGCACCCCCGCCTTTCACTGCACACTACTCTTTGGAATATGGTTGATTCCCTGAACGCTAACGTTGGCTTTCTGAGTTAGAGCCGAGCATATTTATGTTCGGAAGCGATATCCTGAACTCCCGTAATCTTCTTGTCAATGCAGGCTCATTGACTTTGGCGCGTCAGTTGCTGCCATTCGTTGAAAAGTAGGCGACATTGGAACCTCAACATTCTGTGATCACTCCATCGTATCTTGCCAACCAACGTGCACATCCTGCATGATGCAGGTTTTGCCACACTATGAAAGCTATGCAAGTTCGTTCACATTCCGTAAATGCTGTTGATGATCCATAATTTAGCAAGCTCTGCGTACAACAACTTTCTTCCTAAATTTCTAGCACTGATGCCATTTCCGACTTCCTGCCTGTTTTCAGACTGTTTCATAGTTCTTAGTTACGTTGGCACGAAGCTCACCTATATTTGAACCGAACTAAACGTGGGGGAAGGGGGGAAGAGTTTGACTGCCTACCACGCTCAGCCGTGCGTGGCATTACCGTGTCCGGGGAAAAGGGCACCCTGGGAGTTGAGCGAACGCCGGGGTTGCCCCCCGGTAGAAGCAACACATCCCTTTTGACTAAGCTTCACGTAAACGGCAATTGTGGGCTCACCAACCTAGGGGAAGTTGCGATCTCTGCTCCTATGCCTTCACGTTTATCTCTCACTTTTTATCTATGCTGTCATTCTCTTTCTTTCGGTTTTCCCCTGATTTCCTGGCAGCGAGGGTTAACCACGTGTATTTGCCCAACCTTGGGTGCTCGCTTACGTCCGTCCACCGGTCCGTCTGCCCCTCGCTTTTTTACATTATACGGCCTTCACACTAGTAGGTGATCCCAAAGTAAATTCTACGCAGCCATGCATTACTGCTATATCAGCTATGTATGGTTGGCAACTTGTAGTGTTCTACGGAGCTTCCCCTTTTCGGGCTCGGTGGTGGATGGCCACCATCGCCGCCGAACAGTATATTCCCCGTATGGCAAACTTTTGTCCTGCACTTCCCGATTCCTACTTGAAAAGGTGGCGCACCGAAGAGAATTTCTTTCTTAAGCGAAAACAGTCCTTCCTAAGACACCATGCTGTGGACAGTCGCCCCGCCGCGGTGGTCTAGTGACTAAGGTACTTGGCTGCTGATCCGCAGGTCACGGGATCGAATAGCGGCTGCGGTGGCTGCATTTTTGATGGAGGTGAAAATGCTGTAGGCCAGTATGCTCAGATTTGGGTGCACTTTAAAGAACACCAGGTGGTCGAAATTTCCGGAGCCCTCCACTACGGCGTCTTTCATAATCATATGGTGGATTTGGGACGTTAAACCCCCCATATCAATCAATACCTGCTGGGAAGTGCCTACCTCCTTCTAGACGCACAAGTTGCAATATGACAATTTATCTAAATTCGCTGCATATGGGGACGGTCGAGTTCCAGTAGGGCCCCACACGTTGATGAATACAGTGGGTGGTGTTGTCTCTGGTGACAAAATACAGTGGGTGATGTTGTCTTGAGCCGTCGGAAAGAGAATTATCAGAAGGCTGGCAAGACAGGAATGTAGTCAAAGTTCGCATATTAATAATGCGACGGGACAATAAGTAAATACCCATGAGACAAATAATTATCACCTTTAGTACCAGTGACTCGCCAGAATCAAAGCCGGCTTCTGTAGGCTCCTTGTTGGGCTCTATGTGTCAAACCCTCGTCGACACTTCAAATGCCAGCGCTTTGGAAATGGGCTGCAAAGCTTCAGAAGGCACCATACTAGCGGAAAGTGTTCATTGAGCAACGACTCATGAAAAAGATGTACTTCAACAGGTTGTGCGAGCATCGAAAGAGACCATCTTGCCTACTAGACATCGTGCCCAACAGGAAAAAAGAAAGAAACAAATCCTTGATCTTAAAGCGAAATTGAATTTGTCCTTTCTAGAAGCACGTAAACGGTCCGCCCTTCATCAGTCCAGTCTCTTCTTTTCCATCGGCACCCCGGACGCCGCTTACGGCGTCCGAGGTGCCCATGGAAAGGTGCGACTTTTGCGGGCGCAGCACTTTGTAGTGCACCAGAAGAGAAACTCCACATCACAAGGCTCTCAAAAGACCCTGTAACCTAATCCCACAGTGTTTACACACACAGGACCAAAATACGTGAAAAGGAAGAGACAAATACTACAGTGGAACGTCAGAGGGCTGCCGAGAAACCTTGTCGATATCCAAGAAACACAGTTAAAATCTTGCGCACCAATTTTTCTACGGAAATACATTATTTTTTTAAAGAGCCGGAGTGATTTCTCGTCATCCGGAGGTTTCGCCGTTATAGTTAATGAAAAAAACATCCTGCATCGTCAAAGTGGACAATTGGGCCAGTTGACTGCATAACGATTTACCGCTTCAAACATTGCTTAAGAAGGTAGCTGTCCGAGCCGTTATCTCCAACAAATCAGCCGCAATCTGCTCTATTTGAATATATTCACGCTACGAAATGAATAAACACGAATAACAGTCACTAATAGATGAACTTCCACAAACATTGTCGCAGTGCAATGCGAAGACTCGTATAGCTTGTGTGGCTCGCAAAACAACTTCCAGCCTTTTGAGATGCTCGTCAAAAGTTGCGAAAAACACTAGGTGCACGAATCAGGTCTCCCACTTCAACGCCGAAAGTACAGTGTCATGAGCCTTTGAAAAGTAGCGGGCGCTGAGCACAGACCAAAGGGCAGAACTTTAAACTCATATAAAACATCCGGCGTTACAAAAGCAGTTTATTGCCGACCTCTTGCGTGTACCTCGATTTGCCAATATGCGCTTCTGGGGTCCATTGAAGAAAAGTATCGAGCGTTTCGAAACCTATTGAGGCAGGCGTCGATATGTAGAAGCGGATACACATTTTTCTTAGTTACGTGATTCAGCTTCCTGTCGTCCACGAAAAAAGGCAGAGTACCGTCTGTTTTCTTGACTAGTACTACATGCGATGCCCATGGGCTCTGCGATGGCTGAATCACATCATCTTCAAGCATTTAGCGTCTCGCTGCTGTGTCATTTCCCATTCTTTTAGAGCCACTCGATAAGGAATCTGGTGTATACTCCGTGCTGCGTAGTTTGTAGTTATCCGATGCTTTGTTAGTGGCATTCGACCGATTCGTGATGTCGATGAAAACCAGTTCTGGAATTCAGCTAACAGCTCAAGTCTCGTTCGCTCGTCCCTTGACCAACGTACCAACGTCAAGATTAGGTACTGATTTTTCTCTATGTGCTTCGTCTAGTACTAATAAACTGCATTGGACATTTACAGTATTGTCAAAATAAGCGACGGCTGTACCCTTTGGCAGGTGTCAGCGCTCAGCACTGAAATTGGCGAGCAGTAAGTTTGTTCGTCCTGCAGTGACAGTGACAACGCCTCGCGCAACTGAAACTCCGTGGCTAAAGATCAGCGAGCTCATTTGGTCGGCAATACCTTCGCCGTCAACGGCTCCTGTCTTGCCACCGAAAGAAGTGTGCACAACCGTGGCGGGACGACCACATCGTCGTCTGTCAGACGTAAGGGGTTATACCTCGGCCCTGAACAATCGAGTAAAACAGGGCTGTTTCAAAACGTAATGGTACTGTCCGGGACGTTGATGACGGCGCCATGTTCTCTAAAAAAATGGAGCCAGTTATATAAGATTACCAGTTTAAGTAGGACTGACATATGTGGTTAAAGCTTAGATGCAGCAGTACAAAACCTCACTGCTTTTTTGAGCGATGCTGCAAATGATTCCTCCCAGTGCTTAACATTGCCGTTCCATACTTTTTTATTTTCGCCCTGCTTTCAACGCATCTTTGCATAGAAATTGAACATATTTCTTTCAGGTGCTTATCGACGGCGAGAAACGTGCTACTGGAGTCTCTTTCTCCTTCGGGGGTGCGACGTTTAACATTACCGCTACCCGTGAGGTCATCATCTCTGCCGGCGCTGTCGGTTCTCCGCAGTTGCTCTTGCTGTCTGGAATAGGACCAAAGCAGGACCTGGAAAAGATGCAGGTTTGTTGAAAGCTCTAAAAATATTTGCTGGACTCGTTTATAAACTACGTTTCCGAAACTACGTGCAGCTAGGTGCAGCCTACCTACAGTCATCAATGAAACCGCCTAATTAATTATAGCCTCTTTGGAAAATTTACAGCCCTCCTCAAGATGTTATCTTCAAGAGTCTGGAGCCCTTCACAAGAAACAATATTTTCTCATACATAAATCAATAAATTAACGCGCAGGTGATCAATGCCTGCTTAAGCCGAAAATGTTGCTATATGTCATACATATTAGATGCCGGACAGCATTGCCAACTGTAGTAATAATTACAATGGGGCTTTGCTCTGTAATATCAATGTATGTTCGTATGTATATGTATGTATGTATGTAATGTGGGAGGGGGGTCACGTGAGGAGAGCATCGACGTGCTATTTTTCCGGCCACAGTCCTCTATCTTACTACATTGTGCACCGCGTACCCAGAACGCCAACGATAATGGCAGACAACTTCACAGAGAGTTCCCCATCAGGGTATGCCCTCCATGTGGCTGAACGAACCAAAGCCGGTGTCCTGCTGTTCGAAACTGCAGCGCAGGCGCTATACGCTGGGAAGACCGGCCAACCGAGGCCACCGCGCCCTTCCACTACCTCGACCACATGTTCCACTACCTCGACCACTACCTCGACCACTACCTCCCAGCAGTCCAAGAGCAACGCTGGCCCAAAAGCACGGATACAAAGGGGAAAACAGCTCACAACAAAAAAGTGCCCAGCCGCAATAATGCAGATGGTCCGGGCTGCCATGACAGCCACAACTGCCGTTCAGCAAAACCAATCCCCGAACCAGTAATGTCAGCCCAAGGAGAGGTGTTATTCTTAAATGGACCCTCAAAAAACCCCTAGAATTAGAGGAAAACACCTAGAATATATGTTAATAATATTATTCTGGCTAATTGACTGTTCTGGCTAATAGGCGCGCTATCCTAATACCATAGTATTAGGATTGCGCGCTTTGTGACCAGGTTCTTCTGAATCCTGTTATAAAAGTAAAAATCACCATTAACCATCTTTTAAGGTCTTTTTTTACACGTTGTCTGAAGTTGTATATGAAGGTCGTGCAAATGGCAGCTGCTGTCGCCGAGACAGATTTGCATGTCATTCACTTTACACACGCATTGAAGATAGAGATCTGATCATTCGGATCAACTGCAATTCTGTAGCACCTTTCTTGTATTGTAGCTTCACAGCGGGTTCTCTATTCTTACGCTTCCACATTCGCGATCACTGTTCTGATATTTTCAGTAGATAGAAAACGGCGCTTTATCACTTGCTGGTAGCTATGCCTTTCCTCTGTACTTTCCATCAGCTTCCCGTTTGGCCAAATCTATTCGTCACTGCTTTCACTCTCATGTATAGGGCTCAGCAAAGACTCAAATACTCGAACAGTTTTGTGTTTTTTCGTGACATCGTTTCCGCAATATAGAAACCGTACGGTTCGTAGCACCTTATCTTATAGTGAGCGCCACTTTCGCTTTGTTGTTTTATAACCTGCCTGCTTATTTCACATCGGAACACTGCTCGGCGAAGGCACGTGGTGAGTGTAACGTTCACACGTGTTTATGTGCTCTACAAGACAAAATTTGTCTTTAACAGTGCAGCAATACCTTAAAGAACTCATGAAATGCGCATGTTGAACGCTTACGACAAGTCTTTATTTTCCCCAGTATTCAGACTCTAATACTTTCGCGTTAATAGCGGCAATCCCCTTCACACGGTCTCTGGCAACAGGAAGGCACTCTTAAATGGAGAAAAACAAGCACTAAACTAAATATTTTTTTTGGCCTCTCTAGTTAGAGCGTGATTTCACAGTAGAGCATTTATTAGGCCATGTAATGTCAAATTTCGGGAGTTCTGCGAAAATTCCTAGACTCAACATAGACGGCAAATCACTAATTGAGGTTATATATGCAAAGATTTATGGGTAAGCCCCTAGGTTTGGCGTCCCTGTCCCGAGCTGCGAACTAGCGAAAAGGCAAGACTGCAGCAGCAAGGAAAGTGCCCAAGCAAAACGGGCTGGGGGTCAGCGATCCTGCTCACTCCAAGAGAGCGATAGAGCCAGCGGTGGCTCCCCCTCTAATGACAGTGTCCTCCAGCCCCCCCCCTCCCTCGTCATGGTCGCACAACACTTTGTTCTCCTCTCCAAAACCCTCCTAGAAAATAACACTCCAAAGCTCAACAAGGTGCAAGCCTCTCCCTCTCGTTCGGTGTACGAAGTCAAAGGCAGAACAACAGGTTAGGCATCCCTCTCTACCACCATAGCCGAGAAAGGCGAATAAGTTTTTCGCCAGCTCCCGGCCACACCTCTCTGAAAAGGGGGTCTACTAAGCCACGCCAGTAATGAAACAAACCGAGCGCAACGCCAGAAACGCAGCAACAGCTGGGTGCTGGGGCCGCCGGACAAACAATTCCCATCACTCCTATCTGACGACACCCTACAAGGCACCAAACTTTGTGGAAAAGTTCCTACTGCTGCCGAATAGGGCGAAAAAACAAGCGCGTTCTAAAAGCTGCGGCTACCTCTAAAAAAACGTGCAACGCCCGCAGCCTCCTGTTCGCTCACAACAGGCAGCAAATGACATCCCTCTGTCTCAACATACAGCACCAGTGAGCGACCCTTACAGCCTGACGCCGGGGCTTGCAAGCTCCCCGTTCAGCGGGGAGGCAGAACTGTAGCGTCATCGTCGTCATTCATCAGCGTCATCAATTCTCAACCACTGCGCTATGCTTCTCGCGTAGCTCATGCTAGGTCGAGCTGCGCGAGCAACAAAACGAGTCCACGCGGCTGGCGTGTCGAACGCTCTTAGCCGCTACCGCTCTACTTCTGCCATACAAATAAAGTGGGGAGATTGCACGGCCCCATCGGCCGCCTTCTTCTCACGCCTCGTCTCCTTCTCTCGCTACAGTGGCGACCCGAATATCATGACTTTCGATGAGCCCCCCGCTGCCGTGCTTCCGCGACTCTGCCCGCAATTGCCGCTATTCCACCCGACCTTACCCAAGCATGATTCATGCGGCTCGATGCCGTTCTCTTCGTGAATAGTGCCATAGACCACCCGCTTTTGTACGCCATTTTGTCGAAGCGCTGCCGGTTGAGTTTCGCCATCTTGCTGCCGCACCGACCACAAGCCTGCGGCCATATGACGCTCTTAGCGCAGCGGTGCTCGCCTGCTACAGCGTCACATACCACCCGCTCACGGGGGCCCACAACTTCCATAGTCCCTTGCGTCGTAGCGCACGCTACCAACTGGTCCGCAGCCCTCTATTTACTGCGACATCACTACATCTACGTCCAATCTGGTCGTAAGGACATTCAATCCAGCACCTGACCAGTACGACGGGGTAGAAGACACCCCCACCGGGACTGGCCTCACCATCCAACAGGTGCGTTTCCTGCTACCTACACGTCTTCCGTGACAACGATGGCATAAGACACCTCAGCACCACAAGACTCCACGGCGGCTACCTCAGCTACCTGCCCTGCGCGCCCGCCTTTCGGCATCCGTATCCATACGAGCACACAATGACGGCAACGAGCAGCGGCAACTACGAACCTGTATCGATATAGTTTTGATTATAAAATCATTGCTTAAGAAAACACCTGGCGTCTTTCGTTAAGCTGCTGGCGTCTTATTTTTTGTTTTGCTTTAGAAACATCTGGCGTCTTTCTTTGGTTTATTGAACACAAATTTTTTATTGTTTAATCACGCACAGGAGAAGTCTCACCAGGCACTACTTTGGAGGTAAAAAATGGCTGCTGCTGGGAATGAGAGACAGCAGAAGTCGGCTTTTAACACTTCTACTTCTACTAACGTTTTCTACTGGAACATGCCAATGGCTGCTAATGGGGAATGAGAGGCAGAAGAATTCGGCTCTATGTTAACGCGCACGCTGCGATTTTTTTTATTGTTCAACAACGCACAGGAGAAATATCCCACCGGCAACACCTTGGAAACCAAAGCGTACGACTGGTTACACTTTACGACTAAGACCATGAGGGACGAACAGGTGCCGCTATAACGAGCTTCGCCCCTAAAAATGGCGGCAAAGCCCTACTCACTTGTTAAGCCGCAGTGCACGTAACTGACTGTTGTAACCAACGGGAGTTTAGCCCACTCTGTGCCTACTTCGCGTGCCTTTTTTCGTGAAAGAGGTGACCAAGCTTGCTGTTGGCGTGACCGAGCTTGTTGCGGTCTTGCAGAGCAAAACGAACCCACCAACGTCGTTGGCGTCGGTGGTTTTTTCTGCTCTTCTTGCATTACAAGACAGCCACTTGCCAGCAAAGTGAGCAGTACTGTCTCTTTTTGCTTCCTGCGTACAAAAATCATCGAAGACTAGACCACCGGATAGCCTAGCGGCATCTGCGAGCCGCGACAGCAACCGGGTGACAGCGCAATCATCCCGAGTTCATCCCGTAGTAGATTGCATATTCGGCGGCAGGGGGTGCATCCAGTGCTAACGACGCTGCGTTTCGGCGCAGAAAAATTTCGGTCGCTGTTGAAAGCGAACGCATCAGTGTGAACTAGGCGCGAAACGTTCGTTCCCTCCGCCGCCGTCATCTTGAGCCCACCCGCTCACTTCCCCAAGGTGGCACCGCCGTGGTGCCCCTTGCGTGCCCCGGTGCCCCCCACCACGACGTCTCTCGTATTGTATGCTGGGTTTGAGAAGTTAAACCCCACATGTCAATGTCATGCCACTTCCTCAATGCGACCTTGACGTACAGGCATTTCAGGAGGCACGAGTTAAAGAAGGGGTGCTCAATCTCAGACCATGTGGCCTACCACGGTGCAGTGGCCTGTGAAAACAGTGCGTTCCTCAGCACACATTGTGTCAACTCGGCGGACTCCTGGGAATATCGAGGGCTTTCATCTACTTGCGCTTACTCTTTCCTAAGGTGCCCATCGACGCTTTGGACACCCTCTAAGCGGGCGTCGAGTGCGTGGCGGTGAAGGTGCGCGTTGGTGTGGCTAACGTGTGGCCAACTCTTGTGTCGAGAGTGTTTACGTTAATTCGCCAGGTGAGTGGGATGCCGCATTCACTTGCTGAGCGTCTCGGAGGTGGTTCCATTGTGTGTGATGACTTCAACTCTCACCATGCGGCGTGGGAGCCTGCGTGTGCCAACGCTAGTGGCCGAGACATGATGGACGCCGCACTGATGGCAGGCTATCACATCTTCAACGACGGTAGTCTCGCATTTGTGCGGCCCGGTGCTGCACGCAGTGCTCTTGGCCTTTCCCTGGTGTCGGACATTTTTACACATGGCGCTGCGCTCCGGACACCATGGTATCGGACCATCACCCGATTTACGCCAGCGCACAGCGCACCAGGGCCTACAATGCGGGGATCTGGCTTCGTTTCCGCGAATTATCAGATCAGTGCCAACCGTGGATTACATATTTCACCACAATGCGCAGTGCTCTAGTGCGGCCACGATGGTGTGTCGAGTGCCGGCAGGAACCCAAGTGCCTAACATGAAGCTGCTGAGCCCGCAGGTTACGGGATCGCATTCGAGCAACGAAAGCTGCAGTTTCGATTAAAGGGAAACTGCTAGAGGCCCTTGTGTTTAGATTTGGCTCCAGTTAAAAAAGCCGGAACATTCGACATTTCCGGAGAGCTCCACTACGATGCCCTCAATATAAGATCATAGTTTTGGGCCGTTCAACCCCAGAAATTACTTTTTGTTTTCGTTCTACGGTGAGTTCGAATACTCCGTGCATGTTTCAAGAAGCGAGGATGATGTGCAAATGTGCGGCACAAATAAACAAGGTTTTTACAACGAAAGCTGTTACGAGATCACAACTTACGTCAGCGATACCGTAGTACTCAGCCGCCGCCTGCAGTGTCCGTAACAATATCGCACAAAATTAGAAAGAAAAAACCTAGCGCCAATGACATAATGGGCTCGAACACAGGGCCGCTGGGTCCCAGCCCAGTATTCTACCACTGACCAACACCGGTGCCTGGGACTTGTTGGCAAACTTGCCCTAGACAGGCTTGTCGGTTGTCGGGAAAGCCATCGCGTTAATACTACTTATAACACGTTTTAGAGCCGAGAAAAAACAACCAGTCGTTGCACGATACGGATAGCGTAATGACGGCGTCGTCCAACACTCTAAAGCAAAAGGGCGTTAAAAAGGTGTGTGGTTCGTCATTTTGGGGACTAATGGGGCTGCCACAACCATTGTTTCCTTTAAGGACTAATGGCACCAGGTCTAACAGTTAGACTCCACAGACGAGCTCAAGGGACTATCATTTAGTCTTCACATTTAAACCTTAGTGAGTAACCGTTAGTCCCACAATCAACCTCAACAGACTACCATTTATTCCTTAAACTTGCAACTTATAGGGGAACTGTTAATTTCCACATTTACACCTTACCGGGTCACCGTTAGTCCTCAGTTGCACCTCGCCGGACGAACGGTTGATCCACTCAAATACTCCAATCGGATGAACTTTTTATCCCCAGTTGAAACATTGTTTTTTTTTTACTTTCCGCCAGGCCTAATACAATTTTCACCTGTTTTTTTCGCAGTGAGCAACAAATAGCACAGAAAAGAACACGCTAAAAAGTAGTTAGCCACCCATGTGTAACTGCTTTCGCAGTTACGGCAACAACGAAAGACAAAAGTGAAACTTTGAAATCTTTTATTTTTCTACATACGCATGAAGTTTCTCCATACTTTTAAGTGAATTCATGGTGAAGTGTACAAGTCAAGTCTCGTTGTCATATCTTGTTCACTTCTTGTGGAGCTCCTCCAACGGAAGCGATAAATGACAGGCATTGCAGACGCCAGCGCACGCAGCCTTCTGCCTGTTGTGTGCCCACGACTGTACGTACTATAGGATAGTAAAAATAGTTAGAAACACGTGACAGAAGATGAAGATGCACGCATATGACAAGTACGTGAAAGTTAATATAAAAACTTGCGTGTAAAATATGACACACAAATAACTTTTCCTTCACATCTCGCACAGCCCTTCTGAAGCTCCTCTGACGAAAGAGATGGGTGACAGGCATCGCAGACGCCAGCGCACACACCCTTCAGCACTGTGTGTGCCCAGAGCTGCGCAATAAGTATGTAAAATAGTGAGTCACACGTGACAGAGCATGAGCACGAATGCATATGAGAAATACGTGCAAGGGAAAATAAAAACATGCGTGAGATATAATACGCGAATAATTTCATCGTGATGTCACACATCGTCAGACTCATTTCGATCCCCGTAGCACAACAGCTTAGGAGCAGCGGCCGCAGCCAAAACTTCGTGAATTACCGTGCCGCCAACAAGTTGGCGAGTCCTAAGCGAGGGACGTCGTTCAGCTCTAGCAAGCAAACGCGAGACCAAGCACGGCGCTGCACGCGGAGTGTCTGCCGCCAGCGAACTTCGAACAGGAAAGCGGGCGTGCGCTTGGCCGCCGCCACGAACAGCGCCGAGCTGGTTTAGAGCTAGCGCTGAAGAAATTGACGGTAGTGCGGCCCTTTTCCACAAACTCGAGCGAGTGCAGCACGCAAACGTGAGTCCGCCGCCGCGGCCAACGGACGGCGCTGAGCTGCTTGCGACCGAGTGACGGGGAAGCTAACTGTAATGGCGACCAATTTTCCCCGAGTTCCGATGCTAGCAAAAGCCCGGCTGGCCCGTTCTGGTGCACTTGCAGCACGCGATATAGTGCAACCAAGCTCATTACGAGAATCCGCAACGTGTTTTCGACGAATTCCAACACAGCGACGAGGTTTCAGCACAATATTATGGTGTCTAGAAGGAAAGGGTCAGCATCGGTGCGCCGGAGAGCGCGCGAGAATTCTTCCGGATGCGGCGGCGCTGCGGCGTTTTTCGTCTCAAATATTTGACGCTACCCTGCTGAATGTAACAGTCTATCTGTCAAAATTATGGCGGCGCACTGCAAAGCGTGTACAGGCACTGAAAACTAGTGTTTTAAATTCACTTCTTAGAATATCAGCTACGAAGCTTAGAATATAGAGAATCAAGTGACTTGCCGTGAGCTTGGCACTAAAACACAGTCCTTCCAGTTTTCAAATTTGATGCCGCAGTGTTCTCCGTGAAGTCCAAATGAACGTAAAGGTATCGGAAACAATTATTTTTATGACTCGCGCAATCAAGGTCTAATTTTACCAGCAAGACATTTATTTTCTCGAAAGCGCAAAACAACATGAAGATAAACCCAACATATGCATTATATAGGGTGAAGAAACTGCAAGTTATATGAAACTCAGCTAAAGCAAGTGAATAGGGCTACTAAAGACAACAGTAAATATACGATAATACAATGGGCATACATACACACATGACATTGAGATTTCATTGGCGAACATATATACAGTCACAAACCAGTTCACGAAACATTCATTTCTGCATATGTGAACATAGCCAGACAGTGATATCACAGTTGTTAATGGGGGATTTAAAACAATGTGAACAAGACAATAGTAAAATCCAAAGAAGCAACAGAGTGTGAGTAAAGCGCAATAACCTAAAATAAAACCTTGTTCGCTGAGGTAATAATGTGACAGGCAAGTCAGACGTCTCAATTTCAAGAACTTAAATTTTTCTGTCTTTTTTTGATTGGGCGCATTTTCTCCAGCAAGAGGAAAGGCTTTCTGGTCAGTGTAAAGAATCTGATTATCTGATTTGTCACTTCCAGTTTGGAGTGTGCACAGCCGACCATATTTACCTCTTCAGAGACAGGCAAGAAATAAGGTTTGTTATGCTGTCACTTTTCAACTTGTTGAAACTGAAGCAATGGGTGAGTGCATCTTCCTTAGCTTTCACCAGGTCTGCTAAGGACTCGGGCGGGTACCGAAAGCATGATTCTGTCGGAAGCAAGCTGGAATTCTGAGCGAAGCAGCAACCTGCTACATTCGTTGCACTCCGTCTTTTTCACCATCTTCCGGGCCACATAGCCACTGACGTTATGAGTAATCCGGGAGTCACTTTTGCGTCCAATGAGATCAGTGTAGTCAGGGAGGGCTTTGCAAGCAACAATAATTTCATGAACCTCATTGAGGCGCCCCACATGTAGCAGCTCATCCGGCTTATTCTGCAATTTTATTGAATTATTGTGGATGCCTGGACATAGAAGGCTGCTCGGAACTCCAGAAGGTAGTTTCCACTGGGGGTGACTGTGCCAAACTGTAAAAACTGAAGCAAGTCACAGAGATCAGAAATTGTGTCAGCGAAGGGTGATCATTCAACCCAGACATTTGCTTCAAAATTTCCAAAAGATTTCAAGTGCGTCTTGGCAGAGGCGAGATGTCATCAATTGTTTATAGCCCAAGGTTTTCGTGACATAGTGCCGGATGGAAAGGGTGCTGGTTTGATTGACGCGGAGTCCTTAGCCAGTTGATTCACTTAGGAACCCACCCTCCTTAGGCACAGCTTTTTCCAAAGTTGCTAAGAACCCGTTGGTAACATGCTTGTAGCTACGGACGATGAATTTTTCGTCTAAATGAGCTTCGCAAGCAACGCAGTTCTTTTCCAGTTGTTTGTCAGCGCAAGGAATCGTACAATCCCAGGCCTTCCTCTGTTCATTGTCGGTGATAGCAGAGAAGAGAAACGCTCTCTTCCCTTGTTTGCGGGCTGAAGCATATCCCGCATTGCATCCAGGTGCAAAGCAGTGTCTTTGCTGTTTACTCTTCACTGTTCCATGGGCACATTGACACGTATTGATCCTGAACAAGTCCAAATAGGCAAAGCGCAGACGTTGCGATTTGCGAGCACACGAGCAAGTGACTAAAAGTGCCGCGCTAGCGGCTGGCAAGCGCTCTCGACCGGTCACGGTGGCGACTTGCGCGCCGCTCCACGGCGAGATAAAATACCAGTACGCCTCCTTTCAAGGCGCGGCCGGGACGATGCTGACACTTCTCCTTGTAGCCACCATACCAATATCGTCAGCCCGGTGCTGATCCCGGTGGCGAAGACAGGCGAGCACTCGATGAGCGAGCGTGAGGGAGACCGACGGCAATGGCGGCCAATTTCCAGGCGGTCGCAAAGCAAAGGCGAACTGCAGACGCCCAAGCTGACCTTCGCGGTGCATTTCGTGGGCGCGATGTACAACACGACCGAGCCCATTGACGGCAGGCGCGATCCGTATCGCACACGCGACAAGTAGAGCAGCATAAAGGATGATAACCTACTTGCGAAAGAATCCAGCGCTGATTTCTGCCTTGAGTCGGACTGAAGTATATTACACAAATTAAGGTAACTTAATGGGGGGGGGGGGGTTTAATGGGTCCTGAGTCCGCGATCACAGTATAATGATGATGATCACCGCCATGGCTCGTACCCACTCAGGGGGATCGAAGTGGAGGCAACGTCGTCTTCCTTCTCTGCCCACGCTTCCCTTGTTTTTCCTGGTAGTGATACTTTGTATCATTCCTCCTCTCTCAGACGAAGCCCTCTGGACGAGTCATTCTTGCATCCTTCGTGTAAACGGCTTCAGGCGGGCAACATGTGTCACCTCAGTCTTGCATGAACGTCGGCCACTAGTGGTGACACGTGCAATTTCATAGTTGACCTCGCTGACACGACGGAGTATCACGAAAGGACCGGCATAGTGTGCCAGTAGCTTTTGGCTCAAGCCACGTCTGCGTATTGGGGTCCACACCCACACTAGATAACCGGGGGCGTAGGTTACATGCCTGTGTTGACTGTCGTAGCGAGTTTTGGATTACTCTTGCGCTGCCAGTGTACGTAAGCAGGCAAGTTGACGGGTCTCTTCCGCACGACAGAAGGTTTCCGCAATTGTTAAATCGTCATGGATGACAAAAGGAAAGATAGTGTCCAGCGTATGTCGAGGTGAGCGAGCGTAGAGCAGATAGAAAGGGCTATAGCCTGTCGTTTCGTGTTTCGACGTGTTGAAGGCGTACGTGACGAATGGTAATACTTCATCCCAGTTTTTGTGGTCAGAGGCGACGTACATTGACAACATGTTGATCAACGTTCGGTTTGTGCGCTCGGTGAGACCGTTAGTTTTCGGATGATACGCAGTTGAGTGTCGGATCTTGGAGGCACACAAACGACAATATCAGCGGTAAATTGTCGTCCACGGTCACTTAATATCACGCGAGGAGGTCCGTGTCGGAGGATGACTGAATGCAACAGGAACTCCGAAACCTGGACTGCCATGGCGGAGCATAAGGCAGCCGTCTCGCAGTACCGCGTCAGGTAGTCGGCGCATACAATTATCCACCGGTTACCTTTTGAGGAGCGTGGAAATGGTCCCATCAGATCAATGCCAACCTTTTCAAAAGGGGAACCGGGAGGTTTTACCAGTTGCAGGTGACCAACTGGACCCGAGGAGGGCCGCTTGTGGCTCTGGCACTGCGTACAGCTGGCCACGTAGTTCTGAATTGTTTTGCTCATTTTCAGCCAATAGAACCGCTCTTTCGTGCGACTAAGTGTTCGTGCGGTGCCTAGATGGCCAGAGGTGGGGTCATCATGCGTAAGGCGCAGAACAGACGTTTGGAGGGACGCAGGAACAACCAGCAGAAAGCGGGCGCCCGTCGTGGACAAGTTTCTCTGGTAAAGACCATTTCGGACGCAGAATCGGCCTTCGCTTAATGAAGTTCTCGGTCCAGGGAAGAGAGCTTTTAAGCTGGGGTCATTACGCTTCTGAGCGGCAAAAGTCGCGGCATCAGGAAAGCCAGACGACAGAGAAGCGATAAGGTGGTCAAAGTTATCGGATTCACAATCTGTCGATGGTAGCGGCATTCTGGAGAGGCAATCCGCATCAGCATGTAGACGGCTAGTCTTGTATGAGATGGTGAAGACATGTTCTTGCAAACGAATGGCCCATCGTGCGAGGCGGCCGGATGGGTCACGAAGGTTGATCAGCCAACACAGGGAATGGTGATCTGTGACGATAGTGAACGGGCGACCATAGATGTATGAGCGAAACCGTTGCACGGCAAAGACTACCGCTAGGCATTCCTGTTCGGTCACTGTGTAGTTGCGTTCAGGCTTGCTTAAAGAATGACTTGCGTACGCCACAACGTGTTCCTTCTTGCCAGAACGCTGAACGAGAACGGCACCGATACCGATGCCACTTGCATCTGTGTGAATTTCCGTGGGCGACGAAGGATTGAAGTGCCGAAGTATTGGCTGCGAAGTTAACAAACACTTCAGCTTGTGAAAAGCGGCATCACACACACTCGGAGGTCCACTGAAACAGGCTGTTCTTGCGTAGAAGGCTCGTCAGGGGGTGAACCACATCCGCAAACTTGGGTACGAACCAGCGGAAATACGAGCAGAGCCCGATGAAGCTACGCAGTTGTTTCACAGATTTAGGACGCCTGAACGATTCAACGGCCGCGGTCTTTTGAGGGTCAGGTCTAATGCCATCTTTGTCGACGAGATGTCCTAACACCAATGTCTGTCGCTCGCCAAAGTGGCACTTTTTCGAATTCAATACAAGGCCAGCTTTTTCAATGCAGCTTAGCACGAGGTCTAGGCGAGTGTTGTGCTCCTCAAACGTACGTCCAAAAATTACGACATCATCAAGGTAACACATGCATATATGCCATTTTAAACCACGCAATATAGTCCATAAATCTTTCGAATGTTGCAGGAGCATTGCATAATCCGAATGGCATAACGTTTAACTCGTAAAGTCCGTCGGTCGTAACGAATGCTGTCTTTTCTTTGTCAGCTGCGTGCATCGGAATTTGCCAGTAACCTGATCTCAGGTCGACAGATGAAAAGTAGGACGCGGAATGCAGGCAGTCTAGAGCGTCATCGATGCGCGGCAGTGGATAAACGTCTTTCTTGGTAACAGAATTAAGTCGGTGGTAGTCAACGCAAAATCTCCACGTACCATCCTTTTTCCTCACTAGAATGACAGCAGCAGCCCACGGACTTGCCGATTCCTGTATTATTCCCTTTTCCAGCATTTCTTGGACTTGCTCGTTGATGATCTTGCGCTCCGACGTTGCCACTCGATAAGGTTTCTGCCTAATGGGATGCGCCGACTCGGTGTGGATCTGATGACGTATCCGGGACGCTGGGATTAAGGGCCTTTGGCTATTTTTAGAAAAATCGAACACTTTCGAGTGCTTGGATAGAACGTCGAGCAGTGTATGACGTTCGCTTTGGTCAAGTGACTTGCTGACCATTTGTAGCAATTGGGCATCTTCTGAACCTTCTAAGCCTAGATGTTCATTTTGGCTTGTAGCATAAAGAAGCGCAACCAGCGTCGTACATGATTCGGGTCTAAATACAGCAAGTTTCATGGCGCCTGGCAGAATTGCAGGCTCCATGGAACTGTTCACTGTCCACACACCTGCCCGTCCATCAACGACTGGCACTATGCAATGGGGAATGAGAATGTTCTTTTTCAGGCATGCCAAGAGAATCGGTTCGAGCATGGCGTCAAACGTGCCACAGTTGTTGCTAGAACATGTCACGGGAACACACACAGCAGAGAATGCAGGAACGACTGTGTCCACGGAGACGAAAAAGATGCATTCCTCCGGACGGGAATTTTCCAAGAGCGCCGTTGGGAAAGTACCGTGTATAGAAAGATGCCCACTTCTGCAGTCTACAGTTGCCCCACACTGACACAAGAAGTCAATACCCAAGATAACGTCATGTGTAGACCGCGGAATAACCGCAAACTCTGTGCAAAACATCTTGCCACACAGCGAGACGTCCACAGTACAATATCCCACCGGACACAACACGTCACCACTTACACCACGAAATGTCACCCCGCGGTTCAAGCAAAACATCACTTTTGGTCCCAGCAGGTTTTTAAAATTTACACTCATCACCGAGACTGTCGCGCCTGTGTCCACAAGTGCCATAGTAGCCACTCCATCGACAACTACATGAACTTTGTTCTGCAACATAAACGCTCACGGGGGTATACCTGTAGATAGCACCTGTGATCTCGCAGCCTTACCCCCACTGGCCGCACCGAGTAGTTTTCCGGCGGCGGTGTACGTGCGCGTCGCTGTGGCGATGGCGATCGTGGAGCACGGGGAGCCGGTGGTGGTGTCAAACTTTGATCAGAGGCCGGCGAGGGGTAGCGTGATCTGGTAGGTGCGCGTGGTTTCCGTGACGTGGAGAGCGGATGGTCGAAAGGTTGGTGAGACATGTGCCAAGACTGTCGCTGTTATGGGCGGTGGTCACAAAAACGTGCGATGTGACCCGGGACACCACATGTAGCATACTGGACTTGGTCGAGGGGCACGTTGTTGCTCGGAGTAACGACTCCTCTCGGAAGGCATGGGATAGTGGTACCGTCCTTCGGGGGCCCTGTAGGGAGGCGATGTTCGGTAAACAGGTGGGCGAAAACTTCGTTTGTAGTTGGGAGGTGGTTGACGGGGGAATCCAGCCTGCCGTGTGCCTTGATATTCATAAGCGTCTGTTGCGTTGATAGGTGGTTGCCATGGTGGAAGAGAAACAAGAGTCCGCACACGTTCTGGTTCGCTAACGTACCCATCCTGAAAATCGCTGGGGCGATGATAGCTCTGCTGACATTGAAGCAGCTCTTCTCTAACGATCTGCCGTATGGTCAAAGCAAGGTCGTTAGGCGGCACTGTTTCAACACTAGCCACAGTGGGGACGTTGGACAGGCGGCCGAATTTTGGAGAAATTCGTCGCATCTTGAGGGATTCAAAGGTACGGCAGTGCTTCATCACGTCGGACACGGAGTTCAAGCAGTCTTTCCCAATTAAGAAATTGTACACGTCTTCAGCTATACCCTTGAGAACGTGTCCAACCTTGTCTTCTTCAGACATCCTCCCATTCACGATCTTGCACAGCTTCAATATTTCTTCAATGGATGTCGTACATGTTTCTGCTGGAAGCTGTGCCCTCTGAGACAATTTCTGCTCCGCGCGTTTCTTCTTTGCGTCCGAATCACCGAAGCACTTCTGCACTTCAACAAAACGTTCCCAAGTCGTGAACATGTCCTCGTGGTTCTCATACCACATAAGGGCGGTGTCAGTTAACGAGAATACGACATGATTGAGCTGTTCGTCCGAGTCCCAGCCATTGCTTCTGCTCACCCGCTTGTAGTTCTTGAGCCACACGTCGACGTCTTCTCCTGAGGTCCCGCCGAAGTTTGGTGGCACTCTGTAGTACGGCACGGAACCCATCGGAGTTGGCCTCGAAGCGTTGGATGGCTGCTCTTGGGCCATTACGATCGGCGAAGGTGGAAGTCCGGCGAGGCGGCGGCTGCGACGAAGTCCTGGTAGTGAAGCTCCCGTCTTTGGGTTCGTCCAACCCAGCACCTCCACCAAATTGTTACACAAATTAAGGTAACTTAATGGGGGGGGGGGTTAATGGGCCCTGAGTCCGCGATCACAGTATAATGATGATGATCACCGCCATGGCTCGTACCCACTCAGGGGGATCGCAGTGGAGGCAACGTCATCTTCCTTCTCTGCCCACGCTTTCCTTGTTTTTCCTGGTAGTGATAGTTTGTATCAATATATTCGATAGGCCTGCCGTCTTCTCGGCTGCCATGTTGGCCTTCCCAACTGTTGCTGTCGTGTGTTGGTCGTGACTATCTTGAAGCCAGAGATATACAGCGCGGTGTGGTGACGTGTCGAGACTTGCTTCAGACGGCATGAGCGCAGCGAAACGTAAAAGCAGCAGCCCACGCTGATCCAAGCGTACACACAAGCACCACGTCGTAATTCCTGAATCGTCGAATCCAGGCGGCTGGTGTTGAGCACTCCGAGCGCGACGCAATGTGAACCGTCGCCAGCAAAATACGGGGAAAGCCTGAGCCAGAAGAGGACAGCTAATGACTTCGGCAACGCTCTGCGCGCTGCCTGCATATCCCGGGTGGTTCATCCCTTTGAAGCGTGTTTGGAGATTAAGGGGTTTGCACGCGGCACGCTTCCCTCTGTGGTTCCTCCTCAACGGTCTATCCGTTCATCGCGCACGCCTATTGGGCTCCGTTACTTCTTTTCGGGTAATTTTGCCTTAGAGTGAATGCTCCAACTCGTTACAAAGCTTCTTCTCGTTCACCTAATAACTGTGGCGCATACCCATTTCAGGCATATTTTCTCATCGTCGTCAGACACTGCATAAACAATTGGCACGGAATTCCTTGCTAGTGTTTAGCGGATACAATTCTCAGAAGAATGACGAAAAATAGCAAGGCGAATGCCGGTCTACTACAAAAAGTTTTCTATTATAATGCGTAGTAGGTATCAGGCAAGTGTGTTTTTGGTAGTTACCCAATGAGTGGTTAGAAAAGGCTTTGTCAGGGTGCTCGTCTAGCTTTCGCTGTGACTGTGCTGCGCCTTACGCGCAGGCCTGGCGCCTTTTATTGAAATGTAGAACGCAAAAGAAAACGCTGGCACGAACTACTTTCTTCAACAATATTGACACTGCGCTTTCTTAAACAAGAGTACGGTATGGGCTCAAGAGCCTTTCAATCTCAATACTTATTCCCACAAGTATTGTTTCGCATGGACGAAGCAAATGAAGACCGGTGCACGTGCTTGGCTGTATGAGAAGCAGTTGCTTGGCCGATCCCCCTGAGTAAGCAAGAGCCATAGTAGAGGCATCATCATCATTATCATCATCAGTTGCAGAAATGCAGGAGAGATCCAAAGGATCTTCAAGCATTGAAGCACGTAATACCACCGTTATGAATGCATCTCTCGCAAAATCTATCGCAGAGGTCCTAGGGAAGGCTACGGAAAACTCAATAAAACGCCTCATAAACAACTTTTTTGAAAGCTTGATACAATTAGTCAAAAATTAAGTGTCCCAAATTCTTGGGTAGCATATACGCATGATCTGGATCCTCGAGCATCAGTGGTATCGTAGCGTACGGAGACACAGTGCGACTGCACGTCAGCAATCGGTTTCTCCTGAGGCAGGGACTTCCAAATCTACGGAAGAGGGTGATCTAACGGATATTTCGGAAGCGTGTGCAGATATACACACACTCTCATAAGGCTCTGAAGCGAACCCCATGTCCCCCTTTGAAAAGTTCTTCGCATTATTCGAAATCAAGAAAGTATCAGTCCAAAAAAGAATTCTTTGAGAACCTGTCTAAGAAAGACTTCTTGCGAAACGACATTTTGGACCAAGCAGTCTCTGCTAGATTTCTTTCATCAAAATAGGTTCACTGACCAAATCACAGTGCAATTTCAGGTCAATTCTTTCTGCAGCCACAGACCTATCATACCTTTCTTCACAACTTTCCCAGGATATTATATCACTGCCAAAAAACTCACTTTCAACCGGCCAGAATTTTTTTCCTAAAAAGCATCGGCTATTTCGATTTGACCAACCTAGTAGAGGTGGTGGAATTGCTGTCTTGATAGCAACTAAGTTTAATCACAAAGCTAAGGTCTCTTATCGGTGTATGGCTTCAGCTTGTGACATTTTGATAGTAGACATATTACCCGACGATTTTTTATTTTTGTTTGTAAATGCATATTTCCCGGCCGGGGTGCAAGACACACGAAGTCAAGACGATATCTTCTCTGCCTGCAGAAAGGATATAGTAATGACTGGAGACTTCAATTAACATCATGTGGCTTGGGGTTTCAAAACAGATTTAAGCGAAAAACGCTTGTGGGAGTGGGCTATTGACAAGAATTTATCTTGTTTTAGTTTGCACGCTGCTACTTTTGTCCGAGGCCACCGTAAATCTGTAATATACTTGACATTTTCAAGCTCATATCTAAATAGACGTTTGTGGCAAACTTTAGAAAGTGCAACTAATGATGATCGCTTGTCCATTAGTTTTCTTTATAACTTTCCGGGAATACTTGTCGCCGAAAGAGTCGGCTGATTTCTCAACTATGAAAAATTAAAAAAAAAGACTTGAAGGCTTTTTATTCGCCTCAAGGACATGCAAGGTGATATAAAGTCAGTCTGTGTGCAGTGTTAAAAATACCAGTAAAAGATGCAAATTTAAAGAAAAATTCAGCCACAAGGGGACCCTTTAGTGCATGGTGGACTGAGGAGTGCATGAGGAGCTATAGAAAACGTAATGCTGCATATAAACAACTGCTGGTGAAGCCATGTCCAATAAATTGGTGTGATTATAAACTCACAAGAGCACATTTCAAACGCACAATAGGTACCGCGAAAGATGGCTATAATATTAAACAATTTATCTTTCTAGAGCTAAAAATAAAGAAGCGCTCTTTACATTTTCAAGATCTGAAAAGATGTTACCACCCACTGAAAATGTTGACTCTTCCGTTTTTTCTCCCCGTGAATTCTCCGATTTAGTAGAAATTATTGCGAAAGGGCTCCAAGATAGATTTGTCAACTACACCACTGGACATTGTGAACCCAATGGTGGGTGAGGATTTCGAGGGGGTTACTTTAGATGAGCTGGCAGAGATAATAATGCACTTATCTCCTTCAGCACCTGGAGTAGACGGGTGACCAATGCAAAAATACAAGTAATATTCGATATTTCTTTAACTGAAGTAATTATTCTGGTGAATTTTTGACAAAAATTTGGATACCAGCGGAATAGAAGCTATCTAAAGTGATTCCACTTCTTAAAAAGCAGGAAATACGATTTGCCTTAGACAATGTAGGGCCGATATCGCTCACGTTCAATCTGGTTAAGCTAATTAAAAGAGTTTTGAATGCCGCCTCGCCGCGGTGGTGTAGTAGCTAAAGTACTCGGATGCTGACCCTCAGGTCACGGGATTGAATCCCGGCTGCGGCGGCTGCATTTCCGATGGAGGCGGAAACGTTATAGGCCCGTGTATACTTGTGTGCTCAGATTCGGGTGCACGTTATAGAACCCCAGGTGGTCGAAATTTCCGGAGCCCTCCACTACGGCGTCCCTCATAATCATATGGTGGTTTGGGGACGTTAATCCCGACATATAAATCAGTTTTGAATGACCGGGTAATGAAACGTGCACGCGCACGCGCACACGCACACGCACACGCACACACGCACACACACACGCACACATACATACGCACGCGCGCACGCACACGCACACATATACGCACACGCACGCGCGCACGCGCACACAAACGCATACACAGTCACGCATACACAGTCACGCATACACACAGTCACGCATACACACAGTCACGCATACACACAGTCACGCATACACACAGTCACGCACACACACAGTCACGCACACACACAGTCACGCATACACACAGTCACGCACACACGCACACACGCATACACACAGTCACGCATACACACAGTCACGCACACGCGCACACGCGCGCACATACACACGCATACGCATACATACACACACACGCATACGCATACATACACACACACGCATACGCATACATACACACACGCGCATACACACACGCGCATACGCATACATACACACACGCATACGCATACACACACGCGCATACACACACGCATACGCATACACACACGCATACGCATACACACACGCATACGCATACACACACGCATACGCATACACACACGCATACGCATACACACACGCATACGCATACACACACGCATACGCATACACACACACATACGCATACATACACACACACACATACACATACATACACACACACGCATACGCATACATACACACACACGCATACGCATACATACACACACACGCATACGCATACACACACGCATGCATACACACACACGCATACGCATACACACACACGCATGCATACACACACACGCATGCATACACACACATACACACACATACACACACACGCATGCATACATACACACACATACACACATATTGTCACGAGGTTGTGATACACGCCGCACTTGAGAGGAAGCACGCAGGAGTCAGGGCGGTGTCATGTGAAATGTTTATTGGGCGAACTTGTGCCCAGCAAAACAAGGCCAAACACAACTCACAGCAGCAGCGGCGTGAACAGTCGTCGGCCGACGGAAAAAGACTGACCAGTGGCGCACTGCGCCGGCTTTTATACAGGCGTCGTAACGCGTTCCAGAGTGGCATACAAGATAAACGCGGCCTGCGTTGCGCTTAACAGAAAGTGATAGCGGCTTCCTTCGTAAACCAAAAGAACCGCACGTGTCAGTCTTTTATACACGCGTCATAACGCGTTCCAGAGTGGCATACAAGATAAACGCGGCCTGCGTTGCGCTTAACAGAAAGTGATAGTGGCTTTCTTCGTAAACCAAAAGAACCGCACGTGTCACTACCCCCCTCTGAAAAAGCATCGTCCCGATGCTAAAGACAGAACATAAGAGAGAGTACATGCAATAAATTACATTAACAATGCGTCACAGCTAATCAGCGCGCGTAATAAGGTTTAAGTCGCACCACGTGTACGACTTCGGGTCGTGCACGGCGTCGTTGGGATGACCTTAAGCCATCGGGCACGACCTCATAGTCCAGTTCACCACGACGTCGGACTACCTTGTAGGGTCCAAAGTAGCGTCGCAGGAGCTTCTCAGACAATCCCCGTCGTCGTATCGGCGTCCAGACCCAGACAAGGTCGCCGGGTTGGTATTCGGTGTGGTGTCGTCGAAGGTTGTAGTGGCGCCTGTCGACCGTCTTTTGGCTCTTGATACGCAGGCGGGCTAGCTGTCGAGCTTCTTCAGCGCGATCCAGGTAGCTGGCGACGTCGAGGTCTTCTTCGTCGGTGCCGACCGGTAGCATGGCGTCAAGCGTCGTTGTTGGGCTCCGTCCGTAGACGAGCTTGTATGGAGCAAACTGCGTCGTTTCCTGCACGGCCGTGTTGTACGCGAAGGTTACATACGGGAGTATGGCGTCCCACGTCTTGTGTTCGACGTCCACGTACGTGGCCAGCATGTCGGCGATGGTCTAATTTAGACGCTCGGTGAGGCCATTCGTCTGTGGGTGGTACGCGGTGGTTCGGCGGTGGCTTGTCTGACTGTACCTCAAGATCTCCTGCGTTAGGTCAGCCGTAAAGGCCGTACCTCTGTCGGTGATGAGGACCTCGGGGGCTCCGTGGCGGAGGACGATGTTCTCAATGAAGAACTTGGCGACCTCGGCGGCAGTGCCCTTGGGTAAGGCCCTTGTTTCGGCATAGCGGGTGAGGTAGTCAGTAGCTACGACAATCCATTTGTTGCCAGAAGTTGACGTCGGAAACGGCCCCAGTAAGTCCATGCCGATTTGTTGGAATGGCCGTTGAGGTGGTTCGACGGGTTGCAGAAGTCCGGCTGGCCTAGTTGTCGGCGTCTTGCGTCGCTGACAGTCTCTGCATGTTTTTACGTAGTGGGCGACGTCGACAGTGAGGCGAGGCCAATAGTACTTCTCTTGTATTCGTGACAGTGTGCGGGAAACACCAAGATGTCCGGCTGTCGGGTCGTCGTGTAATGCTTCCAGAACCTCTGGACGTAATGCTGAAGGCACCACGAGGAGGTGGTCGGCGCGGAGCAGCGAGAAGTTCTTCTTCAGGAGGACGTTGTTTCGCAGGAAAAACGAAGCCAGTCCTCGGCGGAATACTTTCGGCACGTCGGTGGTCTTGCCTTGCAGGTAGGTCATCAGGATCTTGAGCTCTGGGTCAGCTCGTTGGCGTTCCGAGAAGTCGTCGGTACTTATGGGTCCCAGGAAAGAGTCGTCGTCCTGGTCATCCTGGGGCGGCGGATCGACAGGGGCGCGAGACAAGCAGTCGGCGTCGGAGTGCTTTCGTCCGCTCTTGTACACGACGGTGATGTCAAATTCTTGTAGTCTGAGACTCCACCGTGCGAGGCGCCCTGATGGATCCTTAAAGTTAGCTAGCCAACACAAGGCGTGGGGGTCACTCACGACTTTGAAAGGCCTGCCGTACAGGTAGGGGCGGAACTTTGATGTAGCCCAGATGATGGCAAGGCATTCCTTTTCTGTCGTGGAATAATTGGCTTCTGCCTTCGAAAGTGACCGGCTAGCGTAACTGATGACCCTTTCAAGTCCGTCGGTCCTCTGCACGATCACGGCGCCGAGCCCTGTGCTGCTTGCGTCCGTGTGAATTTCGGTGTCAGCTTCTTCGTCGAAGTGCGCCAGTATTGGCGGCGTTTGCAGGCGTCGCTTTAATTCTTGAAATGCCTCGACTTGCGGCGTTTCCCATTTGAAAACGACGTCGGCCTTCGTGAGGTACGTCAGTGGCTCGGCGATCCGCGAAAAGTTCTTCATGAAGCGCCTGTAATAAGCGCAGAGGCCAAGAAATCGGCGTACTGCTTTCTTGTCGGTGGGTGCAGGAAAGTCGGCGATCGCAGCTGTTTTCTGTGGATCAGGGAGCACTCCCGACTTGCTGATAACGTGGCCAAGAAACAATAGTTCCTCGTAGGCGAAGCGGCACTTTTCTGGCTTCAGGGTAAGTCCCGAGGCTTTGATTACCCGAAGAACAGCTTCAAGGCGCCGGAGGAGCTCGTCGAAGTTGGAAGAAAATACGACTACGTCGTCCAAGTAGACGAGGCAAGTCTGCCACTTCAAGCCTGCGAGTACTGTGTCCATAACCCGTTGGAACGTCGCAGGCGCCGAGCAAAGACCAAAGGGCATGACCTTAAACTCGAATAGGTCGTCTGGTGTTATGAAGGCAGTCTTCTCTCGGTCTCTCTCGTCTACTTCAATTTGCCAGTAGCCGGTTTTGAGATCCATCGACGAAAAATACTTGGCGTTGTACAGTCTGTCCAGAGCATCGTCTATCCGTGGGAGGGGATACACGTCTTTCTTCGTGATCTTGTTCAGGCGACGATAATCGACGCAAAAACGTAGGGTTCCGTCCTTCTTCTTCACCAACACCACGGGTGATGCCCACGGACTCGTAGACGGCTGAATGATGTCGTCACGCAGCATTTCGTCGACTTGTTGCTTGATGGCCTCGCGTTCCCGTGCAGAAACTCGGTAGGGGCTCTGACGGAGCGGACGGGCATATTCATCGGTTATGATGCGATGTTTCGCGAGAGGGGTCTGACGAAGCCTCGATGACGACGAGAAGCAGTCCTTGTATTGGTGGAGTAAGGCTTTCAGCTCCTTTTGTTGCTGCCTGGAAAGGCTTTGATTGACGTCGAAGGCGGGCGCGGACACTGCTGTCGACGTTGCGGCTCCCTGAGAATCGGTGAGGGCGAAAGCATTGCTCGCTTCCACAAATTCGCTTAGATGTGCTACCGTCGTGCCCCTATTCAAGTGCCTATATTCGTTGCTGAAGTTCGTCACCATTACCTTGGCTTCGCCGTTATGAAGCTTGGCTATGCCTCTTGCGACGCACATCTGACGGTCTAGGAGCAGGTGCTGGTCGCCTTCGATGACACCTTGTAAGTTGGTAGACGCTTTGGTGCCGACGGAAATGATGACGCTCGACAGTGGCGGGATGGTTACCTGCTCTTCTGTCACATTCAAGGCATTGTGAGCGACGTTGCAGTCTGACGCCGTTGCATTATCCGTGGACAGCGTGATTGACCTGGATCTTAGGTCGATGACTGCGCCTTGCTGGTCCAGGAAATCCATGCCTAAAATGACGTCTCGCGAGCATTGCTGCAGGACCACAAAATTCACAGAATACGTCTGGCTGTGAATCGTGACTCTTGCCGTGCAGGTTCCAGTCGGTGTTATAAGGTGGCCCCCTGCTGTTCGGATATCCGGTCCTTCCCATGCAGTTTTTACCTTCTTGAGCTTAGCGGCGAAGAGACCACTGATGATAGAGTAGTCGGCGCCGGTATCGACTAGGGCGGTGACGCTGTGGCCGTCGATGATCACGTCGAGGTCGGTGGTTCGTCGTCTGGCGTTCCGGTTAGGTCGGGGCGTCGGATCACGGCTGCGTCGGCTTGGTCCGGTGCTGCTATGTCGCGTCGGCGGCGAGGCTTGGCTTTGTCGTAAAGACTCTGCTCAGGCGGCGTACTGCGACTACGTCGGGAAAGTTCGTGCGTCGTGGTCGTCGTCATCGGCAGCGGCGGCGGCGGCGGAGGAGGATCTTCGGCATTGCGTCCTGCAGCAACCGCACCTCCATCGGTTGCTGCCTTTAGTTTCCCGAGTAGGGGCTTGGGGATCGGCCCCGGTTAGGGCCGGTGTACTGGCGGCGATCCGGGGAGACGTAGCGGCCAGGCGAAGGTGAACGGGATGGTCGTCGTTGTTGCCACTGCGATCCGGCGATGTAGTCGGCGATGTCGCGAGGTCGCTCAGCTGGGCGCGGACGCGGCGCGTTCACGTCGAAGCCACGCAGTCCCATCTCACGGTACTGGCAGTAGCGGTAGGTGTGCCCGGCTTCGCCGCAGTGGTAGCATAGTGGGCGGTGGTTCGGGGTGCGCCAAACGTCAGTTTTCCTCGGCGAGCGCTGGATTACTGGCGAGCGGGAAGGCGTCGGGGGTGGCGGCGGTGGCTGGCGACGAAACTGCGGAGACGTTGGGTCCTGGTGTTGGCGAGGAGCGGCGACAGGTCGTCGTGCAGTAGCGGCGTCGTCCTCTTGGCGGCTTGGGCTTGGCTCACGGCTGGACGGGGGCGTACGGTACATGGACCGAGAAGCATCTCCACCAGATGTCACGAGGTTGTGATACACGCCGCACTTGAGAGGAAGCACGCAGGAGTCAGGGCGGTGTCATGTGAACTGTTTATTGGGCGAACTTGTGCCCAGCAAAACAAGGCCAAACACAACTCACAGCAGCAGCGGCGTGAACAGTCGTCGGCCGACGGAAAAAGACTGACCAGTGGCGCACTGCGCCGGCTTTTATACACGCGTCGTAACGCGTTCCAGAGTGGCATACAACATAAACGCGGCCTGCGTTGCGCTTAACAGAAAGTGACAGCGGCTTCCTTCGTAAACCAAAAGAACCGCACGTGTCAGTCTTTTATACACGCGTCATAACGCGTTCCAGAGTGGCATACAAGATAAACGCGGCCTGCCGTTGCGCTTAACAGAAAGTGATAGCGGCTTCCTTCGTAAACCAAAAGAACCGCACGTGTCAGTCTTTTATACACGCGTCATAACGCCTTCCAGAGTGGCATACAAGATAAACGCGGCCTGCGTTGCGCTTAACAGAAAGTGACAGCGGCTTTCTTCGTAAACCAAAAGAACCGCACGTGTCAATATATACATATACACACACATACACATATACACATATACACAGATACACATATACACATAGATATAGTAACGCAATTGCCCCGCCACGGTGGTCTAGTGGCTATGGTACTCGGCTGCTGACCCGCAGGTCGCGGGATCAAATCCCGGCTGTGGCGGCTGCATTTCCGATGGAGGCGGAAATGTTGTAGGCCCGTGTGCTCAGATTTGGGTGCACGTTAAAGAACCCTAGGTGGTAGAAATTTCCGGAGCCCTCCACTACGGCCTCTCTCATAATCATATGGTGGTTTTGGGACGTTAAACCCCACATATCGATCAATCAATAGTAACGCAATTCTGAACCCCAGTCAAATTGTTTTAGATCTGGTTGCTCAATATGATATGCGTTTGTTGATTTGGAGAGCCGTATACAACTGGCTAGGCGTAGGTAACAATATTGTGCATTAGTTACTCTAGATTTGGCTAAAGCGTCCGATGAGGTTGAGCATTCATTTTAATAAAACAGGTGGAATATTACTGCTTTCAAAACGAGTACTCATCGAATAGATATAAGCAGACACGTGGTGTACCATAGGGGACTGTCCTGTCGCCAGTTTTATTTAAGATCATCCTAGGCTCCATTCCATCAACTAAGAACTGTCAGTTATACTTGTACGCGGAAGATATTGCCACGTTCCATTTCTCAAGTTTTGTTATCGCCCTAAAACGCTACACAATTCTCAGCGCAAAACGCGCGTGCAGTTTTCGAGAAGCTTCCGGACTTTAGTAGATCATTTCGATCAGATCACGCCCACTCTGCGAACTGTACAGATTATTCTGGAACCTACGCCACCGCCAGCGATAAGGCTAGAACATTCGATGGCAAGAGTATAACTGCCAATGCACTTCGCCGCTTGTGAAGAGTTGATCGATGGCCGACGCTCCGTTCGCCGTTATCAGTCCAAGACTGCAACTGTAATAAGACTTTCCGTTTACCGGGCACAGGTTCGCCCAAATAAACAGTTAAATTCGAACACAAAGTTTCCTGTCTTCGGCCACGTCACGACCCCGTGACATCTGGTGGAGGTGCTGCTTCTTTCATGTACTAGACGCCTCCTTGAAGCCGCGACCCCAGCCCAAGCGTCAAAGAAGACACGGACGCTAACTCTGAACAGCGAACAAGCCGCAGGCAGAGGGGACTACAGCCAGAGTACGGGTCCCTTCCTTCGACTTCGAAGGTTCGACCGCGTCGCCACCTTCGATGACTGAAGAGACGATGACAAGCCCCGGCATGTGTATTTCGCCTTAGAAGATGCTACTCGGACCTGGTTCGAGAATCAAGAGCGAAGCCTTACAACGTGGGACGTCTTTCGCGCAAGGTTCCTCACCACTTTCGCAAGTGTGGTGCGCAAGAAAAAGGCCGCAGCTCTTCTTGAAACCCGTATGCAGAAGCCAAACAAAAACGTGGCGCTATTCATTGAAGATATGATTAAACGTTTCCGCCACGATGACTCCGACATGTCCGAGGAGAATGTCCGTCTGCTCATGCGAGGAGTAAAGCAGGAACTTTTTGCCGGGCTGATCAGAAACCTGCCAAAGATGGACGCCGAATTCATTTCAGAAGCATCTACGATAGAGAAAACGCTCGAGATGCGCACGCGGCAATATAACCGTAGCTCCTCGTCTACCAGCTACGCCGGCATTCAAGCGCTTGGAACCACTGGCTTGCGTGAGACGATCTGAGAGATCGTGCAAGAAGAGCTGCGAAAATTACTTCCTTCAGCGCAGCCTCACGTGGAATCCATCACTGACGTCGTACGCGAGGAGATCCAGCAATCACTGGGCGTTCCTCAGCCTCAAGAGCCTCAGCTGCAAGCCAGGAGCTATGCACTGCAGCCCACAGCCACGCCACTCCTCCACGCGCTCGCCAAAACGCGGCCCCATCGCACTTCCGTCGCCAGACGCCACCGCCGCCGCCACCCCCACCAACGTCCTACCATTTGCCAGCGGCCCAGCGCAGTGCGCCGAGGAAGACTGACGTCTGGCGCACCCCTGACCACCGCCCGCTCTGCTACCACTGCGGCGAGGCCGGACACACATACCGCCGTTGCCAGTACCGACAGATGGGACTGCGTGGCTTTGCCGTCAATGCACCGCGTCCGCAGCCAGGAGAACGACCACGTGACATCGCTGACTACCTGTCAGGAACTCAATGGACACCCCGAAGTCCTTCCCGTTCGCCGTCGCCCAGCCGCTGCATGTCACCGCACCCCCGGCAGTACTCCGGCCCAACGCGGGGCCGGTATCCTAGCCCGTATCCGGGAAACTAATGGCAGCAACCGGTGTAGGTGCGGTTGCTGTGCGACCAACTACCGAAGATCCTCCTCCGACGACGACGACGCCGCGACGGAGCTTTCCGAACACAATGCCAACCAGGCAAAGCCCTGACGGCGAAACCTGACTTACCGAAGGTGACCTGACGACGCAACATGGAAGCAGCGGAACAAGCCGACGCAGCCGTGACCCGCACCACGCCCTGACTGTAATGCAAGACGGCGAACTAGCGACCTCGACGTTCTTTTCGACGGCCACAGTGTGACCGCTCTCGTCAATACTGGAGCCGACTACTCCGTCATCATTGGGTCGTTCGCCGCGAAGTTAAAGAAAGTTAGGACAGCTTGGGAAGGCCCTGAAATCCGCACTGCCGGGGGTCATCTCGTAACGCCTGCAGGAATCTGTACAGCGAGAATCACCATTAACGGCCGTATTTATCCTACAGACTTCGTAGCCCTAGAGCGTTGCTCGAGAGATGTCATCCTCGGCATGGAATTCTTATGCCTACATTGTGCTGTCATCAACCTAAAAACAATGTCGATAACGTTATCCACAGAAGAAGCACTACCGCCGCGCACGCCGTCAGGAAACCATGCCTTGAATGTGCTGGACGAACAAGTCACCATTCCGCCTCACTCAAGCGTCATTATTTCAGTCGGCGCTCCTAAATCACCTTACTTGGAAGGCGTCAATGAAGGCAGTCAGCATCTGTTGGTCACCCGAAATAATTGCGTCGCAAGAGGAATTGCAGAGCTGCGGGGAGGCAAAAAACAGTTATGCTCACAAATTTCAGCAGTGAGTACAAACATGTGAACAAGGGAACAGCGGCCGCATACATCGCAAAAATTGTCGAAGCCACCAGTGCTTTCGCCCTCGCCGATTCTGCGGAACCTGCTCAGAGGAACCAAGCACCTCCCATAGCTTTCGATGTCAGTCACAGACATCCGAACCATAAGCAAGAACAGGGCAAGGCCCTGCTCCTGCAATACGAAGATTGCTTTTCGTCGTCATCGAAAATTCGGCAGACCCCAATCACGAAACATCGCATCATAACCGAAGAAAATGCCAGACCACTCCGTCAAAGTTCGTACAGGGTTTCGACGCGAAAACGTGAGGCCATGAAGAGACAAGTTCATGAAATGCTGCGGGATGACATTATCCATCCGTCCAAGAGTCCATGGGCATCCCCCGTGGTTTCAGTGAAAAAAAAGGATGGACCCTGCGTTTCTGCGTCGATTATCGCCGCCTGAACAAAATCGCAAGAAAGGACGGGTATCCTCTCCCACGAATAGACGACGCACTTGATCGGCTCCATAACGCCAAGTATTTCTCGTCAATGGAACTCAAGGCTGGCTATTGGCAAATCGAAGTCGACGAAAGAGAGTGAGAGAAGACGGCGTTTATAACACCGGAAGACCTCTTTGAGTTTAAGGTGATGCTCTTCAGTCTTTGCTCAGCGCCTGCAACTTTTCAACGCGTTATAGAGAAAGTACTGGCAGGATTGAAGTGGCAGACTTGCCTTGTGTACTTGGATGACGTCGTCGTGTTTTTCTCGAGTTTCGACAAGCATCTTCGGCGCCTTGAAGCTGTACTTCAAGCCATCAAGACGTCCGGACTCACACTGAAGCCAGAAAAATGCAGATTTGCGTACGAGGAGCTCTTGTTTCTGGTGCTCGTTATTAGCAAGTCTAGAGTTCGTCCCGAACCACGGAAACAGCCACCATCGCCGACTTCCTGCCGCCCACTGACAAGAAGGCGGTGCGCCGATTTCTGGGCCTGTGCGCCTATTATAGGCGATTCGTGAAAAACTTCGCCCGCATCGCCGATCCTCTCATTAACCTTACCAAGGCCGACGTCGAGTTCAAGAGGGAAACACCGCAGGAACACGCTTTCCAGGAGCTTAAACATCGCCTACAGATGCCTCCGTTACTTGTCCATTTCGACGAATTCGCCGAGACAGAAATACACACTGACGCAAGCAGCGTAGGTCTTGGCGCTGTTCTTGTGCAGAAGGCTCACGAACTTGAAAGGGTTATTAGTCACGCCAACCGATCGCTATCCAAAGCAGAAGCCAATTATTCCACAACAGAAAAGGAGTGCCTCGCCATCATCTGGGCTACGTCGAAATTTCGCCCCTACCTCTACGGCAGGCCCTTCAAAGTTGTGAGCGACCACCACGCCTTGTGTTGGCTAGATACGTTGAAGGACCCTTCAGGTCGCCTCGCACGATGGAGCCTGAGACATCAAGAATATGACATTACTGTCATTTACAAGTCCGTCAAGAAACACTCCAACGCCGACCGTCTCTCTCGTGCGCCTGTCGACCAACCACCACCCGAAGACCCGGATGACGACTACTTCTCGGGAACAATAACTACCGACGACTTAGCTGAACGACAGCGGGCCGACCCGGGACTTAAGGCCCTATTAGAATACCTCGAAGGTAGGACCGCCGAAGTCCCGAAGGTATTCAAGCGCGCACTTGCGTCGTTCTTCCTGCGAAACGGTCTTATCCAAAAGAAAAACTTTTCACCGCTCCGAGCCAAGTACCTCCTTGTGGTGCATTCAGCTCTGCGACCAGAGCTCCTGCAGACTCTGCACGACGATCCGACGGCAGGGCACTTCGGTGTTTCTCGCACGCTCGCGAGGATACAAGACAGGTACTACTGGCCACGTCTTACCACCGACGTCACTCGTTATGTGAGGATATGCCGGGACTGTCAGCGACGCAAGACACCGCCTACAAGGCCAGCGGGACTTCCTCAGCCAATTGAACAACCTTGCCGACCTTTCCAGCAGATTGGTATGGACCTACTGGGGCCGTTTCCGACGTCGGCTTTCGAAAACAAATGGATCGTGGTAGCTACCGACTACCTCACCCGCTACGCCGAGACAAAAGCCCTTCCCAAAGGCACTGCATTCGAGCTAGCTAAGTTCTTCGTCGAAAATATCGTCCTACGTCACGGCGCCTCGGAGGTCCTTATCACAGACAGAGGAACGGCATTTACTGCTGACCTAACTCAAGCGATCTTGGCATACCGTCAGACAAACCACCGCCGGACGAGAGCGCACCACCCACAGACCAACGGCCTCACCGAGCGGCTAAACAAGACGATCGCCGACATGCTGTCAATGTACGTTGATGTCGAACACAAGACGTGGGACGCCATACCTCCGTACGTGACCTTCGCATAAACACAGTGGTGCAGGAGACAACGCAGATATCTCCATACCAATTGCTCTACGGAAGGAGCCCGGCAATGACGCTCGATGCCATGTTACCCAACGTCACCGACGAAGAAAACCTTGATGTGAGTGAGTACCTTCAACGCGCCGAAGAAGCCCGACAACTCGCGCGTCTCCGTAACGAGAATGAACAGATGACCGACAGCCACCGTTACAATCTTCGACGACGCTTCGTGGAATACCAGCCGGGTAAACGTGTTTGGATATGGACGCCGATACGCCGACGTGGACCAAAGTGCCAACCACTGGCACGCGTACGCTCGCGTCTACGCGTCAAAAGCGTCAAGTGCGCCTCTCGGCATCGACGTCGGAGGGGCATACGCGAGCAGGCGCGAGGGATCAAGCCGGACTTGACATTTCGCCTTGCGTACGCTACGTCACTACGCGTACAGTGGCGCCAACCAACCAGAGGCCACGCGCGAACAAACCAGAGGCCGCGATGACTCCAAATGCTGTGCCTAATGGCCGCCGCTTCGAAGGCACAGCCGAGGGCTGAAAGCAAGAATGAAAACTACTCCAAACGTTCCTGAATAACCGCTTCGTAATCTAGGACGACAACGAAACGACGAACGACTGCGAGTGCTACCAGCGTGACGCGGTTTCGTGCTGAGTTCGAGCGACGCCGACAAATCCAGCGAATGCCGGCCGGCTATGCTAGCGCCGGTCCCGTGTGCGATCGTCGGCCGAGCGAAAGGAGCATGTCGGTGTTCTTGTGCTTTGATCTGTGACTTTCTGTGCTAAAAACGAGTGTAAACAGACTTCAGAGGTTCGAAGGTTTGAGCGTGAGCCCTCGCCTACCGCGGAGGCAATTCAGATCGGTGTCATCTGCATCTAGCGCAGGCCTCTACCATCTAGTTCGTATGGACCAGCACATGCGAGGCACATCGGCTGAAAAAACTGTACGGTAGTTTCCGTCGCAACATACACACCATATACGACGCCAGAAATATCGCGTAGTTCATACGGAGGAGTTTTTATCTGCACTGTGTTTGTTTTCAACATCGGTATTCATCATCGCTGAAAGCGAACCTCGCACTAGCCAACACATTTCCGTGATGTGAAAACGTACGTACTTATATAAGTGTATTCGCGAATTGTATGACGCGGAAACATTCGTTGGCTTCGGTGCTAATCGTTTTCGTGTGTTGCCAAGCTAATAACAAGCGTGCGCTGGTTGGTAGCAGTGAGATGTGACTTCGTGTCGGGTACCAGCGACGCTGACACATTGAGCTGTCAGCGGTCTCATTTCCATTCACGTACAAGACAGAAACTCGAGCGTGCGTTGCAGCGGTGATCGAAAAAGAAAGTTGCGTGATTAAGTGCGGCTGATATTGCCTGCTATTTCACTTCTCGCTTCTTCTGCTTCTCTGCCACGCTCAGTAGCACATACGTTGTTTGGAGGCATTCTAACACACACATTCTTAATTTATAGTTCATTCTGATACTCATAGCTATAGGCATACAATGGCGCTTCTCCGTCGTTTTACAGTTTACTATAACATAACGCGCGTTCTGTTCACAGCTAAACAGATAACTGAAAACCTTGTGAGAAGCACCTGATTTCAAATCAGCTGTACGATGACACGATTGTTGGAAGAGATCACCACATGTATGCACAGATCACCACAAGTATGCACAGAAACTACAAGGAAAGTGCTGAAGTCTTCAACACTGCACTGATCCGCAATCACCACCCAGCTTAGAAGTCATTTGTAGAGCTCTCTAACACGTTCAAATAAAGTTATCAAACACTGGATTGATCTACTTGGTTCGAATCCTAATACCACTGTGTCTGACTTTTTGGAGGCACTTGTATTATAATAATGTCCTATTTCTCTCATTTATTACAGGGGTGCACTCAAGGGTAGTGATATTTGTTTACCTTGGCACACTTATTGTGATATTACTGTTTGAATCTTTCCATTTTGTATATATGTACGCCACTTTACCAGTAGCCTCACAGTGAGCAGCCGTATTTGAAAATATATAAATATACCATCCGAAAGTGTTCCATGCTGTGCTCGGTTCCAATCTGGTCACTAATATCTGTTGCATCATAATGTGTCGGGTGTGTTTTATTGCATTGGAGAACATTTTGGCTGCCTTCCATGAAGGGTTCAGTTCCAGTATTATGACCCATATCTGTGACTTCATGAAGAGTTGGGCGTCATTTGTCGTTTTAGAGAATACTTTGACTAAAGACAACGTCCAGAAGTCTTTCATACAGGGTTCAGTTCCAATATTATGACCGATATCTGTGACTTCATAAACAGTTGGGTGTCGCTTGTCGTTTTAGAGAATACTTTGAATAAATACAACGTTCAGAAGTCTTGCATTAAGGTTTCAGTTCTGATATTATGACCGATATCTGTGACTTCATGAACAGTTGGGTGTCGTCTGTTGTTTTAGAGAAAACTTTGACTTAAGGCAACGTCCAGAAGTCTTCCACTAAGGATTCAGTTCTAATATTATGACCGATATCTGTGACTTCATTCACAGTTGGGTGTCGTCTGTCGTTTTAGAGAATACTTTGACTGAAGACAACGTCCAGAAGTCTTGCATTAAGGTTTCAGTTCCAATATGTATGACCGCTATCTGTGACTTCATGAACAGTTGGGTGTTGTTTGTCATTTTAGAGAATACTTTGACTAAAGACAACGTCCAGAAGTCTTGCATTAAGGTTTCAGTTCTAATATTATGACCGATATCTGCGACTTCATGAACAGTTGGGTGTCGTCTGTCGTTTTAGAGAATACTTTGACTAAACACAACGTCCAGAAAGCTTGCATGAAGATTTCAGTTCTAATAATATGACTGATATCTGTGCCTTCATGAACAGTTGGGTGTCGTTTTAGAGAATACATTGACTAAAAACAACGTCCAGAAGTCTTCCATACAGGGTTCAGTTCCAATAATATGACGATATCTGTGACTTCATGAATAGTTGGGTGTCGTTTGTCGTGTTAGAGAATACTTTGACTAAAGACAACGTCCAGAAGTCTTCCATACAGGGTTCAGTTCCAATAGTATGACCGATATCTGTTACTTCATAAACAGTTGGGTGTCGCTTGTCGTTTTAGAGAATACTTTGACTAAATACAACGTTCAGAAGTCTCGCATTAAGGTTTCAGTTCTAATATTATGACCGATATATGTGACTTCATGAACAGTTGGGTGTCATTTGTCGTTTTAGAGAATACTTTGACTAAAGACTACGCCCAGAAGTCTTCCATACAGGGGTCAGTTGCAATATTATGATCAATATCTGTCACATGATGAAGTATCAGGCACAGTTAGTTGCATTAGAGCACATGTTGACTATGGAAAATGTCCGAAGGCATTCTACGCAGTATTTAGTTCCTATTTTATGGCCAATATCAGTTGTATCAATAAGAACCAGGTGTGCTTTGTTGCATTAGAGGATATTTCGAACACACACATCAGCCGAAAGCCTGCTACTATGGCCTCAATTGTATTGTTATGACTGACTTAAATCTGTCAGATCATGAAGTTGCAGGCGTGATTATTATGTGGACTGATATAAAATATATTGTGTAAATATACTGAAGGTACCAGCATATGCAAGATATTGTTAGTAACTTTGGTAGTGCAGGTATAGAAACCCGGTGGTTTGTAAACGTGATCAGGAGGGCAGTCACGCCTCATTCACCGCAGAGAGGAGGGGGGAGGGAAGAGCCCAATGTCAACTCCATATATTAACATGATAGGGAGGGCGTGCTAAGTCAGCCCTGGGGAGGGGCACTGGGACGAACTTTTGCCCCCCCCCCTCCTTAAGGAGAACCCTGCACACGCCTATGGTGGACGTACAGTATGCTAGACGCGAATGTTTATTCGCTGGAGCGGCGCACGCACCGATGTTGATTTCTTGTGAATACCGCTGTAGTTACTTTGGGAAATGAAATGTCAATTACTTCTAAAATAGTCTAGACTGTGGTGGTTGAAGCACTATCAACTTGTTAACGTGTTCTCATATCCTCTAAAACATACATTCCCGCTCCAGTTGAGAACGTGCCGTTCTGTGCTGAACTTGGACAGTTCTAAGCCAAAAGATCAAGCAACATTGTGCATCGGCCTTGGACGCGTGGGCGTCAACGCGGTCGACGCGTGCCAGTATTTGCGCGCCCTTTTCCTCCACAGGCGCGACTAGACGCTTTTTACGCGTAGGCGCGTGCATACGCGTGCCAGTGGTTGGCACTTAAGTGAAAAGCTTCTGTGACGATACTTCGGACCGTAAATGGTGGTTCGACGTCTCGGCCCACCTGATTACGAGGTTGTCTCCAACGGCATCATGAACTCTCAACGACGCCGATCGCGACCTGAAGTCATCCATGTCGCGCGCCTCAAGCCGTTTCATGCGCGTTAACAAACTGAAACAGTGTTTTTTGTATTATTAATGTATCGTAATTTATTCATTGTACTTTCTTGCATTATTGTTGTACCTTCATCTTTAGTTAAAGCATCGAGACGATGCCTTTTTCAGAGGGGGGCAATGCCACGTTCCATTTCTCAAGTTTTGTTATCGCTCCAAAACACTACACATTTCTCAGCGCAAACGAGCGTGCAGTTTTCGAGGAGCTTCCGGACATTAGGCGATCATTTCGATAAGATCACGCCCGCTCTGCGAACTGTACAGAATATTCTGGAACCTACGCCACCGCCAGCGATAATGCTAGAACATTCGATGGCAAGAGTGTAAATGCCGACGCACTTCGTCGCTTGTGAGTAGTTGATCGACGGCTGACGCTCCGTTCGCCGGTATCAGTCCAAAACTGCTACTGTAATCGGACTTTCCGTTTACCGGGCACAGGTTCGCCCAAATAAACAGTTAAATTCGAACACAGTCTCCTGTCGTCGGCCACGTCACGACCCCGTGACAATATTGTGTTTTTGCAAGTAATACCGATCTTCAATTCATATACCAGAGAGTATAAAATTATCTCAATACGACAGAAGGGTAGCCCAAAAAACATTCATATGACTCTGAACGTAGAGAAAAGTGCGCATCTTGCATTCTCTTTTCTGAAGCCTACCAGCATCTAGTTAATGTATAAAAATGAGCTCATTCCGCAGAAAATTTCCTTACATATTTGGGCATCCTATATAATGATACATTAAATTTGAGAAGCCATATTTTTGATGTATACTCCAAGGCAACATGCGCCATGGCATGGCTACGGAAGCTCGCAAACGGTAAAGTGGGCCTAACGAGAGATGCGCTAATTATGATATACAAACTTTAGGAGTAAATACGCAAAAAAATATACTCGCCATAGACGTATTCCACGGGAATGCGCTTGGACCACTCAAACAAGTGACTGAGCTAGGCGGCATCAAAGCGCAGCCCTTTACACCGATTCACAAATCATTCATAGCTGGTGGGATATACGACGTAGACATTGCGATTCCTGATGCTGACTTGCCTACCCTCATCAACCCGGCAAATGATGGTACTGTCATCACTCAGGTACATCGCCTTGGGAAGCCACGGTATTTGAAACCGGTCTTCGAAGACGATTGCACGCCATCCCATGTCAAAGTCGGACATTTTCAACATCCTGCTCGGCCTTTCTTGCAAAAGCCACTTCATTGCCACCAGTGCTTTAAACTAGGTCACGACAAGGGCGTATGCCCGAACTCGCTACGGTGCCCCCGGTGCACAGATCCATTCGGAAGATACGAGTCAGTCCACATTTCTTAATTGCGATACCTGTAATGAATCACGCACTGTGCCATCCAAAGACTGCCGTTGGATTAAGGAGGAGCACGCGGTGCTTAAGCAAATGGTCAGACATTTCGACCCACACGGATGCTGCCGAAGCAGTCCGGCGTCGGCAGCGGCGTTGGTGCCATCGTTAGACCTCAGACTGCGCAGGCTTGAAACGACAGCGCCACCTCTACTGCTGCACCATTAATTCGAGCCGCAACAGGACTGTGGCGACGCAAAGCGGTGCTTCTGTGTGCGGTGCAGAGAGCGCATGCGCCCACACGAGAAAGTTATCTTCGAGAGGAAGGGTGATAATAAAAGTCAGTTGTTGTTTGGGACGCGAGTTGTTCACTTGCGCAGCTCTGCCGAGCGACGCGTCTCAACATTGGTGATCCGGACTCGGAATACAGACACAGCAACCGGAGTGTCGAACCAGCCGCAATATGGATTCAACGTCCACGACCAACGCCCCTCCGACAGTCTCCTCAGTCGACGGTAAGCTGCCCCCTTTTTGGACTGCGGACCCCGCACTTTGGTTCATACAAGTGGAATCTCAGTTCGCAGTCAGACGAATCGCCGCAGACCTTACGAAATACCACTACGTAGTCAGCAGACTGCCGCCCGCCATAGCCAGTGAAATCAGGGATCTGTTGCTCGCACCACCTGTCGAAAACGCATATGCAACGCTAAAAGAAACCCTCAATCGCCGAGTTACGCCCTCCGAACCACAACGACTGCAGCAATTGCTTCGCGACACGGAACTCGGTGACCGTACTCCTAGTCAGCTTTTGCGGCACATGCAACAGTTGCTTGGCGGAACATCAAACACGATAGATGGAGTATTGCTCCGAGAACTTTTTTTGCAAAAGTTGCCTTCAGGCGTCCGCATTGTCATCGCGGCCTCGCAGCACAAGGATTTAACCGCAGCCGCCGAACTTGCTGACAAACTGGTAGAAATGACACCGCCCACACCCATGGCTGCCGTGCAAGCGCAACAGCCTCTAAACGAACTTCAAGAGATGCGTGAGGAGATTGCTCGACTTGCCGAAACAGTATCAGCTTTGCACGCTAACAGGAGGGCGCAAACGATAACCGAGCCTAACACGCCGCTATCGCAAGAGCAGCACGAGCATATCTGCTGGTATCATCGGAGGTTCGGAAGTAGCGCACGTAAATGTGTCCCACCATGCGCGCACTCGGGAAACAGCCGCGGCAGGCACTGAGGGCGACCAGTGCTACTACGTTGCCTCCAAGTCGTCCCTCAGTATTTTTTATTACCGACCGCAACAACGGAGTACGTTTCTTAGTGGACACAGGCGCCGAGGTGAGCGTTATACCGGCGTCACAAGCTGAAAGAAAGAAACCTAGTACATCGCCCTTGCAAGCTGTCAATAACACGGTGATAACAACATATGGCCATCGTTCACTGTCGCTGAACTTCGGTTTCGGCAGAACGTTTAGCTGGGTGTTCATAGCTGCTGATGTCAAATTCGCCATACTAGGCGCAGACTTTCTCCAGTTCTTCGGTCTGTTGGTCGACGTCCGCAACAAACGGTTTCAAGATCCCGTTTCTCGGGGAGCGGTACAAGGAACGCCGTGTTGGCACCCCCCTATCAGCCCGGCTTTGCTTAGTCCGGCTGGAGAAGCGTACTTCACCGCAATACTACAAGAGTTCCCAGAGCTGACACGACAGCCACAGGCATTTCCAGAAGTAAAGCACGGCGTCCTGCATCACATCGAAACCACAGGCCCACCGGTCTATGCGCGACCATGGCGCCTGTCACCCGAGAAGCTGCGGTTGGCTCGACAGGCGTTTGGCCACATGATGGAACTCGGGATAGTACGTCCTTCATCCAGCCCATATGCGTCACCTCTCCACATGGTCCCAAAATCAACAGACGGTGATTGGCGCCCTTGCGGGGACTATCGAGCGCTGAACCGGGTAACCGTGCCAGACCGTTACCCAGTCCCGCACATTCATGACATGACCTCCTTCCTGCATGGTGCTACCATTTTCTCTAAAATAGATCTAGTGCGAGCATATCATCAGATACCCGTAGCATCGGAGGATATCCCCAAGACCGCAATAACAACGCCGTTCGGAATGTTCGAGTTCCTACGCTTGCCTTTCGGCTTACGCAACGCCGGCCAAACTTTTCAATGGTTTATGGATGGCGTTGTCCGTGGCCTCGACTTTTGCAAGGTATACCTCGATGATCTTCTGATTGCTAGCAGCACTCCTGAAGAGCACGAGCAGCATCTGCGCTACGTACTTCAGCGACTGACAGAGAACGGCATCGTTATCAATACGGCAAAGTGCGTGTTTGAGGTACCGACACTATCATTTTTGGGCCACAGCATTTCAATTGCCGGAGCTCAGCCCCAGAAGGACAAGGTGGAAGCAGTACGGCAGTTTCTACAGCCGAAAAACCTCCGCCAGCTTCGAGAGTTCCTGGGACTCGTGAATTTCTACCGTAGGTTTATCCCGAAATGCGCCAACATCCTTCACCCTCTCCACAGCCTACTTGCGGCAACTGGACCTAAGGCAACTGCCATTCAGTGGAACGACCAATCCACACAAGCATTCTGGACGATAAAGGAAGCTCTCGTAAATGCTACCATGCTCACGTACCCGCAGCTGGGTGTTCCTCAGTGCGTCATGGTGGACGCCTCCGATGCAGCGATTGGAGCCGTGTTGCAGCAGAGGGTGAGCGGAGTGTGGCGACCAATTTCCTTCTTCTCCAGAAAACTGAGCCCGTCCGAACGAAGGTACAGCACCTTCGGTAGGGAACTCCTGGCCATATACGCGGCTATCCGGCATTTCCGACATTATGTGGAAGGACAAGAATTTTTTGTGCTCACGGATCACAAGCCACTCACCTACGCATTGCGCGCGAACTCCGATTCTGGTGCGCACGTGGCACGGGAGCTCCGCCAAATGTCGTACATCGCAGAATTCACGACAGATATACGCCATGTTAGTGGCACGGATAATGCTACTGCCGACGCTCTTTCGCGAGGTCCAGTGAATGCCATCAGCCTGCCGAGCGGCGTGGACTTCACCACACTTACGACGGCTCAACGCAGTGATGGAGAATTGAAGCGTCTACTGACGTCTTCAACCAGCGCCTTGAAGCTGCAATGGTTGGCAGAACCCACAGGATCCGTATGCTGCGACATGTCTACAGGCAAGGCCCGACCGTTCGTCCCCTCGAACCTCCGTCGCCGCACTTTTGACTTGCTGCACAGCCTGGCGCATCCCGGGATTCGAGCCACGCAACGGCTATGCACAGCGTGGTTCGTGTGGCCAGGAATAAACCGGGATGTCCGATACTGGACACGAGAGTGCATCGCATGCCAGCGCTCCAAAGTTCAGCGACATACTGTGACCCCCTTGGGATCCTTCCCTCTGCCGGACTGTCGATTTGCCCATGTGCATGTTAACATTGTGGGACCACTGCCGTTGTGCCAGGGGCAAAGCTAGTTGCTAACCTGCATCGATCGCTTCACGCGATGGCCGGAGGCCGTGCCCATTCCAGACATGACTGCTGATATCGTCGCCCGCGCATTTATCTTCCACTGGGAGGCCCACTTCGGAGTGCCGGCAACCGTGACTACGGATCGCGGAACACAGTTTGAGTCCGCCCTGATCGCAAGCGTCACCCGGCTCTTGGGTACTCACCGCATCAGAACAACTGCCTACCATCCGATAAGCAACGGTATAGTGGAAAGGTTCCATCGCCAGCTGAAGGCGAGCCTGACGGCTACTGCGAGTCACAGTTGGGTAGAGGCACTGCCGTTTGTTCTGTTGGGCGTTAGGACGGCTCTGAAAGCAGATATTGGATGCTGCTCCGCTGAACTGGTGTACGGAACAACGCTTCGCCTCCCAGGGGAGTTTTACACTACCAGTAAGGACGAAAACGTGTACGCAAACGCGGACTACGCCGTGCGACTGCGAGACATCATCAGCAAGCTACGCGTTGTTCCTCCGCGGCCGCCCGCAGCCCGGCCAGTCTACGTGGACCAGGAACTCTCCTCCTGCTCTCACGTGTTTGTGAGGCACGACGCCGTACAGCCTCCACTCCGGCCCCCGTACGACGGGCCTTTCAGGATGCTGCGGCGGGCAGACAAGCACATTACAATCGACAGAGGTGGTCGTCACGACGTGGTTTCTCAAGACCGCGTAAAATCAGCACACGTGGACTCCGACAGCGAAGCACCTGCACCACCTCGAGCTCCATCTTCGCAGGCACCCCCGGCAGACCACGTAGTGCAGCCCCAACAAGTCCTCAAACGGTTTACGCGGAGTGGACGGTGTACGAGACCCCCAGTGCGCATGAACTTATTAGCCGCAGTTGATCGTCCGAGTGCGGCCGTTGTGCGCGCACTCACTAGGGGGAAAGTACTGTGGCGACGCAAAGCGTTGCTTCTGTGTGCGGTGCAGAGAGCGCATGCGCCCACACGAGAAAGTTATCTTCGAGAGGAAGGGTGATAATAAAAGTCAGTTGTTGTTTGGGACGCGAGTTGTTCACTTGCGCAGCTCTGCCGAGCGACGCGTCTCAACAGGACCGACAAATTCAAACAAGACTTCGGAGAGGACTATCTCTACAGAGCAATGGCCTATTCTTCAAAGTCATCCGCTAACCATAGTACATCAGCAGACCACACCCACACAGGGATCTTCACCAACCGCTGATGACACAGATAAGATGGCAAAGCCATAACTATGCTTTATTCTTTCATAGATGCCATCCGGGAGATCTTGTTGGACATGAGGACAACGTCTGCTCATAGCGCTCTCAAAGTTCTGGATGCCTTAAGCCCACTACTTGAATCCTTCGAGTAGAAATATGGCTAACGATCACCATCATTTTTAAGAAGTCAAGGAAGCATCCATCATTCAGTGCAACTGCAGTGGACTAAAATCGCGTCTTTTCAGACTTTCGCCCATTAGTGTGCGTCATTATGTTCGAAGTCATCAGCATTTGTGAACCGAACGCGGGTGTGAGCTCTCCTTTCTGTCATTTTTTCCATCTTTCAAATTCCGTCATCCCTATCCTCAGTGTAGGGTGACATACCGGTCACTCCAGACTGGTTAACATCCCTGCCTTTCCTTTTTCTCCTGTTCCTTCCTTATGTGCGGCCTATTATCGAATTCAGCTGTTTTCTTTTCTGGCAGTACAGGGTATAAAATGAGACCTTCAATACTGCTGGAAAGAGAGGCGTTGCAATTGTCTCAGTCTCCCAAAGCTTTTTCCAAACAACGTGTTGTCGTCACAGGCTGCTGTCCAATTCGAAAGATCTGCAGTGCCAGCAAGGAGTTTGGTGAGAGGAGCGATGATGGAGGCAAAGTTCCGGACAAAGCGACTTAAATAGGAGCACAGGCCCACAAAGCTCCGTAGTTTTTTAACAGTAGTCGGCTTAGGAAATTCGGCAACAGCACGCAGCTTGTCAGGGTCAGGAAGAATGCTGGCTTTCGAGACGACATGACCAAGTATGGTGAGTTGTTTAGCCCCGAAGTGACACTTCTTCAGGTTAAGCTGAAGCCTGGCATTTGTAAGGCACTGTAGAATCTTACGCAGACGAGTGAGATGCGAAGTGAAATCGGGTGAAAAAACCACTACGTCATCAAGATAGCACAAGCAAATGTTCCATTTGAGACCGCGTAAAATGCTCTCCATCATTCGCTCGAACGTGGCAGGCGCATTGCAGAGCCCGAATGGCATCACAGTAAATTCATAGAGGCCATCCGGTGTGACAAACGCCGTTTTTGGACGATCAGACTCAGCCATTGGGACCTGCCAATAACCCGAGCGAAGGTCAAGCGAGGAAAAGAATTCTGCACTTTGGAGACAATCGAGAGCGTCGTCTATGCGGGGAAGAGGGTAAACATCTTTCCTCGTAATGTTGTTTAGGCGCCTGTAGTCTACGCAGAACCGGATTGAACCATCCATTTTTTGACGAGTGCAACTTGGGAAGACCAAGGACTACAAGAAGGTTTGATGACTCCACGCTGTAGCATGTCTACTTGTTCTGCAATTACCCGACGCTCCGCTGGTGACACACGATAAGGGCGCTGGCGCAAAGGAATACTCTTTCCTGTGTCAATTGTGTGCACAACGGTGTTCGTTCTTCCTAGCACCGCTTCGGGAAAGTCAAACGAACGCTTGAATTTGTGCAGCAGGGTAACAAGCTGCTCTCGTTGAGCCGGGGCGAGATGGCTTTCAATAGAACGGTGAAATACATCGGTAGACAGGCTGTTCGAGGCAAAGTGAGAAACCAACGCGTTCAGCTCCATATTCGGCTTGGAGTCGAAGAAATTGGCAGGCACGATAGTACCTTCATAGATAAGCTGAATGTGGCCGAGCGTCTCGTTGCGGCGCAAACTGAGGGGGCACGAGTTGGGATTGGAAATAAATATCCCGGTAATGTCTTGACAAAGCTCAAGAACGGCGAATGGCAGCGATGTGTGGTGGCGGCTACCGAAGATGTCTGATGGCGTGAATAGGATGGTAGCGTCAGAAAGTGAAGCACAGCGGGCAGGGACAAACTGGGCGCTGAAAGGAGGAAGGTCATGTCCGTCGTGACGACAAGGTTAGCTACACTAGATACGGCCGCATCAACAGAAGGCGCATCACAAAACGGTAACAGCTCCACTTCGGCCCGAGCGCAGACCACGACGGCATGATGACGTGATAAAAAATCCCATCCTAGGATGACATCGTGGGAACATGAAGCCAACACGTGAAATTAAATGATGCACAACATGTCTCGAATAACCACTTTTGCCGTACCTGCCGCGACGGGCTCAATTTGTTGGGCGCTCGCAGTACTAAGAGAAACCACGGGAGAAAGCATCGTCACTTTACGAAGAGAGCGGCAGAGTCTTTGACTAATCACAGATATCGCGGCACCGGTATCGATGAGTGCGAGTGTTCGTACACCTTCGACGATTACATCGATAAGATTGGCGGGAGACAGGCGAGGACTTACATGATTAGACGATGACGCAGCTCGTGCCTCCGGAGCTGCGGCCGTTAGTTTTCCGTCTCAATGGGGGTGGGTCGTCGACGCATAGGCGATACAGAACGACGACTTGTTGAAGGTGAAAGCGAGCGGGAAGTAGAACGTCTAGAAGCGAATGTTCGGGCGCCGGAAGCAGTTTGCGCATCGCGTTCGTGAACTTCAGGTGGTACGTGAGGCGCGTGGTATGGAGGCCGAAACGAATAGTCAGGATATCTTGGTGCGTTAACTGTGAAGCGCCGACGACATAGACGTGCAACGTGACCTGGAATTCCGCAAAAGTAACATATGGGCCGGTTATCAGCAGTGCGCCAAAGATTTCCGGCGTGTTGCTGTGTAGCTGGAAACGGCGCGGTGGACGGTCGCACAGGTTGTGGCGTATACATTGGCAGACGAGATGGAGGCATTGCCGCGACGGCCGCATATGTCAGTGGCGCGGCATCAGGCGCTGGTGGAGAGGCAGGCGTAGGTAATGGCCAACGCCTCGGAGACCTGCTCCTGAATAGCCTGTCTGATTGTCGGCGTTAGGCGGTTCGTTGGTGCTTCGGTGGTCAGCAGATACGAGAGACACGAAAGCTGTCGTGCGACCTCTTCGCGTACATATTCTTTTATCTTCTCCAGCAGGGAGCTGTCACCACCGACGGACAGGGCAGCGAGAGAGTCGTCTGCCGTCGTCGACCTCCGAACTGCTGCACGTTGTTTCCGAATCTCTTCCAAGCTCTGGCACAAGGTCACAAGATCGGATACGGTACTTCGGCCCTTTGCCAGCAACATTTGATAGGCATCATCGTCTATGCCTTTCAAGATATGCCTGATCTTGTCATGTTTGGTCATCTCAGGGTTGAAGCGCCGGCATAAATCGATTACATCTTCAATATAGCTAGTGAAGTTTTCGCCCTGCCTTTGTGCACGTCCGCGTAGGCGCTGCTCAGCACGCAGCTTGCGCACTGCGGGGCGATCGAACACAGCTGCGAGGGTGGTCTTGAAACTGGCCCAAGTGATAAATTCAGTACGGTGGTTTGTGAACCACAGGCTGGCGACGTCTTTGAGATAAAATGGAACATACTCCGATTTCGAGGGGTCGTCCCACTTGTTGGCAGCGCTCACCTTTTCAAACAGCTGCAACCAGTCCTCCACATCTTGGTCCTCGGTGCCGCTGAAGAAGGGCGGATCTCGTTGGTGCAGGGTGGTAGGCACGATGACCAGTTGATATTGGGCCGTGCTTTGCTGGGTGGTGCCTTGCTCGGTTGTCTGATCAGGCATTGCTGATGCAGTGGGCAGCTTCCGGCTTCGAAGTTCCAGGTTTGCGTACCCAGCACCTCCACCACTTTGTAAGGGGCTTTAATAGCGACGCCAGGTAATAGGCAGACAGCCGGTACGGAAACAAATGCTCGGGCAGTCCAGCGTCTACAGCTCGTGCTCCCGCTAGCGCTTCGCACTCAGCGATGGTCCCACTAGTCATTGCCTTGCGAATTCCCCACTACAATGCAAACAACGTGTTGTATATGCAAGAAACCCAGGTGGTCGAAATTTCCGGAGCCCTCCACTATGGCGTCTCTCATAATCATATGGTGGTTTTGGGACGTTAAACGCCACTTATAATCAATCAGCAACTGAATGCAAAGCTTTAACATATTGGCCCAATAGACAACCTAATGTGAATGTCTAGCATACAATTTCATGATATATTTCCTCACAACCCAAAACAATTGGCACATAGGTACTTAAAGGACCAGTTAGCTGATTATCTAGCTCACCTGTAGTTAGGAAATTTCATTGTGACTGATCCATCTGTGTCGAAAGAAAAGGCTGGGGTTCGCATATTCTCTTCTTTTTTTCACTGGTACTTTTCGACTCAACTCGCAGACAATACTCCTGTATTCTTTGCGGAATTATTGGCTAATATTCTTGCCCTACGCAAATTGCCGTCAAGCGAATCATCAGCAGTGATCATTACAGATTCATTATCAGTATGTAATGCTCTTTTTGCGGCAGCAAATTCACAGCTGATGAATACTTTTCGTCATTTAATACCAAAAAGCGTACAAAAATGCATTTGCTATGGGTACCAGACCACCGCGGATTATATTTGAATGAAATGGCGGACCCTTTAGCAGCTGTATCCCTGGGTGGACCCATCATCCTAGTTTTGCAAGATACGGCTTACATGACAGCGCTAAGGTTCCGAAATGCATGTTTAAAATGGGGAATAGGCAATTTGGACAAGTTTAGATTTCATATCATTTAAGGTATTGCATGAATAAACAGTGGTGTGTATCTCGCCAGTTAGAAGTCATTTGTGGCGCTGTACATTTCCACAACTAATTTGTTACCTTAACAAAGGTCGACTCAAGGCATCACCGCTGTGCATTTTCTGCAACGAAATGGAAACAATGGAACATTTATTTTTATTTTGTCGCCGTTACTATCATCAGAGAGATATATTTAGAAGCCCCATTACAGAAGTAAGAAATACAAGTAAATATACCAGTACTTTTATCAATTGGCGGCATTTCATTTGGTTACTGTCACAGGGTTATATGTTTCATCAATGCAACTAAAAGTTCACCCTGCTAGTGAACCCTAACCTTTACAGATCTTTACCATATAATTCGTAGATATGTCTGTCAGAAACAAGAGGTGGTTTGACCGCTTACTCAGCAACCATTTTTGTTTATTCACAGTTTTTTCTAAACTGATTTCTCAGATTGGCTTTAATTTCATTTATGCTTCAGTTAATTATCCTGCCGACCGGTTCTTGGCTCATTCTCCACTATGGGTGAGTGCCATCCATCTGAGGTCATCAGCATCAGGATTCGTTATGAAAGGTCGGATCATTGTCGGATGAGACATGCATAGATATGTCGGTAATGGTTTGGTTGGTTGTTTGTAGATGGTAAGGCATCGAGTGATACAAGCAAGATTCGTGCAAAAGAAGCAGCTGTTTCGCGGCATCTGTCGTGAATTATTGTTCACAGTCGCTGATGATCACGCGAGATGGACCGTGTATGAGGATAACGTGTTGCAGCTGGAACAATGAGACGCCAGCGGCAGTTGCGGTGGAATTGTTCGCCGTCTCGCTATAACGTGTCAGGTAGTAAACACAAACTAGTGTCAAACGGTTGTCGCTTGCCATTTATGGGAAAGAACACAGAACATCAATGCCCACTTGTTCGTAAGGGGTACTTGGAGGTACAATGGGCTGAATAATACAATCGGGAGCAATAGATGGGCGTTTGTGGCGCTAATACTACCTGGAGCTTGCCACACACATCTCATCATACTTTAATATTACAGAACTAAAATTTAGTCTGGTGAAGCGCGGACTCAAATGTCTAGACGCAGGGTCATCGTGCATGGCCCTCATTATTGCTGTGTGAAGGCTCTCTGGCACGACCAGTAGAAAGTGCCCACAATTGCCGGAAACGTTCTTCACCAGTTATTCATGCCTAATGAATTGGTGTGTATTAGTAGAGGTGAATAAGGTGGTCAAGAGCAGTGCTGACTTGACGTCTATTCGCTGCTTCACTTTTAAACTGTCGAGGCCCGAAAAATTAAGCGATACAGGAGCTACAAGGTAGTGATGTGGTCGGGGCTCTGCCCAGAGGACCGGAGCCGGCCAGAGTCTCTGGGAGATGTCGAGGAGAGGAGCCCGGAGCTGTTAAATTAACTTTTGTTTACAATATTTACAGGTAGCGTGTTACATGATGGTGGTAGCATCATAGAAGCTCTCGATGGAAGCGTAATGGCAGCTTCAGGGAGCTTGTGTGAGCTTTTCAGGAGCGCCCTGGCGCTCGCATTTGATGTCCTGGCCTTCCCAGGATTACCTGCAGGAAAAACAATGAAGGCCAGAACAGTCCAATGAAGTTTGTTACCTTCACCTCCGCCCCCGAAAAGAGGTGAAACGCCGCCTTCTTCCTAACCTACGAAAGGGGGAAGAAGCTCGCACAGTTCAGCCCATAGTGAGTGAGAAAACGCTGCAGCACGAAGACGTTGAGTCTTACATAGAAGTCAATATCGTAGTCTGTTGCAGTGATGGGTATGCGGCGTCAGGCAGACCACAAATTGTGGAAAAAATGGCATCAAGACGACACGGAGAACGTGGGAAATGCATCCGAAGACGGTTCTCAGATGCTGGGCCCTTTGCACGGGGCACCTTGACGACAAACCAAGCCGCCTCGGCGGCCAACTACTCTTCCTACTCCCTCAGTCAGTTAGGCGTGTCCAAAGGGCTTTACGAGGAGTGCCGACGACCTAGGATAACTAGACAGATTTCTCTGTTGTGGCCGCTCTTGTTGTATCTCTGGGAGCACTGACTCGGAAGAAATTATGGTAGGCCCAGCCACAATGTCTTATGCGACAAAGTGGCGTCAAGCCAGGCAGGCCGATCATAACAGTTGTCAAAATCTTCCACGTCACAGTCCGTAGTACTGAGTGGTATACGTGAGAGGCAGTCTGCGCTGGCGTTTCATCGGCCAATGTTACAGTGAAACTCTGTCTTGCACCTTAAGCGCAGAGCACGCGTGGTGGCCACCACGGGTCTAGAAAGTTGACAAGGCAACAGAACGAGTAATGGTTTGTAACACCGTGAATGGCCGTCCGTACAGATAAGTGCGAAACCGCTGAATCACAAATATTACTGCCGGAAATCATTGTTCTGTGACCGTGTTATTCTTTTTGGTCCAGATTAGTTAGCGACATGCGTATGCAATGACGTGCTCGCATTCACCGTAACGCTGAAATATAACGCCACCAATACCTATGCCACTGACATCAAAATGAAGTTCTCTCACTGTCGATAGATTCTAGTGCTGTAGTACAAGCCATGACACCAGCAGAAACTTCAGTTGACGAAAATAAATGGCGCTACGGAGTCCATTCAAAGGGGATTATTTCATAGCATGCAAGTGAGTGGGTACGTGACGTCGGCAAACTTGGAAATAAAGCGACGGAAATAGCAGTGAAGCCACATGGAGTTCCTTAACACTACGGAGTTCCTACGGAGCTTCTTGACAGACCATGGCGGATCGAACGCTTCGACAGCTGCTGTTTTCTGTAAATCAGGGTGTATGCCATCCTTATCGACGAGATGCCCAAGAACAAGGATTAGGCGGTCTCCGAAGTGGCACTTTTTCAAGTTTAAGCAGGGCCCTCATTTCAAAGACTTCGAAAATGTTCACGCTGAGACACCTAGACAGACTCGCCCGGAAGCTTTCGTCTGCAAGGAGAGGATTGTTGCGCATGAACGAAGCAAACGAAGACTGGTGCACGTCCTTGATGCTCCAAGGCAGCTAGAATAAAAACGACGAGGTGTAGAGATTTAACCTGTTCGCCACTCCAGCGCTCCCCTTCGTGACCTAGTAAAGTGCCCCTTAGTCGTATACGTGCTGCTCTTTGTGAGTAACAATATAATTGCCTTGCTGCTGTACAAGCTAAACTTGCCTATCAAAATGTAAGCTTGCGCAATAAAGCAGTTGAACGTCTTCAGTTTAGACACAGTGGCAAAACAGAGAGAGCCAGGAAAATGACAGGACGTGCAAAAATTGTTTGCAGTGCGATTCATGTTTTCTCTTGGTACTTGTAGTTATATCGCGTTATTAAATGTACCGAAGCAACTGTCTGTTTTAGGTCTATCTCATGTCAAACCATCTCATGTCTAACTATCTCATATCTAACTCCTGTCTAACTGTCTCAGGTCTAAATGTCTCGGGTTAAGTTTGCCAGGTCTGTCCCATGTCTAGCTCTCCCATGTCTAAATTTCTTTTCATTTCATTTCATTTATTTACTCTCAAGGCACTGGGCATTACAGAAAGGAGTGGGACGACAAATATCAGTAAGAAGTAAAACAAAACAACAGGATTAGAATAAATTATAATGCACTTTCAAAAATGATTGATTTGAACGCGTTGGCGTCTGTGATTGAAGCGATCGATGCGGGAAGGTGGTTCCAGTCAATACATGTTCTAGGGATGAAAGAGTTGAAGTGCTGGTTCGTATGGCAGAAGGGAACGCCAACCTTGTATTGATGGTCATTGCGTGCTGATATGTAGGCTGGTGCAGAAAACAGTGAATCAGAGAGGGTTCTGTTAGTGTTATAGATCCTATAAAAGAGACAGAGACGTGAATTTTTGTGTCGTATTGAGAGGTTATACAAATTTAGTTGAGCCTTCATTATTGTGACACTTGCAGTTCAAGAGTAATTGGACAATATGAAACGTGCTGAGCGATTCTGAATGGATTCAATGTTGTCTATGAGCATGTGAATATGAGGATCCCAGATAGATGACGCATATTCAAGTTTTGGCCGCACTAATGATTTATACAGGAGAAGCTTTAGGGTAATTGGAGCAATAGAAAAATTTCGACGTAAATAGCCAAGAGTTCGATTAGCGTTGCATGTTATGTAGTCAACGTGAGCCTGCCATGACAGGTTGTTAGAAATAACACCGAGGTACTTGGATGAAGAAACGTTGTTTAGGGGAGTGTTATTAAGTAGGTACGAGGGGGACGCAACTTTTGAAGGCTTATGAGCTATCCTAATTGATTTGCATTTATTTGTGTTAAGTTTCATTATACAATTATTACACCACGAAGAAATGTTGTCTAGGTCAGATTGCAGGGTGTCAGTGTCGTTAGAGGTCAAAATTTCACGGTAAATAACACAATTGTCAGCAAATAACCTAATGGAGGAGGAAATGTTATGAGGCAAATTATTATTATATATCAAAAAAAGTAAGGGACCCAAAACAGAGCCTTGAGGCACACCTGAGGTTACGGCAGTAGGAGAGCTACATTCATTAGCAGTCACAAATCGCTCGTGGTTACGTAAGAAGCACTCGATTCATATTAGAATGTGTGGGTCAAGATTTAGTTTACTTAATTTTAAAAGTAGTAATTCGTGACAAACTGTGTCAAATGCTTTAGAAAAGTCGATAAATACACAATCAATAAAAGTACCACGATCAATAGCAGAGAACAAGTCATTAGTGAAGCGAGCTGAGTTTCACACGAGTAACTTTTTCTAAAACCATGTTGAAAGTTAGTTAAAAAAGGTTTATTCTCAAGAAAGTTGACTAAGCTGCAGTAAATGACATGTTCTAATAGCTTACATGGCACACTAGTTAGTGAGATGGGTCTATAATTGTGGGGATCGCTGGTGTTACCTGACTTGCGAAGAGGAACCACCTTCACAACTTTCCAGTCGTTTGGAAGGGTACTGGATTCCAAAGACTGTGAAAAAATTCTGCAAAGTATTAGGGACGAAAACAATGCGTTGTTTTTGAGAAACTTGGCGTTAATTCCGTTATCTCCGGTGGAAGAAGGCTTGATATCTTCAATTATTTCCTTATGCCCTCCCAATAAAGGTGTACAGGCTCTATTAGATTGTAGTTGTGAGTAGACAAGTCAGGAACAGTGGTAGGCGCCACGTTTACAAATGAAGATGCGAATACACTGTTAAGAGCTAGGCAACAATTTTCTCTTGGAATGAATGAGTCGCTCCCTGAAACTAGGTCAATTGGTTTTTCATTATTTCTACCAATTACCTGCCAAAATCTACGAGGATTAATTGCTAACAAAGAAGGCAACGTTTGTTCTAAATATGAGCGCTTGGCAAGTGAGAGTGCGCGTGCGTACTCGTCAGCTATACTACGATAATAATGCCATCTTTTGATGTTGCCCGAGAGCTTTGCACTTCGAAAGATGCGCTTCTTTTTATTAAGTAGCCGCCTTAAAGTAGGCGTGAACCAAGCAGACCGATTGTTATCGGTTATTTTACGGCGCGGTATAAAGCGATCGGTAAGTTCTTCGATTTTAGCTCTAACACGTAGCCAGTTTTCGTTTACCGAGTGTTCAGAAAAGCTAGAAAAAATTCCTGTGAAAATGTCTCCAGTTCCGCAATAATTAACGTGTAGTCAGCTCTTCCGTAATCTCTGATTATTTTTGTAGTTTGACTAATTTTTGACAGCGTGTTCAGTACGAGAAAGTGAATGGCAGAGTGATCGCTGAGACCTGGCACGACTGACAGAAACTGGCTGAGATCAGGGTTATTTGTGAACACCAAGTCTAATATGGTAGAACTAGTAGACGTGATACGGGTTGGGGAGCTGACCAAATGGCTAAGGTTAAACTCTACGCATGTATCAGTAAAAGAGGTGGATTCGGAATCACTGGAGCCAAGTAAGGTAGAAGGCAAATTCCAATGGATGTCGGGGAAATTAAATTCGCCTAAAAGAATAATATGCGAGGTGGGAAACCGAACATGAAGCATGTTAAGGGCATCGTACAAATCTGAAGAAAAACCAGCAGGTATATTAGGAGGCCGATAGCACGCACAGTACTTGTTGTGTAAGCGAACACTAACGCACACTAATTCTAGAGGGCAAACGAGAGCTACATACGATGAAACCAGATCGTCTGCAACAGCTATGAGGACACCGCCTCCGGAACGCGATCCACGATCGCATCGATAAAACTTGTACTTTTTTCGCACTTTAGAATTTCGGAGCTGCCTACTTCTGTCAATACGACGACGTCTGCAAGACAGGTGTCAATAAGAGATGACAGGGCGTCTCGGTTGCCCATTACACTTCTCACATTACTAAGCAGAAAGGAACAATTGTGCTTGACAGTGCCACGTCGTGGATTTGTTTTTTTTGCTACGAAGACGCTTGGACCGACGAGCTATGAGGACTTAGGTTAGTGTCGTTTTTGTTGTTATCGTCAACTGGAATAACAGACAAGACACGATCAGTGACTGGGCAGTACACATCCCTTTTCTTGTTAATAACAACCTTGTTGTATTTTACTGAATACTTTTGACCGCTGGCTTTACCAAAATAAGTTAGTTTTTTCCTGGCTGTCCGTCCCAGGTCTACCAACGACTACCACTCAGTTCCTCCGTGGCCTTTCACTGTGGAGGCGCTAGGACACGACTGTGACCTGCCCGGACTTAGTAGAGCTCCCTTGCGTATAGCACCGAACTCACTAATAAGCTTCCACCGGAAAAAAACGTTTTGTGATTTTACTCATAACTGAACGGAAATTGTGCGAAAGTAGGGCTGATGCAAATCTCTCATACAGATTCCTGTCGTGAGTGATCTACCGGTGGGCGAAAACCTCCAGGATCACGTGCACATCGACGGCGTCGCTGGCAAGCTTCCTTCGCCTCACGGCATCGGGCTTTTCAATCTCCCTCTCGTCTTCGACTGGCGGTCAGGTGAAGTATACCTTTCTTTCCGAGCAGACAAGACACGTATTTCGAGGATGGTCACTCTGCACGCGCTTTGCCTCACGAGATATGTCTGGTAAAAATTAGCCCCGTATCAGCATGTTTCTGCAAATGTCGCCGAAAGACGATAGTCTCGCGTTGGAAGAGAGTGAACAACACATTTATTTGATGTTCTTAGCAAGAAAATCGGGGAAGGGTATTCAGGAGGCGCTGCGTTAGTGCCTCGAGCGTGCAGCGCAGACGAACAAACACATCATGTCACGTCACACGTGAGACATGAGCGCCATCTCGCACTTTCCTTGGAAAACAAAGCGCGCGGCTCGGGGACGGGTGTGCGTGCCCATCTCAGAGGTGATAAGGTGTAGAACGCAAGGCGACAGTCGGGGCCACCACAGTCTCGTCTTAGCAAAGCCTTGGAAACACTCCCCGTTCTGTGCAAACATTGCATGGTCAGCGCAGCGTGATAAGCGCTACGGTCCTTAAAATTACTTATGTGTGCTTTTTCTAGTAAAAGACGCACATGCGGAAAATATACTTGTTGTTATGGTGCCCCAAACTTGCGCAATAACTGCTTTTTTAATTGACGATTGCACAAGCATGGGCACTCAACTTTGAGCAATATTGGTGGGCGCCATGGAAGAAGGAAAAACTAAGGAGAGGCCCTATTCGCAACTTTCACAGATGGTGGTGTCGCCATGCGGCATCTGTCGTCACGGTCGTTTTAATGACGCCCACGCAGCCAGCCCAAGCTGTCGTTCTGTCAGCTTCACTTTGGCGGTTCGCTGGTGTTTCATATTTTGTCACTGGCGATTTCTACTACGGTTATTCTAAATTCGGACAAGTACTGTGAGCCGTTGTAACAATGCCTTCCCCTTTATTGTTTGCTTGCTGAGCTAGAAGAATCACGAAATATGTTGGATGCCGCTGTGCAGACGACGTTCAGTCAAAGGAGAGGTTTGCTGCTTTGCACGAGCACTGTCGTTTGATCTTCCCCGGCGGTGGCACGAGCAGCGTTCACAAAGCTGCATGTGCATTTCTTCACACCACAGCACACGATATGCCTGGCGTTCAAAACTTCTCTTTCTTGAATATACGCCGCACACATTTCCTTACACGCAGAGTGGAATATAATACATGCTAGAGTCAATGATATTCTCAGCAAAGCCTTGAAAATACGGGGGCTGCAGCCGAAAATACTTTGCTGTTTGGAGTGACAGTCACACCGGCGGCGGCTGCCGGCACGCCGGCTCCACAATCCCTCAAACGACAGGCATGTTGGGCTTGCAATAGCGCCCTCTCTAGGCGGTGAAAGTTGCGAATCCTATCCCAATGCATTGCGAGATGTGTTGCGGAAGTGACGTCAAATTTATGGGACAAACAAACCGGTATGGGAAAAACAAAACAGCAGACGCTCCGCGGCGTGCTCTCTGTGCTGTTTCGCTTATGTAGTGCCAGCGTTAACGCGTATTGTATATTTTGCATGCGGTAAAATGTTGCGAGCATACCTTTCCGAGACTGTTCGCATCTGTCTGTCTGTCTGTCTGTCTGTCTGTCTGTCTGTCTGTCATCTTATGAAGTCTGGGTTTGGATTACCTTTATTAGGCCTGAGAAGCCGGCAGCTACGATGAATGAGCCAAGATGATGATGCTACGCGACAACAATGAGGATGCATGAGCCACACATGATAGAGATGATAATGTACCGGTGAAGAGGATGCGTATACTAAATGCCCACACCAATTCCCCCCCCCCCCCCGTGAAAGCAGCCAGCCTGGCCGCGACAAGTCAAGAGGACAAAGAACGTCGCATAGAGGGCTTCATACGGGAGACATGGACGACCTCTGTAGTTCGATAACGGCGATCTGCTGGGGCTACAAGTGGTGTCACGTGATAATTCACTAGTGAAGCCTCTTCAAGAACTGTGCACGGCCCGATAAACCGAGGGTGAAATTTGTCACACAAACCAGGTGTGCGAACAGGCGTCAAAAGGAGCACTTCGTCTCCAGGTTGGAAGGATACAGCACGATGCGATTCATCATAGACTAGCTTTCTGTCTTGCTGTCGGGCTTCAGTGTTTATACGAGCGCGTTGGCGGCACTGTGCGAGTCGTGAAAGGTATTCCTCTGAAGAGGATGGAGATGAATTCGCTTGGCAGGTAAAGAAAGAGACGTCCAGGAAAGAATTTGGGGAGCGTCCATAAACCAGGTAAAATGGCGAGTAGCCGGTTGTCCGCTGAATGGCCGTATTGTAAGCGAAAGTGACGAATGGTAGAACTACGTCCCAGTTTTTGTGGTCTGGTTGAATATAGGCGGCGATCATGTCAGCAAGAGTGCGGTGGAATCGCTCAGTGAGACCGTTAGTCTGGGGATGATAACTAGAGGCAGTCTTGTGAGTTGTACCGGAGGCGTGAAGAAGTTCGTTCACTAGTTGTGAAAAGAAGGCCCTTCCACGGTCACTGAGCAACACTCGTGGAGCACCATGACGCAGTCTAATGGCTCGGAGGATGAAATCGGCCATTTCAGAAGCTGAACCAATAGTAACGGATGCCGTCTCGGCGTATCGCGTCAAATAGTCAACGGCTGTTACTATCCACCGGTTTCTAGCAGCACTGACTGGGAGGGGGTCATAAAGATCGACGCCTACAACTTCGAATGGTGAGGCTGGGCACGGAAGAGGTTGTAGTGTACCGGCGGGAGCAGATGTTACTAGTTTTTTACATTGACAGGTAGTGCAGGATCCAACGTACCGAGCTACAGTAGTGGTAATGCCTGGCCAATAAAACCGACTTCAAAGGCGATCGTAGGTTTTATGGTAACCAAGGTGACCAGCAGTCGGATGGTCAGGAAGCGCTCTGAAGACTTCGGACAGAAGTGATCGGGGTAGAACGGGAACCCAGCGCTGACCGTCAGGATGGTAAATTTTGCGATACAGCACCGAGTTGTTCAGCTTAAATTGCGAGAGCTGGCGACGGAGCCTTGCATTAGGTGGACGGGAACAGCCAGTGAGGTAGCCTATAATACGTCGACAGTATGGGTCAGCCAACTGTCGAGAAGAAAAATCATGGGGGTCGTCCGAAGGCAGCTGGTTCATAGAGGCGAGAGAGGAAACCGCCGTAGACGTGGACTCCGAAGGCGTGTTGTGCAAATTGATTGCGGAAACCCCGAGTGGAGTCGCCGGTAGTGGGCAGCGAGAAAGAGCGTCGGCGTCACTATGCTTCCTGCCACACTTGTATACGATCTCAAAATCATATTCTTGGAGGCGTAGAATCCAGCGTCCGAGGTGTCCCGACAAGTTCTTGAGTGTCGAAAGCCAACATAAAGCGTGGTGGTCGGTCACAATGGTGAAATGGCGGCCATGGAGATATGGACAAAATTTCTGTACTGACCAAACGATGGCGAGGCACTCCTGCTCGGTGATCGTGTAGTTCCTCTCAGCTGCGGAGAGGACGCGGCTGACGTATGCATTGACTCGCTCGCGCGAAGAATTGTCAGGAGCACGGCTCCTAAACCGCGGCCGCTAGCGTCTGTGTGCAGGAAGCTCGGTGCATCATCGTGAAAATGGGAAAGTACAGGGTCGGTCGTGAAAGCACTCTTCAATCTGTCGAAAGCCGATTCACATTCCTGAGACCACTGAAAGGGCATACCGGAAGCAAGTAGCTTATGAAGTGGTGCGGCTATGGAGGCAAAGTTTTTTATGAATTGCCGAAAGTAAGAGGCGAGACCAAGGAAACTTCGCAAATTTTTCGGTTTGTCAGGGCGAGGAAAGCGAAGCACTGCAGCAGTTTTATCAGGGTCTGGACGAATTCCATCCTTGCTCACAACATGACCGAGTACCTTGATAGATCTGCTGGCGAAATGGCACTTTTTGGTGTTAATTTGAAGACCAGCGCCCGCAAGACAAGTCAGGACCTCGTCCAAGCGTTGCAGATGTTGAGGAAACGTCGATGAAAAGACAACAATGTCATCGAGGTAACATAGGCAAGTCTTCCATTTCAGGCCATGGAGCACGGTGTCAATCATGCACTCAAAAGATGCGGGCGCATTGCATAGACCGAACGGCATAACATTGAATTCGTATAGGCCGTCCGGGGTTGCAAACGCAGTTTTTTCTTTATCATCTTCGTGCATGGGGATTTGCCAATAGCCGGAACGCAAGTCGAGGCTCGAAAAGTATTCAGGAGTCTAGGGCGTCGTGATGCGTGGCATGGGGTATACGTCCTTCCTATAATCTTCTTGGGTGCTCGGTAATCGACACAAGATCGTATGGAACCGTCTTTTTTTACGAACCAGAACGATGAGCGACGACCAAGGACTGGTAGAGGGTCGGATTATCTCCCGTTGGAGCATATCGTCTACGTTTTCTTCAATGATTTTTCGTTCGACTAGAGAGGCGCGGTACGGACGGCGGTGCACAATGGATGTTTCGTCGGTCTGAATACGATGTGCTGTAGCGGTTGTCTGGCCCAGGGTGGGTGAATGAACGTCAAAGGAGTCTGCATGCTTCTCCAACAAATCAAGCAGCTGCTGCTTCTGTGAGTCTGTCAAGTCTTTGTTGATGGCTGCTGTAAAGGCCGAGGAAGCAGAATGATCTGCAGGATGGTCTTTAGAGGAGACAGGGGTAAGAGGCACAACGCACACAGGCTCCAGATCGGCAACGCAGGCGAGAGTAGTGCCCCGTGGCAGTAAAATTTTATCTTGTGGGGTGTTGGTCGCAGCGAGGACACTTGATCCATTGTTGAAACGAGCCACACCTGATGCGAGAGCTATGCCTTTATTAAGGCAACGTGGTGACGGAGTGATCAAAATGTCACCAGAGTCGACGTCGTTGGACAAAACTGTGACTAATTGATGTTCGTTTGGTGGTAACTCGATGTCTACAGCAGCGATGAGTCGAAGTGGCCTGTAGGTTTCGTCGTTAAGCAAGTGGTTCGTGTCAGTAAGATGGAGGACACGTTGTGCAAAACAAATAGCCGCAGAAGCAGAGGAAAGAAAGTCCCAGCCTAAAATGAGTTTATGGGAGCACGGGGATAGCACAGCAAGCTCTATATGATGAAGAATTTCGTCGATTATTACACGGGCAGTACAGAGAGTGGAAGGGTGAATCATTGTTCCCTGAGCTGCAACCAGTGTCGCTCCATCATAAGCGTCGTGACTTTTCGAAGACGGGCACACAAATCAGCACGAATAACAGAAAACGCAGCCCCAGTGTCCACCAAAGCATCAACGTCCACTCCCTCAACTGTGACCGCAATCATATTGTAGGGGCGCGCTGGAGGAATTGTAGTCCTGTGTTCGAATGGAATTTGTCCTACAAAAACTGCATCGCTTAGTTTTCCGGACGCCGATCAGAAGTAAGGGAAGCAGGCTGAAGAGAAGAGGAGCGAAGGTAGGGCGACGGTGAGCGGCGTCGGGTTGATCGGTGACTACTGCGCAGTTCACCCGATGCTGGCGGAGATGGAGACCGACGCGACGGTGACGAATAACGGCGGCCCTGGTACAAGGCTCCTGCGGTATAGTCCCGTTCACGTCTGTCATACCCTCGGCGCTCGTCTTGCTGGCGCTTGCGGCAAAAGCGTGAAATGTGACCACGAAAGCCGCAATAATAGCACGTAGGCCGAGTCGATCGACAAGGAGGGTAGTAGACTGCACCGAGAGAGAGAGCAGTCAGAGGGACAGATGACGGCTCAGGCGGTGGTGATGGAAAGCTCGTGGGAAAGCTTGTGAGAGGTGCGGCAGCAACCGACGCGTACGTTCGCGGCGGGGACGTCGAGCTGACGGTGCCTGGTGGCGCGGTGGTGGTGTGCGGGAACGATGGAAGAGTACGAGAGACAGTGGGCTGCAGGTTGGCCATGTGGGTCATGGACGTGAGCTCTTCTCTGATGACATCCCGTGATGACAATGAAGAACACTGAATGGGACACACTGAAGGTAGTGTGAATCCCATTGATTCTAATTCTTCGCGTATGATCGCCCTTATCGTGTCTCGCAGGTTTGGATCAAATGTAATATGGGCCGCGTCATTGTCTGGTTGTAGGCGCGTAGACTCAAGTTCTTCGAGGCGCTGACAGGTTGTCGCAACGTCAGCAACGGTAGCCGGATTCTGGATTGCAAAGGCATTGAATGCGACGGGTGATATTCCCTTAAGAAGCTGGCGCACCTTGTCTGATTCTGTCATTGGGATGTCAACCCGGCGGCAAAGTGAAAGAACATCCTCGATGTAGGATGTATACGACTCCCCGATGTGCTGTTTCCGAGTCGCGAGAGCTTTCTTTGCAAGAGCCGAACGAACAGCCGGTGTGTCAAAGACATGGCGAAGCTGATCTTTGACGGCTGACCATTCGGGGATGTCGATGAAGTGGTTCAGGAACCACGTCTTCGCGACACCCGTGAGGTAGAATGACACGTGAGCGAGTTTGTAGGTGTTATCCCACCGGTTAGCAGCGCCAACACGTTCAAAATCGTCATTCCTCCACATCTTCCCCGCGCATACCAGCGAAAGGATGGGGCTCACGCTGGAGGCTGTTGATGACGTGAGAAGGCGCGGCATACAGTGGTGGAGTGGGAACGGGTGCAGCACCGGCCTCGTCTTGGTGCGACATTTTTCCGGACACCTGGCCCAAGCGGCGACCTGAACGTAGCTCCAGGGGGTGGAGTGGTCGACAGGATGGCGGGGGATCTAACAGCACGCTCCACCACGTATGAAGTCTTGGTTTGTATTACCTTTATTAGGCCCGAGGAACCGGCAGCCGACAGCTACGATGAATGAGCCTAGATGATGATGCTACGCGACAACCATGAGGATGCATGAGCCACACATGATAATGATGATAATGTACCGGTGAAGAGGATGCGTATCTTAAATGCCCACAATATACCTCTATATCTCTCTATATATCTATCTATATATCTATGTATCTATGTATGTATGTATGTATTTTCTATTTGTCTATATGTCTATCTATCTATTTGTCTATCTTTTTGTCTATTTATATACTTATTTATCTGTTTATCTATCTATCTAATTATTGATTTATCTAACTATTTATTTATATATTGATTTATTTATTTATCTATCCGCCCACGACTTTTAGCTCTCCTGGCTATTTGTATAATGGTATCGATACCAAACTTGGTATCGCATAACATGACTATATGAGGAGCATATTTGACTAGTCATAACATGAAAATCCTGACATGTATGACATGAATGTCATGATTTACATTTTATTGTGTTGCTGCTCTTGCGGTGGTTTCGTTCACATGACATGTTGCAAAGTTGGTATGGCATAACATGATTGCATGGTGAACACAAGCAACATACCCTAACATTAAAATCATGACATGCGTGTCACGTAACAACATGACTACATGTCACGCTCATGACGCACTCTCGGCCATTTCGCTAGCGTCACATATACCATACCAAATTTGGTATTACGGTACGTGAACGGATGACTGAAGGTATCTGAACGGAAGGTATCTGACTGGTGTGAACAAGATAATCATGATATGCGTGCCAGGTAACAACATAGCTACATGCTATGCTCATGATGCACTCGCGGCCGTTTCGCTAGCTTCACATATGCCAGATTCGGTATTACGTTACGCGCATGGACGACATAGGTATATGACACATCCAAACATGATACTCATGACATGCGTGTCATGTAACAATATGACTGCACGCCACACTCATGATACGCTTGCGGCCGTTTCGCTAGCTTCACATATGCCAAATTTGTTATTGGGTGACATCAATGAATGAAGAAGGTATTTAACTGGTGTAAACAACATAATAATGAGGTGCGAACCATGTGAGAACATGACTACATGCCAAAGTTAAGACGCCAATACACTTCGACGAGACCCAGCGCGCGTACGTGCCGCCGTTCATTTTGTAGCGTCACGCCAGCGTTGCCCCGCCAGGCGCCGGTCCTGCCATATACTCGCAGGCGCACGCTGCGTTGCTTTGACGCATGCATGTTTCAGCGCGTTTGGCGTCCCCCCGTCTCAAAACAGGCCGACACAGAGCTGTCTGGGTAACGCATTGGTGCAAAATTCAGCCTGTCTCATTTGGCGCCGGTTGCCGTCGGGCCACGATGACGGACGCTGGTCGCGCCAGTCGCGCTTGGCGTCAGACCATAGAGTTCACGCGTTTTACTAACGTAGCGTTGCTGTGCCCTGCGTTCGCGCACGTCAACGTTACGTTGGAGCATATTGGGCCCTTCATGATGTACTGGAGACCATTTTGCTAGCCCCACATATAATAAATTTGGTGTTACGTGACGTCTATAGATGGCGAAGGTATATGACTGGTGCCAAAATGGTAATCATGAGACGTGTGCCATGTAATAACATGACAACATACCACGCTCATAGTGTGCTCGTGGCAGTTTCGCTATTTCCACATATACTAAATTTGACATAACGTGACGTGAATAGATGGCGAAGGTTCGACACATACAAAATGATAATCATGACACGGAAGTCGTGTACGGCATAATTTACCTCCATCTCTTTACGTTGTGCTCATTAAAAAGTGGTATATTAACCTTCCTCATTAGCTTCGCACATCATCGATTCCCGCTGTACGTGGGATCTGCCATTTTTTCTCTCTCTTAGGCATATTTTTTTATCTACGGGCCGACTAGCAGTTCTTTGCTCGTATATAGTGTCAGTGTGGCAATGCACAGTTTTGAGTGCTTGCTTCGTAGCTATTCAATGAAACGCCAGCCTGGTACTTGACGTACTTCACGTCGGCAAGAAGGCACAGCCGAATTGTACACCTGATGGTGCACGTAAAGTGTGTATTTGAAGTGCGCACACAACTAACACGCAGCGAGTGAACACCATACGATGCGTACACACTTAGTCCGGTAACAAGAATAGTTTATTGTCTTTCCGTATGAACGACACAACTTCTAGAAACGCAACACGACGCCTACAACAGTAAAAAGAAAACTTCGCGTGTGTTCTCAGTTGACACAATGAGTAAAGACCAACGGAATATACAGCTGAGAGCTCCACATGCAAATGCCATCAACAGTGAAGCGAACATACGTGAAACGTGCCCCCAGGTACATTCGGCGGTGCACGCGATTCCCACCGTGTATACACTAAAGTTGGGCATCGCACAGATTTTCAAAAAAAAGCACGCAAAAGAAGCAGCACTCGTGGATTGACTCGCTGCCGGCAGAGAACACCGCTTCCAAGGCCGCTGCGGCGGCTGGTCGCCGGAAATCACGAAGTGTTTATCTGCTTCTTCGCTATAGGAGCTAGTGCGGATGTTAGCGATGCGGCGGCTTCACGAATATGACGTCATGGCCTCTCCTATATTCTTCCTTCCTCCATGGTGGGTGCTGCAGATGGGGTCAGCCGTTTCAAGAGCCCAATGTCTTTAAGAGTGGACAAACAGACAATTGTACAGACATACAGACAGACAGACAGACAGACCAAAATTTTTGCGTTGAAGGTACCCAAGAAAGACTATCGTCTTTAACATTGTCTGGCACACTTCCTAGTTTAACTTATCCCTCTGCGCTGCAATAAATAAAATTCGCCAGGCCTGCGTGGGCGGCGTAGCATTGACACAGCGAAAGCTGGAAAAGCGGCCTTTTAGAGCCTCTTTAAAGCACCTTTTGCGTAACTACTGCAAACACGCTTTATACACACTAGGGCAATATTAATATTTTTGGGGGTAGTAGGCCGGCATTTGCTCTGGTATTTTTGCCAATCTTCCGCGAGACGTGGTATCTTGTGCCAATTGCCCATGCAGTGGCTAACGACGAAAGTTGCCGCAATGTGTTCTCGTTAATTTTGTTTCCAAACAAAACCCTTATTATCGCTAATTATGTTTTCATGCTTCATTTTTTCTGACTCAGCTTTTTTTTACTCTGTTACTAGGTCTTTTCATGCGGACTGTTACATACCATCCATTTTAAATTTTTTTGGGGAGACAGCTGGGAGCGATTCAACCTGCTTCTCAGCTATTTTCAATTTTCCATCTCCTCGGTCTAATTACTTGACTCGTTGACAACTTATCTTCATTGGAGTGAATGCTACGCAAGCGGGACTTCCACTGATTTGCGTTGAAGTAGTACGGCAACTTGCGGCTCGTTTCGGTTTTGCTCACTTGTTTTGTTAACGCACTTACCAAAAACACGAAACATTGCAAATGGGAAGAAACAGTTTGATAATCAAAATATATTTTATTGACGCATTTTTCTTGAAACTGAGCAGTGTGGCACCACACTCGCCCCTTGTTCACTTTAGAAAACGTGCGCTCAAAACGTATTCCTCAAATAGAAAGAAAAGGAAACATCCTTAAAAAGGGAACGACAACTCCAATTTACCTACGCGCTCCTGCAGCTTTATTATATAGTCTCATAATGAAAAATATTCGGCAGATCCCACATACATTGCGAATCGATGTTAAGCGAAGCATGAGGAGGGTATACGTGACTGTGCTGCAGTTATTATTATTATTGAGCGAAACCTAATGAAAGGATGCTACAGATATGAACAGCCATGGTCACGTGTCTGTAGGCAGCACGACCAGCAGGTTTTTCTTCTTGCTTTTTTATTTATTTCCGCATGCTGTTGCTTTGCGGGATGGCTAAGTGAGGCAGTGTCGGGTTCTTCGCGGCCTAGTAATTAGGCTGATAATGTCGGAGCCCAATCAGCCTCAATTTCTCACCTCGCAGAGCAAAAACCTGCTTCTCGCGTGGTCCACGCCAACATTGGCGTGGCCGCATACATTTGCGCACAGTCATATGTTAAACTATTGTCAGGTAATAGAGCAATGCTTAGAATATAACCAAACACTATGCATAGCCTTCATAGAGTACGAGGAGGCGTTTGATTCAGTATAAATATCAGCCCTAATGCAGACACTGCGGAATCAGCGCGTTGATGAAGTATATATTTATATATTGTTACGCATGCCTGGGAAGAAAACGAAGATGGGTGAACATGCTGGCCGCCTCAAGCTGGAGGAAGAAAGAAGACGACGACACTGCGATTATCAACCTGTTGGCCGCTCCGGCCCTTCTCTTCGCGACCAAAATAAACGGCCCCCTTCAGCCGTATACGTCCTGGTCCTCCTTGTGCGTAACAGATTGGTGGAGTTGCTGGGTAAGACAAGCCCAACGACGACAGCTTCACTACCTGGACTACGCCACAGCCGCCGTCTTGCCAGACTCCCGCCTGCGCCGATCGTATTGGCCCAAGATCAGCCATCTAACGCTTCAAGGCCAACTCCAATGGGTTCCGTGCCCTACTACCGAGTCCCGCCAACCTTCGGAGGAAAATCGGGAGAGGATGTCGACGCTTGGCTCGTCCAGTACAAGCGAGTCAGCAAGTCCAACGGCTGGGATGCCGCCGCTCAGCTCAGCAATGTGGTCTTTTTTTTTTGCTCTACGGATACTGCGCTCGTGTGGTACAAAAACCACGAGGACACACTGACGACGTGGGACGTTTTTGATGCAGAGCTGAAAGCGTGTTTCGGCGACTCGAGCGTGAAAAGGAAGCGGGCAGAGCAGACATTGTCTCAACGCGCGCAGCTTCCGGGTGAGACAGGTACTACGTATATAGAGGATGTGCTGAAGCTCTGCAAGGTGGTCAATGATCAGATGTCAAAAGACGACAAAGTAGGGCATTTGCTGAAACGCATAGCCGAAGATGTCTATAATTTTCTCATCGAAAAAGAGCACCTGAACTCGGTGTCCGACGTGATTCAGCATAGCCGAACTTTCAAACAGCTGAAAATGCGCAGGATTGCTCCAAAGTTCGGCCCGATCCCAAATGTTACAACGGTTGCCAGCATCGACACGAGCACCTGCGCAGACCTGTCCTCGACGATTCGAGGGATTGTTCGCGAAGAACTTTTTCGCTATAAAGAACAGACGCATTCAGCAGTTGATCACCATTCTGTAAACGACCAACATTCGGTATATGTGCCACGTGAGGCTGTGACGGCGCCGCCGCCTTCTACGACCCCTTGGCAATTGATGGTTAGTGCAGCAGCTGTTGAGTACAGCGCACCCCCACAGCCAAGGAGAGCACCACGCTTGCCAGCTCCTCGCCATGACCGGTGCCCCCAGCGTCTGCCTTCTTCGCGACGCCCGGTCTATTCCTATGATATACGGAACGAACCAACCCACTACGCCATGGAAGACGATGTTCGATTCATCGACGAACAAAAAGTTTCGACCTCTCACAGTTTGCTACTCCTGTGGTGTACCAGGACATATTTCGCGATTTTGCAACCGTCGACGTGTAGCCCCACGGTATGGCTACCCACCACCAGCGGTATGGCTACCCACCACCAGCAGCAGCAGTCACGGCGGAATGTGCACGCTCTGAATCGCCTCACTCTGTATTTCCAGGCGCCCGAAGTCCCTTGCTTGGCAGGCACTACTGCTGAGTATCGCCCTGGTACCCCTCGCAACATCGCTCCGTCACGCCCGCGTGTCGCCAGCTACAGTGTTCAAGGGATACGCAAGCAGCGGTTGCGCATCCTGCTCTGCACATCCAAAACGGGGCTATAAGGACCACTCTGGACTGCCTGGAATCCATTGCAGCAGCAGCAGTCACGGCGGAATGTGCACGCTCTGAATCGCCTCATTCTGTATTTCCAGGCGCCCGAAGTTCCTTGCTTGGCAGGCACTACTGCTGAGTATCGCCCTGGTACCCCTCGCAACATCGCTCCGTCACGCCCGCGTGTCGCCAGCTACAGTGTTCAAGGGATACGCAAGCAGCGGTTGCGCATCCTGCTCTGCACATCCAAAACGGGGCTATAAGGACCACTCTGGACTGCCTGGAATCCATTGCAGCAGCAGCAGTCACGGCGGAATGTGCACGCTCTGAATCGCCTCACTCTGTATTTCCAGGTTGGTGTGCGAATTTTATGTAACTATTCTGTGCTGTAAAAATTGCCGTGACTGCTGCTCAACGCTGCTTTTGACCTGTATACAATGCCTACCTGTGCTGAACTTGCTAAAAAAATTGAAGCGCTTGAATCTGCGTTTAAAGAGCAATTAGAAACTGCTGTTAAAGAGTTCAAGGCGGAGGCTAGGAAAACACTGGATGACAAAGGCCTTGAAGAGCATGCAAAACTATGCGAGAGCGTTAGGTTCCTCAGTGCTCAGTACGATAACATGTGTGTGAAGCAGAATGCGCTCATTGCAGAAAATAAAGCGCTAAGGGCCCATAACGAGTCTCTTGAAACCCGTTTGGCTGAACTTGAGCAATATTCTCGACAAAACAATATAGAAATTAAAGGTGTACCAACGACTAAAGACGAGGACTGTACTGCCATTCTAAAGCGCATGGGTGATGCAATAGGATGTACTGTAACACCTGCTGACATAGACACAGTGCATCGTGTTCCCACGAGATCAGCAGTGAACAACATCATTGCTTGGTTTTGCAGTCGTGACAAAAAAAATGACTTCATCCGCAAAGCTCGCAAGGCTCGGCTTCGCACCGGCAGCATTGGCTTTTCGCAATCTACTGACCAGGCTATTTATACGAATGACCACCTTACTGCTGAGAATAAGAAGCTATTTGCTAGGGCACTGGCTCTCAACAAAGAGCACCAGTGGAAATTTCTCTGGACAGAGAACTGTCGCATCCTAGCACGCAAGTCTGAAGATACCAGGGTCTTTCGAATAAATACCGCCTCTGACCTTTCGATTTTCATTTAAACGACGCCTTACATATTCTGTATCGACCACTAAGTTTTTCTTTTTTTTTGTGTCTTCGATTACCGTTAGCAACCTCAAACATTCGCTTACGTTACAGAAATATTCGCTAATTCATTTTAATGCTCGCAGCATCCGAAAGAACTATGATGCGTTTACCACTTTTCTTTCTCTACTGCACCACCAGTTTTCGTTTATCTGCCTTTCGGAAACGTGGTTGTGCGACGCAGACCGTAACATGTATTCTTTTCCACAGTATCAGGCAGAGTATTGTCACCGACCTTATGAGGCGCATGGTGGGGCTGCAATTTTTGTTTCCAGTGGTGTTTCGTACACGCGCAGGTTTGATCTGTCTTTCACCGTACCACTGTGCGAATCTGTGTGGATTGAATGTGGCAAGTCACCCCTAAACAACGCAAAAAAATTAATCATTGGCAGTGTGTATCGCTCTCCTTCATCTCCTGTTCTAGAATTTCTGTCAAATCTTGATAGATTACTTCACAAGCTATCTTTTGAGAATAAGCAAGTTGTACTGGTAGGGGACATCAACATAAACTTATTAGATATAGAATCCAGTATCTACTCGGCTTACACGAACTGCTTCAGTGGCTTCGGCTACGAATCACTTATCACTGCCCCAACAAGATGTGGCCACCAGGGTTCCCAATCTCTTTTAGATCATGTCTTATGCAATTTTTCTCCCGCCCCCGAGGCTGGCGTGGTTGACACATACATTACAGATCACTTCCCCGTTTACATAACATTTAATGCTAGGCGCTCCAGTGTCGATAGCTGTTTTTACACATCTGTGCTGGATCATGACAAGTTTATCGATGCTATAGCTACAACTGACTGGTCACTTGTTAAGTCCGATATTCTTGACAATTCCTGCTCTGACGTAGAGGCTATGCTACAGAAATTCTGCGCTTTATTTTTAAAGGCCGTAACATCTAGTACATCAACTGTTAAATGCAAAAAACGGTATAAATTTCCCCACAATCCATGGATGACAAACGGCTTATTGACAAGTGTTCGTAAAAAAGATAACCTTTACAAAAAAACAAAAAGACAGCCTTTTAATATTTCGTTTGCCCACCGATACAGGAAATATTGCAACAATTTGAAAATTTTACTCCGAGAAGCAAAAAAGCGTTATTATGAAAATGAGTTGACCAAACATAAGGGGGACCCTAAAAAACAATGGAACCTTTTGAACAACTTTTTAAACGAATCATCTGGAAACTCACCTATATCTGAAATAATATATAATAATATTTCTTTGCAACAGCCAACTTCTATTGCAAATGCTTTCAGCGATTTTTTTTCTAGCATTCCTACTACACAATCGGGCATACCAAAATGTTCCGTTTCTCGGGTCGCTTCTTCATTTTTTCTTTTGCCCGTAACCGCTGACAAAGCATGCTCAGTTCTCTTGAATCTAAAAAATAAATGCGCAGGTCTTGACAATATTTCTGCGTATCACTTAAAACTGGTTGCGAGTAATATTTCTGGGATACTTAGTGATATCAGTAATCTAATGTATCAGCAAGGCGTATTTCCTAAACGTTTAAAGAAATCTAAAATAGTTCCGGTATTCAAAAAGGGTGACAAAAGAACAGTTTCTAATTATCGGCCCATATCAATTCTTTCTTCCCTCAGCAAAGTTATTGAAAAATTGTTCGTTGATCGTTTAAGTAATTACCTAAGCAAATTTAATATACTTCATCCGTGTCAATTTGGCTTTCGTTCAGGCAGTTCGACAAGCTTAGCACTAGTTTCATTAATAGATTACTTAAAAAAGTCAATTGACTCTGGTAAATTTGTTGGATCGGTCTTCCTAGATTTCACCAAGGCCTTTGACACCATTAATCATGCCACCCTATTTAACAAATTGGAGGCCTATGGGGTAACTGGAGCTCCATTAACCTTCCTGAAAAATTATCTGCACAATAGAGAATGCTCGGTGTGCGTATCAGGCGCTTCTTCTGAAACTAAGCTAATCAATCAACGCGTGCCCCAGGGGTCTCTTTTGGGCCCTTTATTATTTATTATTTATATTAATGATCTTGTCGATGCAATTAAATCAACTCACTGCGTGTTATACGCAGACGACACGACTATAACTGCAGCTGAGGACTCTCTAACTGCTCTTACTTTACACTTGAATAACACACTTCTAGATATCACTAAATGGTGCTACGAGAACCAACTTATTATTAACCCAGCCAAAACCAAGTGTATGATATTTAGGTCCGCTCAAAGACCATTGCCTTTTCATCAACCCTTAACCCTAGGTCCTCACTCTATACCCACCTGTGATACTGTAATTTTTCTTGGTGTACATCTTGACTGCCATTTAAAGTTTAATCTCCACACTGATCACCTCAGAAAGAAAACTGCATTCAGAATTCGGGCTATAATAAAAGCTCGTGGAGTTTTTCATATAAACGTACTTATGTCTCTGTATTTCGCCTTCATTCATTCTCATATCATGTATGGTATCGCTGCTTGGGGAAACACGTATGACTGTCATCTATCACCCATTCAGAACATACAAAATCAGGCGATCCGCATTATCACTAATAGCTCACGATACTCCAGTGCAGACCATCTACTACAAGACAACAAAATCCTACCTGTTCGTAAGTTATTTTTTATAGCATAGCCGCTCTTCTGTTTCAGTTGCGCAATGCACTGCTACCGTTTGAGTTCATTGATTCAGTTTTCTTACAAAACAACAATGTAACCAGATTTGCAATGAACCTTAACTTTTTGCTACCCGCGTCGCGCACAAATTATGGAAAAATGACCACTGCCTTTGCGGCCATTACTTTTTGGAATAACATGCCTCTTTCTGTTAAAACGATACCCACATTGTCATCATTCAAAAAGTCGCTTAAAAGTTTTCTGTTAAATTATTAGCTGCCTGTATATGGGCTTTTTGGGGGCTTTGCGTTTTCGGTTATGCCATTTAGATCATTGCATTTCGATTGACAATGTCCGCCACTGAACGAGATGTTTTTTTGTGTCTTTCTTTGTGTTTTTTTTTCGTTCTTTCTTTTTTTTCCTTATTTGCCTTGCTTTTTGTTGCCTGATGTGTCACTTAGCCTATAATAATTACTTATCACTCTATATTGTATAATTGATTTTCATTCACTCGTTGCTTGTTAACTTGATCTGATTTATTGATTGTTATAATGCATCGAGGGTGCCGTTACAGTTTTTAACTGTGGGACCCTCGTCGAGGGTCCCGTTACAGTTTTTAACTTTGGGACCCTCGTCTGTATATTAATATTACTGTACTACTTTTTTGAAATGAATAATAACAAACTGAAACTGAAACTGAAACTGAAACGACTTCGCGATGACCCGCGAGCAACGTACTATGGCCTAAGACAACACTTCACACGATTGTCTGATCGACCGTACGACGACCCTAAGGCAACACACCTGCTGCCTCGCGACGACTACTGGACACGCAGCTTCCGGAACCACTCCCCTACATCTGACAGGAGCTTGACGCCTCCAACGCCTCGTGTTCCCCGTTCTCCTTCACCACGGCGTCGCAATACATCTCCTTTGCCACAGGAAAACTAGCAAGCGCGGCCGATGGAGGTGAGGTCGCCGGAGACGTGCTGATATCAGAAATACCTCCTGTGTTGATGCTCAAGAGCAAAGTACGTGTTTTTGTTGACGATGTGCCTGTGATGGCTTTGGTTGATACGGGGGCAACCATTTCGGTCATGAGTGCGTGTTTTAAAGATACCTTGGGGCGGGAGGTTTTATTTAAGTGGAATCAAGCTTCGAAGTTTTGCGGAGTGAGTGGTGAGGCACTGAATCCTGTTGGTGTGTGTCAAGCTGACGTGTTTCTCGGAGGCCGCGTTATCCTAACGGAGTTCGTGATTATTCCGCAGGCGACACATGATGTTATTTTGGGTATGGACTTTTTGAGAGAGTGTGGTGCGACTGTCGACTGCCGCACAGGGACAATAGTCTTGAGTGATCACGTTCTGCCAGCACTCTTGGAAAACCCTGTGAATGGTGAGGCGGTATTGTGTGTCTGTGGTGACACTATCATACCACCGTTGTCAACCCTTCGTGTGCCTGTTGGTTGCAGTGACAGCTATTCCGCCAACTTTGATGCCAACGTAGAACCAGTGTACACCAACTGCATGAAAAAGAATGTGTTGATCCCACATTTTGTGGTGTCGATCAGGCGTGGACACGCTGGTTTAAGGACTGTCAACTGCTCTACAGAACCCGTGATGTTACCAGATGGTCTAAAGTTAGCCGTCAGTGGACAACACGAGGCCTTACTGGTGACCGAGCTTAGAGATGCGCCAGAAGAGCATCGTAGTCACAGTTTTGAAACGGCTCTTCTGTCAATGGTGAATAAGTGGCTGAGCACAAGTGAACGCCGAACATTGGTCAATGTACTTTCGAAGCACGTCTCTGCATTCGACTTTGCGCAGAAAGACAAAGCGCCCCTAATCCCTGCTTCTCGGACATGTCACACTATCAACAGGGTTTGGCCAATCCGATTAGACAAAAGCCATACCATGTTTTGCCATCCGAGTGGCGGATTATTAATGAGCAGGTGAACGAAATGATTAAAAACGGTATCATTCAAGAGTCGGTAAATCCATGGGCAGCTCCAGTAATTCTCGTTAAAAAGAAAGACGGATCCTGGAGATTTTGCGTCGATTATCGCCGATTGAATGCTGTAACAAAAAAAGACGTGCACCCACTTCCACGTATTGATGATGCCATAGACTGTCTGCATTCGGCCTCTTACTTTTCCTCTGTAGAGTTAAGAACGGGCTACTGGCAAATTCTCATGCATCCTGAAGATAAAGAAAAGACAGCCTTTGTAACCCCTGAAGGCCTTTTTGAATTCAACGTGATGCCATTTGGACTCTGCAACGCGCCGGCGACGTTCGAGCGATTTATGGACACTGTTCTTCGTGGCTTAAGTGGAGCATTTGCACGTGCTATCTCGACGACGTCGTCATCTTTGGCCGCACCTTCAGCCAACACAATTCACGTCTGGATACTGTACTGACTTGCATAAGAAACGCTGGCCTTGTTCTTAACTCAAACAAATGCCACTTCGGAGACCGACAAACCCTTGTTCTCGGACACCTAGTAAATCAGGAGGGCATCCGTCCAGATCCCCAGAAGACAGCAGCCGTTGAAACGTTCAATGTGCCGCGCTCTGTGAAGGAGCTCCGCAGTTTTTTGGGGCTTTGCTCCTATTTTCGCCGCTTTATACCTAAATTTGCCGATGTCGCGTATCCACTGACACGTTTGCTACGGAAGAATACTCCCTTCGAGTGGACTCCGGAGTGCGACTCTTCTTTTCGTCAACTGAAGTTCCTCCTGACGTCGCAGCCTGTTCTTCAACACTTCAACCCATCAGCTCCAACCGAACTGCACACAGATGCCAGCGGCATAGGAATTGGTGCCGTCCTAGTTCAACGCTATGGTAACCGCGAGCACGTGATTGCATATGCAAGTCGCTCCTTGAGTAGGCCCGAGCAGAATTACACTGGCACAGAACAAGGATGCCTCGCGGTAGTATTTGCGATTCAGCGGTTTTGGTCTTACCTATATGGACGCCCTTTTACAGTCGTCACCGACCACCACTCATTGTGTTGGCTCGTCAACCTTCTGCATCCTTGAGGACGTCTAGCGCGCTGGGCACTTCGGCTCCAAGAGTATAACTTCATAGTCTCGTACAAAAGTGGTCGACAACACGCCGACGCAGATTGCTTTTCGCGCATGCCACTGAGCACTACAGAGTGTGACGCCGATGACCTCGATCACCTCGTAGCTTCTGTGTCACCAATGTTTTTCGACCTCGGTACTTTCAAAGATGAACAGCGAAAGGACACCAGGCTATCATCGCTTTGCACAGCTCCTACAGCATGCTATTTCAGTGTACGCAACGGACTCCTATATAAGAACTTTTCCAGCACTGGCGCACGTTTCCTCCTGGTAGTGCCAGAAAGCCTTCGGAGAGCGATTTTAGGTGCTATGCACGACGATCCTACGTTCGGACATTTAGGTTCTGCGCGGACGCTTTACCGTGCTAAGGAACGCTTTTATTGGCCAGGAATGCTAGTCAGTCGAGGCGTATGTGGCCAGCTGCACACAATGTCAACGCCACAAACGCCCATATACTGCTCCGGCTGGTCTTCTACAGCCCTTGCCACCTCCAAGCACACCTTTCCAACAGGTGGGCATTGACCTAGTGGGCCTTTTTCCAAAGTCGGCTAAGGGCAATCGCTGGATAATTGTATGTGTCGATTACCTCACGCGCTACTGCGAGACGGCGGCCATACCAACCGCAACTGCCAGCGACGTCTCTGTGTTCCTGCTGCAGCACGTTATCCTCTGACATGGCCCACCTCACGTGATCATCAGTGATCGTGGGTGACAATTTACGGCAGATATATTAGAAGAGCTGCTTCGATTGAGTGAGTCCCGCCTTCGTAACTCGTCACCATACCATCTGCAAACAAATGGGCTCACGGAGCGCACCAACCGAACAATTGTAAACATGCTCTCTATGTATGTGGCATCCGACCACAAGAACTGGGATGTCGTGCTACCATTTATAACGTACGCGTTCAACACCGCTAAGCACGAGACAACAGGCTATAGTCCCTTTTTATTGATGTACGCACAACCGCCACGGCACACACTCGACACAGTTTTGCCATTCTCGGCGCACGAGAACCTCTCAGTCCCCGAAATCCTCTGCATTGCAGATGAGGCGCGTCGTATTGCTCGTCTACGCACTTTGGCATCACAGGAAAAATTGAAGGTACGCTATGACGTCTGCCACCGGCCTGTGTCTTACCATCCAGGCGACTTTGTGTGGCTGTGGACTCCGGTACGAAGACGCGGGTTATGCCAAAAGTTCTTGGCCACATACGACAGACCGTTTGTCGTTCTCGACAAAATCACGGAAGTCACATACACAATAGCTCGCCTCACGAGAAGTGGTAGAAGAGCCGCTAAAACCCAAGCAGTCTATGTCGCTCGACTGAAGTTGTACACACCAAGGTGAATTAGTTACCTCGCCCGGCGGGCTTCGTCTGCGAGGGGAGGAATCTTACGCATGCCTAGTCGGAAAACGAAGATGGGTGAACATGCTGGCTGCCCCAAGCTGGAGGAAGAAAGAAGACGACGACACTGCGATCATCAACCTGTTCGCCGCACCGGCGCTTCTTTTCGCGACCAAAATAAACGGCCCCGTTCAGCCGTATACGTCCTGGTCCTCCTTGTGCGTAACAATATAAACATCGTCGAAGAAATATACAGGGGATCAACTGCTACCATAGTGGTTTATAAAGAAAGCAACAGAATACCAATCAAGAAGGATGTAAGGCAGGGGGACACAATCTCCCCAATGCTATTTACGGCGTGCTTACAGAAGGTTTTAAGAAGCCTAGAATAGGAACAGTTAGGGATAAGAGTTAATGAAAAGTACCTTATTAACCTGCACTTCACCGATGACATTACAATGCTACGTAACTCGGGGGACGAATTGCAACTCATGATTACGGAGTAAGACAAGGAGAGCAGAAAGGTAGATCTTGAAATTAATGTGCAGAAAACTAAAGCAATGTACAACAACCACGGCAGAGAGCGGCGCTTCGAGATAGGTAATAGTGCACTTCAAGTTGAAAAAGACTGTCTGCTAAGGGCAGGTAATAACCGCGGAGCCGAACCACAAGATTTAAGTAACTAGAAGAATAAGAATGGGGCTGAGCACATTTGGCAAGCACTCCGAAATTATGACAGGTAGGTTGCCCCTATCCCTCAGGAGGAAGATATATAACAGCTGTATCTTGCCGGTACTTAGCTACGGAGCAGAAACCTGGAGACTTACAAAGAGGGTTAAGCTTAAATCGAGTACGACTCAACGAGCAATGGAAAGAAAAATGGTAGGTGTAACCTTAAGAGCCAAGAAGAGAGCAGAGTGGAGGGAACAAGTGGAGGTTAAGGATATCATAGTTGAAATCAACAAGAAAAATGGACATGGGCCGTGTAGCACGTAGACAGGATAACCACTGGTCATTAAGGGTAGCTAACTCGATTGCCAGAGAAGGCAAGCGAGCTAAGGGAGACAAAAGATTGGGTGGGCAGATGAAATTAAGACGTTTGCGGGTATATATTGGCAGCAGCAAGCACAGGACCGGGTTAACTGGCGAAACATGGGAGACCTTTGTTCAGCAGTGGACATAGTCAGGCTGCTGCTGCTGATGATGAGGATAATGATGATGATGATGATGATATGTTAAACAGTCGTATGTTCACTGTTGCTGAACGATGCCGACAGTAGCATGGGTATTAGCAACACCAGAAGCAGTACGCTTTTACGTAGCGTTTGAGCTATTGACGATGGCAATCGTGGATACTGCTAGATTGATTAGTTTCAGGGGATGGCACTTCACTACAAATTTCGTTAACCGGACGTGATGACTTTGGATCCCGGTGGTGACGGCTGCATTTTCGATGGAGGCAAAAATGCGGTGGGCAGACCCATGTGCTCAGATTTGGCTGCACACTAAAGAACCCCAAGTGATCAAAATTTCTGGAGCCCTACATCATGGCGTTTCTCATATCATGTCGCCTGTTCGGGACATTACACCCTACATGTCAATCAATCAATCAACTTGTTCATGTCATGACCAGGGAGTCGTATGCATCAAACCACCTTACCTTGCCATTCTCATTTTGGTTTGCTCGAACTTAAGGAAGTACCCACGAGAGCACCCAGGCGTAGACAGACAGACAGGCAGACAGACAGACAGATAAAGAGACAGATAAAGAGACAGACAAAGAGACAGACAAAGAGACAGACAAAGAGACAGACAAAGAGACAGACAAAGAGACAGACAAAGAGACAGACAAAGAGACAGACAAAGAGACAGACAAAGAGACAGACAAAGAGACAGACAAAGAGACAGACAAAGAGACAGACAAAGAGACAGACAAAGAGACAGACAAAGAGACAGACAAAGAGACAGACAAGGAGACAGACAAGGAGACAGACAAGGAGACAGACAAGGAGACAGACAAGGAGACAGACAAGGAGACAGACAAGGAGACAGACAAAGAGACAGACAAAGAGACAGACAAAGAGACAGACAAAGAGACAGACAAAGAGACAGACAAAGAGACAGACAAAGAGACAGACAAAGAGACAGACAAAGAGACAGACAAAGAGACAGACAAAGAGACAGACAAAGAGACAGACAAAGAGACAGACAAAGAGACAGATAAAAGGCAGACAGGCACTCGCACGGGCGGACGGATAAACTCGCGCGGGCGGACGGATAAACTCGCGCGGGCGGACGGATAAACTCGCGCGGGCGGACGGATAAACTCGCGCGGGCGGACGGATAAACTCGCGCGGGCGGACGGATAAACTCGCGCGGGCGGACGGATAAACTCGCGCGGGCGGACGGGTAAACTCGCGCGGGCGGACGGGTAAACTCGCGCGGGCGGACGGGTAAACTCGCGCGGGCGGACGGGTAAACTCGCGCGGGCGGACGGGTAAACTCGCGCGGGCGGACGGGTAAACTCGCGCGGGCGGACGGGTAAACTCGCGCGGGCGGACGGGTAAACTCGCGCGGGCGGACGGGTAAACTCGCGCGGGCGGACGGGTAAACTCGCGCGGGCGGACGGGTAAACTCGCGCGGGCGGACGGGTAAACTCGCGCGGGCGGACGGGTAAACTCGCGCGGGCGGACGGGTAAACTCGCGCGGGCGGACGGGTAAACTCGCGCGGGCGGACGGGTAAACTCGCGCGGGCGGACGGGTAAACTCGCGCGGGCGGACGGGTAAACTCGCGCGGGCGGACGGGTAAACTCGCGCGGGCGGACGGGTAAACTCGCGCGGGCGGACGGGTAAACTCGCGCGGGCGGACGGGTAAACTCGCGCGGGCGGACGGGTAAACTCGCGCGGGCGGACGGGTAAACTCGCGCGGGCGGACGGGTAAACTCGCGCGGGCGGACGGGTAAACTCGCGCGGGCGGACGGGTAAACTCGCGCGGGCGGACGGGTAAACTCGCGCGGGCGGACGGGTAAACTCGCGCGGGCGGACGGGTAAACTCGCGCGGGCGGACGGGTAAACTCGCGCGGGCGGACGGGTAAACTCGCGCGGGCGGACGGGTAAACTCGCGCGGGCGGACGGGTAAACTCGCGCGGGCGGACGGGTAAACTCGCGCGGGCGGACGGGTAAACTCGCGCGGGCGGACGGGTAAACTCGCGCGGGCGGACGGGTAAACTCGCGCGGGCGGACGGGTAAACTCGCGCGGGCGGACGGGTAAACTCGCGCGGGCGGACGGGTAAACTCGCGCGGGCGGACGGGTAAACTCGCGCGGGCGGACGGGTAAACTCGCGCGGGCGGACGGGTAAACTCGCGCGGGCGGACGGGTAAACTCGCGCGGGCGGACGGGTAAACTCGCGCGGGCGGACGGGTAAACTCGCGCGGGCGGACGGGTAAACTCGCGCGGGCGGACGGGTAAACTCGCGCGGGCGGACGGGTAAACTCGCGCGGGCGGACGGGTAAACTCGCGCGGGCGGACGGGTAAACTCGCGCGGGCGGACGGGTAAACTCGCGCGGGCGGACGGGTAAACTCGCGCGGGCGGACGGGTAAACTCGCGCGGGCGGACGGGTAAACTCGCGCGGGCGGACGGGTAAACTCGCGCGGGCGGACGGGTAAACTCGCGCGGGCGGACGGGTAAACTCGCGCGGGCGGACGGGTAAACTCGCGCGGGCGGACGGGTAAACTCGCGCGGGCGGACGGGTAAACTCGCACGGGCGGACGGGTAAACTCGCACGGGCGGACGGGTAAACTCGCACGGGCGGACGGGTAAACTCGCACGGGCGGACGGGTAAACTCGCACGGGCGGACGGGTAAAGTCGCACGGGCGGACGGGTAAAGTCGCACGGGCGGACAGACTGTCAGACACTCGTACAGACAGACTGTCAGACACTCGTACAGACAGACTGTCAGACACTCGTACAGACAGACTGTCAGACACTCGTACAGACAGACAGACTGTCAGACACTCGTACAGACAGACAGACTGTCAGACACTCGTACAGACAGACAGACTGTCAGACACTCGTACAGACAGACAGACTGTCAGACACTCGTACAGACAGACTAACAGATAGACAGATAGATCGCGTGAGGCTATAGCACTCGAGCGGCTGAAGCCAGTCTACAGTGAACACCAGGTCTCTTCTGTTTCGTGGTCTTGCCTCACTGTGCCCCGCTCCCCTCGGTTCCTTCCCATCCAGTGCTTACCGGAGCCCATTTTGCAAGCTGCTATAGATGCCAGACCCTGGAGTTTCCTCGTACACGCAGTGCCACCTCATGACGCAGTTCTTAGTAGTGCAAAGCCTCACTACGCACAGTTTTATGCGCAACCAAATGCAACTACAATGTAAGAAACAGCGGTTCAGCTAAATATTAGGTTATTTGTGCATTCAACACTAAGAAAAAGAGCTATTAAATTCTCTCCGATAGTAGCGCATCCTCTTGCGTAACGCCCCGATGCTAGCGCCAGCGGCCTCACAAACAAACAAAATAAAAACTTGTGCTTGGCTGCCGCCGCCACCGGTCGGGTGGCATGGGGTAGTCGGGAGGCAGCTCAAACAGCGGGTCTTCTCTGTTTCAAAGACGATAGTATTTCTTGAAGATCTTCGACGCAAAAACTTGGGTCTGTCTGTCTGTCAGTCTGTCTGTCTCCGTCCGTCTGTCTCTGTCCGTCCGTCTGTCAGTCTGCCCATTTGCCTGTCTGTCCATATGTCTGTTTGCCCACTCTTAACAGGAACCGGGTACTCTAAACCAGCCGACACTCCAAACTACCAACCCATCCGCAGCGCTCACCAATGTTGCTCAAGGTTCAGCGTTCATACTTGTGCAATGGTCATTTAAAAACAGTTATTGCACATATCTGACGCACCATAACAACACGTATATATTCTGCTTGTGTGTCTTTTACTAGAAAAGGCATACGTAGGTATTTTTAAGGACCGTAGCGTTTATCACGCTGCGCTGACAATGCAACGCTTGCACGGAAAGGGGAGTGTTTCCAATGATTTGCTAAGACGAGGCGGTGGTGGTACCTACCCGTCGCCTTGCGTTCTTCACCTCATCACCTCTGAGATGGGCGCGCACACCCGTCTCAGAGCCCCGTGCCTCGTTTTCTAAAAAAAACTGCCAGATGGCGCTCATGTCTCACGTGTGACGCGACTTGATGTTCTCGTTCGCCTCTACTGCACTCTCGAGGCCCTCTAATGCAGCATCTCCAGAAAATCATTCACCGATTTTCTTGTGCAGAACCAAGGCTTTGGCAGAACATCAAATAAGTGTTTTGTTCACTCTCTCCCCACGCAAGACTCGTGTTTCGATGACATTTGCAGATTACTTGCAGATACGCGGCCGTTTTTTTTCCTCTTTCGCTTTTGCATCACCCTGCATACCAGCTTGCGTTTTTCAGAAACAACAAACAGTTCCTAACCAGGAGTTGTAGCTCTTCCTTCCTCCTGCACACGCGTTCTACATACTGAAGCAATACTGTCATTCGGCCTAGTTGGAGCAAATTCATATTTACGTTTTTGCGAAAACACAACAGGTGAATAACAAATATGCAAGAACGGATGCAATTTAAGAACTGGCTTCAGTTTCTGGAAACATTCACCTAACCAACTCTGATCTGCATCATTCGGTGAAAATATACCCATCAAAAGGGTGCCCTTCACAACCTGTCATCGCATGATCTAATGAACAGATGATAAAAGCTCAATTTCTTTCTCAATCAAGGCAACACAGGAGAGGCTGACACACTTTTCTGCATTCTTTTAAATGTAAAAGGCCTGCACTATCTATCTCGAAGCTTGATTACAATGCCTGTCTACTTGCAGAACGCGTCCGTGTGCCCTCCTTACAATGTGGCGTCAAATGTGGAGTGGGCGACCTTTCAGCCTCGACATATGTACTTGCAATATGTTCTTAGCCTTATGTAAATACACCTTTGACGTTATGTAGGCAAAGACTTGGGTGTGTTTATTGAGCGTTTTCAGAAAAAGTAAACCAGTTGTTAGATTCAGATCGTACGTGTGTTTATTTTCTTTGATCCCTGTGTTTACGAAAAAAAAGAACGATAGGACGGCACTGAAAGACAGTACTGACACATTTAGATAGACGCGAAATGCTCCATGTTCATGTGTGTAAATTAACACACCCAGAGGAGAATCCAACGGGTCGGAATTTCAGGAACACTCGACTACGGCGAATGTCATAACATCCCGGTTTTACGAACTGTACCCTTAACTCATGTATTGCGCTGGTCATGAAACCATTTTTGCTTGAGCAAGAACAATTTCCAAAGGCTGTTGGGTGGCCAGGCTAATTCAGTCTAAAGTGAATGCGATGTCATGTGTGTTTATTGTCCAGTTGTTTTTTTTCCTGGAACTGTGGCCATAACGAATAGTTTTATTTTGCAGGTCCGGCGTCCATTCCTGGAACCATTGAAGCTCTCGCATTTGTCAGCACAAAATTTGTGGATGCATCACTGAAATTCCCGGACGTGCAGATCTCCTTGCAGTCTATAGCTACTACGCATCCGCTATTTCGCGTCTACCTAGAATTAATGGGTTTCCGGCAAGATGTAAGTTTTTTTCTCGTTTTATCCTTCATTATGTTAAATCTATATTCGTGTAACCCACCACAGTGGTCAAGACTGTATAGAGTTCTTTAATGTTGACTCGTCGGTCTTGAGTTTGAATCCTGGCTGCGGCGATCGTAATATCAGTGGATACGAAAATGTCCGAGGCCCGTGCACGTGATTCAGGAGCTTGTTAGAGATCGCAAAATGCTCAAAATTTACGGACTCTTCCACTGAGGTGCACTCTTAGCACAACGTGGTCGTAAGAAATTAAACCCGAGCTTGCATTACAATGAATTTTCAGTGCACGCCGACTATTCCTAAAGGTACCACGCACTGATTATTGCTTATATGAGTTTGCTAGATATACGAAAACATTGGGCTGTAGTTGCTTTACAACTGTTGCGGGTAGTTGCAACAAAAACTTGACAGAAAGAAATAGGGCGTTGGGACTTTCGTTCGCAACTGTGTTGTTTCCCTGCCGAGCACAAAGATGCGAGCTCTAAAAATGGGCGAGGCAGTCACATTTCGAAACGTTCGCTGTGTTATTAAGGTTGTTATATCCAACTTGTTCGTGACAGTTTTCATATCACCATTATTGAAGGGCCACTCAGCAGGTTTGACAATTTCGAGCCGGCAACCGCAATGCGTACATGGAACGCTCGAGATCACACCTGCCAAAATTTGCGACGCTGCCTGCCGCAAAAATGGGTCAGTTTTGAAGATGAACGCTGCTCCCCCTTCCTGTCGCAGGCGCGCACCCAGAGAATGAGGACATAGAGTGCACGTATAAATGGTCCTACGTACACGGCAGTGCAACGACGTTGGTCCTCTACGTAATCAACTGTGCTCTGGCGTTTCCAACAGTGGCACGTGACATGGCTAAAATCATTTACCAGGACATGCGTATTTTATGTATATTGTTGCTTCAAGAGAATAATAAAACTTGAGATATATCATGAAACGCGATAAGAGAATGTGCGCGTCTTTTTTTTTTTCATTTTTTTCCCGTGAATTGAAACGAGATGCGAGGCTAATGTGCTGACGTTTCGCATGCGTTCATTTCCCCGTGGTGAGCGCATCGAGCAGACGACGGCCGTGGAAGCGACAGTAATGCTCCTACGCGTTCGCGCACTCATTGTGCTCATCTATTCCATCGACTCTGAGCATGCGTGTCCAAACCATTGCGCATGAACAAGCGGTAGACAACAAAGTAACGCTGGTCAACAACAAAACAAATAAAACGCCTATCGTGTGCTCGGGGGTTGGACGTGTTCTGGCACGTCATGCGCACGTTACCTCTTGGCCGGATGCCGGAGAGGGTAGAGAAAAGATTTGGCTGGCAAAGGCTATATGCTATTATATTAAAACTTTATCATTATTATTATTATTATTATTATTATTATTATTATTATTATTATTACTATATTATTATTATTGCCATTGATTTTACTGCTGCTGTTCCAAAATGTCGTGTATTTCAGTATGAAGACGACACTGTTCTGTTAACGAAACATGCAAGTTACAATAAAGCGTTGTCACTACTACAAGACAGTGTTAATGAGGCTGCGTCATGGTGGGTTTACAGATAATTGCCTGGTGATTATAAGAAAAAAAAACGAAATTACTTTGTTATAAAAGCCAATTGAAAGCAATGGTTACGAATGCACCCCTACTTTTCATGCTCGTGATTGCGCCTCCTGTAAGTGTACACCCATTGAAAGTGTTCATTCTATAAAATATCTTGGTGTATTTGGTGTATATAAATTATCTTGGGATAACAACCTTTCCTGGAATGTTCATTTGGCTTACATTTGTGACAGGCCACGAAAAATCTCGTGGTTACTTTTCAACAATAGATCAATTGCACCCACCAATATTAAAGTGACAATCATGCTTGCTCTTGCGTATAGTATCCTACGATATGGCATCACTTTACTTGCTTTCTGTTCTTCGCAATGGCAGCGTCGGGTTGACAATATTTTAAAAAGTATGCTGAAGTCCATTGTGTATAATCGTTCTTCAACAATGTAAATTTATTTTCTCTACTTCGCCTGGCGTTTTTCAAAGCGTCCTTTAACCAAACTGTTGTATTACGGCATTTCTGGGGCTCTTAGTTCAAAAACGAATGCATTACCCTTCGTATATTTAGAAAAACTGCCCGCTTTTCTGTAGAATTCGTCAAAATACGATATGGCAAAGCTACTAGAGAGGTCTATATCCCTACTGTTTGTAATGACATTCCCGACAGTGTTTTTTTGGCAACGACTAAACGCAGTCTACGAAAGAGCCTAAGGTCTCTTTAATGCAGCATCAGTTATCGCATTATTATTTTTTTTCAGTTTCTTGCATACTGAGTATATTCTGTTTAGAATTTTTCAATGCTTGTCTTCACATTTCTGCTGTTTAGGTAGTATTGCTTCCGCTAATTTGATTTTCGATTGTTATTGTGTTTATATGTAGCGTAAATCAGTTACATGTATTCTTTCTCTGATTGTTTACATAAAGAGCTGTTCAATATATATGTCATCTCTCGTCTGCCGATGTGCCGGGCCAAGTCCTCCAAGCCACTGTCTGGCTTTGACAGGCCTGCTATTTGTTTTGTACAACTCAAGATGACAATAAAGCTTGTTATTATTATTATTATTATTATTATTATTATTATTATTATTATTAATAAATAGTTTTGGCCTGAAATGCAGAAGACAATTATACCTTCAATTCTTCTTTTCACACTTTACCTATGGGAGTGGTTCTCTACACTTAAAGAATAACTCACTTCTATAAACTTCTTGAATATTTCGCTTACGATACTTATCGCATGCAGCTTGTCTAGTCGCAAGAGATTTTCGGGCTGCTGGCACTTCAGCTTACGGCTACGGTAATTATCTTCAAGCTGGCAGCGCTGTCATGTCTTCATGTACTGCTCATTTAGCCACACAAGCTCATTTACCTCGGAAACCTGTGTCCAAAGCCCTCTCGAACACTTATGCCCTCTTATCCGTTCTTTCAGGTTATCGATCAGTATTTTCTGTCCGCAAGGAATGACTTCGGGTTTGCTCTCGCTCCAGTGATGAACAGACCCGAGTCTCGGGGTTTTGTGAAGCTGAGGACTACCGACCCATTCGACCAACCAATCATTGACCCAAGGTATATGACGCATCCTCAAGACATTAAAGTGGCCGTTGAAGGTAAGTTATCGTAAGATGGCCGACAGATTGTCACAGCGTGAGCCTGATGCATTTGGTGACTAGGCAGTTTTTTCTTTTCATAATAAAGTGTCATACTAATCAATTTCAACGGAATATTCGCCGTGCATCTCGAACGGCAAATTTATGTGCGCAGCGTTCAGGGCAGCATAGAGTGATTTGATGCGCGTATCGAGGCACCTATACACCTTTTCACAGGAAGGAAAAAAACACCGCCATGATGGGCTGTGCGCGGGAGTACAAAGCCTAAGGGCGCATCGTCGCCAGTGCATTTTCGAGGGGACGCGCCAATTCTCACAGCCGAAGGAGGGCTATGGCGGCGCCCAGGGAGGCGTTTATAAAAAGGTGAATAGGGCAGCACTTTTGTACTGTCGTCGTCGTCGTTTGGCGTAAGGTTGTAATTAAAGCGTATTGAGAAACCACTTGGAAAAAGAACAATTCTTCTTTCTCTTCTTCTTTGACGCGTTAACAAATAGGCGCGTGTTAAGCAGAAGAGTTGAGGAGTCATTCCTTTACAAGCGCCTTGATAAGAGGGCGCATGCTAGGGCCAAGGAGAAGAAAACTTCCTCTTGCTCGTCAAGCGCCTTGATAAGTGAGCTCACGCTAACACCAAGGGAAAAAGTTCTCGCTCATTGGGCCATTTGATAAATAGACGCACATTCACGTCAAGAAGTTTTCTTCCACTTGTTCTTCGAGCACTTCGCTAAGTGCGCACTCGTGCAAAGGAGAGGAGTTCTTGCACTCCGAGCACCTTGATAAGTGGGCGCAGATCCAAACTCAAGAGAAATCATTTTTTGTTCTTTTAGCGCCTTGATATGTGAGCACGTGCTAGCGCCAAAAAGAATCTTCTCACTCAGCGAGCGCTTTGGTGATAAGTGGGTGCAGGCTTGGACGAGCAAGAAGTCTTCTTATACCTGTTCTTCGAGCACCTTGATTATAAGAGCACCAGTGTACCTGGGAAAACCTTCATCTTGGTCTCGGAACAGAGCACCTTGATTACAAGTAAACGCGTGCTCGCACCATGGACAAGTCTTCATCATCATGCTTTTCGAGCGCTTTGGCGATGATTTCGACTCATCCACAAGAGAACACCTGTTGCGCTTGACTAACACAGGTAAAACCACGTATTGAAGGAAGTGGAAGCCAGCGCAAAATAGAAAGTGCGAGAAAACGGGAAACGCCATGAACGTGCGTTTGCTCTGGTGATTTGTTTTGGGCAAGAGCTGTGAATTCAATCTCGAAAGGTGCGTTAGCTGACGCACGCAATGCCTGATTGTCGAGATAAGCATACGACAACGAACGCCATGGGCGTGCGCAACAACGTAGTCACGAGCGAAACGTGGCGCACACGGGACGCGAGATGAGGGTATGCAAGCCACCGGTCAGGCAAACTGGAAACAGAAATTTACTAGTGAAATCAACACGCGCTCTATCTATTGTAAACTACAGCAAGCACACAATTTTCTACGCTTGGTGGTGCTCACCTTAGTCGAAGCGAGCCGTGGCCACGCGTCGGCGTGTTCGAGCTAAAGGTGGGCACCCGTGGTTGCTGAAGGATGGATGGATGGATGGATGGATGGATGGATGGATGGATAGATGAATGGACCCTTTAGATCGGGTGGGGGCTAGCGCCACCAATCCGTAATACCTAATGAACCAAAAACTAGATTTATTTTTTTTTCTTTAAATAGTGAGGTAAAGGATTCGTACTTTGCAGTGAAGGGTTTAATTTTCACTCGTGCCTGGACTTTAGCTACCAATCAGATAACCTCTTTCTAGTTATTGTACCCGCTCAAAGTCTATATTGCCCTCCCTGTCTTTAAACCCCAGTGTTTTGAAAAACTCCGCGCCATCATCCTGAACTATAGGGTGAAGCCCTTTACATTATCAAGTGTTCGGAACTTTCCTCTTCCTCTCCACACGCACTGCATACCGTGTCTACCCCTTCGTGTTTGGCCCGATAAGTTTTGGTTCGCAATACTACCGTCCTGGCGTCAAACAGTAGAGAACTACCCCAAGTATTATCATAAATCCTTTCCTTGGCAATTCTTTGCTTGAAAGTTCGATAGATCCCTAGTGCGGCTCCGCCACGGTGGTCTAGTGGCTAAGGCACTCGGCTGCTGACCCGCAGGTCGCGGGATCAAATCCCGGCTGAGGCGGCTGCATTTCCGATGGAGGCGGAAATGTTGTAGGCCTGTGTGCTCAGATTTGGGTGCACGTTAAAGAACCCCAGGTGGTTGAAATTTCCGGAGCCCTGCACTACGGCGTCTCTCATAATCATATGGTGGTTTTGGGACGTTAAACCCCACATATCAATCAATCATTCAGATCCCTCGTGCGGACTTCCTAATCATGCCAATTCTCTACATATCGGTCTCAGCTTCCTTCACCTTCTTTTTAATTGATAATTCTTTTTGGTTTGGCCCCCTGCTGCTTTGTAAGTATTTAACAGTCAATTTTCTAATTCACTTTCTCCGTTTTGTATCGACATTCTTCATGTACAAGTAGCTGAATACCTTCCTAACCCAAAGCTGCTCCCCCATTACTCTCAATCGCTTCTTAAATTTTATCTTGCTGCTAGCTTCCCTGCCCTCAAACGATGTCCATCCCATATCTCCTTGTACTCCCTTATTTGGTGTATTCCCGTGACCTCCTAACCCAAGCCTACCTATTCCACGTTGCTTAATTTCTAATCTTGCTTGAACTTCTGATCTCATGCGCAAGACCGCATTGCCGAACGTCAGACCAGGAACCATGACCCTTTTCTATATTCCTCTCACAACATCATACCTATAGCAGCACCAGAGTCCCCTGTAGCTGATTTCATTAAACTCTGTGTCCTGTATTTATACGGACAACATAGGTAAATAACACATCGAAACATGATAATCACGACATGCGTGTCATGTACCATGCCTCCATGCCACACTCATGATGCGCTCGCGGCCGTTTCGCTAGCTTCACATATGCCAAAGTTGCTATTACGTGACCTCAATGGATGACGAATGTATATCACTGGTGCAAACATGAATAAGAGAGGCGTGTCATGCGAGGAGCATGAGCACATGCAACAGTCAAGGCGCGAGTATACTTCGGCGCGACCCAGTGCGCGTGCGCACTGGTGTTCGTTTCGTCACGTCTCGCCAGCGTTGCCACGCCTGGCGCAGGCCCTGCCGTATACTCGCTGGTGTGCGCGCCGCGCCGCGTTGCTTTGACGCATGTGCGTTTCAGCGCGTGTGGTATCCCTCCGTCACGAAAAGAGGCAGACACAGGGCTGTCTGGGCAACGCAGAAGAGCGAAATGCAGGATGTAGCATTTCGTGCTCGTTGTCGTCGGGCCGTATCGGAGGACGCTAGTCGCGTCGTTCGCGCCTGGCGTCAGACTACAGAGTGCTTGAGTTTTGCTAACATGGCGTCGCTGTGCCCAGCGTGCGTTCGCGTCAGCATTACGTTAGAGTATATTGGGCCCTTCATGAGGCACTCACGGCCGTCATGCTAGTTCCACATACACTGAATTTGGTGTCACGTATCGTCAATAGAGGACGAAAGTAAACGACTCATCCAAACATGATAATCATGACACGGAAGTCATGTACGGCATAATTTACCTCCACTTCGTAACGTTGGGCTAATTTTAAAGTGACAAATCAACATTTCTCATTCGTGCTTCGCATATAATTGATTCCCACTGTACGTGGGTTTTGCAAATTTTTTTTCAATCAAGAAACCCACTAGCTGACGCTGCCGGCGTCGGCGTTGCGAGATGACAGATGGAGAATTGTGGGAGAGTGAGGGGATGCGCATGCGCAATGGGAATGTAAGCGCCGCGGGGAGGGATGCGTAGAGGACCGAGTGGAAGGGGGGGGGATGTGAGCGAGCGTAGGCTTGCAGACGCTGCCGGCGTTGGCGTGGTGAGGCGAGAGATGGTGACTTTAGGAGGAGAGGGTGTGTGAACGCACAGTATTGGAGGTTACGCCACACACCGAAGTGAGCTCCACCACAAGATGTTTCGCATCTCAAGCAATCGATTGTAGCTGATCTGCAACAGGCTCAAGGCTTACAATGTTGAGTGCACATAACTTGCACCTGATTCACTCTTATTTGCGTAGAATACCACTGCAGCCACGCTGTGCTGTTAATTCTCTTTTGAATTCTCGCAAAAACGCAACATACTAACGCTGCGTTACGCAAGCAGACTCTTGGTACGAGCATACGAACGCGTCCTTAAAACATATGCATTACGAACGGCGCATGCACGCTCCTCCTCCTCTCCCGTGGCACGCTGCGTACGTAGCATCAGTATGTAGGCGTAGCTATCTTTCTATTATGAATATCAACAAGTTCCCCAGACGTTTCCATTGAAAATAGTGGCTAGATAAGTTTCTCATTGCGCTGTGAAAAGAGGAACGCGTTACAACCCTATGTTAGCTCCAAAAATATAAGAAGCTCGTTCCGTTACGTATAGAAACATATCTCTATTGAAAATCCTGGGTTGGTGGATGCAGGAATAGTTGGTGGATATGGTGGAAAGAATAGTTGATATAGTGGAAATACTTATGGATATGGTGGAGACTGTAGTGGGCATAGTGGTTGATGACGGCGAAAGTGGAAAAAATTCCGCCATATCCACGAAGGGAATGATGATGAGTGGGCGAAGCTCCGGAGGTAAACCTGGTAAACCATGAATCCTCTGTACATTTTGCCCACTCGATTTTATTACATCGCTCCCCCTAGCGTACGTCGCCGCACTAAGTCGAATGATTGCCTTCAACCAATGACACGCGCCATATGTGACATCATTCCTATTTTATAAGATCTCGCGTCTTTCATCAACTGCAAGTACCGCTTTCTAGTTTATAACATCTTGCATCTTTTCATCATCAGCTACAAGTACCACCATCTAGTAAACACTACAAGAACTAAACGAGAGGTGGCTACATACAGGAGACGGTACCGCCATCCAGTGAACACTGCAAGAACTAAACTAGAGGTGGCTACATACAGGCTACAGGGGACGCACAGCCCACGCCCTAAGGAGCTTCGCCCCTAAAAATGATGGCAGATGGTGGTGGTGGTGGCGAGCCAATGGTGATGACGGTGGAAAATGTTGGCTGATGACGACAAGAGTGGGAAAAAATGGTGGCAGACGGTGGTGGTGGTGGCGAACCATTGGTGGTGATGGTAGAAAATGCCGGCTCATGGTGGCGAGGCAAAACGTGTTTGGTGGAAGGCTTGGTGAGCAAGGTGGATGATGGTGGCATGATGGAAGCTTGGTGGATTATGGTGGCATAAGGAAAAGCACATTACAGTATGTGAAATCACTTATTTGTAGTTTTTCATTCTTGAATGTGCAGAGATATATGTTTACGGTCAAAAGAAACCAGCTCTGCTGATTACGCTTTCTAGTACGTTTTTTTTTATCCCTGTGGTGTCAACAACGCTTCGATGTCTGAGGAGCATAAAATATGCGGCGGGGAATATGTTTACATTTTGCGCACGTACTTACATCAGTTCGACATCCGCTATGTGTTTCTTTGTTGTGATGTATGGGAGACTAGAGTTCACTGTGAACATGGCAATACATTTTTTACATCGGCACGCAGTCGTCGACAAATAAACGGGCTCCAGTTTGGAATTACCCCTTTCAATCATTAGAGAAGAATAGAGTGGTCACTTGATGTCGCTACGCTAGAAACGCAACTCTGGTAATTCTTGCACAATATATGTTTGAGCCATACCCTTAAGTTAACAAAGAGCGTGCGAATATGCATAAACTATCACTTTCGACATGCGTCGATATGAGCCCCAGCGAATTTGACTTTCGCCCTTCTGTTTTAACACCATGATTTCCACCAAAGATTAGTCACACCGACCGAGCCCGTGCAAGTGTTATCGGTGCTTCTGGGTTTCATATTACACAATTTTGACGAGTAAAAATGACAATGGAGCACAGCTGGGGCATCATTTAGTGTAAATGAAGCCTTTTTATTGTGTAGGGTGTCCGCGCAAGAAGTGACAAACATCGACGCGACGCGCTTGCAGCGCTTCCACCAAAGGTACGTCTCCCCTCACTGAAAGCCACCGGTCGCCCTCGATGGCACTTCACTGGCTCCTATGCGACAACATAGACACGACAATTCGTATGCTTACTGAACCAATATTATAGCATAATGTTTCTGGTGCACTGCATTCGTTTTGGCCAAGCCGTTATGTAGTTGTTCCTAACGACAGAGCAACAGCGGTGCGCTGGCAAGAATGCGCTGTGCGTTGCGCATAAAACATCAAAATCAATTGTGTGGGCATATCTATCGAATGAGCCTACAAGCGTCATAAAGCCTGAACTGATATCACCCTTTAGAATGAGTGAGAAACGGATAATAAACTTGGCAGTAACCGCCGATAAACTCGACCTGTTCCTCAGTACACTAAGTTTTTTTTTGTTTTTTCCTTGCGATTATAAATTTTAGCAAAAACATACCGCTATTGCCATTATTGCAGTGGCAATAGTTACAGGCAGAAGTTGTTTGTGTTTATCAAATGTGCAAATTTTAGTATCAGGCGCAGATCCCGTCCCTCCCGAGTGAACAACAAAAAGGACTTAAGGTAAACAGTGACTTTGTGAGTTGACTATTTTTTCAACACCCACGTCGTCATCTGTTGGCGTGGCGCAGTGGTTAGTGTGCTTAGTTCAAAATTCAGAGGTGTCAGGTTCGATTCCTGCGTGTTCCACCTTTTTTACGGGTGCTTTATACATAGTTTTTTATACAATTATTTTCATTATCTCCTTAGCGGCAGCTTGTCACGGTGGTTTTGACGCTGCTTCGCGCTCTAGCACTGCCGGCTGGAGCGCGCCATCCACCATGTGCCACCAACATTTCCACCGCTATAGTCCACCAAAATGGTGGGTGGTGGAATCCATAATTTCTATGGTGGACATTTTTTCAATGGGGATATAACACGTAGTTGTGTCGTTACTCCACGAATAAGATTTTGAGTCAGTGCGTCTTCGTGGCAGGAACCCACATTGCGAATGTTATCAAACTCGTAGTATAACTTCGACAGAACACGCAGCCCAAACAATGATTCTACCTGCAACAATAATTTAACGTAAATTAATTTGCTCAGAAATACTGTGCTGTTGCTTATGGTGTTCAAGTGATAGCACCCATGTCACAGGCACAGTCGCGTTTCGTGTGTAAAATTACGAACAAACTGCAACTTTATCACCGATACTCTCGGTCATGAACACATCTCTCTACTCCCAACAGTCACAGTAATTTTGACAGGTATGCATCAGCTGACAAAAATTCTGAAATACTGTAGTTAAAAGGAAATGCCTTAACCATTTAGGTGCAAGGAAGAAAATATCTATACATTTTCTCCTCATCCTGTATTATGGTGTAGTGTCTAGAATATAGTAACAATATTCTAGGCATTACAATTGTCTGAAAATTTGGAGTGTTTACATGAAAGCGTTAAGATCAGCGAAATTACATAAAAGATGTTAGTAAACATAAAATGACATACCCATAGTTTCTGATCTAAAAAAAAGCTTCACATAAACAGGAAATTAATAACCAGTGTCAGAGTATTGCTGCAATATTGTTCTGATAGCTACAACTAGTACAATGCAAGCAAATGACCCATTTATTGCTGTCATCGGACAGTTTGCTTCACTTCTTAAAAAGCATATTTGCTCCTACGCTAAAATCTAATAGGCGCTAGACTAAACCAGCACTTGAAGTGATGTTCATTGGGTGTGTCCATTGAAGCGTCTCTATCCAAACAGACGATTGCGCATTTGATTGCGCACCGCTGGATTGCAGACTGTGGCGCACTCATCGCACCTTACACTAGTCGCCTATCACCACACTCCCTCTTTTCGTCTATTCCATTTTACCCTAGGGCAAATAGAGGCCCAGAAAACTATTCTCTAGGCCGGCCTATCTTACTTTCATAAAAATTTTCAATAGTCAATGGGTAGCACTCGTGTTCTCAACACCTAGCAGTTCGGCAGTAGTCCACCGCTATGCGAGGTGAATGCCATGTCCAGTTCTACAGAAGTGACGGCTAGGAGCTTGGGTCAAACACTTCGTATGCTTATATAATAAAAGCGAGAAAATAACAGCTCACGTTACCAGAAAATGTTATCGTAAGCACGTCAGCAGTTACTGCTCTTCAACAAAAACGAGTACGTTACTAAGTTACTGAAGAAGTCAACTGGTTACTGGTAGCACCGTTATTTGTAACGCTTTCTGCGCAACACTGTCAGCAACTTGGACTACAGACATGCACATATCATGGATCATCTTAGGTGAAAAGGTTGCACAAAAATGCAAGAAAATCATTACCTTGAGGATACTGAAACAAAAAGAAGCCCCACACTTCAAAATCACGCAGAAATTAGGAATTGGAAGAAACTATTAGCATGGCAGCTGACGGCATCATGAAGGAATGGCTAAGTAATGAGCGGCAAAGCAAAGCGCATTACAGGCTGCCAGAATGAAGTGTTTTTCTTCACCGAGCGGAGATTTAGCTTGTAGCTTGCCCCTGCTGTACTCTGCAATGAAGCTTCCCCGGTTTCTGTGACGCATTCTAATCCGTGGGGTTTCGCAATGGTGAGAAAAAGGCACTGATATGCTGCCGTGCCGGAGTGCTGCCGAGCCCACAGTGTTGTTCTATCGCTTTTGATTGCGGTCTTGTTTTGTTGGATTTATTGATGTTAGGCGGAGATGTAGAAGAGAACCCCGGTCCTCCAAAAAAAGGTGCCCCTTCCGCTGATGAACCATGTGATATAGCCGCAATTCTTAATGAACTCAAAAACGGCCAGTCAACACTGTTAAGCGAAATGAGATTCATGAAAACCAAACTCGACGAAACCGATACCATGTTCGCGGACATTAAGGTACGTCTAACTAAAATCGAGGGAGACTGCGCGTCCCTTGTGAGCATTAAAACCCAGGTAGAGGAAATCGAGCATCTAGCCGAGATGAACGCAAAACAAATTTCTCATTTGTCGTCCCGTCTCGACGATTCCGAAGACAGGGCTCGTCGCCAAAACCTGCTGTTTTTTGGGCTAGTCGACCGTGCAGGCGAAACGTGGGCGCAGTCTGAAGAAAAGGTTATTAGTCACTGTTCAGCCGTACTAAAGATAAACATCCAACCACGAGACATCGAGCGTGCGCACAGGCTGGGCACATTTCACCCGGCTAAAAAAAGGCCGATAATTGTGAAATTCGCCTATTTCAAGGATAAGGATAAGGTTCTTAGTGCCAGCTGGAAATTTAATGAGTCGGATGTGTCTATCTCTGCAGATTTTTTGCCTAATACACGCGTGGCCCGCAAGAAGTTGGTTGAATTTGGCAAAGCACAAGGGACCTCCTACAAGCTACGACATGATAAATTAAAGATAGGTGACGTCACTTACTTCTATGACCACAGTAGCGAAAAGGTTGTGCAGTGCGATGCGTAGCGGTTAGCAAACACAACTCCCAGTTCCGAAAACAGTATCATATCATTCATTTTTACTAACATCCGTAGCCTGATTCCCAAAAGGGACCAACTAAGCAACATCGTTACCTCAACCGACTCCAATTTTGTAATTCTTACGGAAACATGGCTAAACCCCTCTATAAGTAATGCAGACGTACAGCTCTATTTTCCAGATTTCGACGTCTTCCGATGTGATCGGGTAAACAGGCGAGGCGGTGGTGTCCTGTTGGGTGCCCATCGTAGTTTGCAGTGCTGTCGTGTTGTTATTAGTTCCCCACTCGAAATACTGTTTATTCGATGCACAGCTGCGTATTCTCCTGTCATAATTCTCGTATGCTATCGCCCCCCAGATGCCGACGCCTCCTTCGTACCCCATTTCCACGACGCGTTGCAGTTGGTCTCAACCCTACACCCCAACACCCGTATTGCAATTTTTGATGATTTTAACCTTCCGGCTATTGACTGGTGCTACCCCGCTATCACGCCGGCGCACAAAAGTGTCGAAAGCGATTTCATAAACACGTGTCTTTCGTTCGGGCTTTCGCAGTTGGTCACATCACCCACAAGAACTACAAACCACTGGAACAATCTACTTGACCTGGTTCTTGCTTCTCACCCCGATAGTTTCTCCCCACTCACCTATCTGGATGGTATCAGTGACCATGCTATCATTCATGGTACGTTTCATTGCCTACACAAACGCCCACCGGAATTATCGAAAACAATAACACTTTACGATAAAGGTAAATATCTCGATATGAACGATGAACTGAGCCACTTTTGCGATTCGTTCTTATTGGATTTCGAAACTCGCTCGGTTGAAACGAATTGGTCAATCTTTAAGTATGAAACGCAACGTTTGATTGCAAAATACATACCTACAAAAACGAACAGAGCGGATCGCATCCCCATGGTTCAGCGTTACTTTAAAACGGCTCAAAAGAAAAAGAAATAGGCAATTTAGAGCGGCAAAAACATCCACCGACCCACGCACATGGGATAAATATCGAGCAACATCGAAAAACTTCGATTTACTCCTGTCTAAATCCAAACGCACCTTCTTCTCGTCGACACTGCCAGCTCTGATTCGCACTAACCCTAAGCAGTTCTGGAGGACCATTAACCCAAAACACGTAAACCCTACAGTTTCCTTGCTTGACTCCTCAGGAACTGCTATTCCTGACTGCAAGGTTGCCGAGTCCCTTAACTCCACATTCTGCTCAGTATTCACCCGCGAGCCAGACGACGGCCCTGTGTCCCTCTCTACTAAATTGCACTCCATCATGCCCAGCATTGCATTCCAACCACACGGCATCTCAAACGTCATTGACTCCCTGAAGCTATCTTCGGCCTCAGGCGTTGACGGCATAAATGCAAAAATTCTTAAAAACACCAAACACCTCTCTGGCATCATTCTTAGCCATATCTTCCAGCAGTCCCTCTCAACAGGTTCTGTTCCCCAAGATTGGAAAACAGGAAAAGTGGTACCTGTCCCCAAGAAAGCCTCAGATAACGCGTTTCGTCCAATCTCTCTTACATGTGTTTGCCCTAAAATAATGAAACATATCATTTACACGCACATAGCTAGCTTTCTGAAATCCGCAAAGTTCTTTCATCCCAATCAACATGGCTTCCAAAAAGGTCTCTCCTGCGACACTCAATTGGCACTCTTCCTAAGTGACATTAATTCTAAATTAGACATTAACGTCCCCGTCGATGCTATTTTCATAGATTTCGAGAAGGCCTTCGACAAAGTCTCCCACAAGCGTTTGCTATCTAAACTTTCACATTTAAACATTGACGAACATGTATTTACATGGCTTTCAAACTTTTTAACTAACCGACAGCAGTTTGTCTACGCTAACAACAGTTCTTCATCCTTATCTCCTGTGCTATCAGGTGTTCCTCAAGGGACGGTCCTCGGGCCCTTACTTTTTCTCATATACATCAACGACCTACCAGACAATATTTCTTCAAGCATTCGGTTGTTCGCGGACGACTGCGTCATTTATCGCCCCATTATCAATCCCAGTGATGATGTAGCACTTCAGCGAGACCTAAAGAAGATAGACGAATGGTGCAACAAATGGCTCATGGTGCTAAACGTTCACAAAACATCCATCATGTCATTCCACAGGCGTCACTCCTATTCCACGTACAAATATTTCTTAAGTGGCTCCGCTATATTTCCTGTCTCGTCCACTAAATATCTAGGTCTTCTTATTTCTGATGACCTTACATGGTCATCCTACATACATCGCATTACCAGTGACGCGAATCGCGCGCTGGGCTTCCTCCGACGTAACATTAACCTGGCTCCTTCCACAGTTAAATTATTGGCCTACGAAACGCTTGTTCGCCCAAAGCTGGAATTCGCGTGTGCAGTCTGGGACTTACCACAAGGTAACTCAAGTACCATCCTTGAATCCGTTCAGAACCGTGCGGCCAGATTCATCTTTTCCGATTATTCATACCACACAAGCGTAACACTTCTTAAACGTAAAGCTAAATTGCCAAGTCTCAAAACACGACGTACAGTAGCACTATTTTGCCTCTTCCACAAATTCTACAACTCGTTATCATGCGAAAGCCTCCACATAAAAACTGCTCACCACCCATCGAATCGCCTCAACCACTCAAAAGCAGTATACCCACCTCGTGCACGCACGACCGCCTATCTAAATTCATTTCCTGTTCTGACAGCCATCGAATGGAACAGCCTTCTTGAAAGTGTCGTCACCAAAACAAACCCGACTCAGTTCAAAGCTGCCGTTGAAAAACTTCTGTACTGATTATTTTTGTGACATGTATGCGATTATCCTTAGTGGTGTTATCTGTTTCGCTGGTTGGCATTGTATGCTTTTTATGCTTCGTTGCTATGCTTCGTTGGTTGGCATTGTATGCTTTTTATTAACAGAGCGTGCTTGATACCCTTTCGTGATACGCTCGTGCAGTTTTTGTTTTCTTTTTTTGTGTTTGTTGATCAGTTGTGTAATTTTTGTGCTTCAACACCCCTCATGTAAAACCCCACTCATTGGGGTCTTTGAGGTACCTGTAAATAAATAAATAAATATAACTTCGTGGTTGCAAAGCACACACACTACACATCATATATTTTGTCTACCAAGGTATTGTAGTGGTTACGGACCTCAACCTCGTGGGCTCGGTCACTGCTGCGGCGTTCGCATTCTGATAAAGGCAAAATTATAAAGGCCAGTCGACTCTGTGTTGCCATTGAACATTTAAAAACACCAGATGGTGGAAATTTCGGGAGCCCCCACATTGCGGCGTCCTTCATAATCATGTTATTGCTTTGGAACATTAAACATCAGATAAACATTAGATATTATTCTTAAACTTGTTCTCTCTTGGACAGGGGTCAAAATTGCACTGGACCTCATGAGGAGCGATCCCATGGGTTCTATCGGAGCGGAGCCCTGGAGCATTCCTCTTAAAGCATGTGCATTGAAGGGTCCAATCTGGAGCGATGCCTACCTGGCCTGCTTCGTGAAGCACATGGCTCACACCACGTGGCACGCCTGCTGTACTTGTCCCATGGGCAATGATAGAAGAGCCGTAGTCAACCACGAGCTCAAGTGCGTATACTTTGCTATTCAAATGAAATTGAACCTTGTAGGCCCGTATTGAACGTTGCGGACCATAATATTTCTTGTGACATAAAGGTGCGCTATTGCTACCGTATCCTCAGATTCTAAATATTCGTATTGCGCCTCTGACGCAGACACCTAAAGCAAACGCTACCACCAGGGAAAGGTGAGGGTGCCCCTAGTGCCCATGGCAGTTTCACTGCTAAAACAGTCGCACCAGTAATGGAAATCCAGTGAAGCAATCTCACTCTTCCTGCCAATGGAAGGGCATGTGAAGTGTAATTGTTGAACGGCAAGATAATGCGGCTTTCACTGCGTAGACATTGTGTTTCTTTAGACAATTCTGTTGTTTATTCACAACCGTTTCCAGTGGTAAACTGCACGTACACGCGCAAATGCTTTGCTGCAGCCCAAGTGATTGTTGCAGCAATTCAAGTAACTTTTAATTGCATTTTCATTCATGGGATCAACGGCACTTCTTTACTTTAAAACGTGGCAGTGTGTGACAATTCATGACATAAAAAATTTGAGAGCAACCACAAAAGTTATGCGTAATTTAGCAAGCTTGACATAAAAATCTAACGATGAATTCAAAATGAATCGCGCCCAGCGTGCAAAATTTTGAGCACTTGTTTGGTCACCCTCGATGTACTGGAAACAAGAAAGTAATAAATATTGTGTGAAGGCGGGTCATAGCCTAATCTTCTCGTTGAAAACGGCAGGTCATCTCATTTGTGCTAGCGAATCACCCAACCTGTGCGTGTGGTGGTTCGGGTCGGTCCTCCTCTTTAAAGCCTAAAAGAAGGAAATCACAATATTAAGCTTGTTTTTCTGGGCAGCCATGAAACTCGGAGATAGCCATTACGACGCTTTTGCAGATTGAATAAGTTGTTTTCTCGCATGTTTCTAGTTTAAAAAAGGAAAAAATTAGCATTACACACCGCATACAAAGACCAAACTGAATGCGCGTGTATTTAGGAATGCTTGCCGGTTTTCCCGAAGAAATTCAGCTTCGGCGCACCTTGACTCATATAATCATCTTTTCTTTAGTATTGTGCATTCTGTTATTCAACATACATCTTTAGCGCCTGCAACTGATGCTATTTACTCTAAGTAGGGTGTTGAACTTTGAGAGTGTTGAACCAGTGCAACACGCGCAAATTTTCTGTATGGCAAGCTATTTGTCCTTGGCAAGCCATTAGATTGAGCAGCAAGTCACTTCTTAATTGCATTTAATGCCTGCAACTATATATTTATTACCCATGATGTACTATGTACTTTGTAAGTCCCCCCTCCTCCTTCATATCTTAATAGCACTGAACATACTGTAATTTACAAAAACGAAACTGCTGTAACTCATGCTGCAGCAATATCGCATGATGGCTTCGACGAATGGCCGATAGATGCTGCACACGTATTGTCTTTGCTTAATATGAGCATCCAAAAAAAGGTATTTTTGTATCTTTATTGCTGTATCTGTATTCCGGACTACTTTTCACGCTTTTTTTCAAGGTATCTTCGAAATATCCTGCGATGTTAAGGGGACATAAATCTCAGACATAGGTTTGCGAAACATCGCAAGACATATTCCGTAATACAGGTGCAGCAATTCATAGACAAGAGTACTCTTTTTTTTAGAGATGCGGACATTCGCGAAAGTCATATGGGCAGCATCCGTCAGCCATTCGTCGATGCCTCGATTTCATAATGATGGAATATTATATACTGCGTTTATCTTTTTGTATACTACAGTACTCTAAGTGCCTTTAAGACATAACGCAGGTAGGGGTACTCACAAATTACAACACGGGTAAAAAGTATATACTTGCAATCATCAGCTGCATTTAAGAAGTGGCTTTCTGCTCAATTTAGTGGCTTAACACGAAATAATGCATTTCAGTATCGGTATTTCAGGCTTCCAACAGATGTACTTCGTTACCTGCACTACGGAATACTTTAAGTATCTCTGCCCAGCTCTTAACAAGTATACTGTAGCAATATTTTGAGATAACATTAACAAGATTTTTGTGCTTCCGTCGGTGTCGTGCTCTGTCGCATGGGTGCTATGGCGATTACCATACTTGAAGACCGAGCTGTTTTATGGACGAACGGCTCACTATTCCGGACTGCCAGCAGAGTTTTCTTGTTCTTGACGTCTACTGAAGGCCTTGAAAAACACTCCAGTTCGTTTTATGCCATGCTGTTTCGGACCATTTTTTTCTTTATAGAATGAATAAATGCCTAATATCTTCATTTCATTTGCATATGATTTCAAGTATACTACTCTGCAGCAATCAGAAGACATGACACTGTAGCGGTAAACTCAAAAACAAACACTCGGAGGCAAAAAGTAGGAACGTTGACCTCTATGTTTGACTGTTGTTATAGAACATCATGTCCTACAGCAAGTGCGAACTCGCCCTAGAATACTTTCGTAAGATCCTACATACTTTGAGGATGTAAACATGACCGGAAAGCAAGTAAGACAAAATCAACATAGTTTGGAGAAAATCATTTTGGTTATTTTGGTCTCGATTGTTCAGACAGTACTGGTGTAATGGTTGTGACTGGCTTTCAGTGAAACAGTGGGAGTATATGGCTCATTCATTTGTAATTAGAAACTGTCTTTTTGAGTTCCCGTTACAGTCAGAAATTACACCATTTCAATTCCAACTGGTTTAGAAGTTAAAGATACTTAGGTGTGCTTCAGGAACTTCCGGTTTCTGGATTTGGTTTTTGTGAGGCAAACAAAAACGCTGAATCTCGTCTCAGCATGACATACCAAAGCTTTTGATGGTCTACTGGGCTGCCTGAAGACCATACTTTGTCGCCGGCAGTGCATCGCCGAGGATTTATCGTTTTGCATCTCTCTTTATGCTAAACATCGCAGGCAATGCTCGAGTGTTCTGCTACAGCAGGCGTTAGCGTGGCTTATATTACTTGCTATCGAGCTAAAGCTTGCGTGTTTAATTGAATGGCATTTTGTTTCACGCCTCAATCACTCACAGTTCCAATCATTCTTCATCTGTTTTCAGGGTTTGGGGTGTGCAGAAGTTGCGAGTTGTGGACGCATCTGTCATGCCCACAATAGTGACGGGAAATCTCAACGTGCCTACTTTGATGATTGCCCAGAAAGCAGCTGCCATGATTCGAGATGCTGATCCATAGTTTACAATAATGAACTACTGAACACAAGCTATGTTATGTTTCTATTTTTATCGTTCGGGCATCATTGACAAGACGAAATAAATGAACTTCTGAACAGTGACCAAGCTGGTATCTCTATTGGTTAGAAGTCATTTTAGTTTTTATTGTGGTCATACTGTGCAAACTATTACGTATGATGCTTTTATGCGCTCATTTTAGAATGGGACTTACTCTCCTGAGCTTCAGACATTATATGTTGCCGTCAGAAGGTCAGTCACGTGACAGATACTGCGCTTTCATCTGGTAACAATGCTCATGGTCAGCGCTTCGTCGCCGTTGATGCCTGTTTCATTCCTACAGGTTATGGGCACATTCCGACTCTGACATCAAATAAGATCAGTACGGGGGATGTTTTTCCTAGCACATTGCGGACGCTACATCTATGGTGGGCTTACCATTGCTTCTAGTATGGTACCCTTTCAAGAGGGCACAGGTTTAGTTACGGCAGTTAGCCCTACTTCTTTGCCTGTTGTGGTGCCGCAGGGCACCAGGGCCCCAGTGCGATTTGCTTCACAAATACTGAACCACTTTCTCTGGTGTCCCTTCACGTATACTCGCCATCATTTTCCGCGAGTACTCATAACCATACTACAACGGCTGCTTTAACAGACGCAATAAATCTCAATGTCACGTCACAACGAAAACGGCTGCTTTAACAGCCGCAATAAATCTCAATGTCACGTCAGCGCATAAACAAGAACTTTTAAGTATATTTCAAGGAATCGGCGCTTATTTGATGTAAATTCCAAGCTGCTGGTTGCACTTCCGTCGCCTTGCATTGAATCGAAACAGAAGGCAATACAATTGTACAATTGTACGCTGCCGCCCATATAGAGTGTCTTCTGTAGAGCGGAAAGTCATCGAGGACAGCGTTGGTAGTATGCTCACACGAGATGTCATCCGGCCTTCATTCAGCTCTTGGTAATCATCTGTAGTGCTAGTCTGAAAGAATTATGGTCAAGTGCGATTCTGCGCCCATTCTTGAGCACTTAATAAAATTTCGCGCAAAGACGTGTACCCGATTCTACGAATTGATGACGGACTTGACTCTCTGCAAGGCACTTAATTTTCCTTCAGCCTCGACCTATGTGCTGGTTATTTGCAAATACCTATGGACAAAGCGGACAAGGAAAAGACTGCCTTTACACATTATAGACGAGCTGTAGTATATCAACGTCACGCCTTTCGGTTTGTGTAATGCTACTGCCACGTTCGAACGCATGATCACCACAGTCTACGTAGCCTTAACAGGAAACCATGTCTCTGTTGTCTAGATGACATTGCCACTTTCTCCTTTTTTTTCGTACGCATCTTGATTGTTTGGACAAAGCTTTGCGTGTATTTCCAACGCTGGACGTCAGCTAAACACGAAGAAATGCAATTTCGCCAACAAGAATAGCACGGTGTAGGGCCACCTTGTCATCAAAGACGGCGTTCGGCCGGATCCTGAAAGCTCATTCACACCGAAGGCGGCGCGGCAAGGTGGCGGAGCGGGATTTCCGAAGCGGCGAGTGCGTGAACCTGTTCAGACCGCATGCCTCCTTCGTCTGGCCGCGCGGCAGAAAAGGCGGGCATCTCGCCATTTTGCGCACGTGTCCCTATGACGTGCGAGTGCTTCTCCCAAACGTACACCCGCTCCACCACCGCGCCTCCGCTGCGTGGCGTTCTGATTGGCTGCGGCAAAGCGGCGAGCATTGACAGGTGGCAGAAAATCGCTCCAAGATCGATCGGCCTAGCCGCCTGGTTTTTCTGCTGCTTTTGCCGTCTAAAAAGGAGGTTTTTCCCGCTTTCCGCGTTGCCACCTCGCTGCTTTGGCGGCCCCGCCTTCGGTTTGAACGAGCCTTGACAAAATTGCTGCCGTGATATGCTTTCCTCGGGTAGTAAATTGGAAACACCTACGAAGTTTCCTGAGCGTGGCGTCCTACTTCCACCACTTCATCAGTCATTTTGCTGCTATCGCGTCACCACTGCACAAGCTGCTGACATCAGGATCTTTTGTCGCTTGGAACGACGACTACGAGCGTGTTTTCAAGCCCTCAAGCATGCTTTAACATCCGACTCTGTTTTAAGTCACTTCGACGGAAACACACCTACATGTTTGCTCACCGATGCGAGTGGCCGTGGCAATGGTGCAGTTCTACAACGGGATGCCAATGCCACTTCACGAGAGAGAGTTATTGCGTATGCTAGTCATAACCTCACGGCTGCTGAACAAAACTACTCGATAAGTAAGCAGGAATGCCTCGCTGTCGTTTGTTCTATTGGCTGCGAGATTGAGCAGGGTCACCAACTGGTGGCAACTGCCTGAAATGGTGAAGTGTGAATTGCTTCTTGCGCCGTCTGCTAGCTACATTGTGTTTTTATGTGCGCGTATGTCATGCTCGTTCTCAGTCTGGTTTGTCCGGTCATGTCAGCGCGAGTGTAACTGTTTCTACGTATGCCTGAAGCGACGTACGAAAGCATTTGGTATTGCTCGGCTGCTAATAAATTGTATAGGATCAGCGAGTGCCCCGCAGGGGCGCCTGCACAAGTAGGCGTTTGGTGTGTAGCGACACCACTGACCCGAGCTAACGGGGGAGTTTCTACTCCCTCCCACGCCTAGCCGTGCGTGGCTTTGCCGTGTCCGGGGAAAAGGGGATCCTGGGGGTTGAGCCGACGCTGGGTGATTGGACCATTAAGGCCCCCCGGCAGAGGCAACACACCCCTTTGGCCCCGGCTTCACGTAGACGGCACCCCTGGGCTGACCCACCCAGGGGAAATTGGCAGTCGCCTTTTCCTATCTCTCTCTCCCTACATCTTCGTCTTTCTTACTTTTTTAGCTTTCCTGTCTTCTACTCTCTTCCGTATACTTCCAAGCTTCCTGGCGGCTAGGGTTAACCCTGTGCAAATAGCCTACCTTGGTCTAGGCGCATTAGGTTATAGTGGCGTTGTATGGCTGGCGTCTGCAGGTTTCAGCATCCGCAAACTTGTAGCGTCCCCTCGTTGGGCTCCGTGGTGGGTGGCCGCCAACGCTGCTGAACAAAAATAAGACAGGCATGCACAGAGCATTCTCCTTATTGTCTGATCGTACCGGCTTAAAGCGGGTACGCACCAAAGATATTAAGTTTTTTAACCAGCCCAAAGAAACATATCCTCACTATCATGTTATCCACTGAGAAAAAACTGAAAAGCAAGCCAGAACCGTCTCTCCTTTCCTGGTTTCTAGATGTCTTACCGAAACTCTTGGCACAGGATACAAAGTACCCAAAATGGCTAGTGGAGACCTTCTTCTTGAAATCCGTGACAAAGAACAATTTGAAAAGCTAGACCGTATTTCAGATTTCGGTGGCATACCAATAACCATAACACCACATAGATCAATGAACACAACTCGCGGAGTGGTATCTGACATGGACTTACTTGACTTGACTGAAACTGAGCTTTTGGAGGGGTGGCAGAGCCAAAATGTCACTAATGTACAGAGAATCATCATTAGAAGAGATAATAAGGAAACACCGACGAAACACTTAATACTCACATTTGCATCCAGTAAACTACCGAAATCTATTCAAACAGGGTACACAAAGACATCTATCAGGCCGTACATACCGAACCCTCGTCGTTGCTTCCAATGCCAGAGGTATGGCCATGGCTCTAAAACCTGCCGTGGTCGCCAGACTTGTGCACAATGTGGAGTCCTAGGCCACGTGTCTGAGAACTGCAAACAACCACCACACTGTGTAAATTGCGAAGGAAACCATGCCGCATATTCACGCTCCTGCACATACTGGAAAAAAGAAAAAGAAATAATTAAGTTGAAGGTGAAGGAGAACATTACATTTAAAGAAGCACGGCGAAGAGTCGCTCCATTCTATGGACCTTCATACGCTGATGCGGAGCGTCAGGGGGCACCGCCGCACCAGCCCTCGCCACTCCTTCGGCCCGCGCATACCGAGCCGGTGGTTGTGGCACCTGCCCCCAAGGCGGCTGTAGCCCAGGCTACACCGCCTACTCCCAAACAGAGACCGGAGGCTGCAGAGTCCTCGGGTCTCAAGGCCTCACCTCACCAGGCGAGGCCCGAAACTCGAACTAACAGTCCGCACGTGCGGGCATCCAGTGCCTTCGAGGAGGCAATGGATACGTCGGCAGTGCCGAAAGAGCGGCGTGGCTCCCTGGAGCGCGCCAAGAAAACAAAAATGCAGATAACAGGGCCTGGCGATGGCCCTGTTAAGTGAACTCAAACTCCCTGTCTAAACAGCCACTTGCTTTTCGTACACACAGCACTATTTCATATTCACCATGAACACTCAAATTATACAATGGAACGTCAGGGGCCTTCTCAGAAACCTTGACGACATCCAAGAACTCTTACATGAACACTCACCAAAAGTGCTGTGTGTACAAGAAACACACCTTAATTTAAAACACACAAATTTTCTTCGTAAATACGTGATTTTCCGAAAAGACCGTGTTGATGCCACGACATCATCCGGAGGTGTTGCCATCATAGTGAATCAAGGAATAGCATGCACACACTTACAACTCCAAACATCCCTAGAGGCAGTGGCTGTTCGAGCGGTTCTTTTTGATAAACTGATCACAATCTGCACTATTTACATTCCTCCTAGCTATCAGCTGCAAAAACGCGATTTACACTCACTAATTGATGAACTTCCGGAGCCTTATGTTCTCCTTGGAGACTTTAATGCGCATAGCAGGCTATGGGGTGACTCTCGGTATGACGCGCGAGGTCGACTGATCGAACAGTTCCTTATCTCGTCGAGCGTGTGTCTCCTAAATAGAAAAGAACCAACCTATTATAACCTCGCTAATAACACCTACTCCTCCATAGACCTGAGCATAGTATCTCCATCTCTTGTGTCTCTACTCCAGTGGAAAGTCGTCAGTAATCTGTACGGAAGTGACCACTTCCCCGTAGTTTTGAGCACAATGACAGTAACTGAGTGTCCACCACGTGTTCCCAAAGGCTCATGAACAGAGCCGACTGGGAACAGTTTTATACTATCGCTTGTCTAGGTTGGAATGACATCTGTACTTTGAACATTGATGTTGCTGTGAACTACTTCATAGCGTTTTTGATTGATGCTGCAACAAGATGCATCCCACAAACAAATGGGCACTCTGGAAAACGACGTGTGCCATGGTGGAACTCTGAATGCCGCAACGCCCGCAAACAGCAAAACAGAGCTTGGAGGTTGCTTCGGAACTCACCGACAGCCGAAAATCTTGAAACCTTCAAGAAAATAAAGTCTCAAGGCAGGATAACGCGTCGGCAGGCCAGAAGAGAAAGCTTGCAGAAGTTTTTATCAGGGGTTAATTCATACACACAGGAGGCTGAAGTCTGGAACATGGTCGGTAAGATAGCAGGAAAACAAGTACACAGACTTCCCCTCGTAAACATTCAGGGTGATACCTTGGAAGATCAGGCAAACTTCCTCGGTGCACACTTCGAACAGGTATCAAGCTCGTCCCACTATACTGACACTTTCCAAAAATATAGAACAAGAATAGAAAAGCAGAAACTCGAACACAAATCCACTAGATACGAGGCATATAACCAAGCTTTCAGTCTAGCTGAGCTCCGAACATTTCTAAACTCCTGCAGTACTTCTGCCCCATGTTCTGACCGTGTGATGTATGAAATGTTAAAAACCTACCAAACGAAACCCGAAAAACATTACTTTGTTTGTACAATGCTATTTGGTTTTCTGGCACTATTCCTACCTCCTGGAAAGAGGCTATTGTTATTCCCATTTTGAAAGAGGGCAAAGACCCTTCTTTACCTTCGAGTTATAGGCCTATTGCACTTACAAGCTGCTTGTGCAAAGTCTTCGAAAAAATGATAAACTGCCGACTTGTACACTTTCTTGAAACAAACAATTTGCTCGACCCATTTCAGTGCGGGTTTCGAGAGAGTAGATCCACGACAGACCACCTTGTTCGTATTCGTATCGAGGCACAGATCAGAGACGCCTTCGTCCATAAACAATATTTTCTCTCTGTGTTCCTCGATATCGAAAAGGCTTATGATACAACATGGCGTTTTGGAATTCTAAGAGACCTATCCCACCTTTGCTTGCGCGGAAGAATGTTTCACATAATCGAAAGTTACCTGTCAAACCGGACATTCCGTGTCCGAGTGGGCACGGTTCATTCCCAAGCATTTGTCCAGGAAACAGGCGTGCCACAAGGTGGTGTGCTTAGTTGCACACTTTTTATTATCAAAATAAATTCTTTGCACTTGTCCATCCCCCGCAATATGTTCTATTGTACTTATGTCGACGACATTCAGCTTGGCTTCAAGTCATGCAACTTGGCAATGTGTGAGCGGCAAGTTCAGCTGGGCTTAAACAAGGTCTCCAAATGGGCAGATGAAAACGGATTCCGACTGAACCCACAAAAAAGCACGTGTCCTGTTCTCCAGAAAGAAAGGCATGCACTATGAACCTGACATTCGATTGAACGGGCAACGTCTGTCCGTCAAGGTCGAACATAAATTCTTAGGCTTAATCTTGGACAACAAGTTGACCTTCGTACCGCACATCAAGTATCTAAAAACAAAATGTTTAAAAGCCATGAATGTTTTAAAAGTGTTGTCACGTACTAGGTGGGGTAGTGACAGGCAATGTCTCATGAACCTATATAGAAGCCTCATTCGCACCCGCTTAGATTATGGGGCCGTTGTTTATCAGTCTGCGACTCAAAGTGCTTTGAAGATGCTGGACCCCGTGCACCATTTGTGCTTTGAAGATGCTGGACCCCGTGCACCATTTCGGCATCCGCCTTTCTACGGGTGCTTTTCGCACCAGCCCCGTAGAAAGCCTTTATGTTGAGTCAAATGAGTGGTCGCTTCATCTGCAGAGAACTTACATGTCATTTGTTTATTACCTCAAGGTGAAAGCAGACAAGAAGCACCCCTCATACTCTACTATTAATGATTTGTCGAGCTCAATTTTGTTTCAAAACAGGCCTTCGATGAGGCAGCCCTTCTCAATTCGCCTGAAGAGTCTAGCTGAGGAAACTGGAGTCTCAATAGAACACAGTTTAATGGCTCCTGTAGCATATCCGCCACCGTGGCAATGGCAGACTATAGACTGCGATGTGTCTTTTCTAGAAGTTACAAAACATGCGCCTATTGCCCATATCCGAATATACTTCCTGGAACTTCAACACAAATACACACGTCCTGAGTTCTTTACAGATGCCTCCAAGTCTAACTCCTCTGTGTCCTACGCTGCTGTCGGTCCATCCTTTTCGGATGCTGGCCCTCTACATCCAGGCACAAGTATCTTCACAGCAGAAGCCTATGCGGTACTTGTGGCGGCTAAACACATCAAGCAATTACAAATACAAAAAGCAGTAATTTATACAGACTCCCTCAGTGTAGTAACGGCTTTGCACACTTTTAAAAAACACAAAAACCAAGTCCTTGTCTCACTTTATTCCATTTTATGCACACTCTACACACTCAAACAACATGTTGTAGTGTGCTGGGTGCCAGGGCACCGTGAGATTCAAGGCAACGTGAGGGCGGATCAGCTTGCTGCATCCGTCCACAAAAGCACTGCCCCTACACCCATATCAATCCCGGTCCTTGATCTTAAGCCATCTCTCAAACGAAACCTCAGAGTATACTGGCAGAGCAAGTGGGATACACACACACAAAACAAACTACACCTTATTAAGCCACACCTTGGTCATTGGCTGCCCGTATCGAAATCGCGTCATACAGAGGTAATACTAACGAGACTCAGGATAGGACACACATACACGACACACACACACCTTTTGTCCGGTGGCAACCCACCATTGTGTGACAGATGTGGTGAAGCATTGACAGTCCTTCACATTTTAATTGAGTGCAAACAATTGGAAACTGTAAGAAAACAACACTTTCCATTACCCTACCGACAACATATACCTTTACACCCTGCAATGTTCGTCGGTAGGGAACCACTTTTTAGTCACAAATCATCGTTAGCGTTTTTTAAAGAAATTCATAGTTTTCATATCATATACCCGGGCATCCCGTAGCATGACCTCTCCAGAGAGGTTTTTGCTGCGGTGGTTACACAAGAAAGCACTTGCCTCACGGCCCTTGGACGCAAGGTTATGAACGAGTGAGGCACTTGTGCTAATGCCATACATATTCACCATCGTCTTTTATTATCACCAACTTCTGTCATCTATTCACACCACACACACCTTTCATGGCATGGTCATGATTTTATTACTTGTATGTTTTTACCCGCCTTACCGCGAGGAATTTTATGGCCCTTATACAGCTGCTTATCACAATCATTGTCCATTTTTTTTAGTAAGTTGAACTGGCGCTCTTTGGCTGTGAAATGGCCCTTGCGCCATAAAACATCAAACATCATCATCAGGATCAGCGAGTGCAGCTTTCAAGGGTGCTGGTTAATGTCGTCGTACCCTCCATTCACCAGAATAATTTTAGAGTGGCTGCCACTTTCTGTTTCAAGCACAGCGCAAAATGCTCTTGGCATCCTCCCAAACATAAGGACTTTTAAATGCTGTGTGAATTCCGCGTTTTATGGTGACTTGGTTTTAAAAAAATGTTTTTGGCCATGCATTCGCGCCAAGTTGGTGGGTGTAAAATACGGTACTGTAGTTTATCGATCATGTGAGGAGCCTTCCCTATCGAAAAAAAAAACATTGGCAGCATATCCACGGAGTGAATGATGGAGAGTGGGGCGAAGCATTCGTCCGTCCATGCGTCCGTCTGTGTGACCGTCCATGCGTCTGTTTGTGCGCCCGTCCCTGCGTTCTTTCATGCATCCGCCCCTGCGTCCGTTCATGCGTCCATCCATGCATCTGTTTGTGTGTCCGTTCGTTCATCTATTCAACACTGCAAGTCCCACCATCTCGCATCTTTTTATCATATATTCCCCATATAGAAGCACCGCCATCCAGCGGACATTCCAAGGACTAAACGAGAGGTGGCACACGCACACTTTCTTACGGCCTGCGCTTTGGGTCCACTTCCCACCTTTAACCACCTCGAGTTCATGGTATATTCTAGTTCACTGTATTCATGGCACTGCGACCAAACGCTCGCTAAACCTTTCGAAAACCAAGGAGGTTACGCCCGGCGAGTATAACGTAGCAACCTTTCCCTGTCAGATAGGGCTCAATTTACATGCCAATGGCTGCTAATGAGAAATGAGAGACAGGAGAATTCGGCTTTTACTTTCTTACGGCTTGCGCTTCGTATCTACTTCTCATTTTTAACCACCTTGAGTTCATTCATGGTATATACAAGTTCATTGTATTCATGGCACTGTGGCTCAACGCTCGCTAAACCTTTCTATAGCTAAAGAGGTTACACCCAGCGAGTATAATGTAGCATCCCTTTCTTGTCCGATAGTGCTCAATGTACATGCCAATGGCTGCTAATGGGGATCGCAGCGTGCGCGTTGACTAAAAGCCGAATGCTCATGTCTCTCATTCCCATTAGCAGCCATTGGCATGTACATTGAGCACTATTTTTTATTGTTAAACAACGCACAGAAGAAATCTCTCACTGGCACCACCTTGGAGGTCAAGTGTTATACCTATTTCGGGTATGTGCCACTCGTGGTTACATACGAGGGACGCCCAAGCCACGCCATAAGGAGCTTCGCCCCTAAAAACAGCGTTTCCAGTGTCTCCCAGTGCGTTACAGCGCGCTGAGTGACACTGGAAATGCTTTACAGTGTGTCCCAATGTACTACAGCACGCTGCGAAGCACTGGGCCACACTGTACAGCGTATTCCAGTGTCCTAAAACGCACTGGGAGGCACTGGACACGCTGTACAGTCTCTACCGCACAAAGATAACGTTAGCGGCATAGTGGAAGATACTAGGCGCCATCGGTGCACTCTCTGCAAGACTTCATATTGAATCGCAAGATGCCGAGCCTAAAATTTCCCGCATATAATGGTATTTTCATCTATCTGCTACACATAAATAGCTTTAGTTTTAGTTAGGTGAGGATGCGAGTAGGCTAAACCATTAATATGTCAAGCGCGTGGGTCAGGGGCGCTGCCAGAATTTTGCTGGGGGAACAACGACAATTGTGTTTCTGCAGGAGGGTAGGAAGGCACAGAACTTATGAGTCGTGTTTTAACTCTGCTTGCTCGGAGGGATGAGGGGGGTCTCATGCGAGAAATGCGGGGAAAAAAAGCTCCAGCCCACCCATGCATGCCCCCCCCCCCTGGCGCGAGTTCGCTTTCCTTGAAGTTTGATCACGTTTCGTCAATGTATTTCACAGACGGCATCGATAGAATTGATAATTCGCAACACAGTATGACAATATTATCAGTCTTATAATCAAGACCTACCAACTCTAGCAGTGAGTTGTTGTGGCTCGTACCGTAGAAAGCCGCACTTCCCCTGCAGCAGTTATCCACTGCAATGCCCATTCTCGGCGTTTTCAGCTTCTGAATTGTGTAGTCGAAAGAAAAATTATTGACAACTTATGGGTCGGTTATGATCTAAACTACAATTTAACAATTATTAGACTCTTTCTAGCGGAATATCTACGATATTCACAGCAACCGTGGCACAAGAAGTACGGCCCTAAGAGTCGTTCCAGGTGCTTTCCACACTGCCGCAACGCACGTGCCGGAACGTTATCATACGCAAGCGGGGGATAAATAAGCCAATTGGCGACGCTGTGGAGAATGAAAGAGCGTCGCCAATTGGCTTATTTTTGCCCCGCTTGTGTACGGTAAGGGTCCTGGCACGTGCGTTGCGGCTGTGTGGGTTGCGCGTGTAAAGGCCTTAAGCCTAATAGCCGTTTCGACTAGAGAGAACTGCTGCGGCTGTCGTACACTGAACGTAAACGAGTAGGATAGAAAATACTTCTGAACTATAGAGGGATGAAATCTACAGTGCTCAGTCAGCAGTTCAGATGAACGCTGTTTTCTACACAGGTATGACTAACTGCGTAGTGAGTCGCTACGATTGCCGTAACACATCTCCAGCTACGCTAACAAGCTTTGCGGCAAAACGTGCCAGATGAATGTGATCCAAGGCAACCCGCAAAAAATATGCTAACAATCACTTGTTAGTTTGGTGCGAGCAAGAAGAGACGTAACACTCTGTATTTAAGCGAGAAAATCAAACTTTTGGATGCCTCAACTGCTTTTGAGAAGCACATACACACATTTTCGTCTTTTAGGTGTTGTGTAATTGGCAGTGTGTTAGACTTAGGATGTGTGAGCCGTAGAGGTAGTGAGTTCAACTTCGACTCACTCAGTTTTTTATATTTTTTTATTTTTTTCACTGCGTGCGTGTTTTATCCCTAATTACGATGTGCGCATGACCAAAATTGTTAAACACAATTTAAAAGCCAGATATTGGCCAATAATGGCTGTCCCAGTGTGCAGCGCCAGCGTGCCTCGTGCAGCCTGGCATGGTCCCAGTGTCGGCGCCACACTGGTCCAGTAAACAGTTATGGCGCTGGGCCAGTGTCACTGCTTTTTGCGGTAGGGTTGTGTTTAATTGGCTGTGGTACCACTACATAAAAATATTACTACATTTCTATGTATATATCACTATCGCATAAACTGTGAGACTTCAATACTTACACTGTGCCTAAAACAAAGTTTCGTGCGCAACCGTGTCCTAAACTTATAAACAATTTTAAGAGCCCAGACGTTTGAAGTTAATTCAGGCGGTATGCCTTACATATTGTCGTATATTTTCGCGAAAATTTATCATCTTTTTTACATTCTTTTCAGCGTTTCTGTAGCATTGTTAGCAGCCGATCCTGGCAGTGTTATTTTTGTCTGAAAAAAAAACATGGTTGTCTCATTAACCAGGCTTTTGTTGTAGACCCGTCATGCACGTAATCTAGCGATGAAAGCTTTCTGGTGAAGTGTTATATAGGATTTTCACTGGTGCAAGAACATGTGCGGGCACGTGACAAACGCAGTGTAGAGAAAAGCGCCATCACCCGCTAAGCTTCCCAGACTAGGCTTATCGTCTGCCCCACATTTAATGGTGAACAGAATAAGAGAAAAAACATAAGTGTATAAGGTGCGAACGGTGGTACTGAACGAATCACACAATTATGCGGGCTTTCTGCGATCTTTCTCTATTTTTTGTAGTATGCACATGAAGATGTAAATAAGCAGTTCGGTCGTGCAACAGCAGTGCGTAGCAGGCGAAACCCAAGCTAACCACGTACAAACAACACCGCAAAGGCGTGGTTTAGTGCGAAAGCGTGAGTAGCCACCCAGAGCGAGCACCGAAAGGCAAAATGCGCTTTACTCGCGCCTAACGTCAACGTTGTATATAGGCGTCGTGCACCAATTCAGAAGAGAAGAGTGTAGATATTTTAATAACATTTAGTTTTATTAACATTTAAATAACCGTAAACTGTAGTCAAGGCACTTTATCCGCCGACAATTGGCTCAGGCCGCACGCAATGAAGAGCTCCTGCGTGTATTTGTATACACGCCGCCGACCGCATATCCACACATGCGCGGCATGGTTCTGCCACCTATAGCCCGATGTCCCGGGCAATACAAAAATTTTGACTGTATCTTTATGGACGCAAAATCACGGTTATTACAGATTTTTATGCCTTATGCCGGCGATAATCGCTGAAAAACATCTGGTCGCCACGGTCGTGGGGTGCATTGCCTACAAGAGTGCAATTTCGACGCCATCTACAAGTCTAGCAAGAGACGCCAAGGTGCAGACTCTCTCTTTCACTACCGCTTTCACTGTAATACTCGAATGCGTCTCCTCATTGCTCGTCTCCTGGGCACGACACTGCGTCACCCCGCACATTATCTCACCTTGCGGTTATCGACACACTGGCTTCCAATCACTACACAGCAATTCGCCACTCGCCAGCGTGATGGTTCATATTGCAATCAGATTATCCAATGCCTTAGCCGCAGATCACCTACTCCAAATTCTAGGTTGCGCCGGCAACCACGGCATTTTAAGCTCGATAACACAGTGCTCTATGATTACGTCTTCACTACTGATAGACACCGCTAGGTTCTAGTATTTCTGCATCTTTACGTCACCAAGTCCTCGAAGACTTACACGACGAACCAGGTGCAGGCCACTTAGGGTTTCACAAAACACAAAGCCGCATGACGAAATGTTTCTTCTGACCTGGCATTTCTACCTTTGCGACCAAGTACGTTGCATTGTGCTCTCTGTTTCAACGTGGGCAGCGATCAACTTACTGGCCTCCTGCTGCCAATTCCGTGTCCCTAGACAACTTTCGCCATTGTTAACGTAGAATTACTCGGGCCTCTCCCCATCACGCCAGGAGGTAATCATGGGATTGTGAATGCTGTTGATCACCTGACATGGTAAGCAAAGACTGCGGCACTACACACAAGTGCTGCTTCAGACGTCGCAGACATTTTTTCTTAACGTCATTTTATTGTGCCACGGTGCATCTCGCGTCCTCCTGAATGATCACGCCAAGATGTTCCTGTCCACCATCATCAAAAGCCTGCTCAACACCTGTGGCACATTGCATAAGACCACGTCAGACTACCACCCCTAAACTAATGGACTGACAAAGAGATCTTCTCGGACACTATCAGGCATGCTATTGATGTATATCGCGCGAAACTGCGACAAATGGGATACAATTTCGCCTTTTGTGACGTTTGCCCATAACACCGCTGTTGAAAGAACTACTGGCTACTCTCTTTCCTGCCATTCACCGACATTCACCATCAACGTTTCTTTCCTAAATGTTTTAACTGACGCCTCAGGAACCGTTTCAGAGCAGATCATCACAAAGCTTCAGGAATGTCGGCAACGAGCTCGCCCTAATGAAGAAGCCAATCGGCAAGATTGCAAGCAACTCTATGACAGCTCTCATCGCGAAGTCTCCTTCAGTCCGAGGGATGAAGTGTTTCTTTGGACGCCCATTCGTACTTCAGGATTGTGTGACAAGGTTGCAGCGACGCTTCATTGGACTATATATAACCAATGACCAAACGTGACCATTTAATTATCATGTCACTCCTACCGACCATTCTTCAGATCGTCGCTGTCGTGGTTCAGAGTTGGTCCATGTATCGCGTCTCAAGCCGTTTGACGTTCCGTTTCCGTCTATAACACGTCTAGTATATATATATATATATATATATATATATATATATATATATATATATATATATATATATATATATATATATATATATATATATATATATATATATATATAGATCCTCCGTGAGCGGTCACAACGTCGTTTATTTTTGATGTCTGCCCTTCATCAGGATTGAGGGTACAGTTTGTTGGTGCTCATTTTTACACGATTTTAAACCAGAGGGGGAGAGAGAGAAAGTGGGAAAAAACGAAAAAAAAAGAAAAAGAGAAAAAGAAAAAAGGAGAGTATAAGGTTTACTCCAACGGGCGCCCCTTTCACTCTTCCTACCCCTTCCCCCTCCATCTCTCTCCTTTTTCTCATTTTTACCTTTAGGGTGTCTGCGGTCTGTGTATCCTTCCTTTCACTACTCTGCTTTCACTAATGCATTGTTCCCGACCAGATGGCGCCTCCTGGTTCTGGCGGTTTGGTGGGGGGGAAAAAGAGCTTTTGTAAGAAGTTTCGGCCTTTAACTACTCAGCGACCCACCGACAACTAGTTGTAGAAAGAGGGGCGCCGCGCTTTGCCGCCGAGGCTGGCAAGCGGGCGCAATGGCAATTCTCGCCCTTTTCTGGATTACGCGTGTAGTAGGGGCCTCCCGACTGTGCACAGGGTTGCTGTTAGGCATGTCATGTTTGGCACAATTGATTGGATAGTTAGGTAAAACCAGAAACAGACGACAGCTTTACTTAGCAGGAGTAGTTACACTTAGAATTATTTTGAGTTGTCCAGTGCCCTTCGCAGCTGCAGTGTCGTGCACTCGGTTATTTTTTCATTATTGCTGTTATTGTTTTCTAATGCTTCCATTGCTGCAAGTGTACCCAGATTCTCATTTATTCCTTTATCAAGGGGGTAATTGGTGGATAAGGTATGACTCTCGTCATTCACGTTCTCTGTTTTATTTAAATCCCGTATCTAAGAGCGTTACTGATAGTTTGTCGAATGCATCGTCGGGAAGATTGAGATGTTTTAACAAGGGTAGATTTGGGGCTAATTTCGCATGGGCTTTGTGATTATTGAAGCGAATCCTAAATGGTGTTTTTTGTCCAATTTACTGCATACTACACACGTTGCATTCGAGTAGGTATACTACACTAGAGGAATCGCAGGTTACGTTTCCTCGTATGTTAAAGGTAGAATTGTATTGTTTGCTGGTTGCTTTGTGTGTTTCTCGCATCACTTTAGATACAACCTATCGTGACTTTAAACAAGGTCGGCATGAATTATTAGGGGGTGAGGTATTGATTTGAGAGTGGACAAGTGTGTCTTTGAGATTGCGTGGTCGTCGGTAAATGACGCCAGGAGCGGATTGGAATGCGCGTTTAAGACGTTCACTTTGTTCCAGAATGTTGTATGTCGTTTAAGGATTTTGTTTACATTGGGGAAATTCATGCTGTAAGTTAAGCAAAAGTTTGTTTGTTGTGGGTCTTCTTGCGGTGGTCACTTCATAAGTAAGTCATCACGCTTCAGTTTTTTCGCTTTTCGAACGGCGTCATCAATTACATGTGGGGAGTTGTGTGTGTGCCGCTGGTCGAGGGGTCCCCAGCTCAAGACAGCATACTTCAAAGGGTCCGCCAAACTGCTCCCTTAATTAGCGCGGTGATTTGCGGCGGCCGCCATGGTCTCTTCCAAGGAAGATGCTGCATATGTTGTCCACTCTCGAACGGCTTACGGCGTCGTGGTGACACGACGTCTCACCATCCGGCTAAGGGGGACAATAACTGGTGGGCATAGGCAGCTGGCCCTTCGGCTACTTTTTTGAGGATTAAAAGAGCGCCGCTCCCTCGTCAGCTTTAGGGCCATTCACAACAGCTCGTCCACCAGCGGGAGATTCGACCTGAGGGTGACCAGCTGCACAGGTTGTCCGAAGTGCTATTGTGTGGTGCCGTCTTCTAAGCCACTGTCGATGACGCCCAGCCAAGGACTCTCTTCCGCTCGTTCTTCGTGGCATTTATACACACCGCGACAAGCACGAGAGAGCGCCCTGTCCGCACTGAGACACATCGAGTCCTAAATATCCTTCAAGACAACCTTCCTTAGTAATATTACCAAACACAAAGCAGCAATTTGAACATTTTTCTGAGCTTTCGCCATCACTGTCAATCCCGATCGGAGAATAATCTTCCCATTAACTGCTTTCAAGAAATCTAACTGTCAAGTGATGCGTTTCTCGTGGCATACCTGTGTGCTAGCGTTAGTAATCAGCTGTAACCTACCATGCCTCATACTCCTAAAATAAAGGCTTTTGCTTCACACTATATGTTAGCTTCTAAAATTTCGTGCCGCCAAAGCTAGTCATCAGTTCCCTCATAGCTGACGAAGAGACAACTGTCATGCTGCACCTGCATCAGGAACATCCACATCCGCAAATGCACGCCATAGTGCTTCTGCTTGGATAAACTACAATTTTACTTCTTTTGCGATTACTACTCTCAGAAAGCATACAAATAAACTCATGAACTCGCATTTCTTGCTTCCGAACTCGACACATGCAAAGAAAACATTATATTAACAAAAGAGTCTTTCGCATGAACCCTGAAAAAACTGCCAAGAAATATCTTAGCATCGCTGCACTCAGTCGTACCTAGTTCATAACGTCGCCCCTGCTATTTTACACGTATCTACCATGACGCAGGCTCTATGCGTGTCGTTTATGCAATCGCACAATGCTTACCTTTGAAAAATGTAGAACGACCAAGAAATGAACAAAACCCAAAATGGGCTACCTAAACGTTATGTAGTAGGCGACGTACACAATGAACACGTTCTGAAACCCAAAACAAACTTAAACTGGCAAACTTCAAAACAAGACGAATATACTCGTGAACATCATCAAAAGCCTATGGCTGTCTACTCCCATTTCAGACAAACGCACGGTGTTGCGTCCTGTGGGTCTTTCTTGGCGAATGGGAAATCGAACAATGGCAAAACCCATTCGCTTCACCTCTGACCCCGCAAAGCTCCTCGCTGGCAACCAGAGTTCTTACTCTCGCACAGTTACTATTAGCGAGCCATGAACCTCGCACTACCGTCGTTCATCAAACATGATGTCAATAGAGCGACGAAAGGCTGACTGTCCCTTCCCTTCCGTTTGCATTTTCACCAAACCTGCTTTTTCTTTTTCGTTTTGTCCGGCGGCTCGGACGCATGCAAAGCAACTCCGCCGCCGATGACAAATACCAAATTCTGTAAACTGCCCTAGAATGTTTACCAACTTTCTTCAAGTGGGCTGTGCTCTTTGTCTTATCCCTTGCTTTACGACGCCGCTTCCGTCTACGCTTCTTCTTAAGGGTCACTTCTGAGCCTCTCGCTACCACCTTCTGTACACTCTGCTCATTCGAAGATGGGCTTTTTACCCAGTGGGCCGAAATCTCCTTGGAACCTGCATGCAAGATTCACCGTCGGGACAGCCACAGTGTGCCTGTTCCAGATGTTCTAAAACTATCTTAGCTGTTTCGCTAGATTAAACCTTGGCACAGCCCCTCGTTGTACTTATTCTGGCCTTCGTCGGCCTCTTCTCTTAGCGTAGCAACATTCGCAGTTGTGAAACTCAGTTTATTCTTAAAGTTGCCATTACCCTCATCGGTGATAGATTCTTCTCTATGGCTTCGATCTCAACTGCAACGTAGTCCCTTGATATTTTCTTTTGTCTACTGATGACACGCAACGGAAACGCCATACACTATTTTCCGTCAGCTGTCGTCACCTTATTTTGAACGAGCTCATCTTTAAAGCCCTGCAACTTGCTCTAATGCGCTTCACTATCCCCCCAATAGATATATAAACAACACACATGGGCTACTGAAACGATAGAGTGCTAACGAAAGGAAAGTTTAAACTAGCAATGTACACAGTCACTAAAGTAAACAAACAAAACATTCTTTTTAACAGTCCTGAGTCAATATTTTTGAGAAGCAAACAGCTGTTTTGAACAACTTTGAGTCGAACTCGTGGTGGTCGCGCCCGGAAGGCTTTTTTCGTCAGGCGGGGTGTTCAATACGCGTAAAGGTTACCCTTTGTTACCGAACCCCACGACATTCCTCGAAACAGACTTGCTGTCGTTCCTTCCCGCCACTTCGCGAAAACCACCGACCTCTGTGTTGCGCACTCTGTCCAATGCGCCGCGAGAACAACGGAAGGGTCCTTTCCCTCCGACCGCTTGCGCGCACAATGCGTTTCTCTTTTCTATGCTCCCAGGCTGTTGTGACGCTTGCGGTACGGCAACTTTCTTGCAATTTCGCTCCGTCATTTGAATACATTCTTCAAATGCGTCGCGATTTTTCCTTGCCTGTTTTTAGGACACTTTATCTGTTTTGCACGCATCTTGGTGCCGTCTATGGAGCTTTTCGGTAACCTCTGATTCTCATCAGCACCCACATGCCTGTTATCTCTTTCGCGCGCACTTTCTTGGTGATTTCCTAGCAATTCATCACTTGAACACTGCCATGTACGATGCGCTTTTCTTTTCCGGCGGCGCGGACGCATACGATACAGACCCGTCTGAGATGACAATGCCACTTTTTTGCGATTTCGCTCCGCCGCTTGAAACCCTTACTCAAACGCGTTGTGCTCATCGCGAGTTTTGCCGTACTCATGCCCTTCGGACGCTTTCTCCCCTGTGCACGCTTCTTGGCGCAGACTTGGGAGCCTTTCGTCCCACTCTGACGTTCTTCATTATCAATATGCTCCTCCGCTGTCTCACGCAGACAGTCCTGATGATTGCCTATCAGTTCATTGTAGGACCAGGGCCGCGTGGATTGCGCTTTTTTTTCTTACTCTCCGGCCGCTCAGGCGCACGCGATTCAAGTCAGTCAGAGAAGATAACGGGCCTTTTCTCGCGAATCCGCCACGCCGTTTGAAAGTCCTCGTCAAACGCACCGTGCTGATCGGTAGCCTTGCCGTGCTTTCGTTTTTCGTACGCTTTCTCCGTTCGGAACACTCCTTGGTGCCAACTTTGGAGCCTTTCGTCCGCCTCTGACACTCATCGATATCGCCTATAGGGCTGCAAGGTCATTTCACGAGCAGTCCAGGCAGCAACGAGGCTGAACGACAGCTAAAAATTTACCTTGCTTTACGCAGAACGCTGGTGGTGGAAGCAGACAAGGTGTCTTCGGAAGCGATCAACTCTACTAGGAATCAAGTGGGCGGAACCGGGAACAACGCCCCCTAAAATACCGTGACGTCACAGCTCTGCTATAAAGCCACCGCTCCAGCGAGGATCAGCCGTCATTTCACGAGCAGTCTAGGCAGCAACGAGGCTGAACGGCAGCTAAAAATTTACCTTGATTTACGCAGAACGCTGGTGGTGGAAGCAGACAAGGTGTCTTCGGAAGCGATCAGCGCTACTAGGAATCAAGTGGGCGGAACCGGGAACAACGCCCCCTGAAATACAGTGACGTCACAGCTCTGCTATAAAACCACCGCTCCAGCGAGGATCAGCCGTCATTTCACGAGCAGTCCAGGCAGCAACGAGACTGAACGACAGCTAAAAATTTACCTTGCTTTACGGAGGTACGTGAACGACTTGTACTTTAGCTTCTTAGTTCCTGGGCTGCTCAGTAAATTACGGGTGTTATGGGTGATAAGCCGCCCACTACTGTGAAGGAACTAGCTAAGGCCTTGTCAGATTTTTCTGCTAGAATTGATGCCAAACATGATGAGCTAAAGAAAGACATCTCAAAGGTTATTGGAGGCGAACTACAAACTCTTAGACAGTCAATCAACTTCATGAATGTGCACTTTGAGCAATTCTTGGTGGAACTTGGCGAAACGAAGAAAGAGCTTGCTTCGGTGCGAGCAGAAAACCACGCGATTAAAAGCGAAAACAGTCGCCTCGCCAAGGATATTAAGGAAATAAAACAGGAACTCACTGCTCAGCAACAATACAGTAGACAGAATAATCTAGAAATAAAGGGAGTTCCTGTGATGGAGGGAGAAAACTTGGTCTCCACAATGCAACAGCTTGCCAGCTGCCTGAAAGTTGAAGTCGAAGAAACAGATATAGACGTCGTGCACCGAGTGCCATCAAGGAACGCATTAACACCTAACATCATAGTTAAGTTTCTTTCGAGAGCTGTGAAAGATAATGTTCTGAGGACTGCTAAGAAGCAACGACTTAACACGACAGCTTTAGGTTTTCAGGGCATCGCATCTCCAGTATACATAAATGAGCACTTGTGTCCGGCAAACAAGGAATCGCTAACAGCCGCTCTAAAGACAAAGCGGGAAAAAAACTGGAAGTACACCTGGGTAACTGGTGGAAAGATTTTGATGTGGAAGGTGGATAATTCATGTGTGCTTCACGTCACATGTGCTGAGGATCTTTCCAAAGTTGTTTGAGGATTGCCTGCTTGTTTCTGTAAACCTGGAGTTTCCTATATTTTTAAATGGCGTTTTCTTTTTCTGAGGTTGAAAACATATGGCTGCAGCAGGATCATTTCGCAGTATTACATTGTAATATTCGCAGCATAAAGAAGAACTTCGATCATCTGCTTTCGTACTTATCACAGCACTCGTTTAAATATGATGTCATCACTATAACTGAAACTTGGCTTCAAGAAAGCGAATCAGTTCATCTACCCGGCTACGTCATGCTTTCGCAACCTAGAAACAGTGCTACACGAGGAGGGGGCGTGGCGCTATTTATCAAAGACTGTTTTAGTTTCGTTCACCTTAGCAATAGCTCATGCTGCAGTTCATCGGCAGAGACTCTTTTTATTCATCTTCAAAATGGTGTTATCATCGGTGTAATATATCGTCCACCAAATTCCAGTGTGGCTGACTTCATTACTGTGATGGAAAGTACCATGATACCCATTGTGGCCTCTAAAGCACCTTTTATTGTCTGCGGTGATATTAACATAGACGTGTCTGGAGATACATGTGATGATTACGTGTTTTTGCTACAATCAGTTAATCTGAGAAATGTTATTTCATCACCCACTCGCATAACAGACCACTCGGAGTCGATTATTGATCACGTGTTGTGTAACGCTGACCTGGATGTATCGGCAGGCGTATACGCTGTTGCTATTGCGGATCACAATCCCACCTTTCTATTTTTACCGCAGAAACACATTTGTGCTCCTGACATAACTGCCATTAAACGAACAACACGTGTCGACTATAATTCCGTGCAAAAACTACTACAAGGTACGAATTTTGATGCTCTCTATGATGAAGACGTGGACGTCGAGTGTGATAACATTGTAAAATGCATTGTGGATGTCATTGAACGATCAACGCGTAGCTGTTCGCGCCGAAATTATGACCATGCCATATGTCCTTGGATGAATAGAAATATACTTGAGGTTTTGAAGCTGAAAGATTTTTACTACGACAAATGGAAAAATAACAGGAGCAATGAATACTACCATCAAAATTTTAAACTTTACAGAAATAAGTCAGTAGCAATGATAAGAAAATCCAAGAAGTGCTACTATACCAACCTAGTGAAAGAAAATGATGGTAACACGAAGAAAATATGGCAGATTGTTAAAGACGTCACTGGCATGGGTAGCAAAGAACGCATTATACCTGATAATCCAACTCGTGAAGTGGCCGACAACTTTAACGATTACTTTACTAATATTGGTCTCAGCCTTGCGAGGAAGTTCCCTGCTCATATGCCGAATTTAAATGCACCCTGTACTGTTACCAATAATTTCGATCTATGTGATGTAACTGAGAATGACATCCGACAAGTAATTAGTAAGTTACCAGGGAACAAGGCAGCTGGCCATGACGCCATATCATGAAGGATTTTAAAGGAGAATATTGATGTTTTGTGTGGTCCCTTATGCCATATATTTAATCATGCATTTTCCTCTAAAACTTATACTAGTATACTTAGGACCGCCAAAGTAATACCAGTGTACAAATCTGGCGATCGCAATCTTCCGGACAGCTACAGACCAATATCTGTCCTGAGTAGTTTTAACACTACGCTTGAAAAACTAATTTCGTCGCAATTAAGGCGCTTCCTGGGTGAACAGAATGTACTTTGTCCCCAGCAGCACGGCTTTGTTGCAAACAGGTCCACTTCAACTGCTGTTTCGATGCTTACGCAATATATTAATTCCGCGCTACATGAAAATAACGTAGCAATAGCAGTATTTTTAGACATACGAAAGGCATTTGATGCTATTAGTCATTCCATTTTACTGAAAAAAATGCATTCCTAGGGGATAAAAGGTAACTCGCTTGATTTTTTTCTAGTTATTTATCGGCACGCAAACAAAAGGTAGTCATTGGTGACATCAAGTCATCTTACGGTTATATTAAATGCGGGGTGCCACAGGGTTCAGTTTTGGGCCCTATATTGTTCTCTCTTTATATCAATGATGTCCCGCGATCCCTACAGAGGTCAAGGGCACTGATGTACGCGACGACACTGTTTTAATTTTGACAGGACACTCCTTAGCATATTTACAAAATGACGCGATGACCGATTTATCGAACATTTCGGAATGGTTTGCCAGAAATCAGCTGACTGTTAACTGTACTAAAACAAAGTACATGGTGTTTCACTCTCGTAGGAAACTAATTGACGCTGAATCTCTTAACCTAACAATAAACAACGCTCCTATTCAACAAGTTCCTTGTTTTAAATATTTAGGCGTCACTTTTGATGAACATTTACACTGGCATGAGCAAGTACAGAGTGTGTGCGCAAAGGTAGCCTATGGCTGCTATTCTCTAATAAAAGCTCGCCAATATTTTCCACAAGCTATACTTCGCACACTCTACTTTTCATTGTGTCATTATCACATAGGTTACTGCCTGGAATCGTGGGGTGTGACGTACAACAGTTATCTAAAAACTCTTGAACGACTTCAAAAGCGTACACTGAAAATCATAAGCCAAGGTGAATCAGTATGTAATATTTTCCAATCACAACGCTTTCTCTCGGTTCCGATGTTGCGTGACTACAAAATTGTCGTTTCAGTAAATATCATAATTAATAGAAATTCACCTTTGTCTGTTGATCTTTTTTCAATTCCTAAACGCAATACACGACATGCTTCGAATGGTAATTTCAATCTGCCCAAATGTTTTAATGTTTACGGAGAAAGACTGATACAGTTTAATGGAACAAAAATATGGAACACGGTCCCCCTAGAGATTAAAACGGCACGTAATTTCAGCATGGCATGTAAATCATTTTTTCTGTGGAGTAAAGACATGTAGGCATGTGTGTGTTTGATTCGATTTTCATTGTATTTTTTTAATAAGTGCCTATGTATAGAAACTAGTTGCAAGGTAATAAGTATGCATATCTGCAGGAAAAAATGTATTACTGTGTTATCTGTATCATATGATTGTTCTTTTGTTTTTTTGTTGTTGTTACCTCAGAGCTGACCTGTACACTTTTTTATGTTGCACATTGTATTGGACCGTCCACTGGCCACTTTAGGCTATCGGTCCAAATAATCCCTGTAATCGCATATATCTATTCATGAAAATAAAGTTTCATTGATTGATTGAAAAAGAAATCCTCGTGAACACTCTGGTAATCTTAACTCTAGTTCCACAACCACGGAACCCTCACGACCTGCTTCAACCGCGAGCTCTTTTTCTTTGGAACGGGTTCGAATCTCAACCATGTCCATGCAGGTACTAGCCTTCTCTTCGGCCTCAAATGGCACCGCCACTACATCGCGCCATTTGTGCGCTACATCTGCAAATGTCTGGCCTGTATAAAGCCTTCTCTTCGACCTCAAATGCCACCACCGCTACATCGCATCGTTCGTGCGCTACATCTCCGGATGTCTGGCCTCTTTGCTGCAATGCCACCCCCTGGCGATGCATCTTTTCTAACTCCTCATCTAATTTCTGCATCTCCTTCCCATGTTCTTCCTTTCTGCACTCGATTTACTCTTTGTCCCACTCGCGCTTCTCTTTCTCTTCCTGATCCGATAAATTCATATCCCCGAAGTGCTAGATTTTCGCCATGTCAATTTTGCTTTCAAGAATTACTTCACAGAGCTGAGATGCAAGCATATCATCGTTAAAATTTAGGTCGAGATCTCAACACAGGTTTAGCAGGTTATCTCTCGTTAATCTCATGAGGTCCACGACTACTGATTTGCTTTGGCTCAGCTGTGACAAAACACAAACCCACCAGCGTTTCAATTCTGGGTCTGTAGAAATTGAAGCCTGGCTAACCCAACAGCGGAGATCACAAGCTCAAGCACACAAGTAGTCCCACTTGGCCAACCTCCCTCTCTAACCTGTTTCGTTTCTTTTTCACTTCTCTCCTTTTCACATCCATAGTTTTCCCGCAACGTACCCTTAAAAGTCCCGCAAAATTTAACACTTGTTTTTATCGAGTTACCTAAGCTTTTTTTTCCTTAACCTACTTGCTCAGATGAACATCTAGTGCTGCTCTGTACCGATATAACAACCACAGTGACCAAGCAGTTGTTGGTTATATTTATCTTTTAACGAATCTAGGCTAAAAGACTCAATATATCTCAAGCACAAAGCCATGCACTCACCCCATTACCTGTGGTTGTGGTACGCTTTGCCGATCTCGCCGAATTCCAGGGCTTTCGGCTGACCTGCGGTCCATGTCGATCTCCGTCGCCGAGTCGTATCTCAACGCTGTCAAACACTTGTGGCGACCGAGGTTTGTAGGTCCTGGATGAAGTTGTTGAGGCAGGAGGAAGAGAGACTTGAAGAAGGTTTTTTTACATTATGTACATAGTGAGCTCTCGCACATAACGAGCTCTTCCTTACACGGCGAGCTCTCGAACCTGTGTCCCTCTACATGGCGCTCCTTCAAATTAGCTGGGTGGCTCAATATAAAGGGCATGTTCTCCCCAGATCCCTAGATCAGGAAACACGTGCATAGGTTAATGTCCAATCACAGATCACACACCGCTGGTGAGGGGGATGAGCATGCAAAGCCTACGTGAATGTCCAATATTGAGGCGTGACTCTGCCGTCCAAGGTGGCGCCAGTCGAGCTCTTCCTCATCGTGTGTGTGCCGCTGGTCGAGGGGTCCCAAGCTCATGATAGCATACTTCAATGGGTCCACCGAACTGCTCGCTTAATTAGCGGGTTGATTTGCGGCGGCCGCAGCAGTTTCTTCCAAGGAAGATGCTGCATTTGTTGTCCTCTCTCGAACGGCTTACGGCGTCGTCGTGACAAAACGTCTAACCCTCCGGCTAAGGGGGACAATAACTGGTGGGCATAGGCAGCCGGCCCTTCAGCTACTTGTTTGAGGATTAAAAGAGCGCGGCTCCCTCATCAGCTCTGGGGCCATTCACAACATAGCGTAGCGTGATACGTCGGTTTCCGCTACCCACGCGGCGTCGTAAATTCCCGACGTCTGCACCGGCTGGGCCTCTACAGCCTCTTCCTTGCCCTTCAATGCCATTCGAGGTTGTAGGTGCCGACTTTTACGGGCCTCTTACCGTTACATCTGCTGGCAAACTATGGATAGTGACCACCGTTGACCACTTGAGACGCTATGCTGCGACGTCCTCTGTTATTACAGGCTCAGCTGTGGAAGTTGCAGACTTTATTCTTCACGCCATAATCTTGCGTCATGGGGCTCCTCGTTTACTGCTTGGAGACCATGGCAAAGTGTTCCAGTCACAAATGGTAAATGAAGTACTGCGCCTCTGGAACTACTCACAGAAACATTTCATAGAACCCTTAGGGCCCTTACAGGCGCTAGCCGCACACACACTCCGCACACCCGCACCGCACAAATGGGCGAGAGCGGCCGTCTCTGTGACGTCAGGCAGAGCGGCTATGAACTTTTGCAAGCCGCAAGCCGGGTCACATGGCTCTTCCTCATTGGCTACTGTGAAAAATGGCCTGGACGACCGCCCCATCGGCTTGCTTGGCAAACATGGCGCTTGCTGAAGCGGGCGCTGCAGCTACATGGAAAAACAATAGCTGATTTTATCGTTGTGACCATCGTAAGCGCTGTTAGACTCCCGGGAAGATATCGGTCGCCAGCCAGTGTTCACTGCCCTTTCAGCACGCGTGATCGACAGCGGAAACAAGGAAACTAGCACAGTGTAGAAAGTGTATTCGCGGATGCGAGTGGCGTCGTTTCGTGTGTTTTCTGGGTTGTACCGTCCATCTTTCAAGTGTAATCGCAAAGAACTTCGAAGATTTCCGTGATGTAATCATCCACCTTTCTAATGCAGGATATGCGTTTAGAGCGCGCCGAAGTGAAAAGTTTGTAATCATCGCAACAAGTGTTAGCGTCGGGTGTGTTCTTTGTGTGCCGTTCGTCGCAGCAAAAAGCATGGATAAATTTGAAACGCTTGCGAGCGTTAGCTTCTGCTACGATAAGGATGGGCAAGCTTTGTTGCCCGTCTTGGTTGTCATTCGTTATGCGCAACGCCGTACGAGTGCTGTTATGTGTAGCGCTGTGGTGAAGTTCTGTGGACCGTGTCACATTTGAGTGGTTCTGTCCAGTGTTGTGAAGTGTGTTCATCAAATGGAAACCATGAAATATTTAGGAGTATACAGCTCAGTTTCCCATTTGTGTAGTTGCGTGCACGTGCCCTGAAGAGGAGCTTGCATAAAAGACATTTTTGCGCATGTAGCCCCCGCCCCCGTTTATTTAGGGTACGCTTTATGATCGATTGTCTATGAATGCTTGAAATGAGTTATTGTAGACCAAGTTTAAGACAAGTGTAAGTATTTCAATAAATTGTGAAATCTTCGACAGTAGCTGCTAATGCAGCATCAATAATTTTGTCAAGATTACGGGCAGTGATGCTACATTACTTGAACACCATGACAAATGATATAATATGCGATGGTTATCTGCTTGCATCAAGCATTTGAAAAATAGTTGAACAATATTTTCAATATCCTGCCGAAATGCCCATGTCGGTCTTGTTAAACATGCATCTGTCATCATTAAGTGAGTAGCAAAATATTTCAAGCACATGTCAGGTGAAGAAAACTTTAAACAACAAAAGTGCTTATTATTGTTAGCTCAGTGTTGGATGTCTGTTCCATCCCACTAGTGCACAGAAACTGAAAAACGTACGCCTTGTCTCCAAAGAAGGATGCCGTCTCTCAATTAGCTTGAATTTTTTATTAAATAATTAGATTAATACGACCGAAATTGATTCTTGTCGGTACTAGATATTTTTCAATTGGCACAAGTAGCCGAAGAAACTTGTCGGCAATCCTGTGCACTGATCACCCATCGTTAGTAGTAGTTGAGGCTTTTTAGGTAAATGAAATCAACATAATCTTTCAAGCCAGCTATAATGATCAAATCCAGCTATATGTGCATGTTTTTGCGGGGAGGTGTTGCAAAGATTTCTGGAAAAAGCTGGAGCTATTCCACTCTGTGAAGGTGGGTGACCAGCCAAGCTGTGTCGCACAAGGATTTTGTTTGCTTACTTTTTATATATATACATTTACTAATTTTAGCATATGCTTTTTAAAGCAGTTCTACCTCAGTTTACGTGGCCTAGAAGTGCAACATGCAGGTAATGTATTTATGTATACATTTATTTTTTGCTAATCTTTTTTTTTCATTCATCTTTTTTGTGTCTAATTTTTTATGCACCAGTAGTGAGTCGTAATGTTGACCCCATTTCTGTGGTGCATACTCTCTAGGAGCTTTCTGTAGATTAGGTATGTGTACTCTCATTGTTGCACTGACGTCAGTCAATTTGCCTAGTGCGTCAGCTGCCAATTGAACTCAGCCTGGACGCACACTGTCTCTTCATTCAAAATTTTAATCTAGAGACGGTTGACGACCATACTTTACTGTTGAATATGTAAGATCGTAGAGTTGTGTGGACCTATACAAAAGAACTTCACTGATACATTCCCGTTTATTACAATTTCCCAGCTGATTGATATGTGTGGTTTAGCATCCCAAAACCACGATATGATTTTAAGAGACGCCTTAGTGGAGGGATGTGGAAATTTTGACCACCTGCGGTTCTTCGACGTGCACGCAAATCTGAGCACACGGGCCTGCAGCATTTTCACCTCCAGCGTATATGCAGTCGCCGCAGTCCGGATTCGATCCCCCGACATGCGGGTTAGCAGCTGAGTACCTTAGCCACTGAACCACTGTGACAGGCCAGTGATTTCCCGGCTGCTACGCTCGCAATCGTGAAAAAAATTAAACCAATTTAGATCATAAGTAATCTCAGATTCTGCATTTATTGTGCGCATTTTTTTTCAGAAACGTATCAACGTTTTATTGTATATTGGTAGCATGCATCGTGAATGTAAGACATGTTTAAAAGATGTGAGACATGCTTACAACATCGCGGCTCAGGTAACTTCGATGCAGTCGAATCACGTAGAGATTGACCTGTTTTGGCGAGACGATGTCAATGGAATGTTGTTGTGTCTTTGTGCATGAATAACAAAGGAACCAGCACGTAATGTACCTATAGCAATGACGTAACTAAAGAGTTCGCATCCAACTGAGTCGGTACTGCAACATGGCTGCTTTAGGGCTAGCAGTGCAAGCCATTCATAGCCTTGCTATCAAGAACATTGAGAATACTCGAGTGCAGTGTGATAGCATTAACAGCACCCGTTTCACTGTATTCACATTTGCTTGCCATTCTTCATTTCTTTATTAACACGTGAACCGCGCCGTGAAGGATAGAAAATTTGTGCACATTGTAGAATATTGGCCAATGTAAACTTTCCCAGGGTGCCAATTGCGATTGCGACCACAAAGTACCTACTATGTGTTGGTTAAGCAAATCATGCTCCTGTGTAGCTGTGAATTTTTAAATGCTCTGGTAGTTGATCACAATGAAATATAGCTGAGCACTTTGTATTGGTTTGTCTTGCTATGACTTATATTAGTGGCTGATAAAACACTGGGCTTTTGTTAAAGGAACTTGGAACGGTTTTGGTGATTTTGTACAAACACATTGGGCTGGTATATTAAGTCTCAAGGATTATTTTGGAGACCAATTTGAACACTCTGCGTAAACTGTGTAATTTATTACTACGCTTGAAAGCTGTCAATCGCTGGAAATCGGTGCAGGTCATTGCAACTCGATCGAATGCCTCTTAAACTGCCCATTCATATAACAACATGCTCCCCCCAGAGCACGTCAGCAGCCACGTCAACATGGCTGCTTATCTGACTGGCTGTCATGGGCTGTAGAATGTGCAGAGGTAAGATGAACTCGTAGGGTGGCAGCACCTATCAGAGCAGATATCAACCACTTACTTCGAGGTCTTTGTTTCTGTTGCCAGACGGCGTGCGCGCTGCCAGGCGCACTGCGTGATGGCCTCCTAGACTGCACGCAACCTGTCGGTGTGCCATCGCGGACGTCTAGACTGGTAAAAGCTCAAAAAGGCGAGCGCACTTGTGAGAGCTCGGCGATCACCAGCGTGCTTCCTGACTTGCGGCAGTCAGGCATAGGTGAGAAGGAGGGCATGATATAATTGTTTGTAGCGGCCTTGGTACACTTCGTGTCACTCAATTTATGGTGCGAATGGTTTCATGATGCTCTAACCTAAATGCTGACAAAACTACAAAAAACCGTTTCAGGGTCTCTTCAATGAAAGTTTGCCGAGTTGAATAAGCGTTGAAGTACAAGAATAGGTAGGGCTACATAGAGGCAGGAATGCATAATGGAGATTCAGGTGGTGGAGCGGCCTATGTGCAGAGTCAGAGGGGCAGACACTTGATACTTCATGAGCTCAAAAAGGAGGAGGAGGTGTAAATGAACAAAGAAGAGGGATCTGTAACATTTGTAAGCGCTAAATGCACGTACGTGACAACAGTGAAGGACACAGGGCAAGCGGTTGGCTCGTCTTACATACGTGCATTTAGTGGTTACAAATGTTATGGATCAATACCAACTACCATGAACACAGTGCCTTCTCAGAGAAGGAGGAAGTGGAAAATTCCAAAGAAGCATGTGGCTTGTGTAGGATGCTGCAAACTATGTTCTGTGTCTTCTGTGCGTAGGCGTACCAGCCGTGGAGGGCAAGGGGGGCACTAGCCCCCCCCCCCTTTCGACAGTGGTGACTGTTGGCTCCACTCCGGGGAAAGCAACAATTGAGGCGAAGTTTCCCTTCACCACATAATTCACTGAATTATGTTAATGCAAGGGAATATTACAATATAGTGAAATTTCTCCAACATTGTAGTTGTGCGATTTTCCTTGTAGGCTCTTGCGGTGCGAGCCGCCTAAGCGGCGCTTTGGTGCCTTGTGCTGTAGCATTGCAGAGCAGGTCAGCTCTAAACAGGGGTGCAATAACATTGTATAACTCGTCCACGCTTTCGTTCCGCTGCGACTGGCTGATGCAGTTACGGATGCGAACGAGCAAACTTTTTATGGAGTGGTCAAACGATCTGCTGCTTCAGGAAAAAAATTTTCTTTGATCGAAAACAGATATTGATGCTGCTTTGTTGAAGCTGCAGTGAGCTGATTTATGTTAAAAAATTTTTTAATGTTCTAGTGGTATCTGGAAGCGCCAAAAAGAGGTCTCTGCTTTAGTCTCCGATAAACCTGATCAGCCTTGCTTATGGTAACTTGGAGCAATGGTGGCAGTTTGCAAAGTGGCGATGAACAAAGCAGTGGACTCGAGCACAATGGGAATCTCAGCTTTATGCTTGTCCTTTAACTTGAGCTACTGGACCAAAGAGAAGGTGAAAGTGTATGGTTTTAGCACTATGGAGGCTTAATTGAGAGTCAGGCTAGTAGGTTTTCACTCAACTCGAATGGTCTTTCGCAGCTCAAAATACAACTTTGACAGCAAAGGAGCACACACGTGCAGCACTGTTTATTTCTCTCTCTTCCTCTCTCTCAGCAAGGACGAGCTCACAGAGATGTGTGCGCGCACAAACCACTAAACGCCTTGATGCTGCAAGTGAAAATCTTTTATTACGCTCATGTTATTTCATCTTGGAAGCTGCTATAAGTATACTGTTTATAATGTGACCGGCGGCTACTTTACTTGAATATTTTTGAAAGAGTATGCTCTGCGACTACCCTAAAAAGTTTTAGGTATTGTTCAGTGCGTGAATGCCCTGTTTAATGTGCATGCGCTCTAATGAACACCGCAAAATTTCGCAGATTCCTGATGTAAGAGACAGGCGATTTTATGGCACACAAACAATTTTAAATGCCAAAGAAGCAATGGCAAACAATATGCTGCCGTATTCAAAATAGTTTATTCTCTTGCTTTTTTCGTGGTCGCTGATAAGTGGTTTTACACGATGAATGTGTGGGGGGGGGGGGGAGTTTGCCCCCTCTACTCGCGCAAGAGTCGGTACGCCCCTGCATTTGTGAATCTTTTTTGTTACACTCATCCCTTTCTGAAGTCAACCCTTCAACCAACTGTGAAATCCTGGAGCCTCTTTGAAGGCTGTATGGTTTTTCGAGGTCCAGCGAAAATTAGTCTGCTTTGGTTGATCTGTCTCTGGCTCACTGACTTCAATGTATTTGTCTGAGGAAGGGCTTGCCCTGTTGAGTACTCGGTTCTTCCTGAGGATGCTCTTCCAACTGAACTTCATATGACCTGTCATAAATTCTCCTAATTATTGTCTTTGACCCATGCTACTCTTTTCTTTGGTTGAACGGGAACATTCTCTGACCCTTTCTAATACTTGGTGATTCCTTCGCTTGTCTGTGATGGTAGCTTGCGCTTTTCAACCTCTTCTACATTTTTATTTCACTCATATCGACTGTTTCTGATTGCAGTAACTGTGAAGCAAGTGGCACACTCATTTTAGTGTGGCAACTCATTCACACTTGTTCTGGAGTACCATTCTTTTTTTGAAGTGATGTGTTTTGTTAATAAATAAATGTCATTTGTTGGTCTCATTTGTTAATGATAGTCAGACCCAAGCTTCACCAACAATACTACACATAGATTGAGGTTGAGGCAGAGGCTTGCACTTGTCAAGCTTGGGGCAGTGGGTCTGGGTATCTGCCTTGCGCACGATAGGGCAAGGTTGTGACTTGGCTGTACCGGAATAGGCTCACACTGGGTCGACACCTGGCTCAGACGAACTGCAGGGATCCACCTATTTTTTTTTTCACTAAACAAGATTTTCTGTATTCTTCACGTTTGCCTATCAACATACTTGTACAGTTACACGAGATATGAAAGTTGCCGTGTGACTGTTGACTTGCCTAACATTCCAAGGGCCTAGTGGCATAAACATTGCAAATCAAGATTGTGCATTCTTCTTTCCCTCGTTGCCTGTTGCGTCCTACAACAATCACCCATAAGGCGAAATTTACACATTTAATTTCTCTCAGTTTGAGCCCCTCCTTCGTCGCAATCCGAATGTATTATTTTTTTATTGAAATACAAAATAAGCGGAGGAGTTTTTGTCTCACCAATACTTAGCGACAGCTACCATTTTCCACTTGATTGGTACAAATAAAAATATAAAGAAACAATAGCAAATATACATACATACAGTCCTACATGGGTGAGAGCAAGAATTCTCCTATGGGCAGAACAAACACGTAGACGCCACGCTCACTTTTAACTTTTGTCTGCTCAGTAGTTGTCACAAATCTTCGTTTCTTCGAAGAATTCCTACAGCACTTTCATTGCTTGGCCATTTGTTTTGTATGACCATGGACCTAGTATATTATTCAGCGCAAATGGCTGCTCGGGATCTAAATTATGCAGTTCCTGTTCTAGTCGCCTTCGGTGTGTGTCGTGTTTCAGACAGTCGAGCAAGAGGTGATAGATATCCTTGTTTTCATGGCCACATGAACACGCTGATGATGTTGCACGCTGAATACAAAGTAGGAAGTGCTTTGTGTAAGCATTCCGAGTCGTAGGCGATGACTGAGTGTGTCGATACGTCTTGGGAGGTCACGGTCTAATTGGTATTCAATATTAGGATCAACAGAATATAGGATCGATTCCTTTGTTTTGTCTGTGAACCAGGTATACAGGCACAATTCACGTTTTGGTGTTCTTAAAATTCTATTTACATCATATTGAGATACCCGAATCAGGCGCGTTTGCGTATAATTATGAGCGGTTTTCACCAACTCATCCACCATTTCATTTCCCTTATTTCCGCAGTGACTGGGAACCCACTGAATTGCCACTCGATGATTCGATTTCGTAGCTTCTGAAAGCTCTTTTAGAATAGCGTATACTATACGCACATCAATGTGTCTTGAAGGGGCATTTTCCACACATGCCAGCCCTGCCAGAGAGTCTGTAATTACCACCTATTTTCTTGGTGTCGTTGACAGTTTAATAAAGCTTACGGCTAGCAAAATCGCTACGAGCTCCGACGTAGTGGAAGAGGAGAGGTGGCCCAATCAACAGGCATATTCTTCGCGCAATTCCGGAATAATGAATGCTGATGTCGCTGCCTCTTTCGTAACGGAGCCGTCAGTGTACACGTCAGTGTACACGTCAGTGTATCCTTGGTACCTGTCAAACAGATGATGTGATGCCAACTGCTGTGTTGGAATGATTGGCACTTCATGTTAGCTGCGTAGTCCTTCTATTGACATTTCAATAGTTAGTAGTTCAAGCAGCCATGGTGGGTAGTTTTGGTTCAGTGGCCATTGTGTCGACACAGGAAGCCAGGTAATGTACTGTTGGTACGCATGGCGTATTTGCGATCCAGCATGGTTCAAGATGTTGGATATGAGCGGATGGGAATGGTGTGGTGTGATTCTTCGTGGGTTTCTATCTGCGCAGCCGATAACAAAATCACTTGGGAAAATATGTTACAGCTGATGCTAGGCACTGCTTCATTTAAACCGATTCTCCAGGTGAAAGTGATCGCTGCGTAAGGAACAGCAAAAAGAATGTGTTAAGCTTGCGTGATACCACCTTCTTCTCAGAAGTGTATTCTGGGACATGCAAATACTATAGTTCTTGGTTGAGGCTCGCGTAATAACCTTCAAATAGATATTGACTGTACACTTTAAACAATCCTGGCTAACAGCCTTGACTGATCAGAGTGCACAGTGCTGTCTGTAGCCTCTTCTTACACTAAGGAAGGCTGTCAGTTGGCCTGCTCATTAACAACTACAAATGATTCTTTGTTGTGACAGCAAAGTTCCCTACACACACTGGACGGACTTTTAGTCTGGCTGATGAACTACTGGCCTGCTTTTTAAACTCCACACCAGATACTGCATTCTCGACCACATCAACGAGACACGTCTCCAGTCAACCAGGTCTTGGAAACTGTCAGTTGATGGAAGATGTCGTAAATGTGACACTGCATGTCCAAAGCCTCTTACTTCATGACAACCTAACTGTCCTCTTGTCCCCTTGTATTGTCAGGATGCATCCTCTTTCTCCAGGGGCATTTGCATATACATACAAATGCCTCGGAAGGGATAACCTATGGGCACATACCATCCTCGTTGTCTTACTGTTGAAGAGATGCTCAAGTCATTATATTGTGCCAGTCTAAACAAATGCTCAGTTTAGACAGGCACGTTCCAGAACTGAAAGTCAACCGAATATTATTACAATTGTCTCAGGTGTTCACTGAGTGAAATTTTTTAGGAGCGATGATTAGGAGCGTTAAAAATATTGACCGCAGAATTTTATTGGAAAGCAATACAACAAGACAATCGATTTTCTGCTGGCAACAGCAGCGTACACCACATGTGAGATGGCGGCAGCATTAGGTCAGTCACACTGAATTAGTAAAAAGAAAAAAAAAACAGTGCATCATCGATGCATGTGCTTGTACGAAACAAAGTTCACACTCACTTTGTTTCAAACAAGTGGACACATCCATGATGCACTGTTGCTTCAGTGCACACTGAGTTGAAGATGTCCTGCAAAAATATTTTACAAGCTGAGCTTCACGTGGCAACATCTTCTTTGCATAATCCTGAGGTATGTCCAAAAAGAATTAGCAAGGTTGTCACTAGCAAACAAGTGCTGGCAAACATAAAAATAAAAACTAAAGCATATGGCATATCTTGTAATATTTATTTCGCATAGCATAATGGTTTTCTCCTTACAGTGAAAATGCAGCCCTCATAATGTGGTAACAAAGCATACGTAGCTACCAGCACAGTTTTTTGAAGGAATCATCATGATTTACAGTAAGCACATGAGCCGTAACACTAGAATCTGAGCACTACAGTGACTTCAGTAGATATTATGACTAGCATGCAAGCACCCATAAGAAAGTAAAAAGTTTTGTCCTAATGTAGAAATTCAATGTAAGATTTCATTTTGCGTAGGTTGTTGGTCAACGCTATTTGTGTTGGTTGCACACAAAAGCAAGCCGTTTCGCATGAATGCAGATCTTTTTTTACTCCTCAGGAAGCATAAAAGACGCTTATATTCTTATCATCCTAATAATATCCACACCGCAAACACGCAAAAGAGATTCTTTATTTTTGGCCCATGAATACTCGCACTTTATTATGTCATGTGTGTTGCCAGAAATTATTTAGATTGAAATGCTTTGATTTTGTCACTTTTACTGAAAAACATAAAATAAAAGCAGCATGCATCATTTGAAACACATGGTCCCTTTGGAGGGTACGACATAATGCATGATTCTAAAGGAACACAAGCTTGTTAATGTTTGTGAAATAACAAATTGCTCTGTGTAAAATGAGACAACAAAGTAATGCAAATAAGTTCTGTGCAAACCTGCAAGAGGCAGAATGGCTCAGAGAGGGAAACTAGACAACCACCCGTTTGTGGCACGAGGCCACAAGGAAATCTGTACGGATTTCTCACAAGGAAAAGCTAGTTGCCGAAAAATTTATCCTGGTCTGGGGATCAAACCAGAGACCAACGCTTTTCCGGGGTGGTCGCTCTACCAATGCGAACACAAAACGACAGATGGGGGTCACCCGTGATACGCGAGTTCCTACAGGGGGCAAGGACGCTGAGAACTTCTGTGCTGTGTTTCACTGTGTTTGCTTTTGTGATGGCAGGGGGAGGGGAGCAGGTGGAAACTTTCAAGGGGCTCAAGCCCCCCACAATTTCTCCCACACTTCTGGCACTGCCCCTAGAGGTGTACTTACTGAATGACAGGCAACTGTTTGCCATTAGTAATCCCCTCAGCCACTCTCTGGAAGCCAGTTTTCTATGCAAAAATGTCACTGCTCGAGAATTTGTTAAAGTTGAACTCACCACGTAAGTGGCAACATATGCTGTTTACACTTGCATTGAACCACTTTAATTGTTTCAAACCAATAACTCGTATAGTAATTGGCAATGTGGTTGCAGACACACTTTCAATAACACAACTTCAGTTATGTCTTCAGTTGTAGTACTGCTGGTTCGGTATGATGTCCTACATTTGAAAGTATTGCTCTAAATTGGCGACATATATTTTTTGGCTTGAGTTCAGGCGGGTTTTAAGAAAACTGATTTGGATTGATTCTTACTAAAAATTACTCTTTGGATACAGTTTTTTTATTGTGGTTTGATGCGGCAGCATGGTGTTACTACAAAGAATGAACAAGCAAATATGTTGCGAAGAAGGCATCTTACAACATGCATGCCGACTAGTATAAGCATGACAAGCACAGTGCCATCTTTGACGACCCACTCAAGGTTGCTTTCAGTGCAATAATTTACAATTGCCATAATTTGTCAGGCTTAGTGCTTAAAAGCTCGTGTCTGAACTTAGCTCAGATTTTATTTTGAGGAAATCAGGAGTGGGGAGGGAAAAGGGAAATATAATCACTGTGTACATACAAATGTGAGTATTCATAATCTCGCACATTCAAGCTGAATCATTTTTAGGTGTTTCAAACATATCCTTTAGCTTGTTTGTGGTCTGTAGCCTAGGCAATAAGGGAAGGCATGAAGCATTACTTGTGATGTGTCGATTTCGATCAATTGACCTTTAGCACAATGGCTTGCCTGCTGTGGCTTTATAACAACACAGAGTTTTAAATTGTTTTTATAGTGCTGATGGGGCTGTCTTCATTACACTTGCTTATATAAATAGCTTACTGTAAAACATGCTCACAGTATCACATTTGCATGCAACGTATTCTGCACTGTTTTAAAGGGGTGCCCAAGAACTATAAGTCTGTACTACAACCCAAGCACAATGTGACATGTTTTCCTGTGTACCCTATGCTATATCCTGTGCAAGCTGCTAATAAACTACCTTGAGTAATGCAACCGTTATCGTCTTTCATCGAGGATGCAAAAGTTATTGAGACAAAATAATGAATTGATTGCTCATACCTTGCAGCAGTTTACAGTTAGTGTGATAGCACATGTGGCTCAATGTTCTATCCTATGTCATTTGTTGCAAGCTTTCATCTCATTGTCCATTTAGGCAGCTTGCTAGAAGAAATGCATGTGTGCTAGAAGGTAAACCTTTTTTTCTATGACACCACTGAACCCACTTTAAATTATAATCAGTGTGTTATCTCGGTTTAGTTTAGAAAAAAATGGCAGCATATCCACGGAGTGAATGATGGAGAGTGGGGCGAAGCATTCGTCGGTCCATGCGTCCGTCTGTGTGACCGTCCATGCGTCTGTTTGTGCGCCCGTCCCTGCGTTCTTTCATGCATCCGCCCCTGCGTCCGTTCATGCGTCCATCCATGCATCTGTTTGTGTGTCCGTTCGTTCATCTATTCAACACTCCAAGTCCCACAATCTCGCATCTTTTTATCATATATTCCCCATATAGAAGCACCGCCATCCAGCGGACATTCCAAGGACTAAACGAGAGGTGGCACACGCACACTTTTTTACGGCCTGCGCTTTGGGTCCACTTCCCACCTTTAACCACCTCGAGTTCATGGTATATTCTAGTTCACTGTATTCATGGCACTGCGACCAAACGCTCGCTAAACCTTTCGAAAACCAAGGAGGTTACGCCCAGCGAGTATAACGTAGCAACCTTTCCCTGTCAGATAGGGCTTAATTTACATGCCAATGGCTGCTAATGAGAAATGAGAGACAGGAGAATTCGGCTTTTACTTTCTTGCGCAATTCTTACGGCTTGCGCTTCGTATCTACTTCTCATTTTTAACCACCTTGAGTTCATTCATGGTATATACAAGTTCATTGTATTCTTGGCACTGCGGCTCAACGCTCGCTAAACCTTTCTAAAGCTAAGGAGGTTACACCCAGCGAGTATAATGTAGCATCCCTTTCTTGTCCGATAGTGCTCAATGTACATGCCAATGGCTGCTAATGGGGATCGCAGCGTGCGCATTGACTAAAAGCCGAATGCTCATGTCTCTCATTCCCCATTAGCAGCCATTGGCATGTACATTGAGCACTATTTTTATTGTTAAACAACGCACAGAAGAAATCTCTCACTGGCACCACCTTGGAGGTCAAGTGTTACACCTATTTCGGGTATGTACCACTGGTGGTTACATACGAGGGACGCCCAAGCCACGCCATAAGGAGCTTCGCCCCTAATAAAAGACAGATACTGAAAAGCTGTGCATGTCATTTTATTTTACATTTTTTAGCAAGTACTAACCTTTTGACGCTTTATCACTGTGCTATACTATTTTGAAATAAAATGTAGTGGCAGATAGTCAGCCACCAGAACTTTGTTTTGTAGGTTTTGGTGCCCCCTCTGCACTTGTAATTCTTTATATTAAACAAATGCATAAATAAAATTTGGCACTATGCATCACCAATGTGAGAAGGAGAAATACCGTAGGTGCATTTTTATCTACTGCTATTTGTACTCATGTTGGTGACATTAAAAATCAATAATTAAAATCAATATTGAATTTGTATAAGAATTCAGTGATAGTCTGGTTCAAGATAAGGGAAGAGAGCAAGATATAAATTTACTGGAAATCAAAATGGACTTTTTTTCAGTTACACGGTTTTTCTGAAGCAAAATTTTCTAGTGAAACAAGAGCAACAGATAGAGTATTTCACAAAAGTAATAACATGCAAGTAATCATCTTCTTGGGGTGTTCATGAGTATGTTGAGCCATTCCTGTTCTGCTCTATGGTAACAGGCTGTCATAGACAGACAAATTGTCTCATCAAACTGACTCAAGAATGGCTTGCACTTTGCTGATAATGCTTCAGTATTACAAGAGCAATATGAAAGAGACTCATGTTATCAGCAGAAAACACTTCATGTTATGAGCAGAAAACAATTAGTGATCTACCCACTACATTTACATTATACCACAGGTGACAGAACGAAACGGCTCGATGGGCTAGTACAGCATGACTGATATTTGATTTTAGGATCATACAACAAAAACATTAGCACGCAAATTCCCCATCTCAACTCTACACGTCACATCATGTTCACCCTGTAGTCAATGGAAAGAGGCTGTGCGTACACATCTTATGCTTAGTAGGGCAAGGCATACAACGTTGATGCAGCCCAGAGGAAAAGCCTGGGGTTGCCACACCGGGCTCACACCCTCTTCCCTTTTTGAATATTTACCCCCCGTAGTATACAGAGTGCAAAATGATGCTCAATCACATCCACGAACCAGGCCGCACTTAAGATCATAATGGTGTCCCTCTTCCAATTCCACGCCCGCACACAAAAAAAATCTGCCTACACCCCTGTGGCAGCCCACACCCATTCTGGTGCTCACTTCAGTGTTGTCAACCGTTGCCATGACCATGTGTACGCATAATGGGAAGGCACACATTACATGCTCATTTAGAATAAAAGGACATGCGTACAAAAAATACAAGTGCTGAAGCTCATGCACTTTCACACCAGTCAGAATTCAAGATAATTTGGCAGATTTTGCAAAATAGTCTATACTGGTTAACTTGGCAGCCAAAAAAAGAAGATATCACAAATTGTATCAGAAGTTGTCCCGAGGACAGCTAGTAAAAACCAAGGTCATGCCTTGTGCCAATAGAATGGTCTTGCACAGCGTATTACACTACGTTGTGGCTGTTCTTGTTTATGTAGCCAGAGTTAAAGCGAACAGAAGTGTTCTTGTCTCTTCTGAAGCCTTACACATTTCAACACATTTACATTTTCAGCAATGTTTCTTTGCAAGAACCTTAAAATTCATGAATTGCAGAAGTGACAAATGATCTCAATTTACTGATACAATTATGCCCCAAAATGACTGCTGCAAATGTGTATCAGAAGGAGACGTTGTGCACAGCTCAACTAATCATAGAGGGAATGCCTTAGATACTGCCCATGTTTTACTGCATTTGGCACTCTGCGCTAGCTAGCGGAATATGAAATGGAGGAATTCAGGCTCCCCAGAAGAGACTGAGATATTGGGGGATGAGAAAGAAGGTTTACCTTATTGTAAGCACAAATATGCGTCCGTGAACTAGATTCATAATTTCATAGGCGTCCAAAAAATGCATTTCGTTCAAACATGCCCTTCACTGGACTACTGTGGACATAGCCAAACAGAAGATTTCCTGCTAACAATTACTCAAACGGGGGAAAATGAAGCTGATGCACCAAAAATTTGCCACACATCATCCACAGAACATTCAAGTGGGTGGAGAAACCTAATATTCTGAATTGAAAACTTGGTTATGACATCATGTTAGTCCACGTACCATTCAGGCGGTGTCGGGGTATGTAATGAATCATATTGCCAATGGAAAAAGATGATGAGGTGAGCAACAGGAATGTAGAAGTGAATGGGTTGTAGCAAAGAAATTGTGAAACTTTCAGATGAGTGAAACCTTTGCGGTCCATTGTCGGGCCCCGCCTGACAAAACAACACGGCCGCAGCGGTCCGCTGTCGGGCACTGCCCGACACGCTTTCTCATGATTGAACTGCTGTCACAAAACGAGCGTTCAAAAAATGGCGCGCCGCCAAATTCTCGCGACGAAACGCCGGAGTGACGCCGCGAGGTCAACGATAAAAAAAACAAGCATCCAAAGACTCCCCGGGCACGCGTCCCTCTCCCCTCGGAAGCGTAGGTTCGCCGACGAACCTCCTCACCTCACATCGGCGGTCGAGCAAGCCCTCGAAATTTCTAGATGGAAAGGGGCGTGGTGATGCTGGGTTGAGTCATCCGTCGTGGACGGCCCTCGTACCGTCTCGCACTTTCCCCTAGCCTTCGCTGCGCATCGCGCCGACGAAATGATGAGAATTTTCTGGAATCGCACGCAGAAGGTATTTAACCTAGCAGCGGAGATAGAAGATCAGGGGAAGACGGAAGTTAGCGCCAGAGCGCGTAGGGATTCCGCCGTGCAGTCGGCGAAGGTTTTGTCCGTAGAGACAAAGCAGGAGAAGAAGATGATATCCACCTGAGGGGTAACGACACGAGCTACAGGCAAGAGTGTGTGTTTACCGCTATCGAGCGAAGACGCGTGGCAACAGCTGCGTGTGTGAAGCCGACGTGTTTCCGGTGAAGAAGTTGAAGCTAGGAGAGTGGCCAATTGAAGACGCGAGGTTTCCTGGAAGAGAAACTTCGGCGAAGTTTCCTGAAAGAGAAACTTCGGGGGCAGCGGAACGACAGATGTTTCCTGGAAGAGAGACTTCGGGGACAGTGGAACGACAACAACGCTGGACTTTGAGTGAGTGATTCTCGGAAGAGTATTATCCAGACTTGTGTTTCAAGAACTTTGGACTGAATAGGTTTTCTATCTCTTTAGTCTTTAAGTGTCTTGGTTGTTCCATGCATGCGACTGCATTGTAGTGCGTATTGTTGTCTGTGTCCGTTGTTTTGAGTGTGGCTGATTGTACTGTGTAGTGCATTGTTTGATTGGCGACATATTGTATTCTACTATTGTCGAGTGTGCATATTTGTGTATCGTTTTTTTTATTTGCCATTATTGAGAATATAATTTTGTTGTGTTTATCAACTCTCGGCTCTGACTTGTTCTTTGGGCCACAGCTGGCGTCCGATGGCGTGCCAAAAAGGACCACTTCTAAATTGTCCACGCTTTCGTGGTGCAGTTCGGGGGGCCGATACTTCGGCCCTTGGAATTAGCTCGGTGATTGCCTCCCTAATTAACGGGACCTGTGACAATTAATCTGGCGTCCGCGACAGGACTTTTGGTGCACAGTGTGTCCAAAGTAGTGAGAAAGAGCCTCGAGTTGTTGATAGTGCTATCGGAACGATTTTGTGTGTTACTCAGTGTTCTCGTTAACGAGTGCAGGGGAGTGTTCCGATAGACTGATTTAGGCAGATACTTTTACACGCGGCAAGACTTTATTTGCGAGACACCATAGATCTCGAAAGGTCAGTTGCTCTTGGTGAGAAGATGGGTCTTTCTGGCGCCGAACTGCGGAAATGGGTAAGCCAGAAGGAGAAAGAGCTGCTGAAGAGAAAGAAGTTGGCAGCTGAGAGGGCCAAGGAAGAAAAAGCAGCTGAGTTGGAGAGAGAAAGGCTGGCCGCTGAAAGGGCGAAGGAAGAAAGAGAGCAACAATTGAAGTTGGAGTTGGAGAGAGAAAAGCTGGCAGCGGAAAGGGCGAAAGAAGAAAGAGAGGCAAAGGAGCAACAGCTGAAAGAAGAAAGAGAGCAGCAATTGAAGTTGGAGCTGGAGAGAGAGAAGTTCACAGCCGAAAGGGCGAGAGAAGAAAGAGAAGCGAGGGAGCGACAGCTAAAAGAAGAAAGAGAAGCGGAGATGGCTGAAAGGGAACGGCAGCGGCAGCACGAGATGTGGATTCGCTCGCAGGATTTCAAGCTGGACGGTTGTGCCCTCGCAATCTCCGACACCAGCGTAGCTCCCGCCGACTGGTTCGCCCTCCGTGGTCTCCTGACGCCGTGCAGCCCTCGCATTGTCGCGCCCCGCCCTTGGACTGCTTCAACCGGATGCACACTTTCCTATCTCCTTCTTTTTTTCCGTCGCTTGCCTGTCTAATTCTTCGTCTATTTTCCTTCTATTCTTTTTATCCTTCCTTCCCCCAACCCCTATAAGGCACTGCGTCGTGTCGCCTGAAGGCAGACAGAAATTAGGTGCCTTTTTCCTCTTTCTTCTAACCACTACCACCACCAGCACGAAATGGAACTCGAGCGGCTCCGCTTGCAACAGCGAAGTGAAACTCCCGTCCAAGCTAGAGTTGAAAGCAGCGAACGGAAAGTTCATGGCTTCCGCTTGAACCCAAGCAAGCTGCTCGTAGCGTTTGATGAAAGGAAGGACGACCTTGACGCGTACCTTTACAGATTTGAGACGATTGCAAGGAGCCAGAAGTGGCCAGAACATCAATGGGCAACTGCTTTGAGTACTTGCTTGAGTGGTGAAGCGCTCAGTGTGTACGGTAGGCTGACGCCGACCGATGCAGCCAACTATGCCAAGGTGAAAGCTGCTTTGCTGAAGCGATTTAGATTTACTGTGGAAGGTTTCCGGGACAGATTTCGGACAGGAAGCCAGCTGATGGTGAGACGGCTACGCAGTATGCCGCCCGACTTTGCCATTATTTCGACAGATGGATTGAACTTTCAGGGACAGCGCAGGAGTTTGATGAGCTTAGAGAGCTCCTAATTAGAGAACAATTTCTTACTAGTTGTCACCCAAGCCTGTCGCTGTACTTGAAAGAGAGCAGAGCTAAGTCACTTGAAGACATGCTTTAATTAGCTGACCAATTCTTGGAAGCGCTAGGTGGCACTAATTTGGCCAAGGTCAAGAAGGAGTGTCCTGCAGATTCAAAAAATTCGGCACCCGAACAAAAGAAGCGTGCACTGGAGAGTGTGCCGCGATGTTTTCTGTGTAACCGAGTGGGTCATCGCGCGAACAACTGTCGTACTAACTTTACGAGCCCTACGGTAGTAAAATGTTTCAAGTGTGGTCAGACTGGCCACAAAGCAGACGCATGTCGTAACGGAGCGAGTCAAACTCACCAGGTATCCTGTGTGCTAGCAGCACCGAAATCCGATGGTGATGCCGTGACCACCGGATTCGTAGAATTGAAAATTGGGGAGAAAATTCCCATTGTGGGTGCTGTAAGGACAAAACAGCCAACCGGTGTTACGAAGGGAATGCCAACGCTGTCTGGAAAAGTTGCGGGCAAAAAGGTTACGGTGTTAAGAGATACCGGTAGCTCCACTGTTATCGTGCGAAGAAATTTGGTGCGGGAAAGTGAGTTAACGGTCAAAACGAAACCGGTTTGTCTAATTGACAGTACGGTTCGGAGGCTTCCCGAACAGGAGATTGAGGTTGAAACCCCGTACTTCAGCGGGAAGGTTACGGCTCTATGCATGACGACCCCCCTGTACGACCTCGTCATCAGAAACATCGACAGGGCGCGAGAACCGAATGATCCAGAATGTTTGAGGGAAGACCCGAAGATTGAGCCCTCGCCGACACAGGGACCGCGAGATACAGCAGAGAACAATTGCCTGAAGGATTTCATTCGGGCCCCAGGTGAAGCCCGGGTGCAAGAGACAGTGAATGAAAAGATGATCGTGTAGAACGAGTTCACGTGCTGGGCAGCTGGACTTACGTCGGCACGACCTCAAATGACTGGCAGTGTAAAGCCAGGCCCAATGTCGTGACATGAACAAGAGGGTGACCGGATCGGTTGAACGTTATGACCCGTTAACAGTGTCGGAAGTGACAACGATGGCTGAGATGCCGCCTCAGGCACCGTCGTTGAAAAGGGCTCGCCGAAAAAGTACGAGGAAAAACGAGAAGAGGTCGAGCGAGCACCGCAAGAAAGGGCGCAAGCGCTGCTCAAGGTACACAGGATAGGTACTGAGGTGGGATCGGAATGTGTTTGGCAGGGCTGAGTACAATGTGTTGAGTTAATGTTCTTGTTATCCTGTGTCACAAGTGTATGTCGAGTGAGTCAAAAATTTTGTTACGGTGATGTGATGTATAGTAATGTACAATTGTTGTAATGAGAGAACCTTGTACATTTGTATTGTTTGGAATATGTGATGGAGTGTTGTACTCATGTACCTGTGGTTATATTTCATGTGCTGTGAGATTGAATTGCAATGTACAATTGTATTGAGTGATCTATTGTGAATGTGACGTGCCATGAGCGACGAACTATGTTACAGTCTTTGAGAGTGTGGGGACTGTTCGCACTCGTTTGTGTGGTTTTGAATATTATGAGATAATATTCGTAAAGTGGGGGGCATTGTCACAAAACGAGTGCTCTAAAAAGGGCGCGCCGCCAAATTCTCGCGACGAAACGCCGGAGTGACGCCGCGAGGTCAACGATAAAAAAAAGAAAACAAGCATCCAAAGACTCCCCGGGCACGCGTCTCTTTCCCTTCGGAAGCGTAGGTTCGCCGACGAACCTCCTCACCCCACATCGGCGGCCGAGCAAGCCTTCGAAATTTCTAGATGGAAAGGGGCGTGGTGATGCCGGGTTGAGTCATCCGTCGCGGACGGCCCTCGTACCGTCTCGCGCTTTCCCCCAGCCTTCGCTGCGCATCACGCCGACGAAATGATGAGAATTTTCTGGAATCGCGCGCGGAAGGTATTTAACTGAGCAGCGGAGATGGGAGATCAGAAGAAGACGGAAGTTAGCGCCAGAGCGCGTAGGTATTCTGCCGTGTAGTCGGCGAAGGTTTTGTCCGTAGAGACAAAGCAGAAGAAGATGATTTCCGCCTGAGGGGTGACGACTCGAGCTACAGGCAAGAGTGTATGTTTACTGCTATCGAGCGAAGACGCGTGGCAACAGCTGCGTGTGTGAAGCCGACGTGTTTCCGGCGAAGAAGTTGAAGCTTGGAGAGTGGCGAATTGAAGACGCGAGGTTTCCTGGAAGAGAAACTTCGGCGAAGTTTCCTGAAAGAAAAACTTCGGGGGCAGCCGAACGACAGAGGTTTCCTGGAAGAGAGACTTCGGGGACAGCGGGAGGACAACAACGCTGGACTTTGAGTGAGTGATTCTCGGAAGAGTATCATCCAGACTTTTCTACCAAGAACTTTGGACTGAATAGGTTTTCTATCTCTTTAGTCTTTAAGTATCTGGGTTGTTCAATGCATGCGACTGCATTGTAGTGCGTATTGTTGTCTGTGTCCGTTGTTTCGAGTGTGGCTGATTGTACTGTGTAGTACATTGTTTGATTGGTGACATATTGTATTCTACTATTGTCGAGTGTGCATATTTGTGTATTATTTTTTTATCTGCCATTATTGAGAATATAATTTTGTTGTGTTTATCAACTCTCGGCTCTGACTTGTTCTTTGGGCCACAGCTGGCGTCCGCTGGCGCGCCAAAAAGGACCACTTCTAAATTGCCCACGCTTTCGTGGTGCGGCTCGGGGGGCCGATACTTCTGCCCTTGTAATTAGCCCGGTGATTGCCTCACTAATTACGGGACCTGTGACAACTGCGCGCGCAATTTTTTATTGTGCATGTTGCGCTACCTCTTATAAAAGGCATGAACTGCCTTGATTTCAGCTTTGTTTTTTTTCACCAGATGGCGCAGTTTACGCGGTTGAACTCTTCGATTGTTCGAGTGGCGCGCAGTTCAGATTCGGCGCCGCTTGCAGCGAAATGGCCGCATTTTCACCGAGTGCCTTCGACGGCAGTAATTCTGAAGCTTTTAGCGAAAGCGAAGACGATTTTAGTGACGAAGACAACTATGTGGCTACAAAAGCCAGCGAGGAAGAAAGTGATTCTACAGAAGACAGCGAGGAAGAAAACGAGGTTGGTAGAGACGGTGGAAACAACCAGCATCTTCTCTCCTTCTTTGGACTGGTCCTTTTCGATTCGACTCCACGATTATACCCCGGCATTCATTGCAGAAATATTGGCAATTGTTCTTGCCCTACGCAAATTGCCCTCAAGCGAATCATTAGCAGTTATCATTACAGAATCGTTATCAGTTTGTAATGCACTTTCTGCGGCAGTAAATGTAGAGCTGATGAATACGTTTCGGCTTTAGTACCGAAAAACGTAAAAAAACTGCACTTGCTATGGGTACCGGGCCACCGCGGATTATATTTGAACGAAATGGCGGACTCTTTAGCAGCAGTATCACTGGGTGGGCCCACCATCCCAGTTTTGCCAGATATGGCTTACGTGACAGCGCTAAGGTTCCGAAATGCTTGCCTGCTGTGGGGAAAAGGTAATTTGAATAAATTTGAAAATTTCGAGCATTTGAGCTATTGCTGGAATAAACAGTTGTGTGTATCTCGCCAGTTATAGGTCATTTATACCAGATTGCGCTGTGCAGTTCCACAACTAAATTATTACCTTAACAAAGCTCGACTCAAGGCGCCACTGCTATGCATTTGGTGCAAGGAAATTGAAACAATTGAACATTTCTTTTTATTCTGCCATCGTTATTCTTATCAGAAAAAAAGATTTTTAGTAGCCCCATTACAAAAGCTAGAAATACAAGTAAATCTACCAGTAATTTTATCACTTGGCGGAACTTCATTTGGTTACTGCCACAGGGATGTATGCTCCACTGTGTTTGATTACATCAATGCAACTAAAATATTACCGTGCTAATGAACCCCAACCTTTTAAGATTTTTAGTTTATAATTCGTAGTTATGTCTATCAAAAATGAGACATTTTTGTTTTTTTTGGTAGCATTATATTTGAACTACTTTTTCAAATTGGCTTCATTTTCATTTTAGTTCCAATTAAGTATCCTGCCGCCCGGTTCTTGGCCCATCCCCCTCTGTGGGTGAGCGCCATCCATAATAGGTCATCATCATCATCAACCAGAACAACGCAGGACCACGTGGAACCGACTGGACGGCCTACTTGGATAATTTACCAGATTTTGACCCTCTTCCCTTTACTGTCCCGAAGCCGGGATCTCAAGTAAGCTCTTCCAATGTAAACTGCGAGTTGGACTACTTTCAGTTGTTCTTCACCGACCAGCTGATTGAGCAAATAGTGCGTGAAACAAACCGCTACGCCCGTGATAAAATCTCGAGTGCCGGTGTTCTTCAGCAGTACTCGATTTGGAATGACTGGGAAGATGTGCGCGTGGAAGAATTCAAAGCCTTCCTAGGGGTCATAGTGAACATGGCCTTGAACCCCAACCAAAGCTGAAGAAATACTTTAGCCACGACCTCCTCAAGAAGATGCCTTATTCCCACACGTTTTCAAGCGAAAAAGGTTTCTTCAAATATTTTGGATGCTGCACGTTGCACCAAGCCCACATACCTCTTCAGGTCCACCAACTCGTGGAAGCAAGATCAGGGATGTTGGGACCTACATAGATGCTAAATGCAGAGAGCATTTCAACGCCGGCCCCGAAATTTGCGTAGATGAAAGTACTGTCGGCTTCAAAGGCCGAGTCTCATTCAAGTGCTACAATCCCCAGAAGCCAACAAAATGGGGCATGCGCGTTTATGCGCTGGCTGACTGCCAAACAGGCTACATTTCGGCCTTCGAACCATACTACGGCAGCACAACAACTTATAGCCCCTGCCGTCCCGAGCTTCCCTTTCATGCAGGATTGTGCTCCACCTGCTGGAGAAAGTGGAGCAAGCTACACTGGGCAGTGGCTATCATCTGTATACAGACAGATTTTATACGTCCCCAATGCTTGCGGAAGAGTTACTCTCGCACAGTATTTTGTTAACTGGGGCTGTGATGACAAATCGAAAACCAATGCCGCAGCAGCTCAAAAAAAAAGATGAAAAAAGATGAAGTGACGGCTTATCGCAGAGGAAACTCGTACATGGCCCTTGCCTGGCGGGATAAGCGTCAAGTGACAATGCTAAGCTCAGTCCACAATGCATCTACGAAAGAAGTGCCAAGGAAGATAGCTGGAGGAAAAACTAACACTGAAGAAGCCTGTGGTGATATGCGACTACACTGAAAACATGGGTGCAGTGGACAGGGCCGATCATTACTGTGCAAGTTATGCATTTTCCCGGAAGTCGAAGAATTGGTGGAGGAAGCTTTTTTTGGCTTCTTGAAGTTTCGATAGTGAACAGCTTCATTTTGATGAGACTGCAGCTCCTAAAGCAGGGAGAGAAAGAGCAGCGACACCTCCATTACCGGAGGAACCTGATAAAGCAGCTGGTTGGTGACGTAAGGGCTCGCCCTGGGAAGCGGGGCCCATCTGCAAGATTGGATTGCGAACAAAGGCTGGATGGAAAGCCCCATTTCATCTACAAGCTCCCTGGCCGAAGCAGCAAGGACTGCGCTGTTTGCAGTGACCGGAAAACAAAAGGAGGCGGGAGGAAAACAGTGTTCTTCCGATAAACCTGCAGAAATAATCCCGGACTGCACCCAGGAGAGTGCTTTGAACGCTTCCACACACTGCCCAAGTATCGCTAAATAACTTGGGGACACAGAGGAACTGACGAAATAAACAACCGCCAAGTTAACTTTCTACAGTTGTTTTCTTTCGTGGTGCCTCAAACTAGTGAAATAGTTTCGGACCGGAACGACCGGAAAGTGGGTAAAAGTTTGTGACCGCAAATAACAGCGATGTTTGTAGTGTCATTTTTTACGTCCACCAACAAATAATGCAGACATGTGTTTTCGACAGCAACAAGATGTGTTGAATGAAATGTAAACACATTACGCTTAATATTGATATTCCTTAAAAAAACAAGCTATAACGCCTCACATATTATGCATGACTACTTGATATGCACATACATTTAATTCCAAATTTTATGAATATATCACACATGCTAAACATTTTCTTCTAGGCTGAAACTTAGATTACTTCAATACTTGTCCAGCTCATTGTGACATGTTATAGAGCAAACGCGAACTTGTATAGAGCAAAGTAAAGAGTGCGTCAGTAAGCCGCGCACGATATACACCAGCGCCCAGTCATAAACATTACTGACCAGTCGATTCTTTCAGCTAGTTTAGATAGCATCGCGGTATCGCAGCGTGCATTGCCACTGCCACTTTAGGCCTTTTCTTCATTGTAATACAAAGCGTTTGTGCGTGTTGGCGCCCACATTCCTGCTAGCTGTAAAAGATCGCCGTCGCGCCAAATGCAACTCAAGCGACAGGACTTGTGAGCGGTAACCACGACGGCCACAACTAAAAGGGAGCGCGTAATTAGCCTCGAACACAGATGTCTACGGCGACGCAACACTTGCGGCCGAAAAACGCGTTGTGAAACTACAACAGCCTCAATTTCATGATAAACGTGGCGGCTTTAACCAACACATTCAAGAACTTGTCAGCGTCGTCTGCTGTTGGTGATGGTTGCTGACTTTGAAAACTGAAGCTTCGCCAAATGGTTACCAGCCTCAACAGCGTCGCATCGTCCAATCAAAGGGCGCATCTGATCCGCTCATGCGGCTAGCGCTTGTGTTGCATTTTGGCGCCGGGCCGCCATTTCGCTCTCCGTTTGCAGGCGGCAGGGGTCCCGCCACGTGTGGAGCGGGTGTGAGGCTAGCGCGTGTAAGGGCCCTAACTGACATGATAGCCGTTTACGCCCAACCGGACCACAAAACCTGGGATACTCTTTTACCATTCCTGAAATTCGTCTACAATACCGCCGTTAAGCGAACAACTTGCTACTCACCATTTTGCCTCGTGTACAGACGCACCCCGACTACCTTTCTGAACGTCTCCTTCTTTAACAGCCATGGCAATTCATGCCAGTCTTCTAGCGAAGAATGCATTTCCCGGCTGGCCCAGTCTCGCATCAATAATGAAGCGAGACAGCACGAGCGGAAGAGTTTCTATGACGCATCTCATCGCGTTGTGTCTTTCCGACCTAGTGACGAGGTGCTGCTTTGGCACCTAGTCGCACTCCTGATCTCTGGGACAAACACCAATCGTGCTTCATCGGGCCATACATAATTTTAGAACAGACTTCGCCGGTAAACTATCGTGCGACACCACTTGTCGCCCCAATCGGCCGCCGTTACCAAAGCACTGATATCGCCCACGTTTCTCGCATGAAACCTTTCACGCGACGTTCCGCATCACTTTGACTTACGGCGGCCAAGGTGTCCACTTCCAAGTGGGGGTAATTAGTCTGGGTGTTTGTTACTTACATCGTTCTCATTTCTGCATGATCATAATCACCATCATCCACTTGTCTCTTTGTCCTCATGGCCACTCTGTGGCATCATCATCGTCATCGTCTGTGTACTGGCTCTGCCCGTTCGTTTTGCGAGGTCTTTCCTCAAGTAAACGCTGTCGCAACCAAGACTATCAAAACTTCATAATATTTTCATTATTGTTACAGCACAGTTAAATTTGCAAGACACGCACAATGTTAAAATCAATAGCGAACAGCACTATGTGATGAAAATATGTACATTTATTATGCTTTGCTGGAATGTTCACAGCGCTGACTGCGCTTGAAAAAAAGCTGCTTCACAAAAAGGTGGTCATTTAGACACTATCGATTCGGTCTCCACACAAAGCCCGAGTACACTCCAAATGACCTTGCACCTGAAAAAGAATTCGATGTTGGACGGGACTTCAGTAGGCGGAAGATGACAGTACTGCTTCCATAATTTTTCCGTCAGTGGCATCAGGCATTTCACCAGATGCGCCATTCTGTGCTCGTATGGAACACCTGTGTCGCAATACTGTCCAGCATCGTGTGCAGGCCGGGTGTCAGGCAATGCGTGTCCTCTCAAAGTTCATCTCTCTTCTTGTCTCCCTCTTTCTTTCCCTGTTCTTTGTCTACGTTCTTGTCCATGTCATCGGGCATTTCGTCACCCAATTCCTTTCCCTCTTTCTCCTCTTCGTCACCTTCAAACTACGAAGAGAAAAATCGTGGTGAAAAACGAACGCTTCCAACAATAAGAACACTTACAGACCTTGAAAGAAGACGTGATACGTACGTAGAACAAGAAACTCTGTAAATAGAAATACTTTGAACGGTACTGTTGCCTAAATGAGACAACTTTCTGTAACATGACTGGTTACCCACTTGAATTCTGCCCCAATGATAATCGTACAGTGAATAAAACTCTTGTTGAACAGAACCCATTCGCCTGGTCGCTTCAGGTTGTGTTTAACAAGGGTGTACGGTTCTAATAGAATCTCGAACGACACGCACAACAGCTATAGCACTATCAAAAAACTGCAACTACTCTGGTCGGCTGAAGGAAAATATCAGTGATAACCAAGTTCACTTCGGCCCACAATTGCTCCAGACAGCCGTAGTAAAAACTACTCCGAAATAAGGGGGTCGCTTGAGGACAGGTACTTTAATTCGATCTGGGAGTATTTTTTCTTTCACAGTGAGCATTGGGAACCACAAGCACAATAGCAAGCCTAAGCAAGGAATTCACAATCGCTCTAGTTTGGTCGGTGGGAAATACCAGTGAATAGTACTCCGGCTGCGTCACGCAATCACTCCGTTCAGCCATGGTAAAAACTTTGCTTCTGAGGTTCGGAGGAAAAACTACTCCCAATAGGGTGGTCAATAGAGAACGTGCATTTCACTCCCAACTGGGTGTATTTTTTTGTTTCCAGTGAATAAATATCACCCTTAAGTACAACAGTTAGCATTGTCGAGAGAATGGCACCATAAAAAAGATGAAATGAATGGAACGTTGCGAGTGAAATTGGCATCACACTCTTTTTTTAGGAGGACTGTCTACCGGCCTTCACTGCTTTTCTGTTTTATGCCGCAACAAGAACCACACCATCTAAAGTGGCTAACTTTGAAGCGTTTTCTGCGAAAAGTGTGCAAAAATTTTTAAAATAGAATATTTCAATCTGCATTTCTCTATTTTCATCAGTAGAATGAATGATCAAAGACTGGTCGGAGGAGGCGATGACAGTAGTACTGCCGGTGAAAGTTAAAAACTGAAACCGCATGCGGTTTTTGCAGACTACCACCAACTTTTGTTTATTATTCCAAAAGCAAACACCTTATTTGTCGTTTAAGGCACGTGCACATCTTTTTTTGTTCCTAAAATCGGTGGCGGACGCCATGCTGACGATTCTCCAACATTTGCATGCAGGCATGCAGGTGAGCCCAAATACTCCCAGCAGCACCATCGGGCGCCTCTTTGAACACGTTAAACAAAAAGAAATAATTAGGTTTCTGATACAACCTTAACCTGGCCGAGGTGCGTGAACTACAACTGACGTAATAGATGTTTGCTCTGAAGCAAACCTATTCGGCAGATCCCACGTACCTTGGGAATCGACGTTTTGTGAAGCATGCTGAAAGAAGGTGGCCGTGTTGTGATTTTTTATTAAGAGACGTTAGAAAATGACGCTAAATATACGTACAAATTTTACACGCACAGACATTATTGTTTGATAGGTGGAGTTTAACGTCCCTAGCCTCCGTATTATTATGAGAGACGCCATAGTGGAGGACTCCAAAAATTTCAATAACCCGGGGCACAAGTGACGTTTCACGAACAATAGGACATATTTGAAAGGTATTTCCGGGACCTGAAGTGGCTCTGTGGTAGAATGCTTGATTGCCACGCAGAATGTTGGCGCTTGATACCTTCGGGGACCTTGAACTTTATTGTATTGTATGCATTAGACGGGTCTCATCTGTGTTCACGCCGTTCCTGGGTAGATATGAAGCGTCAATCACCTGTGGCACATACCCGCATACATTGACACATACGAGCCACTGTCTGGCATGAAGGGTTTCATGACGTACACGACCGGATTCGGACACTATTCATGTCTTGACCAGCGTGTCATATTCGTCAAACCACCTTACATCGCATGTCGATTTGTTCATGCCAAGTTAAGAAATTTGTTGCCCAAGGGCAACGTCAGCTGCGCTGCCGCTGGGAGGTGGCACTTACAAGCGACAAGCTTGCCGACCAGCTTTGGGCCCTCCGCAAGCTGAAGGTGCCGCCTAGGTCCAATGACTTTGGTCACCTGAGGCACCACCATCCTAATCGACGGAGTGTGGAAAGGGACAGGGGTAATTCCCTCTTCCCTCACCTCGCCCGGTAAAACTGCCGAACTTTAAATAAAGTATATTCATGTATTCATTCTCTTAATGCAGGACTGCCAGCGTCATCTAATATGGCCACCTGAATGAGAACAGTGGGCGTGAGCGCGCCGCTTCAGTTGGAGGTGGCAATTCATTCCGTGTAGAATTGAAGTATAATATTACCGGTACAAAAAACAGGAAAAAACTTATGTTTGCTGCAAGTATTGCGCGCAACCACAACACTTCAGTCATTGTAGGTTTGAGTCTAAAGAGGGGCCGCGGTTGATATGGCAAGCATACGCAAATTGCATTTTTTTAGCACACATAGCCCTACGAAGCACAGGGCAAGCGGATTCCACGCTTTGCGGGAAGCAATCCAGCATTATTGCAGCCTCATGTATGCAGCCGCAGCCTTTCTGTTATTATTGCGGGCAAAAATGTGAAACTGGCACACGCGCTTGTCTCATTCAGAGTTCAAACTTTTCTCTGCAGCACGATTCTAGTATTTATTGCGCAAAATTGCTATGGTGGTCACGCGTTGTACATTCGATCGCCATCAAGCCCCACATTGGTGAAAATTATGAATGATTGGTTCAGTTCGAGCTTCTATAAAGGGGTAAATTATGATGTGGGATCATCCAACCGTATCATTTTGCGTCCTTGAATGTGCATGCTGCTAGGTCTTGCGTACCCTGATCTAAACGGCAATTTAATGCTTCAGTAAAGTCGCCAATGTCCAGTTCTTTTTTTTCAGCATCATTCATAAGCTGCGTTATATTTCATGAAGCTCTTGGAAGAGGAATCAGTTCTGGAAGCTGACTACATTTGAGCCTGCAGATCAAAACAACATTGAGAGTAAGTGACAGTGGCCATGGGCCTATTCTATTGACGAAATAAATTAGCGAGAAATCAAGCCTGTGAGCTGAAGTCACGGGCGTCACGGGTGATGGCAGTTTTTTTTTTTTTTTTTGACGGGGCACAACCTTGATTGGGATTGTGCCCGGGTAGGTAGAGGTGGTCCCCCACTATTTTATGCTCATATACAATCATAATTTTTCTTGGGGGGTGGGGAGTGGCATGAATTTGCTGTGCCACCCCCTGGATACCCTACTGCTGTTTGTAAACCCAGCCACGAAATAGATCGTAATAGGGTGAAAATAGTAAAAATAAAGGGAAAAGAATTTGACTTCTAGGCTGCCTTGACGGCAACTTCCTCCACATGTACGCTCCTGCGTCCTATTTTAAAATATACATAATCGAACGGTTTGCACAATCATTTTGTGAACGAGTCTCCCGTGCGGAAACTGAAACGATCTGCTTTTATGTGAACACTCATGGTCTGTGTTCAATTTAACCCCTTGGACTCGTAATAAAAACCACAACAAAGAAAAAGAGAATGCACAGTAACACTGCCAGCGGCCGTGACATCAGGGAGTTTTAGCTTGTACGTATACTTATTCCCGTTAACATGTTAACGGATACATGTTTGCGTTTACCGTCGTACCGGAACGCAAACCTTTCAACGTTTTAGCTCCTCATACGTAAACGTTTACTTACGTATATAAACACGTATACCTTTATGTTTGCTCAAACCATAAATGGTGATGCTAACTGCATATAAACCGCATTTAATGTAGTTAGTATCGAATCACCCTTGTGGCAAAATCACGAGACGTTCTTTTATTGCGTACAGTATTCTCGTATGCGCAAACGGGTGAAAACTTCAAGGCTATCGCAACGATGTCGACATCTTGTGAAACTTTACGCAACCACAATCATGAATGCGTTGGCTTGCGCGTAATGTTTTTGAGGTGCAAATGATTAAAAAGGTAACTCCTTTGTTACCTGCCGGTGCGCGGTTTTTTCATCAGAGGTACAGTGCACGATGTTTCTGCAATAACAATTTCGTGATTACCTGGTTCGCGATTGCCCCGATAGATAGCGCCACCTATCCAATTTGTCGGCAGCTCGCACGTTTATGGCGTCTATGTCTTTACCTATCTGTGTCATTTTCTTATAGATTGCCGTTTTTCTGTGCTCTTGTTTTTTGTTTTTTCTCTTACTCATGTTCTGCTCTTTGTGCCATATGTTTTTTGTCACATACTTACTGCCCCTATACATTTTCGCGCTCTGCGCAATTAAACTCAGTTGGAAGTTAGCGCTTGTGTCTTTCGTGTCCTTCTTGTCTCTGTGTCGTCGTTTGGTTCTCGCGCTATAACTATTGTCATGCCATACCAACTAGCCAAGGCTGCCACACTTCTAAGTGTATGTACCAGGCCATTCTAGCTTTGGTAATCCAGCTGAAACAATGTAATGGCTAAGGCACTCGCACTTCGGCTTATTTCATCTCGATGGCTCAAGTCCCCGCAGTACGGATACCATGAGTTTCTACAAACGAAGGCGGATTTGCTAGATAGGGCGAAAAACCTAATGCTACAAGTACGAAATTTAGGTTAGGTTAGCTTAGGAAGTGTCGAAAAAAACGATGTCAAGTAACGAGAAACAGCGTTTCGTACTGTTACAAGTGCGAAACTGCAATATTCTGCAAATATCGTGAAAGCGCACTAAAAAAATGCGAACTAGATACAGCGTTCTGTGCCGTTGCAAGCGCGAAACTGCGATATCATGCAAAAGACGTGAAACCGCACGAAACGATGTAAACTAGCGATATACGGTGTTTTTTTTTTTGTTACAAGTACCAAACTTCTATCATGAAAATGTCGTGAAAGCGCACGAAACGATGTTAATCAGAGAGATACCGCGTTTTGTACCCTAACAGATGTGATAGTGCGATTTCATGCAAATGAATGTCTCAAGCCCTAGCTTTGGTAATTCGGTTGAAAGAATGTATTGGCTACTGGCACTCGCACTTCGGCTTATTTCAACTCGATGGCTCAAGTCCCCGCAATACGGATACCACGAATTTCTATGAACGAAGGTGGATTTGCAAGATAGAGCGAAAAACGTAAAGCCTATATGACGGGAAACGTAAACCTTAAAGCCCCATCCAGTGGAAAACGGAAAGATTCACGTTCCTAAAGACACGCACATGCGCAGATTTTATCCGGTAACACGGTAACGTAAAGAAACGTGCGTACAAGCTAAATCCCCTATGGGCATCGCATACGTAGCGAACTGTGGCACACCGCCGGTAACATTTACTGCGTCTTTTCGCAATGTGTAGTCTGCAGAAGTCCACGCACCTTAGGCCAGAGCAATACAACGCTGTTCGAAAATGAAAACACCACAAAGTCGCGGTTTAAATCAACGCATCCTACCGCCAGCTTTTCTTCACTAGAGCGAGGCAAGATCACGTGATCCAACCCTGCAAGTCACAGCGAGTGCAGCGTTCGTGCGAAATACGTTTTGCTGGCCGAATTTATTGCATTGCTTAAACAGTGTTGCACCTGATGTTTGAAACAAAGTATTCGCAATGTACATAGATTGTCGCGCCGCCTAGGGGAATTGAGGAAGTTTCTCTCATGGATGAACAGTAGGCAGAAGCTTCCAATGCTTCTTTGGTGTCCCTTGTTCAGCGGTGCTAGCCGCCGTGTTAAAAGAGCACTGACATCAAGTTTCAAGATTGAGTTGCGCCCATCACCTGATCACTTGGTATGCATGTCTTCGTAGCCAAATTTAAATGACGTCAGTCGCGTCGAAGTTATTTTATTTCAACGTCAACAAACAGCGTGGAAAACGTAAGAATGAAAAAAACAAAAAATAGACTGCCCTGTGACACCGACACCATAGTTCTACGTGCTCTGGGTGATACATTCCACAAATATCATTCTGAGTGACGATACGCTACAAAAGATGACGTTGACGATCTCTGAGTGTGTCTGGAGCAGACTCCCAGCTATGCTCTCACTAGTGGCTCTCCTTGCTGTGTAGAAGCGTGCGTGCGATTCATCGTGTTAGATCGACTGATTTGCGTTGTGCTCTACTACATGTTGTTGTTGTCTTTATTTCAGGCAAATGTATGTCTCGGATACAAGGACAAAAGGCAGATGTCCTCTGCCTGACGGGACCCAAGTACCCGAAAGCACCACTCAGAGCGTACAATATAAAAACAAATACAATATAACACACTAATAATGCCCGCGTATCATTGCTTTCGTACAGAGTAAATGGAGTACATACTTGAACAATAATAAAAAAATAATCATAACACTACAAATAACGAAACCATAGAAACATATGACCGCTATATTCAGAACTTATCAATCTGGAGGACAAAATAGAAGGTAAGCTTTGATATATTTTTTGAAAGATTTCAGAGACAAAGATTTCTGCGCAATGTCTATAACCTGAGTATGTTTGTTTAGAAGACTGGGAATTAGATATGTAAGTGCTTGCGTTCCATAGGTGTTCGGACAAGTGGAATTCTATAATGGTCGTATCTTAATTCATAAGGCACATAGCTACTATATTGCTGTTCAATATATCTAGAAGGATTAAACTTTATTTCGGTGAAAACATAACAGAGTTAATGAAACTCATATAGTTGATTCACCCTTCGAACACAGTGTTCTAAAGAGTACGATCATTCAGAGCGACAATATACGTGCCTAAATTCCGGGGAGCCACTGCATAGTGAGAACCTGCCCGTCGAGGCGCGGAAAAGGCAGAAAGTGCGTGGCGTTTCATCCCTTTCCAACTTACGAACGTCAACGCAGCCAGTGGGTTGACTTCGTACGCGCCGTTGGTCAGAGGGACTGGACGCCTGTGAAGAACAGCCGCATTTGCTCCCTTCACTTTGCGGCGAGCTGCTACAGGGTAAATCCTATGTTAGCGAACCAGCTGTGTTTCACTGGCAGTACGAGGCCTCTTCTCGAGGCCGGGGCTATTCCTACCTTGTGCCCTGCTGCAGTTAAAAAGAGCGATTCACTCGCCAAACGTCTTCGACATGAGGTGCGTAGTTGGTGTTCCTGAGCTCCGACAGTATGGCCGGGGCGATAAATACATTGCATTTAACGTGTAGCTACCTAAGCAAGGATTGTTGCGAATAGCGGCGATACTCAGTGTGGCCGGGACGATAAATAGATTGCATTTAGAGCGTAGCTACCGAAGCAAGGATTGTTGCGAATATCGGCGATACTCAGGGTGGCCGGGACGATAAATACATTGCATTTAAAGCGTAGATACCGAAGCAAGGATTGTTGCGCATAGCGGCGATACTCAGTTCCAGGTCACTGTCATCATCGCCGTTGTACACCTCAACGACAATGAGGACGACGATGTTGGCCACAGAGGCATGTCTACACCTTCAGAGACACAGCTGCACTACTGTACGTGCTCTCCTAGCGGACGAAACGCCCATGTGACGTCACCAATTTTTGTGAAAGCGGCATTAGTTGCGTAGTGACCGCAACGTAGCTGCGAGGTAGCGCTGCCAGCACTAAAACATGGCGGGCTTTCCAACCATTTTAACCGTGTTCAATAGCGAATATATTAATCAATATTACAAATATCATTCATCACTCGGATGCGTTTAGGTCGAGAATCGCTACTAGGCAGTCGATAGCTACTCGTTGACGCAAAAATCTTGAAATGAGCAAATTTGATGTCAGTGCTCCTTTAACGCGTTAGCAAGAAACAAACACAAACCACTTTGTATTTTTCGTGCAGCAGTGAATATACCTAATTATCCGTCCGTGACACGATGAATTTGATTCGTTCTTGCGAGATGCGAAGTTTTCGTGAAAAAACGTGGTAACTTGCGCTTTCCATTATAGCCTGTATAGTATACGCCTATAAGCTTCGCGACATTATCTGCAGTCACTTTGAATAGTTAATTGTTATCCTCTGACAATTCCAGTTAAAACTCGCCGAGTTTTACGAGCGTATAGCATTCGACTGTGCTTTTGTGCATGAATCACATAACATTCATTGTACATGGAAAGGAGCTCAGACTCGCGATTTGTGCTTCCAAACCTTGGCCTACGCTGTGCCGCTTGCTTTTAATGTTTGTTTTTCTGATGGAGGCAGAAATGTTGTAGGCCAATGTGCTCAGATTTGGGTGCACGTTAAAGAACCCCAGGTCGTCCAAAATTTCAGAGTCCTCCACTACGGCGTCTCTCATATTCATAGCGTAGTTTTGGGACGTTAAACCCCACAAATCAATCAATTTCAACGTTTGTTGGTAGATGGTAGCGCACTGCAAACGATTTCTTTCTTGTCGAGTATCGGTGCGAACTGCTCTCCGCACCCTCAGAAAAACGTTACGAGTGACGTCGTGTGGGTGTTGTGCGTGGTTAACGACGCGTTATTGGTGCTATCGAAGACGTTTCGCGGAGAGAATTTCACAGATTACTTTCAGCAGCGATGTTCAAAGCAGCCGTCTTGACGTCGAGTATTTTTACTGGACATAGATGGTTGCCAACGTGCTTAAAATGACAGTGGCGATGAACGATCAGCTGCTAGCTCACGAGCAGGGAGTTGCACTTTACGTCCCGGCGTAATGTTTTTTTTTACGCTCGTAAGTCACTTTAATTGTATTTGTTATATAAGATCCTTCAGCAATCTGAAAGTAAAAGCCTACTTTTTCTTGTGCATTGCATGTGTCTCAATTACTGTGGATATTAAAAAGCGCCGCATGCAGCCAACACGCTCGAGCTCGACCAGCGAAGCGAAATGGTTAGAGCGCTGAAAAATGCAGTTGCGACTACAGTCCACGCTAACTAGTCCTGTCCTTCAATGGTGCCGTTCGAACGACATTGTTGTCCGACAAATTTTCGCGCTTTCGACGTTGCACAAAGCGTACGCCTGTTGATATCCTTGCTTCGATCGCGCTGATGGAACCTGCAACATTTGAGTGCAGGAAATTACGCACTTTTAAGAGTCTGATCATGGCTGTGACACAAGCGCTACTTAATGGGAAGTTAATTGCTCGTGTTCCTTTGAAGAAGCAGCTGCATGATGCTTACAGCGCAAGTAATGACGACGGCGTAACATGTTGGCAAGCTATTGCTACGTTAAACATGTCATGACGACGTGCTATTCGCTAATGGCCTATTACTGCGGTAAATCCGCCAGACAGGCTCGGCACAAATAATCTCAGAGTGCCGTTCAGTTCATCTGTGAATTCTAGTTCGCGCAGTTTTCTGTTGCACGCACAGAATTGCGCAAAGCATCGTTGATCCACCGTCGATCAGCTGACACCACCACTTTTTACATGGAGGCAAGAAATGAGGTAGAGAGCATTCAGCAGTTCCTATCGGCTGGGAAAGTAGTTTGGTTCAATATACATTGACTCGACGGTCAAGAGTTCATCCGGTGAAAGTGGCACGGGGAGTACGTCCATGCATCTTTTCATTTCTTAGGCGAGTTCACGGGTTGATCATCCTTCCGCAGCCGTCTTGGATTGCACGGCGCGCCACCTATATATATATGCCGTGGGCATTGCGAATAGTGGAGGGCTCCGTAAATTTCGAGCACCTGACGTTGTTAAGCAAGTGCCCACATTTAAGTACGCTGGGCTCAAGACTTTTCGCCTCCACAGAAAATGTGACCACCGCGGCTGGGATTATATCCCGTGAACATAGAGAAGGGCCGCGATTCAATAGCGGTTCCTTTTAAAACAACTTAGAAGGATCAGGCTTACGCCAGTGCTGCTGGTTCTTGGGCGTTTCCTATGATCCCCGCTTAGAAAACAAATGTTTACAGAAAAGATATATTTTAAAAAATACATACCCACGCAGTACATACACAGCCGTGTTCTGTGTACTTGTCGACGAAATCGCAGAGCGCCTTTCGGCCTCGTTTGCCATTGTACTCTACCACCTTTAAATAAAGAAAGTAATGCACAGAATAAATGACGAGGAAGAGTTTTGTAAACAAAGTAAAAGCACGAACAACGCATTCGATCAGATAACAAAGCTCGGTCCACCGTTTTTTTTTCTTTCAATGCGAAGGATTACAGAAAAGACGTTGCGTTCTTTGCACGTTCCACTAAGAAATTTCTCCGTCATCATCTCGTTCATCCCTATATGCCGAACCATTGCAGCTCAAGAAAGCAGTGGAGGGACACGTACTACGTGTCTGTTCTGCCCATTTCAAGCACTTTTGGTATCTATCTATCTATCTATCTATCTATCTATCTATCTATCTAACTATCTATCTATCTATTTATCTATCCAGCTATCTATCTATCTATCTATCTATATATCTACGTGACTTTGAGGCTACCTATTTATCTATCTATCCATCTATCTATATCTATCCGCTTACGATTGGGTACTATCTTGATCACCCCTTAACTTGGTGCCAACCAAAATTAGTATGAAGGTAAAATGGCTTGGCGTATATAACGCGCCAGTCCAGACTTGAATTATGTCACGATCTCGTCACGTACGGCATCAAACACTTCCCGTTCAACAACAGCACATACCCGTGGTGCGTTTGTGCATGCCCAGTCAGGAGGCACGAGCTCGCTTTCTTTACGGTCTGCGCATGAGGGGCTGTTTCTACCTTTCGCCGCTTTGTAGCGGGGGCGCTCCGTGCCAACTCACTGTAGAGTTATACCACTGTCACACGGGAGCCAGCGAACACCATTTAGCTCCTTCGTCCTTACGACAAGGGAGATGCGGTCCGTGTCACACGGCAACCCTTACGCAAACGAAGGTAAATGAATAATTTCGGAAAGGGCGTTTGACAATCTCCCTTTGCAGCGGAACGTACTCTCGTTAGCAGTATAGGCAGTGCAGAAAAAATTCAAGCACTAAATTGCCGCAGTGACAACAATAAATACATTTTGGCAATATCAAAGGTTCTTTCGTTGCAGTAGTCATTCATAACGTGTGTTTCTTTGGCGCGTTGTGGAGGGCATCGTCCATGCGTGCCGTCGTTGTTGTTGCCGTGTTTCCGTTGGCCCGGAAGAGGTATGCCTGCAACGCTGCAACGCTGACAACGGCTGCAGGAATGGGTAATGGGACCCGACCTAATTCAAGGGTGACTTCGGATGCGCTCAGGAGGGAAGGAAACGCAAGAACTTTGGTACACGCGCTACAAAACCAACTAGTCACCGAGCAATCAAACATAGCGTTAGGCACAAGGTGGCCAGCACTGCTACAATTAGCGAAAGTGTTTCCATTTGAAATATTTTTAATGTTTTGTTGCCTTCAGACGTTCTTAATATTGTGTTTTCGTAAAAACCGCATAACAAAGATTCACAAAAAAACGTAGAAATAAAATTGGGATACTTCTGTGAAACTCAAACAGTGCCGGCTGAGCCCTTTCGCGGCAACTATTGCAACCTTGTCATTGCCGTGTGACACTGATACCACTCCATCTCCGTCGAACTACATAGCGGAGCTTTACGTTGACGGAATTTAACAGACTTCGGTGGTGTCCGTATGACAGGGGTATTACCGTATATGCTACAGTAGGTACCAGAGATCTCCATAGGTCCACCATCTTGCCCGCTGGCGCATTTATGTTAAGCAAGAAAGCCACCCCTCTGGATAGTAAGAGCCAACGCGGCTCAGCGGCTCCATGTGCTTTCATGGTGTACTCTCGTTCATAACGCGTCGCTGACAGTGGCCCATAACCAAGGGCAAAGGAGGGGGGCTAGAAGCCACCTGCTATCGCGAAACACTTATGTGTGTGTGTGTATTTTACTGAAAATGACTCATAAAAATGAGGGTTTTTCAAGGTCTTCAGCAAGTCTCTCCCGCTACCCGCCCCCCGCGAAAAAAAAGTTACTGGCTATGGGCCGGCACTAGCACAATGTCTCCCTCTTACAAGGAAGAAAGTACGGAAAGCTCGGACCAACAATGAACCGAGATAGAACAAGCCGTCACTATCGCGACTAATGTCTTTGTTTTAAATCGCCCTCAAAAACCCCGACGTACACGATTCTGGACCAAGAAATAAATGCAGATAACCATTCGTTTCATATACTTTTTGATGCAGCGCTTTAATATGTTTAGTAAATGGCTCGAGAAAACAGGTGTTAAAATAACCACTCAGTGTTTCACAAATTACGCAAGTGAAGAGATTTTTTTTGTTTATCTAGGTAGATGGGGCATAAACTAAACACTCGTAAAGCTTCGAACCTTTATGCTACACAGTGTTCGGAATGAATCCTGCCGTTTTGATAGACCTGTAAGGTTCATATTCGCGCACTACGCCGTTTTCACACACTCACTCGCGCACATTTCTACCGTTTTGTCCCGTTCTATTTTTGTGAACGGCTCGATAGATGGAAAAAATCACGTTCACTAAAACGAACAGCAAGAAACACCACCGCAACATCTACGAACCATCCACGCTGTGCGAGCTGAACGATCTTGCGCTTCGCAGGAGGGACGGCTTGACCGTGCAGTTGTAGCAGTGGTGGCGCTGCGGTCGCCAGCACCCGCGCAGCCATGAAGTTGTCTTTTCCATAAACGGCCGCTTTTGCGCACGCGAGCGCGCTTGGCGAATGGTGGCGCAAGTGGCGAGTTCTGTCAGAGGTGCAACTCTACTACTTCAGAAGAGTCTTCGGAATGACATTACGTGATTGAGAAATGAGTCATAATTGAATATGTGTGTGATGTCAATAGATAGAACGCTCGATGTAGGAATGGCGATGAGAAGGGGCGAGTGATGGAACAAATTAGTGCGGGCGAAATTGGGTTCAAGTTCAGACTGGTAATCTAGCCATGAAGGTATATAACGACCTGGCCTGATAGAAGGTATTGACCCATTGCTTATTGCAGTGAAGCTTTTGAAAGAAAGGCAATAATGTCAGAATCGTACGCTTTAATGGAGGAGCTTAACTGAGTAAGGATTTGATGTCATTTATGCTTGATGTGCGCAAGTATTTCTCGTTTTAGATGAAGCGAGCAGCCTTATTTTTTACAGACTCCAGCTTCTCAATGAGGTAGGCCTAATGCGGAGTTTAGAATAAGGAGGCCTACTGAATTTGTGAGCGTACTGTGATCTTATAAGCTAGAAGCTTAGTCTCTGAGTTTTCCAGGTGAATAGTTAAGGCACAATGATAATGAAGACTCGCTAGACAATGCTGCTGTCTTCTTTGCGTTGGTAATGTGTTTGAGCTACCAAAAACGTTCTGCCGAAGTTATGTCGCCAGTGTGTTTATTCTCGTGCCAGAAACAGTCCAGAAAGAACGCAAAGCTACTCGTTGAAAAGGCGTCTAGGAAGCCCATACATTCGCCTAGAAACACAGACGCCAGGATACTCACCTCATTATTCTGCTTCTTGTACAGCCTCAAGGTGGGGAAGCTGTGGATATCTGTGTGCTCGAGCTCATTCATCGTGGCGTCCATCTTCACGATGAGCAAGTCCTCGTGGTCATTGTACATGTTGGCCAACCAATCGTAGTGTAGCGTCAGATGATAACAGGGGGTGCACCAGGGCGAGTAAAACAGCACCAGGACGTCCTTGGTCTTGTCGAAGACGACTTCATCAAAGTTCTCTTGCACGACCACTTTGGCGCGATGGATTGTCGAGTTAAACGAATCTGGCAACCAAGGTGTGTCTTTAATGCTGCCGTTCAGCACGCCCTCAACGAAGGTATTGATGTCTTCAGTTTTGAGCGAGTCCGTCTCGGGCATGAAGGGTGTCACAGATCCGACACCATCATATTCGGCGAAGCGCAAGGCGGGAACATTGTCCTGCCAGATGCGGAAGTACATGAGGATCAGTTCGATTTCTTCCTTATCAACGTTGATGGTTACGAAGACAACCTGCAGCGTGGAGATAAAAGCCACAGTATGAACACAATGTGTAGAGAAGTTCACGCATAGAGATATTAAGAGAACGGATTGGATCTAGAACAAACGGGGAGATCACACGCAGCAGGCTTCCTGCTGCGAAAACCTCAAATCATGAAATGCAAGGCATTTACTTAAGTGAAATTGCACGAACCTGCAGGTCACTCACTTTTACATTGCCTACTCAAGAGTAAAGAACGTGCATTTGAAATGTATCGAATCACTTAGGACACTACCTGATATCAATTGCCAATCGATTACACTCAATATTTTACAGCTGCGCGGCCCAACAGTTTTCAGAGCATAAAGCTAGCCGAACTTGCAAGTAATATTAAACCTCCTTTTTGAAGAAAAAAGAAGAAATCAGCACAGTGAAAAAGAAGTATGATAGTTCTAAACTTTGGTGCCTCAATTTTGAGACAATGCCACAGGGATGCCTTCAATGCCGTTTGTGATTATATTCAGGCAACCAAACGTATACCTTTGTGATCTTCCATCAAATAATTATTATTTATTACACCCCCCCAAAAGAAATTCTGATTGGCAAAGTGAAATAAACCCAGCTGAGTGGTAATCACAACACCTGAAACCTCAAAATTTCTCAACTTGACTTTTCTATATTTTTATTTGTTGTCGTCAGCTCACTTTTTATGTGGTTTTCCTTACATTAGTTATAAAGTAATACAAATTCATTACAGATAGTTAAAATGATCACAGAAAAACTGCACTATGCTTTCTTGGCCACTTCCCCTGAGTGGGTATGAGCCATCAGTCTAGGGAAACAAACAAACAAACTATCTGTGATTGTCGTGTTGTGAAAACAACTTTGCTCTTGAGAACTAAAGAACGTCACCGTCCATTGTTATTACCCACTCATTTTGTTAATAAAATCAGTGATTAAGGAGATGTGTTAGAAATGAGCAGTATGCCTTTCAATGAGTCAAGCTATGCAAAGTGCCACACCTTGTGCCTGAAGGAAGCAGCAGCCTCCCTGAAGTTCTTCTGAGCTTCCGTCATGTTGGCACTGTTCTTGCTGTAGAATAGCAGGCTGTACTGGCGAATCGGGCCGCTGAGCAAGTCATTGATATTCTGAAATGACACAATTAAAAAGTGTTTAATGGACCTCAAAAAGCGAAAGTTTTGATTGTGAGTTTTTTGCAGTAATTTGTAGCTTTGCGTTGGATGATGGCGAAATGATATCGAAAATGCTCATACTCCTCGTATAATAATGCTAGAGGCGTTAATCTAGAATCATTTTGCGTCAGTTGGAATCACCCGCCTAAATACCATAAGAGGCTATTCAGCGCCTGCCTCTCACTCACTGGATTCAGTGCCGACTGGTTGTGCCCTCGCGATCTCCGACGACAGCGTAGCTCTGACCGATTGGATTAGCCCTACCCCATCTCCTGTCACCGACAAGAGCTCTCGCCAGCGGTGCCCCGTCCACAGAATCATGCAACCGTGTCCATCTTTTCTGTCTTATCCTCACTTCTGTCGCTCCCTGTCCCTGCACCTCGCCCTCTCTTTCCTCTCTATATTTCTCTCTGCCTTTTATTCCTATCCTTTCATTTCCTTTTCTACCCCATCCTTCGTGAGCTACTGTTGAGGTGTCCTCCCCCTGATGGACAGATACAGGGCTCACTTTTCTCTTCTTTTCGTTTAAAATCACTTCCCCAGTGTCTGTGACTGCGTGCGCTAAAGCTTCGGCGACAGTGATACACGCTGTTTTCCGGAGCGGGGGGGGGGGGCGAATACCATGGGTAGTGAAGAATAAAACGATGTGG